>NC_089231.1:22430858-23067358 GCF_963924675.1 Phocoena phocoena
GTGGACTTGATCTCCTTACAGAGATCTAAATTTATTTGTTAAAATAGTGCAGAACTTCATCCTTTCTAACAACTTCTGGATGTTCAGTCTATTCAACATAGCCTAATACACAACTTATTAAAAAAATTTTAATAGCTATAATTTCTACCTAAATAGATTCCTTTAAAATGTATAATCTGTTTCAGAAAATGGAGGGAACTTAGAGGATGACAGGGATTTGTATACAGTATACCCCCCTTAGATATATCACAATATGTTCAGTTTCAATAATACAATATAGGTATTTCAGCATTTCATGAATAATGCATTCTTTGACCTTTTAGACTACTACATAATTGCATATCTAGAAGATATTTTGATGTATCCTGAGATCCTGAACAAAATATTGCTCATCTTTGCTTGGTATTGGCCTGTCCCCAAGAATGACGACTCTACAGCTAGCTTGAGAGATGTGTATTTGATCTAATGCAGATAGAATACTGAGACACTTCATCTTCTTTCAAGATTTCTAGATGAATTCACAAAATGTCAACACCATCTTCAGTTGACATCCCTCTCTTCCCCTCTTAGGGATGTTCAATCCTTCGTGAGAGTTTTCAGGACATAACTATTGCTTTACTGTATATTTTTCCAACTTCACCACAATTGTAACTAACTTGTTTAAAACGAAGCACATCATTGATCTAAAGAATAAGGTCTTCAAACACCTTAAATGCCAATTTATGACAGCGACACTTGTAATTTTCTATATATACAGTTATACTTTACCATGTATATTTATACTACACTGTCTACACTTCTATAGAGTGGGAATCATGTCACCCCAATGAGGCAAAGACTCTTAAGCACCATGGTCCAGTGGTATTCTGGTAAACTAGTACCGCTCAAAAGAAAACAAAAAATAAGCTTATATTTATAGATAGTATTTGTCAATTTTGTGGTGCACATACTTTCCGTTACCAACTGTTTAATCACCAGAAGGCAAAATTCCTGAATATTTAACAATTGCCTTTCCCAAGGTGATACAAGATAGGTCTAGTAACCAACTAATCCTGACCTTATTGCTCATATGATTTTCATCAATACACAATCAAACCATAAAATTTAGAATGTTGTCATTAAATATCAAAAACATATTTTATATATGTCTACAACACCCAGGAAGACTCAGGCACCTCAATCTATATTCATTCAATCCTTTGTTCATTCTGTCACTTAACAAAATTTACTGAGTCTTTGGATCCCAATATAATTAGCATTAGTAACCAAAACAGAATCTCTGTGTATCATAAGAAAATCTGTGATAGATACAGGATTTTTTTTACTTTTCCCTGAGAAGTTCCATATGTGAAAGTTAAATACTTAAGTAGCCTCAGACTCAGTTTTACCATATGTAAAATTAAATATATTAGGACTAATTACAGAAAGATAAAATGAACTAGAAGAGTACATATCTTCGAAATATGGCCACAGCATACCCCATGCCACATGCTGTTCTATAGTGTGATCATTCCACTCAAGATCACATCATCAATATGTAAAGCCTTTGTCCCCTCCTCTTGTTTCTGAGCAGAGCTGAGAGCTGCATAAGCCAACAGAATATAGTGGAAGTGACACTGTACAGTAGCCTCTGCTTGGGTTTTTATTACTTCACTTTTCTTCATGTTCATCATCATAGCTTTTTGACCATAAAAGAGACTTAATGGTTATACTGATAAGTAGCCAAAAGATATAAAAATCCTTTCTGTGAGACTCCAAGTAAGTAGCTGTTAAGTATTGAAATGACTCCACTTTTAAGGGACTGTTTGCCACCTGACCCTAAAAGATTATAGGCTAGTTTGAGAGTGCTTGTCCTTTGAGGTCTAGAGCATCATGGGACAAGATGGCACATGCCATGTTAACCATCATATCCCTAGGGTTTAGCATTATTCCTGGCACTTAGTAAGCACTTAGGAAATATTTTTGGTGAATAAACAAGTGAGAACAACATAGACCCAGGAAGTAGATTCCAATAGTATAGACCTACACTGCCCAAGATAAGAATAATGCTTTTTTTCATTATAACTCACTTTGTAGGAGCTCTCCTTGGTGCTGAAAACTACATCTTGCCGGCAGTACTGATAATTATCATTATCAGTAGGGGCTTAGGGGTACATGGAAGAGATCCCTGCCTCCAAACACGAGTGGAAGTGTAGAATTCTTATTGCAGGGAGGTTTTGCGCCGTTGTCAATCCAACCACCTAATGCAATTGTGGATGCGTAAGGGAGGGAGACTGACTAAACAATGAGACCTTTCTCCTCACCCAGAGACAAAGAGAGGCTAGAAACTGGGTAAAAGCAGTATAATCTTCAAGCAAGGAAGACCAACATCCAGAAACAGAATATTTCATTTCTAGTGTAAACACCATTGACTAGAAGACCATTATGTGTGCCTAAATTTGAACGTTATGGTTACCCTTTCCTTTCCTCAACAAAAGTACTCTGATGCCATACTCAGGACCTTGAATAACATGCATCTAGCATTAAGGTATTTTCCTTATATTCTTTGGTAATATGTCTTCAATCATAAAAGGAGAAAAATCTCTGATCGCTCACAAAAGAGTCGTGACCATATTTAGCCAACACAATTCTTCTGCCTGAAATATAAAAAAGTTCCTGCTGTTCTTGTTTAATACAAACTAATTCAAAGAAAAAAGAAATAATAACATATCTTTTATAGGGACCTGATTTTTTCTACTTATATAATTTAAATCACCCTAAGCTACAATCATATCCTAGGACTTACACCTCCATCCCCAAGCTTATGATTCCACCAACTTTACCACAAGTCTTCCAAAGTTGAAAATTATGTGCTGAGTTTTTTCATACTCTGAAAGTATCTTAGAACTTCAAGCACTGAGATCGTAAGGACTGTATGAAACACTAGAAACACTAGTAAAGGAGGAGAACAGATATCAAAGGAAAAACAACACAAGAAAAACAACACAGGAAAAACAACAAGACTCTAAGAAATAAAGGGATTAAGGACACCAACAAGAATAGAAAGAGCAACCACTCAATGAACACACACTATGTGCAGGCTTTTGCCCAGGACTCTGTATACATTACTGCATGTATCCTCAGAACAAATCTACAAAGTAATCTTATACCTATCTACAAATAAAGAAACTGAGCAATAGAGAAATCAAATAATGTGGCCCTTTTCCACTTATCTAGTGAAAAGGGGAATAAGTTTTAGAACAAGGCACTCTGATTCTAAATTCTGTGCCTTTCACCAGGAAGCCTTGCCATAATGAATCAATATGAAATTCAAATTTCCAAGACAGACAGCCAACAGTTTTCTATCACTTTTTCCTTTTTGATTTATCCAAGTAGAATTTAATTCCAAAATTAATGGTTCTTGTTTCACACATCTGATCTATTTCTCTAGGCACACTAATTGGTTTGAAAGCAGGTCAGGATTGTTCTGTACCCACATTAGTGTCTAGAACTATACACATATGGCCCCTGATGCGTGCTCAAATATTGATTCAATTAAATTCTTAACCAGGTTTGAGTCTAAGCATTTTTTCATTCTGATTTTTAGAACAAGGATTCACTCGGAATTTTAAATTTAACATTGCAGATCTGGGGAAGACCTGAGAGAATAGCCAGTTACAAAAAGAAGACATGATTTGCTCAAGGTCACAGAGCCAGTTACTCTCAGAGCTAGGAAAATCAGTGGGGGAATCAGGCCACTTTGGTAGGAGATGAACAATTTCTCCCCCTGCAGAGAGTGAGAGGAGGGTTGGGAGAGCATCGGGGCAAAGAAGTAAGCAAGAAAATAAGTGGTTACAACTGGGAGCAACTGAGGACAGACGAAATGGGGACCCGGAGGGAATGTCTGATAGTTGGTATGTCCCTGTCATGGAAGCAGTAAAGTAGCACAAGGAGCCCTGGTGGGAGGCAGCTGGCACACGTTTTTCCTGAACTGTAGCTTCAATGATCACTGCCGTTCTTGTCAGAATGGTCTAGTGTATTCAGAAAGCAGCAGTCCTCAGATTTCTAGTGGGGGAAGAGGTATGTCCTAAGTTGAACTGATACAGATGGCTGAGAGAGAAACCTTGGAGGGTCAGACTAGAAGATTTCCACATGGATTCAGCAGCAGGGACTGGGGGGAAGGGAACTACTGTGTGGATGTCACAGATGAGCAGAAACCAACTTACCACAGATAAGAATGTTCTGGCAACTGCAATATCCATCACCAGAAAGGACTGCCTTAAAGAAGAGCGGAGTAACCCCCAGCCACTTGCAGCATCCAAGCAGAGGCTAGATGTCAGGGATGGGCTGAAACAAATTTAAATACCAAATTTAAATTTAGGCTTATTTTAACTTTTATATTCTTTACAAATCCACAGATTCTAATATTTTAAATTAGCTTATAATTCACAGTGCATCTCAAAGTTATCCAGGGGAATGCCACCCCACTCTCTTGAATTCAAGGCAAAGTTCTGCTCTAGAATCACCTGAGACCATAGCCTAGAAATAATAACATCTCATATTTGTGTATAGCACTTTAACAGTTTATGAAGCTCTTTCATTTCTAGGACTTTATATGACCCCACACATACACACAGAGAGAACCCTAAGGAAAGTAAAGCAAAGGCAGTACTGTCATTTCCCATTAGGTCCAAGGAAATGGGGGTCATTCAATTACCTAATGGGTTATTAAATTTCTACTACATGGTAAGCACCTTTCTAGGCACTGGGGATACAGAGGTGGAAAAACAGTCCTAGACTCTATCTCATGAAGCTCACATTTTTAAGAGAGATACAGGCAATGAAAAGTAAATCAATATATATTATATTCTGAAGTGATAAATGCTATAGATAGCAATGATTTAGGGTAAGCGTAGGTGAAGATTAAGGGTATGAGAGGTGCTACTTTATAAAGTGCTGTGAGGGAAGACCCGAGACTTTTAGGAGACGATGGAGCAAGACTTGAGGCTGCCTTTAAAAAAAAGACATTATAGGTCCTGAAATAAGGGCATTTGGGGCATTTTCAAAGAACAGAAAAGAAGTGAGTATGGTTGGACTGAAGTGAACAAAGCAGGGAAAGCTAGGAGACTAATCAGGTCGTGCAAGGCACTGCAGATCATTTAATAAACTTTGGCTTTTGCTCTCACTAAGGCGAAAAGCCATTGAATGTTCTGAGCATAGAAGCACATAACCTAACAGCTTAAAGGGATAACTCAGATTTCTATGCAGATTAGAGGCTGGGGGATGAACAAGGATAGGAAGAGTGTGAACTGCTAAAGGCTATTGCAAAAACTCTGGCAAGAAGAATGATGTTTTGGAAAAGGCCAGTAGTGGTACAGATGGTAGGAAGTGATTGGATTTAGGATTTATTTTGAAGGTAGAATAATGGAATGAATGCTGGATGAATGAACATTATAATACAAGCCTTTCCATTTTAATCTAAATGGCATAATGCAATCATTGACCTTGGGCAAGTCATTTAACTCGGCATCATCTTCATCAGTTTAAAATCCAGACGCTTTTAACACTTGCAAACTCAGTACAGTACTCTTTCCAGTTTAACACGTTTAAGTGCTAGCTCTGGAGCCTCTTCTTGTACAGTATAAGGATGAGGGCACTGGCGATATCTTACTACACAAGACCTGCTTCTTAGACGTGTACAAACCCCTGCCTGTTTAGAAAGATGGTAACACCTCCCACCGTGGCACATATATGCAGTTAGTCACACAACTACACAGAGCTCCCTACGTGTTCTTGGCATTGAGGTTGCCTGCTTTTGTCTAAATGTGTATCTGTAATACTCACAGGATCCCTGGGAGGTAAACTGGCTCATGGAGAGACCGAGGCAATGAGACGTAAATGGCTGGCCTTCAGTCACTGAGATCTCAGTGGGATATGGTTTTGGTCTCATTTTCAGTACAATCCTTTCTTAGTCATTGAGCAGTGCTTTTCCTAAAATGCTCCAAAAAATATTCATGGAGAGAGCCAGATGCAAAGTGACATTTTGGAGGTTTAAGAGTAAGAGAGACAATTTACATGTTCCATAAAATGAGGGGGCAGTGGACTCGCCTTGCTGGTGGCAATTTGCTTTCTATGCAATTAGAAATTGTTTTTGTTCCTGCAAGTGAGATTTACAGTCTGTACTTCTGAACATAGTTTCAAAAAATTATGCAGGCCCCAGTGCAACTTAGAGCCCATGTTAGAAAACTGGCAGACGGAGGTTTTCACTGGGTGGTTGACTGCGTCTTCTATCCCCTTCTATGAAGGCCACTCAGGAGAATATACTCTCAGCAAAACCTTTATCCAAACTACAAAATAAACTGAAACTTGTGTTCAATTCCTTCCCTCTCATCTGCCCTTTTTTGTGTCTCATTTTCACCTCCTGTCTTCTTTCAAGACCCCTGGTTTGCTGTACCCCCAGAATAAATGACCCCAAAACGCATCCATTCACAAAAAGTCTTTCCTACTTTTTGACTGTTAAAATTGGACTCTGGACAGAGTGATTCTAAATCTAAAAGAATATATCTTAAGTGGTGCATGTAATGTCCTGTGACCTTATTTGGAAATAAGGTCTTTGCAGATGTAAATAGTTAAGGATTTTGAGACAAAACCATCCTAGATTTAGGGTGGGCCCTGAATCCAGTGACTGGTGCCTTAGAGGAAGAGAAGAAGACAGAGAAGAAGGTCATGTGAAGGTGGAGGCAGAGACTGAGTGACGCTGTTGTAAGTCACAGAACACCAAAGGCCATCAGAAGGTAGAAAAGACAAGAAAGTCCCCTGGAGCCTCCAGAGGAAGTATGCCCCGAATGACATCTGATTTCCAAATTCTATCCTCCAGAACTAGGAAAGAACAAATGTGTTTTAAGCTACCAAGATTGTGGTAATTTGTTATGGGAACCCTAGGAAACCAATATGGTGGATTTGAACCATCATGACACTTGCACAGGGAGAAAGTTATGGGCAGGTGGCCTTCACCCAGCCCATCAAGTCACATCATGGTGTACAGAACTACCCATATGCCTACATTCAGGGACTCCCAGAAATCTCTAGTTAATAGTATAGTTTCTGTTGGCTGACTGCCTGGATTGAACCCCAGCCCATCACTCCCTAAATGTGGGGCTCTGGGCAAATAACATCTGTACTCCTTAGTTTTCCATCTATAAAATGGAGCTTAAGACTATACCTTCCTCAAAAAGCCCTTGTGAAGATGAAGTGAGATTGCATGTTAAACTCTCAGAACAGTGACTAACACATACTAAGGGCTCAAAAATATCAGCTAATTTTTATTAAAAGAGGCTAGGCACGAGCCACTATGGAGAACAGTATGGAGGTTCCTTAAAAGAACTAAAAATAGAGTTACCATATGATCCAGCAACCCTACCCCTGGGCATATACCCAGAGAAAACTCTAAATCAAAAAGATACATGCACCCTAATGTATATAGCAGCACTATTTACAATAGCCAAGACATGGAAACAACCTAAATGTCCATCGACAGATAAATGGATAAAAAGATGTGGTACATATATACAATGGAATATTACTCAGCCATAAAAAAGAATGAAATAATGCCATTTCCAGCAACACAGATGGACCTAGAGATGAAAATACTAAGTGAAGTAAGTCAGACAGAAAAAGACAAATTTCATATGAAATTGCTTATATGTGGAATCTAAACAAATCTAAACTTACTTACAAAACAGAAACAGACTCACAGACACAGCAAACAAATTTGTGGTTACCAACAGGGAAATGGGGGAGGGATAAATTAGGAGTTTGGGATTAATGGATACACACCACCACAAATAAAATAAATGAACTAAATGTATGTATAAAATAAATGAAATAAATATATAGCACAGAGAACTATATTCAATATCTTTTAATAACCTACAATGGAAAATAATCTGAAAAAGAATATATATATATATATGTGTGTGTGTGCATATATTTGTGTGTGTGTAACTAAATCACTACGTTGTACACCGGAAACACAACATTGTAAATCAACTGTACTTCAATGGAAAAAAAAAAAGAGAGAGAGGCAGTTGCCCCCAGTCTCCGCAGTCGCTTTAGGCGTCAGCTCTATTGCAGGCGCCTCTGACTGAGCTTCTCCTGGTGTACTGACAGACAGACGGACGGACGGACTGACGCGAGGCCGCGCTCCCACCGGCCTCCTCCGACCGCCCAGCGGCCGGCGAACACCACGGGCAACGCTGCCGAGCCCCAGCCCGAAGGCAAGCAGCCTGGCGAAGACTTTCAAGATTTTTCTCCCTGTTGTAGGACTTATGGTTAAAGTTCCTGTGAGGTTGTATTTGTCCTGTAAATTACTGCTTTTCCAAAGCCTCCTGTTAATGTCCCCTGATGACGGTGGCTTTTACGCGACCATTGTCGCGGGGGCGAGGCTGCGTGCGGTGTTGGCGGTGTTTGTGTTCATCGCGTGGAAGGAGGGGATGCCTGACTGGCGGGAAGAGAAAAACGAGGAGCGCAGCCCTTGCTTCCAAGCTGCAGGCGTGGCCGGGAAGCCCTGAAAGAGGTTTTCTTTTTTTTCTTGTCTGTGTTTAAAAAAAAAAAAAGTGTGGGTTTTTTGTTTGGGGGGATTTTTT
Organism: Phocoena phocoena; assembly: GCF_963924675.1. Lineage (NCBI taxonomy): Eukaryota > Metazoa > Chordata > Mammalia > Artiodactyla > Phocoenidae > Phocoena > Phocoena phocoena. The sequence continues at coordinate 22,439,483 of NC_089231.1, forward strand.
CTGTTTAAGTGGGGTGGACAGTGGCGGGGAGGGAAATTAACTATTTATTGCAGCTTATACTTTGGTAAAAATGCGGGGCGGGGTGGAGGGCTGACATTTTTCTCGACTGCCTGTTACGTGCCAACTGCTTTTCGTTCTGGACAAAATGCTTTCGACTGAGATCATGTTTGACCCATGCAAATATTAGTGTCAAAATAGAAGCTAGGATAAAGTAACACTAATTAGTAGGTTTAGAATTTACTTCACATTAAAATACGTGTCCTGAGGTAATTTTCATGGCTTGGCTCAGGCAACAGTTTTAAGAGTACACCTTCATTGATGCTACTCACAGAGGTGTGGACATGCTGTTGCTGCTTTCTGCCTCTGCCTACTACGTAGCCTATTATGACGATGAAGTTGACAAAGTAAACCAGTATCAACGACTAGGTCCAGAAGACCTGGAAAAAACTGAAATAGGTCCTGAACCCACTCTTTTCGGTAAGGCAAAGTTCTCCTGCATGCGACTGCACTACAGATCTAAAGAAGCAAGCGGCTATTTCCACACCCTGAGAGCTGTAGTGCACAATCCAGTAGAGGACGGAAAAGATACCCTTCAACATCTTTTCTGCAGATACTGCAGAGATGCTGCAGATCACCAAGCAAGCCATGGGATCAGATGTACCTATAACAGAGAGAAAGCTTGAGAGGAGGAGCAGTAAACCTCATGAAAACATCATTGGCATCAGATCTCAAAACCAAGGCTCTTTGGCCCAGGGGAAAATAAATTTAATGAGCAAATTTTCATCTCTAAATCAAAAAGTGAAACAGACCAAATCCAATATAAATATTGGCAATCTACGAAAGCTAGGGAACTTTACAAAACCTGAAATGAAAGTTAACTCTCTAAAACCAAACTTAAAGTAAATCTTTGGGAGTCTTGAAATCATGGAAAACACTAGTATGATGGATAAGAAAGCCCAGGCAGTCAGATGGGGAAATGTCTTCAGATAATGACTCATACCACTCTGATGAATTCCTTACTCTGATGAATTCCAAGTCTGATGAAGACAGGCAGCTAGCTAACTCTCTAGAGAATGCAGGGCCAGTAGACTATGTGCTTCCTAGCTGTGGTAGTATTGCTTCAATACCTCGATTAGGCAGTCGATCCCAGTCTATGAGCGACACTGATATTAGCATTCATGTTCCTTCAGTGGTTATTATTGCTCATGAAAGTGGGCCTGGAAAAGGCTATGAGTCTTCTCTGAAGAAAAGTCCTTCGGCTGACAACATAAACAACACTGACTGGCTTTGCCAAGCCCATGGATATTTATTGCCACAGATTTGTCCAAGATGCACAAAATATAATGAGCCAGCTGTCAGAAACCAGGTCTGTTTCTCAGGCTAGTGAGGGAGGAAATCACATGACCAATCAAGTTTCTAACGAAGACACTCAATTTGAATCAATGGAACAGATACCTTCTCTACCGTCTCAATTAGATGTGTCTTTTGCTGCAACAGGCCCACAGCTTTTGTCAGTTGAACCAGTGAATTCAGTTGTATCTCAAAAGACCCCTGGCTCCGAATCTGGCACACTTGAACTTGAGAGAGGGCTTCATGTAACTCCTCCTCCTTTAGAGAGCTGTAGCAGCAGAGCAGTTTCTCCCTTTGCAAAGATTCGAAGTTCCATGGTCCAGGTTGCTACTATTACCCAAGCTGGATTAACCCAGGGGATAAGCTTTGCCATGGCAAGGGTTCAGAAGAGCCCTGCAGAACCTGAAGTAGTTAATGAAGTCCAGCAGAATGAACTTAAAAATATGTTTACTCAATGCAGACACACATAATTCAGATTTAGTTTTTAGCCACTCAGAATCCTGTCGCTTTTATTTAATCCAAAAAAAAAAGGAGGTGTCATGTAACCTGTACTGTCTTTGAATCTAGGGATCACAAATTCTGTTTATTTGGAAAGGCTTTAAAAGGAGACTGAACCTGAGGAGATTTCCAAATTTGAGAGCTAGGACAATGGAAGTGCATCATTCTAGAATGTGTAGACCTGAGTAGCTTATACACTACAGAGCAGTTTGTCTCTTTAAAAGTAATTCAGGAATAGATTACTTTGGGACATAATAACCTGAACCTTTTTTGGAGTTGTGTGGGTGGGTAGAATGTATGAAGCAGACACAAAGGGTGGACGTGGATCCATTTAGGTGATCAGCATTTTTCATAATTTGTTTTTGTTCTGTTTGTCAGTTCATTTCAAGGTAAATACTTAGTTTTTAGTGACTTCAAAGTGTTACTAGTATGGAGAAGCATTTTCATATAAAAACTATTGGTTTAGTTTTTGATGGCTTAACCATTCCCTATAAAGAGCTAACTGAGGGCTAATGGCGCTACAGTCAAGAAATGAATGCCCATTTAATCCTAATTTTCCCCACATTCTACTTAAATTTAAAATACTGCTACCTTGTACACCTCAAAGTCCAGGAGCATTAAGACTTGCCAGTCATAAAACCTGAGATGTCAGATGTGAATACCAGCACCTATTAATTTTGCTCTCTTTTCAGAAATGTTAAGAATGTATACATATCGGATACCGGTAATGCTTGAAAGAAGTCTTTCAAGTTGTCATTTTTTGCAGGGGGCAGTCCATGACATCCTGTGTAGACAAGCACAACTGTTGAAAATTTGGTCTGAAGCACAACTGTGCTAAAACTTTAGGTTTTATGACTGTAACCTTGATCACGTGGAACCAGGGCCTTGTCTGTAAGCCTATATACAGTAAGAAAGTCGCACACCTTATTCCAAACAAGTATTGGTTTGTCTGATATCTTTCGAGTCTTACTCTGTTGAAGTGATTCTCAGCTAAACACTGTCTGTTGTAACTTTGATATTTTCACTTTTGTTATTTATTAGTGGTATCTTTTTTTGAAGTGTCAGATGTTGTGACTATTTAAAATAAAATATCATTGTAATTTAAAAAGAAAAAAAACAGAAAGAAACTAGGCAGTAATATTTCAACTACTAGTTTCCTTTCTGCATTCACCTTATTTGGAGTGAAACATTATTATAGAAATGTATTCTTTTCTTTCTTGAATAGATCTTTATTGGAGTATAATTGCTTCACAGTACTGTGTTAGTTTCTGTTGTACAACAAAGTGAATCAGCCACATGCATACATATGTCCCCATATGCCCTCCCTCTTGCATCTCCCTCCCACCCTCCCTATCCCACCCTTTGAGATCATCACAAAACACCAAACTGATCTCCCTGTGCTATGCTGCTGCTTCCCACTAGCTATTTTACATTCGGTAGTGTATATATGTCGATGCTACTCTCACTTCGCCCCAGCTTCCCCCTCCCACTCCATGTCCTCAAGTACATTCTCAATGTCTACGTCTTTATTCCTGCCCTGCAACTAGGTTCATCAGTACCATTTTTTTTTTTAGATTCCATATATACGTATTAGCATACGGTATTTGTTTTTCTCTTTCTGACTTCACTCTGCATGACAGACTCTAGGTCCATCCACCTCACTACAAATAATTCAACCTCGTTTCCTTTTATGGCTGAGTAATATTCCATTGTACATATGTGCCACATCTTCTTTATCCATTCATCTGTCACTGGACACTTAGGTTGCTTCCATGTCCTGGCTATTGTAAATAATGCTGCTATGAACACTGGGGTCCATGTATCTTTTCAAATTAGTGTTTTTCTCTCTTTTCAGATATACACCCAGGGGTGGAATTGGCGGTCATATGGTAGTTCTTTTAGTTTCTTAGAAACCTCCATACTGTTTTCCATAGTGGCTGCACTAATCTACATTTCCACCGTGAGTGCAGGAGGGTTCCTTTCCTCCCAGGTGTGATATTCTTTATAGTCAGTGCCTTCACATACATTATTTCATTACACTCCCTTAACAACCTTATAGGTCACACAGAGAAGAAAAATTGTCTTCTTTTAAAGATGAAGAAACTGGGAATCAGAGATATAAGTTCTCACCAAGATCACACAGCTGTGGCACAGGGAAGAATAAAATCCAGGTTTCCCGGCTCCATTCTACACCTGTTTGCATAATGTTTATATATAGACAAGGGGACTCACTGAATCAATGCAGGAATCCTTAAAGGATTGTCAGAGTTCTCAAGACATAGTCCTCGGTTACTGTAATTTGTCTCATTTTTTTGGCTTAGACCACAAAGGTACCCACTAAATCACTTGTCACCTTGCAAAGGGGAGGACAAGGAAGAGTAGCCACTTCCTCTCTGACCCTCACCTTCTAACACCAATCACTCTGTTAGACTAGTTATGTTGTCACCTTGTGTGCTTCAAAGAGTGAGAGAAACACACTCCTTCACCAAGGTCTTGGGTAAAGGCAGTATGGGGGTCTATCACAAAGGAATACATCAGAGGTAAGTAAGACCCCAAAGACAGATGTTCAGAGAAGGACCCTGTTTTGAGGTAGGGCCAGGAGAGGGTAAATGCCACAGTAGAACCTCAGTGTTCTCTCTGATCTGTGAACAGCCCTGTTGGGGAAAGTTCCAAAGTAAATTATAGACCTTCTCTCCCCATCCCCAGGGCCATGAGCATAAGTTCTCTAAATATTAAATTTTTATATTTAATTCTATTAGTTACTACCTATATTTGTGTGTATGTAAATATTTAATATCTTCTTACAGAGGTAGCACCCAAGAAACAGAGAGGTTAAGTACCTTGTTCAGGTGCATTCAGCATATTCAGTGGTATAGCAATAAGGACTTCTGTGCCTAGCAACATTATTTATTATAAGTTGTTTATATTATTATACTGTCTCCCCAGTGATCTTGCAGGGTCTTTAATGCCAGGGTCTGGATCGTATGCATCTGTCCCATACTGCCTTGCGAGTTATTAGACAAAGAAGAGATCTCAGTGGAGTTAGAATAACTAGGCTCCAATTGTGTCCATGGGCCAAGCAGGTCCCCCTGTGGACCTTCACTTCATCATCTCCAAAGTGATTAGACTCAGTTCATGGGACCTCTTCCAGCTCCAACATTCAATGATCCTATTATGCCCTGTCCCTCCATTCCTCCCCGATTGCAGAGCACAGCAAGAAATAAGCTTCCTTCCAAATAACGACTTGGGGCACCTCCACCCCTGTCCGCGCAGCCCCAGCACAGTGCTCCGGTAGACCAGGAGACGGTTTAGGCCCCTGCCTCCCCCTCGCTGCTCCCTCTTCCCCGCCCCCCCTGCACTTTCCCCCTACACACCTGTCTCCAGACCTTGGCTTCCTGGGTCACAGTGGGAAACTCCCACCTACCAGCTGCGTTGGTTTTATTCTTGAGAAAAGAGAACAGCTGGGTGATTTAAAGATGGAACTTACGACCCACTTAACTAGTCAACTCTAGTTGTCAAGCCCTGAAGCTGCATTTAAGGACTGGAGCTGTAGATGTGACATGAAAGCCAAGAGGCCCAGATGCTTTGTTCCCAACCCTCCCCTGCCAGCAGGAGGGACTGCATACTTTATGAGATTTTTTCCAAAGAGCTTCTGCTGGGTTGCTTTGGTCTTTTTCTTTTCTTTTTAAAAGGTATTTACTAGTGTATGGTCTTTTAAGCCTTTTGGCTTAGGGAAGAAAGAGGGTCAGCACATTAACAAATTAGACATGTTCCCCCTGGCCAGGCCATCGAAAGCTAATTTTTACTTGGACCCATCTTTAGCTCCTGACAGTATCTAAATGATGGAAAGCTTTGTTCAAATTCATAAAATATTTTACAGAGGAGTAAAACAGATCTTACAGACCCGTTTCTCATTAAAAAGTCAATGCCGGGAACATCTGATGCTATAGAACTGTCTGATTCAACTTGGCAGGTCAAGCCTGACTAATCCTATCTTCTGACGGGTGAATTTATTTCGCCTGAAAATGATTTTCTCACAAGCTGACAGATTATGTACTCTAAACTTATACTTTTATAAGACATTACTAGAATGTTGATCAAACCTAATTCATCAACTAAACAAAATGCAGGGAAAAAATCTACACTGCAAATTAATACTTAGAAGCCATAAGCAAGGAATTCTAAGTCCTATTAGAAATTGCATGGTGTCCTCAGCCAAAGAGTAGAGTCAGAAAGAACACTTGGAAGAAAACCTTTTTCAAGTTTACATAGTCTGAGTCCATAGCTATTATAGTTGGAAAACATGAGAACCTACTTTTTCAAACTTTCCTTAGAATCAGTAAATTAAGACAAATACTACTATATGACATAAAGACCACTGGACCCAGAATCAGAACTGGGCTCTATGTTTAGTTCTGCCTCTTACTCATTTTGGAATACTAGGGGGAAAAAACACTTCCCCTGTCTGGACCCCAGTGACTTCATCTATTAGTGTAGGTTTCAAACTTGTCTTTCTATTGCATCCAACAGTTTTATTCTTTGGCTCTCAATTTAAGTGTTAATTACAGAGACAAACTTCTAATGTGGGCCCTAAATATTTAGGCCTCTTTTCCAAGGTCAAATCCACACTCACCTTGTTAACCCTCACTTCATCTTTAGAAATGCCTGAAACGGTCTCTCATTTTAGAGTGCTGCTTTCAGAAATGTGTCTTTAGCTAATGTGTCTTTTTAGCTATTTTTATGTGTAATTCTTAGTGTTTTTTCTGGGTAAACTGTTATCCTAATACCCAAAACACGATTTCCCATGTGTTCTCCAAATGTCCCCATTTTTCTTTCTGGGCAGAGCTAAGATTATGTGTCTCTGCCACCTTTTTTCTTTTTTTTTTTTTTAACATTTTTATTGGAGTATAATTGTTTTACAATGGTGTATTAGTTTCTGCTATATAACAGAGTGAATCAGCTATATATATACATATATCACCATTTCTCCTCCCTCTTGCGTCTCCTTCCCACACTCCTTATCCCACCCCTCTAGGTGGTCACAAAGCACCGAGCTGATCTCCCTGTGCCATGCGGCTGCTTCCCACTAGCTATCTATTTTACATTTGGTAGTGTATATATATCCATGCCACTCTCTCACTTTGTCCCAGCTTACGTTCTCCCCTCCCTGTGTCCTGAAGTCCATTCTCTATATCTGAGTCTTTATTCCTGACCTGCCCCTAGGTTCATCATAACCAATTATTTTTCTTTTAGATTCCATATATATGTGTTAGCATATGGTATTTGTTTTTCTCTTTCTGACTTACTTCACTCTATATGACAGACTCTAGGTCCATCCACCTCACTACAAATAGCTCAATTTCGTTTCTTTTTATGGCTGAGTAACATTCCATTGTATATATGTGCCACATCTTCTTTATCCATTCATCTCTTGTTGGGCACTTGGGTTGCTTCCATGTCCTGGCTATTGTAAATAGAGCTGAAATGAATATTATGATACATGACTCTTTTTGAATTATGGTTTTCTCAGGGTATATGTCCAGTAGTGGGATTGCTGGGTCGTATGCTAGTTCTATTTTTAGAATTTTAAGGACCTCATACTGTTCTCCATAGTGGCTGTATCAATTTACATTCCCACCAACAGTGCAAGAGGGGTCCCTTTTCTCCACACCCTCTCCAGCATTTATTGTTTGTACATATTTTGATGATGGCCATTCTGACTGTCGTGAGGTGATATCTCATTGTAGTTGTGATTTGCATTTCTCTAATGATTAGTGATGTTAAGCATCCTTTCATGTGTTTGTTGGCAATCTGTATATCTTGTTTGGAGAAATGTCTATTTAGGTTTTCTGCCCATTTTTGGATTGGGTTGCTTGTTTTGTTGATATTGAGCTGCATGAGCTGCTTGTATGTTTTGGAGATTAATCCTTTGTCAGTTGCTTCATTTACAAATATTTTCTCCCATTCTGAGGGTTCTCTTTCATCTTGTTTATGGTTTCCTTTGCTGTGCAAAACTTTTAAGTTTCCTTCGGTCCCATTTGTTTATTTTTGTTCTTATTTACATTTCTCTAGTAAATGGGTCATATAGGATCTTGCTGTAATTTATGTCATAGAGCGTTCTGCCTGTTTTCCTCTAAAAGTTTGATAGTGTCTGGCCTTATATTTAGGTCTTTAATCCATTCTGAGTTTATTTTTCTGTACAGTATTAGGGAGTGTTCTAATTTCATTCTTTTACATGGACCTGTCCAGTTTTCCCAGCACGACTTATTGAAGAGACTGTCTTTTCTCCATTGTATATTCTTGCCCCCTTTATCAAAGATAAGGTGACCATACATGTGTGGGTTTATCTCTGGGCTTTCTATCCTGTTCCACTGATCTATATGTCTGTCTTTGTGCCAGTACCATACTGTTTTGATTACTCTAGGTTTGTAATATAGTCTGAAATCCAGGAGCCCGATTCCTCCAGCTCCGTTTTTCTTTCTCAGGAATGCTTTGGCTATTCTGGGTCTTTTGTGTTTCCATACAAATCGTGACATTTTTTGTTCTAGTTCTGTCAAAAATGCCAGTGGTAGTTTGATAGGGATTGCATGGAATCTGTAGATTGCTTTGGGTAGTATAGTCATTTTCACAATGTTGATTCTTCCGATCCAAGAACATGGTATATCTCTCTATCTTTTGGATCACCTTTAATTTCTTTCATCACTGTCTTATAATTTTCTGCATACAGGTCTCTTGTCTTCTTAGGTAGGTTTTTTCCTAGATATCCTCTTTGTTGCAGTTGTTAATGGGAGTGTTTTCTTAATTTCACTTTCAGATTTTTCATCATTAGTGTATAGGAATGCAAGAGATTTCTGTGCATTAATTTTGTATCCTGCTACTATACCAAATTCATTGATTAGCTCTACTAGTTTTCTGGTAGCATCTTTAGGATCTTCTCTGTAAAGTATCCTGTCATCTGCAAACAGTGACAGTTTTAATTCTTCTTTTCTGATTTGGATTCCTTTATTTCTTTTTCTTCTCTGATTGCTGTGGCTAAAACTTCCAAAACTATGTTGAATAATAGTGGTGAGAGTGGGCAACCTTGTCTTGTTCCAGATCTTAGTGGAAATGGTTTCAGTTTTTCACCATTGAGAATGATGCTCGCTGTGGGTTTTTCATATATGGCCTTTGTTATGTTGAGGTAAGTTCCCTCTAGGCCTACTTTCTGCATGGTTTTTATCATAAATGGGTGTTGAATTTTATGAAAAGATTTTTCTGCATCTACTGAGATGATCATATAGTTTTTTATCCATCAGTTTGTTAATATGATGTATCACATAGATTGATTTGCATATATTGAAGAATCCTTGCAATCCTGGGATAAACCCCACTTGATCATGGTGTATGATCCCTTTAATGTGCTGTTGGATTCTGTTTGCTAGTATTTTGTTGAGGATTTTTGCATCTATGTTCATCAGTGATATTAGCCTGTAGTTTTCTTTCTTTGTTACATCTTTGTCTGGTTCTGGTATCAGGGTGATGGTGGCCTCATAGAATGAGTATGGGAGTGTTCCTCACTCTGCTGTATTTTGGAAGTTTGAGGATAGGTGTTAGCTCTTCTCTAAATGTTTGACAGAATTCACCTGTGAGGCCATCTGGTCCTGGAGTTTTGTTTGTTGGAAGATTTTTAATAACAGTTTCAATTTCAGTGCATTCAAATTTCAGTGCTTGTGATTGGTCTGTTTGTATTTTCTATTTCTTCCTGGTCCAGTCTCAGAAGATTCTGCTTTTCTAAGAATCTGTCCATTTCTTCCAGGTTGTCCATTTTATTGGCATAGAGTTGCTTGTAGTAATCTCTCATGATCCTTTTTATTTCTGCAGTGTGAGTTGTTACTCCCCTTTTTCATTTCGAATTCTATTGATTTCAGTCTTCTTCCTTTTTTTCTTGATGAGTCTGGCTAACAGTTTATCAATTTATCTTCTCAAAGAACCAGCTTTTAGTTTTATTGGTCTTTGCTATCATTTCCTTCATTTCTTTTTAATTTATTTCTGATCTGATCTTTATGATTTCTTTCCTCTGCTAACTTTGGGTTTTCTTGTTCATCTTTCTCTAATTGCTTTAGGTGTAAGATTAGGTTGTTTATTTGAGATGTTTCTTGTTTCTTGAGGTAGAATTGTATTGCTATAAACTTCCCTCTTACAACTGCTTTTGCTTCATCCCATAGATTTTGGGTCGTCGTGTTTTCATTGTCATTTGTTTCTAGGAACTTTTTGATTTTCTCTTTGATTTCTTCAGTGATCACTTCGTTATTAAGTAGTGTATTGTTTAGCCTCCATGTGTTTGTAGTTTTTACAGATATTTTCCTATAATTGATATCTAGTCTCATAGCATTGTGGTCGGAAAAGATACTTGATACAATTTCAATTTTCTTAAATTTACCAAGGCTTGATTTGTGACCCAAGATACAGTCTATCCTGGAGAATGTGACATGAGCACTTGTGAAGAAAGTTTATTCTGTTGTTGTTGGATGGAATGCCATACAAATATCAATTAAGTCCATCTTGTTTAATGTATCATTTAAAGCTTGTGTTTCCTTATTTATTTTCATTTTTGATGATCTGTCCATTGGTGAAATGGGGTGTTAAAGTCCCCTGCTATGATTGTGTTACTGTCGATTTCCCTTTTTATGGTTGTTAGTATTTGTATTATCTATTGAGGTGCTCCTATGTTGGGTGCATAAATACTTCCAATTGTTGTATCTTCTTCTTGGATTGATCTCTTGATCATTATGCAGCGTCCTTCTATGTCTCTTGAAATAGTCTTTATTTTAAAGTCTATTTTGTCTGTAATGTGAATTGCTACTCCAGCTTTCTTTTGATTTCCATTTGCATGGAATATCTTTATCCATCCCCTCACTTTCAGTCTGTATGTGTCCCTAGGTCTGAAATGGGTCCCTTTTACACAGCATATATATGGGTCTTGTTTTTGTATCCATTTAGCCAGTCTATGTCTTTTGGTTGGAGCATTTAATCCATTTACCTTTAAGGTAGTTATTGATGTGTATGTCCCTGTTATCAATTTCTTAATTGTTTGGGGTTTTTATTGTAGGTCTTTTCCTTCTCTTGTGTTTCCTGCCTAGAGAAGTTCCTTTAGCATTTGTTGTAAAGCTGGTTTGGTGGTGCTGAATTCTCTTAGCTTTTGCTTGTCTGTAATGGTTTTAATATCTCTGTCAAATCTGAATGAGATTCTTGCTGTGTAGAGTAATCTTGGTTGTAGGTTTTTCCCTTTCATCACTTTAAATATGTCCTGCCACTCCCTTCTGGCCTACAGAGTGTCTGCTGAAAGATCAGCCATTAACATTATGGGGATTCCCTTGTATGTTATTTGTTTCTTTTCCCTTGCTGCTTTTAATATTTTTTCTTTGTATTTAATTTTTGATAGTTTGATTAATATGTGTCTTGGCGTGTTTCTCCTTGTATTTATCCTGTATGGGACTCTCTGTGCTTACTGGACTTGATTGACTATTTCCTTTCCCATATTAGGGAAGTTTGCAACTATAATCTTTTCAAATATTTTCTCAGTCCCTTTTTTTTTCTCTTTTTCTTCTGGGACCCCCATAATTCGAATGTTGGTGCATTTAAGGCTGTCCCATAGGTCTCTGAGACTGTCCTCAATTCTTTTCGTTCTTTTTTCTTTATTCTGCTCTGTGGTAGTTATTTCCACTATTTTATCTTCCAGGTCACTTATCCGTTCTTCTGCCTCTGTTACTGATTCCTTCTAGAGAATTTTTAATTTCATTTATTATGTTGTTCATCATTATTTGTTTGCTCTTTAGTTCTTCTAGGTCCTTGTTAAACGTTTCTTGCATTTTCACCATTCTATTTCCAAGATTTTGGATCATCTTTCCTATCATTACTCTGAATGCTTTTTCAGATAGGTAGCCTATTTCCTCTTCATTTGTTTAGTCTGGTGGGCTTTTAACTTTGCTCCTTCATGTGCTGTGTATTTCTCTGTCTTTTCATTTTGCTTAACTTACTATGTTTGGGATCTTTTCACAGGCTGCAGGTGTGTAGTTTCCATTGTTTTTGGTGTCTGCCTCCAGTGGGTAAGGTGCGTTCAGTGGATTGTGCAGGCTTCCTGGTGCAGATGACTGGTGCCTGTGTTCTGGTAGATGAGGCTGGATCTTGCCTTTCTGGTGCGCAGGACTGCATCCGGTGGTGTGTTTTTGGGTGCCTGTGAACTTATTATGATTTTAGGCAGCCTCTCTGCTAATGGGTGGGGTTGTGTCCTGTCTTGCTAGTTGTTTGGCATAGGGTGTCCAGCGCTGTAGCTTGCTGGTCATTGAGTGGAGCTGGGTCTTAGCGTGGAAATGGAGATCTCTGAGAGGGCTTTTGCTGTTTGGTATTACATGGGGCCGGGAGGTCTCCGGTGGACCAATGTCCTGAACTCAGTTCTTGCACCTCAGAGGGTTAGGCCTGACACCCGGTTGGAGCAACAAGACCCTGTCAACCACTCGGCTCAGAAGAATAGGGATAGGAAGGAAGGAAGGAAGGAAGAAAGAAACTAAACTAAACTAAAATAATTAAAATAAAAAAGTATTAAAAATAAAAAAATTATAAAGTATTAAAAAGAAAAGAAAGAGGGGAGCAACCAAACCAAAAAACAAATCCACCAATGGTAACAAGCGCTAAAAGCTATAATAAAAAAAAACAAAAAAGGTACAGAGAGAACCCTAGGTCAAATGGTAAAAGCAAAGCTATACAGACAAAATCACACAAAGAAGCATACAAATACACACACAAAAGAGAAAAAGGAAAACATATATATATATTAGAAAAAACAGAGGGGAGCAACCAAATCAATAAACAAATCTACCAATGATAATAATGTCTAAGTACTAAACTAAAATAAACATAAAACCAGAAACAAATTAGATGCAGAAAGCAAACCCCGAGTCTACAGTTGCTCCCAAAGTGCACTGTCTCAATTTTGGGATGATCCGTTGTCTCTTCAGGTATTCCACAGATGCAGGTTCATCAAGTTGATTGTGGAGATTTAAGCCGCTGCTCCTGAGGCTGCTGGGAGAGATTTCCCTTTCTCTTCTTTGTTCGCACAGCTCCTGGTGTTCAGTTTTGTATTTGGCCCCGCCTCTGTGTGTAGGTCGCCTGGGGGCGTCTGTTCTTCGCTCAGACAGGACAGGGTTAAAGGAGCAGCTGCTTCGGGGGCTCTGGCTCACTCAGGCCTGGGGGAGGGAGGGGTACGGAGTGCAGGGCAAGCCTGCGGCGGCAGAGGCCGGCGTGACGTTGCACCAGCCTGAGGCGCGCCATGCGTTCTCCCAGGGAAGTTGCTCCTGGATCGTAGGACCCTGGCAGTGGCGGGCTGCACAGGCTCCCGGGAGGGGAGGTGTGGATAGTGACCTGTGCTTGCACACAGGCTTCTTGATGGCTGCAGCAGCAGCCTTAGCATTTTATGCCCGTCTCTAGTGTCTGCGCTGATAGCTGTGGCTCGTGCCTATCTCTGGAGCTCGTGTAGGCGGTGCTCTGAATCCCTTCTCACGCATCCCGAAACAATGGTCCCTTTCCTCTTAGGCAGTTCCAGACTTTTTCCTGGACTCTCTCCCGGCTAGCTGTGGTGCACTATTCCCCTTCAGGCTGTGTTCACACAGCCGACCCCAGTCCTTTCCCTGGGATCTGACCTCCAAAGCCCAAGCCTCAGCTCCCAGCCCCCACCCGCCCCAGAGGGTGAGCAGACAAGCCTCTCGGGTTGGTGAGTGCCGGTCGGCCCCGATCCTCTGTGCGGGAATCTCACCGCTTTGCCCTCCGCACCCCTGCTGCTGTGCTCTCCTCCACGGCTCCGAAGCTCCTCCCTCCCATCACCCCCGTGTCCGCCAGTGAAGGGGCTTCTAGTGTGTGGAAACATTTCCTCCTTCACAGCTCCCTGCCACTGGTGCAGGTCCCATCCCTATTCTTTTGTCTCTGTTTTTCCTTTTGCCCTACCCAGGTACATGGGGAGTTTCTTGTCTGGGGAAGTCTGAGGTCTTCTGCCAGCATTCAGTAGGTGTTCTGTTGGAGTTGTTCCACATGTAGATGTATTTCTGATGTATTTGTGGAGAGGAAGGTGATCTCAACGTCTTACTCCTCTGCCACCTTGAAGGTCCCTCTCTGTCTCCTTGAAATAGGCATGATCTTAAAACATGCTTTAGCCAGTGAAATGTGACCAGTGATGACAGAGCTAGTCTATAACTTTCTACATTATTTTCCCCTCTGGCACAGATACTGACAATATTGTTGACAGTGGCTGCTCTAATACCTTGAGTTTGGGAGTAGACAAATCAGAACCGAACCTAGTCAACCAACAATCAACATAGTCCATGAGTATGAAGTAAATATTTGGCTGGTTAAACCGCTGAGACGTGACTAACAGAACTCCACTATGATAAGGACTATCATTACGGCAGGCTGGTTAGAAGGAGTAAAGGACTAGGCAAGAAATGTATATTCTAATTATCTGAAACAGAGTACTGTGTTATTAAGGGATTATGTTATGATATTGCTTTGTAAGTGTTTGCCCAACAGCAACAAGGATGAAGGCTCTGGGTTTTGCAAAATCAAGTACCTGAGAGAGATCAGGCTTGAGTCCAGAAAGGATGACAATTAGGGAGACATCAAACAGTAAAACCATAGTAGCTGAGTAACAAGAAAAAATTTAGGTACAAAAAGAACTGATTCTAAGGTGCTCAAAAGGCAAATTACAAAGGGAGGCCCAGAATGAATGCTGAGAACAAAGAAATCCCACCGTGGGTTTGTTTCACTGTTCCATTCCACCCATGTGCAGCTTTGCCATGCCTCGGTAAAGTGATCATAATTTTTGGTTCCTTTCTGTCACCTGTAACCCACTGGGCAGTCTTAGGAAGCAGTCATGCATAAAACTAGCTAAAAGGGGGCAAGTCAAGCTCATCAGAAGATATGTTCTTGATTACTAACCTAAATATTTCTTATCCTTACTTTGTGTTTCATAACAATGCAATAGCATTAATTTTCCCTCACCAGTGTAAACATCATTAATTTCTAAGCAAAGAAACACCATTAATTCCTAAAGTCAAAACAGAGGAATCAACAAGACGTAGAGGCACTGCTTTCCTTACCAAAGTCAGCACCAAGGACAGTGCAATGAAGGATATGGGCTGCTTCTGTCAGCAGCTTCCAAGTCACCACCCTTCAGTATCTGTGGCCTACTTTGTATTTACCAAGCTATGGATCCTTGTGAACTATAACCAGGGTTATGATTCAGTTTGTGAGAGGGAAAAACTTGGGGCAGGTGTGTAAGTGATATTCCTGCATCAGACACATGAAATTAGTACCAAGTTCCCTGGCCTGCAAAATGAGGCCATATGATCTAAATTTTAGATTTCCCCACCTGCTTCCCATGCAACACTGAAGGTGTAACTTTCCATTACTGCCATGCATTTTCAGTTCCTAAAGAACTGTTCTATGAACCAGAGAATAAGGACACTGCTAGGACTGTGGGTCTCAAAGTTGGCTTCATATTAGAATTATCTGGGGAGCTTTTAAAACCCCTGCCTTCCAGTCACACCCAAGGTCAATTACTTCAGCATTTATGGGAGTGTGATCCAGGCCATCAGTATTGCATTGCTTATATTATATAAGCCTCATCTGCCAAGTGATTACGGTTTTAAAAATCTAGTTCTGGGTCTTTTCCCTAGAGATTTTGCTTTAATCAGTGCAGGGAGCAGCCTAAGTATCAAGATTTTCTAAAAGCTCCACCGGATGACTCTAATATACAACCATTTTTGAGAACCACTGCTATGGAAGACAGAGACAAAGAAAAGTTGAAAGTGTTACCTCTCTAACCCTTGCTTCTGAAGGTGAGGGATAAAAGGCCCTTGAAGTGGTTACAAAAGCAGAGTGTTTGAATTAACTCATTGGATAAATTTATTAATTCCAAGCATTTACCAGGATATAAGTATGGGCCAAACACTAGTCCCAGGAGATACAAAATACTTTTAAAAACCAAATTCCTGGAGCTCAGAATCTAGCTCAAGTATTATAATAATGTTTAATAAGTGTGATAGAAGGGGTAAATGATAGTTATCATAATGAAACACTGCCTCTACCTGAGAGGAGAGTCAGGATAAGTTTAACCCAAGCATAAGATGCTTAGATCTCTAGAAGAATCAGGAGCAAACCAGTTAGAGTATGGCACTCCAAGCTGTAGGAACAGAGCGTGCAAAGTCACTGGAGTATAACTTGGCCGAGGCAGTTTTGTTTCCAAGTAGAAAACCTCATTCAAAAGTAGCTTGAGAAAGAAAGGAAATATATGGGGAAGGAGGAATATAGGATTGAATCATGAAACCCAAAGAAAAGAAGAACTCCAATTGTCTCCTGTCTCTGTTTGTCCAAACCAAAGTATTTTCTCTATTATTCTTGCATTGGCTCAACTTGGCTATCCCAAAAGGGTAGTTTGCTCCTGACTTGACATGTTCTCACTTCTAGCAATCAGCTCAAACCAGCTGGTATCTTTGAATCTCAGGTCCAAGTTCCTGGGAAAGAGGAAATGACTGGTCCAACTTAGGTCAAGTGCCTGCCGTTGGTCCAATCAGCTATAGCCAGGGTCATATAGTACAAACATGGCTGTCAAGGCCTTAACCCTCTTGGGAGAAATGAGGATACAATTCTTAATGAGTTGGGCATTTGGTGGGCTAAGGAAACACCCCAAAATTTGTCTGACAAGATGTGAGGCAGTAAGTCCAGGTTAGGAAACTAAAAGCACTGCAGAAAGACCAGAGGATGGATTGCACAGTGGAAGACAAAATTAAAGAGGAGTTGACCTCAACCAAGTATTGCTAAATTAAAGCTGGGAACATCAAGGATAACACATCATGACCAAGTGGGTTTTATCCTGGTAATGTAAGACTGATTCAAAATTCTTTTTTAAAAAATTCAGTAAATGTAATTCATCATATTATCACACTAAAGAAGAAAACCATGTGATCATTTCACTGGATGGAGACAAATGTTCTGACAAAATTCAATAAACATTCACGATTTTAAAAAAATAATCTCTAACTAGGGATTAAAGGAAACAATCAACTTTATACAAGTAATATACAAAAAAAATCTACAGCTAACATCATATTTAATAGTGAAAGCCTGAATGCTTTTCCCCTGAAATGGGAAACAAAGCAAGGATGCCTTCCTTCCACTCCTATTCAGCATCACATTGGAGGTTGCAGTCAGTGCAATAAGAGGTAAGAAAAAGAAATTAAAAACATACATATTAGAAAAGAAATAAACCCATCTCTATTAATAGACAACACAATTATCAATACGGAAAAATCGCAAGAAATCTGCTAAAAACTGTAAAACTGAATTTGCAAAGTTGCAGGATTTCAGTACATAAAATTCAATTGTATTTCTATCTGTTGGCAATAACTAATTAGAAATTGAAAATTTAAGAATACAATACCATTTACTAAAGCATAAAAAATACACAATTCTTAGGGACAATTAATGTAACAGAAATATGTGTAATGTTTGTATTCTGAAAACTCCAAAACATTGTTGAGAGAAATCAAAGAAGATCTAAATACCGTGTTCATAGATTAGAATACCTACTATTGTTAACATGAGAATTCTTCTCAAATTGGTCTCTACATTAAAAGCAATACCAATCAAAATTCTAGTAGGCAGAGTTGTAGAAATTGACAGATTCCAAAATTTATATGAAGGAGAACTAGAATAGCCAAAACTATTTCCAAAAAAAAAAAAAGGAAAGTTGAAAAACATCAACTGCCTGATTATGAAGACTTTTTTCAAACTACCATAATCAAGAGAGTGTATTATTGGTGAAAGGACAAATACCCGAACGCATGGCACAGGATAGAGAGTCTAGAAATAGAACTGTGTGTGTGTGTGTGTGAAACTGATTTTTGCAAAGGTGTAGTCTCTTCAATGAATTCTGCTGAAATAATTGAAATTTGTAGACAAAAAGGAAAACAACACATGCATTGTACCTTGTACAAATGTTAACTCAAAATGGATCAGAGATCTAAAAGTAAAACCTAAAACTATAAAACTGCTAGACTAAAATACAGGAGAAAGTATTTGTACCCTTGGATTGGGCAAAGAATTCCTAGATATAACATCAAAAGCATTATCCATAAAACAAAAATATTAACTTTGATTTCATCAAAGCTAAGAATTACTGTTATTTGAGAGACGCTGTTAGGAAAATGAAAAGTCAACCTACAGACTGGGAGACAATATTTGTAAAACACATATCTGTTAAAAGATTATATCCAATATCCATAGAGAACTCTCACAACTCAATGACAAAACTTATTATTTTTTAAAATGGGTAAACAATTTGAATAGATACTTCAAAGAAGAGATGATGGATAGAAAAATAACCACATAAAAATGCTCAGTGTCACTACTCATTAGAGAAATGCAAATTAAAACCACAATGAGATACCATTATTTACCTATTAGAATGGCTAAACGTTTAAATGTCAGGTAATTCCAACTGCTGCTGTGGATATGGAGCAACTAGAACTTCATACACTGCTGGTGGGGATGTAAAATAGCACAGCCACTTTGGAACAGTTTGTCAGTTACTTAGAAAGTTAAACTAACCATATGACTCAGCAACCCCACTCTTAGATATTTATCCAGAAGAAATAAAAATATAGGTCAATACCCACACTTTATTTGTAATCACCCAAAACTGGAAACAACCAGCCCATATTAGTTTTCTATTGCCGTTACAACAAATATGACAAGTTGACACAAATTTAATGGCTTTTAAAAATGCACATCTGTTATCTCAGTTTCTGCGGGTCTGGAGTCCATGCATGGCTTAGCTGCTTAGGTTCTTGCAAGGCTGCAATCTCACTTCAAGGCTCGACTGGGGAAAAATTTGCTTCCAAGCTCACTTACACTGTGGCACCCCAGCTTTTTGCTGCCTGTTAGCTGGAGGCTGTCTGTAGCTCCCAGAGGCCACTCTCAGCTCTTTGTCATGTGGACTTCCTTAGTATGACTGCTTACTTTCTCAAGCCAGCAAAGGGACTTTCTAAAGTGAGTTTTCTAAGATAATCTTATATAAGGTAACATAATCAGGTCACTGACATTGCACTACCTTTGCCATATTCTATGGGTTAAAAAGAAGTCACGGGTCCCACCTGCACTTATGGGGAGGAGATTAATCAAAGGCATGAACACAGGAGGCAGGGACCGTGGGGACCACCTCAGAGTCTATCCACCACACCATGCGTCCACCAGCTAGAGAACGGATCAGCACACTGTGGCATATGTACACATGTACTCATGAAGTGTGAAATATACTCCTCAGCAAGAAAAAGGAATAAAGTAACGCGTGCACAACGCGGGCAGCTCTGAAATGCATCACACCAAACGACAGCGGCTGAAGTCAAAAGACTACCCGCTGAATCATCCCATTTATGTGAGGTTATAGAAAAGGCAGTACAAGAGCAGACCAAAAGATCAGGGGCTCGAGGTGTGGGGAGGGGATTGACTACAAAGAGGCATGGGGGAACTTTTCTGAGTAATGGGAATGTTCTCTACCTTGATTACGGTGGGTAGTTAAACAAATGTACACATCCTTCAAAACACATGGAACTATGCAACTAAAGGGTGAATTTTACTGCATATAGATTAGACCACAATAAACCTGACTTTAAAAAAACAAAGGGACAGAGTGATAGAGAAGCTGGCAACAGACAGAAAATGTCCCTTTGATCTGGTTCCCAGTGCATAGTGCCCTGGGAGAAATTTCCGGAAGGCCAATAATAATGTGTTAGTACTATTCTAAAAAGTTTACTAACAGGAGAACTGCTTATTTTAGGTAAGATTCAAATGCTTTCATTATTAAAAGCACATTATATATGGACAGTATGACATTGCCTAAAATGAAAGGGTTGATGCTCTGATGAGCCCAACTATTAAAATGAAAGTCAATTAGACCACCAAGAAACAAAACTATTCAGAATTAACTTCATCACACAAGTTACGACAGAGGCAGACAGAAAAGAGCCTCAACTCAAGTCATCTGCATGGCATCCTATCCCTGTATGCAGGGTTAAAAACCCCAACTCTGCCTGGTACATTTCCCTACCAGGAGGGACAGGAAAAAAACTGGGGTGGAGGCGTTATGTTCCTGGACTCCGATCATCCCTCTGATCAAATGTCTGTTAATAACGCCCTGAATTTGCAAGCAATGTTGAGAATTTACCTATTCTATCAGCTACAAAACAAACTGAGACACATCAGAGAGAGGAATTTTTTTTTTTTAACATCTTTATTGGGGTATAATTGCTTTACAATGGTGTGTTAGTTTCTGCTTTATAACAAAGTGAATCAGCTATACGTATACATATGCTCCCATGTGTCTTCCCTCTTGCGTCTCCCTCCCTCCCACTCTCCCCATCTCACCCCTCCAGGCTGTCCCAAAGCCCCGAGCTAAAATCCCTGTGCCTTGCGGCTGCTTCCCCCTAGCTATCTACCTTACTACGTTTGTTAGTGTGTATATGTCCATGACTCTCTCTCGCCCTGTCAAAACTCACCCTTCCCCCTCCCCATATCCTCAAGTCCGTTCTCCAGTAGGTCTGCGCCTCTATTCCTGTCTTATCCCTAGGTTCTTCATGACATTTTTTTCCCTTAAATTCCATATATATGTGTTAGCATACGGTATTTGTCTTTTTCTTTCTGACTTACTTCACTCTGTATGACAGACTCTAGGTCTATCCATCTCATTACAAATAACTCAATTTCATTTCTTTTTAAGGCTGAGTAATATTCCATTGTGTATATGTGCCACATCTTCTTTATCCATTCGTCCGATGATGGGCGCTTAGGTTGTTTCCATCTCCGGGCTATTGTAAATAGAGCTGCAATGAACATTTTGGTACATGACTCTTTTTGAATTTTGGTTTCAGAGAGAGGAATTTTGACTTACTCCGAAAAAGCAATGATGGCCGTCAAAGGCGTATAAACATGGGGATGGCAGAAAAAAGATTTGTGTTTTAGGAAAGACGACACTTCAAACAGGATGGATGCTGGCCTTCAGGGGGCAGCACTAGAAGCAAGGAGGGCAGTTACATGACTCCAGAAAAGATAAACAAAGGTTGCTGCAATAGGAGGAGAAAGGAAGGGATTTTTGCAGCATTACTTGGGAAGTAGAGTTAAGAGACGATAGTGAAAGAGAGATGATGAAAGCTTATGCACATGGCTTGAGTAACTTCATAGATTCTAGAGGAATAAAAGGGAATGAGGGAGTGAGAAATTCATGTTGGAGGCTCTGAGTGTGAGGTGCATTCGATGAAAGTTTCCGGTAGGCAGGCAGATGTGGTCTGGAGTCCAGGTAAAAAGACTGGGTTAAAGAAAGCTTGGTGCTAATGTACAAGGGCAAGTGGAGACTATGGGAGACCACCTATCATAAAGGGCACAAGCTATACTGAATAGATTAGGTAGTGAATGTAGAATAAGGAAATGGAAGTAATTGTGAACAAAGGAAAAGGGCTCTGCTAAAAGCCTTCTTCATCATTTCACTGAACATTGGCAGATTTTTTTTTCCCTCTTGATTTTTTTGATTCAAGAAAACACAGAAGCACTGAGGAAAAGAGGAGAACATATGATAAGAAAGTGCTGTTCATATCCAAGTGGAGACAGAAATTACTCCAACTGGGAGAAGGTAGAAGAACGATCCAATAAGAAGAGATCAAAGGTCCTCATTCAGAGAGCCACAGCACAGGGCCGAGAGGACCTCCGTTAACAGGTCAGAGTCACACCTTTGCCTGGTGGCTGTAAGAATGCTAACGTAACACTCAAGTTAACTAAAACCTGGAAGTCATCTAAATGTCTCTAAGTCGATTAAAGTTTGCTGTTGGTTCTCTTTCTTTTATAACCTTGTGGTACTTGCAAGTGAGGGCACTGCTCATTTACTGGTGAGGAAAATGACAGTCTTTGCAGAAATTTTCCAGCTGGCCTCAGCCCCCTGTGCCAGAAGGGGACTTGATCAACCATCCAGTTCATCCCTCTGTCTCCAAGGGAAAACAGCATGGCTACCAAGGCACGTACAACACAAGTCAATGGTCAGAAAAACTGCTGTGAAATGTTGCGTGGTGGGTAAAGCACTAATCTGATAACCTTGAGGAGGTCCTGGGTGGTCAGCACAAGTCTGCCACTGGCTGGGCGAGCTTGAACAAGTCACTGACCTTCTCTGGCCTCAGATTCCACATCCACTAGGAAGAGGCTTGGCTGGTTTTGATAATAACTAGCTTTTTTCTGGATCTAAAATTTAATTACTTGAATTATTTTTAGTTGCTTGCCTTATGGGTTTTAATATCTCCACCCTTAAGATGACTGAAGCAGAGGAGATCTAAATTCCCAGCCTCTCTCTCTCTCTCTCTCTCTCTCTCTCTCTCTGTCTATCTATATATATGCCAAAATAGCTTAAGGGCGTCGTTTGGGAAACTTTCATGATATCTAAGCTAATAAACCAGGGTGGAATCAAAAAGTAGGAAGTAGTGACCCATGCATATTTTACAATGAGAACAGCCAAGAGAACTCTGCATTATCAGTGATTCATTAGGAAAAACTGGTTCCTAGCTGGCCCATTTTGTGGTATTCATATTTGTTAATTATACATATCATGTCCACTTAACAATAATGTTGCAGGCACGGGACACTGTGATGGAGTATTTCTGGTAACTGAATAGTTGTATATAACAGTTCCCTGTGTATTAGAATAAAATTAACACCAGACGAAACACAGAGATACTATGAGAATACAGAAGATTAGGATTCTGACACAAGCCTTCTGAAAAAAAGATTGATTTAGCGATAAATATTTATTGAGTGTTAAAGATACACATATATCTTTGTGGTAGGTATTACAGGGTTTCAAGTTTTTAGTTTGTTTGATCTCGAAAGGACATTTTAATACATTTTGACTTTTCAAATTGGGACCATTCCCATGCCTACCATGGAAGGTAAATTCTGTTCCATTATCAAGAAGTACCATGAGCAGTAAGGATCCCCTTACACTTAGATGACTCTTTGATAATATGTTAGACATTCTTATTCAAAATACTGTTTTTTTTTAAACTCAGCCATTCAATTTCTATTTATTCCTGTTTCCTTTTTTTTCTATAAGCATATATAAGTTTTAGATGACTGTAATAAAAATATAGAAAAAACCTGCATTCTTTCCAAAAGGACTTCATGTTTCAAAATGCGCTTTATCAGCAAAACAAAATAAAAACAAGCACTTCGAATTTCCCCTTGAATACTTTCTCCTTGAGCTAACAGTTTGTGCCTGTGCTTCCTTTTGGGGTGGCTTCATTCTTCAGGGCTGTGGTGATATTTGCTTTTCATGCAGTGGGCAAGTCTCACTTGCTAACTGTCTGGTTTTGCTGCCTCCCATCAAAGCCCTGCAGGCTGACGCCCATAAAAGTTATAACCGCAGTTAAGTAATTAGACGGATGCCACTGCCCAGGCTCCTGGCATCACCCCAGCGACAGTCTTCTTAGCAACTGCCTGAACTTTCTGAAATGTTTGAAAATTGCTCCTCGGCCTGGCCTCACTGGTGACTCCCCAAGTAGAAGGTATTGCTCTGAGCTTTGTGGTGACGCTTATCCCTCGGAGGCCTACTCCCCACGCCCAAT
The DNA here is from genome assembly GCF_963924675.1 of Phocoena phocoena. NCBI lineage: Eukaryota > Metazoa > Chordata > Mammalia > Artiodactyla > Phocoenidae > Phocoena > Phocoena phocoena. Next base: position 22,463,014 of record NC_089231.1, read on the forward strand.
CAGGTTTGACCCCTTGTCAGCCCAGCCTCACTGTCCAAGGCTGCCCAGGGCTCTCAGCGGCCTCCACCAACCAAGGCTGCAACCTCCCCTCCCAAACGAGAAGGCAATTTCGTGCATGGATAAATATTTGGGGAGTAGGACTTTCTCTAAAGAGCTGTACAAGATTCTAAACTGCTCTTTTTAATGTTTGAATCCTTAGCACACACCTGAATAAACACTGGCGTAACAGCTTAAAAAACACAAGAACCAAAGACCTCTCCTTCAACAGAACATTGCTCACTCCTTATGCAACTATTTGAAACTCTCAATGAGTAAATAAAATCTTCTGGTCTTTAAACCCCCATTTCTTGGCATTTAGATGATTACAACTCTACTTTGGGGAAAGCATAAATGTTAACAAGTCTTTTCTAGAGTTAGTTCTAATAAATGGTGTCATAGAAGGAGGATCAGACTTGGACTCTGAAAGACCCAGGTGTGATTCCCATTCCTACTTCTTGCCAGTTGTACGTACGGGTGAGGCTCAATTCATCTCTCTGGTACTTGGTTTACCTAGCTCTAAAATGGGGACAGGGCTGCTGTAGAAATTAAGATAATGCCAGAAGCATAGTAAAACCTGATACATATGCCAAGTCAGAAAAAACATTTCCTGACCAGCCCAGTTGCAAGGGAGCTGTGTAGCCCTAGTCTCCTGCCACTCTTCCCCTCTCCCTCTCCTTTGGAACTCTCTCTGGGGCCTCACAGGTCGAGCATCACTTTATGTGTGTGTGTTTCTCTTCTTCCACTACATTATGATCAGTTTGATCTTCTTTGTTGTTGTTCACTTCCCATAGCGCCAAATGCAATCCTTGCACCCAGCAGGCATTCAATAAATAGTAATTGGCTGATTGATTAAACTTGAATTTTAACATCTTCTCAGCACCTTCCTCAACTAGAGAAACACTTAAGTAAACACTAAAGCCATTTACCCAGCAAACATGAGTTTTTAGGAAAACTGCTTCTGTACAAAGAGCGTTGACTCTGGAAAGGAAAACACTTGGGTTGACATTCTGGTTTTGTCACGTACTGAGTGACCTTTGCAAAGTTACTCAAACTGAGTCTTAGTTTCTTCATCTTAAATGTAGGCAATAACACCTATTTCACCAATTGCTGTAAGGATTAAATAGAATAACCTATTGGAAAGTGTCTGGTACATCACTGATGTTAAAAATTGTGAGAGTCTATGAAAAATATCATAAATAAATAATATGTAAATACCAAAAAGAAATTGCTTCTAATCTCTCATGGGTAAAACAATTTTAATTAAAGTAAGACATATTACTGATATCCACACATCCACGTCAAAAGTGCCTACAGCTCGCAATAGATAGCGGATTGAAGGTGGGTAGGCAGACTACATTGGATATGCCTACCAACTACACAAGCCAGCAAGAACACTGACTACTGTCAACAAGTGTTTCCTTTGGGGGGAGAAGCTTAGGAACCTGAAAAATCATGTGGCAATCAAGACTCAATGTCTGCAGAGTAATCTTTAACCCTAAAGAATTCCAAAGAATGGAATTTCTGAATTGAGAAGGAAAGAAAATGGAGGATTTATTGGCTATCTGCTCTCTGATCATTGTTCTAGATACATAAAGCTCTCTTTCCTTAGTTGATTTCTTGTATTACAGTAAAAGAACTGAGATCCAAAGAGTTATTAAGACTTGCCTGATACCACAGTGAGAGTTACTATCAGGGCCAGGATTAGAAACCAGAGGCTGGTAATGAAGTCTTAGGCCCACATTGTTTTCACAGTCATTTCTTACTCATCAAGCAGGAAAAGTCCTGTTTGGGCGAACTCCTGCCAGACCATGCGGAAAGAAGATGGTTCCTCCCTTCATCAGCATCATGAAAGGGTCCTGAAAACCTGCCATCTCCCACTCATGCCCCCACCTCCATGGGTCTGCAGAAGGTGCTACAGAGCACTTGATGAAATTTTAAAATACAGGGCGATGAAAAAAATGACAAGGAACAAAAAGATCTAATCGCATGCTTTCATTTTACACTGGAAAAGACTTGAGACCCAATAAAACTAAGTAATTAGCCCAAAGTCACAAAAAAAGACAGGAGAAATATGACTCCTATTCTAGGGCCCACATTCCAGGGTATTTCAGGCAAAAGACCAAGAGTTCTATTTTTTCCGTTATCTTTTATGTTTTGGAAACTATAGGTCAGTGGTTCTCAAACCTAAGCAAACGTCAAAACCATCTGGATAGGGCTTCCCTGGTGGCGAAGTGGTTGAGAGTCCGCCTGCCGATGCAGGGGACACAGGTTCGTGCCCGGGTCTGGGAAGATCCCACATGCCGCGGAGCGGCTGGGCCCGTGAGCCATGGCCGCTGAGCCTGCGCGTCCGGAGCCTGTTGCTCCGCAACAGGAGAGGCCACAACAGTGAGAAGCCCGCGGACCGCAAAAACAAAACAAAACCATCTGGATAGCTTCTTAAAGGTTAGAAGAAGGGATCACATCCCAGAGTGGCTGATTCAGACGTCTGAATTGGGGCCCAAGCTTCTGCCTTTCTAACAAATTCCCAGTGATGCCGATTCTGCTGGTCCAAAGACCCCATTCTGAGGACCCCCTTTGTAGAACTGATGCTGGTTTCAATACTTTCATGTTCAGTACCAAAGTTCCTCCTTCCACTCTGGTGGCAAAAGGAGTATAAATTCTTATCTGACTTCCTTGGGATTGCAAATGTGGAAACAAATACTCCTGGACCAGTGTAGTAATGGTATGGACTCTTACTGGGAAACTTTTGGACATATCCTGCGCCATCAGTGACAGGGCCTCGGTGACCAAGGGATTCTTCATTTTGTCTACTCCATATTCTTTCAGAGCAGCTACTAGCAACCTGTCCATCTGAGCAGTGCTTCTCAACCTTTTCCATGTTAGGATGTACCTAAAAAAGGTTAATGTTTGTACAGCACTGCAGTGAAAATATAGGCTCTACGTGGCCAGAAGCAGCCTGCCAATGTGTTCTGGACACCCCAGACTCTATGGCTAAAGGGATGAATATTTTTTTCTACCTGAACTGATTCATGGCACATGGTTGGGAAGCTCTGTTATATAATCACAGCAAGCAGGACAGCTGAGGCTTCAGTACTAAGATAACACATTTTAAACATAGAAGACCTACCAATATTACTAGTCCCCTTCTTATTAATGATAGCAATGGAATCCCAATTATCAGAAGTAATTAAAATACAAGAATCTTAAGCAAGGATTAAGGAAGAGTCATTCAGAGGATGAACATCTTTGCTACATAGTAACTAAGGATATTAGAAATTGGGATTCCTTCCCAGTTCTTAAACTCTGTGCCCAAATCTTAAGGTATTGTGTCTTTTTTACTGTATGAGAATTTTGACTCATTTTTTCATGTCATTAAAACCCCCTTGATGCTGATTTCACTGAATCTAAGAAAGCACTGCATGTTAGATGTACCATTACAGGATGTATCACTAAGAAATAATTCTGCCAATAAAAGAACATGGTCCAATGCTTTTGTATCATCTAAAAGCAGAAGTTTATAGAAGGAGCTCTTTTAAGCTCACTTAAACTTAGCCAGTTTCCATACATCACTCTGGGCATCCAGCAAGAGGAAAAATAAGCCAATTCTATCACTACTTCACATTCTGCATCTGACTCTTAACAGTCACTTCATGCCTCCTCCATCACAGGTGTTCATTTCTACTCTGTGCCATGACTCAGTTCATCAAAATTCATTTTTAAATTGATGAACTGTTATCTCTAGGATATTCTGCCAGGTCCCTAACATGCATTCATTCTGCAAGTTCTGATGTCCATGCCTGCCGCAAAATGACCACTAGAGCCCAATATCACTGGCCTATTATGATTGCAAGATGTACCCTAATTCATACATGTAAAAGTATTTCTCAAATGTGTCTCGGAGTTGATGAAATATGGAAATTTCATTTACTATTGCTGAGAGTTCACAGGAAAGCAATGCCCCCGAGTTTAAGGACAACCATACTTTTGTTTACAGAAGGGCACCCTTTCTCAATGTAACAAAGCCCTCTTATGAGAGTAAAAACCTTGTTTTATTAAAAAAGTTTTGGAGTGTACTTTTGAAGGAAACTCTCCTTTTGAGAGCGAAGGAAACCACACCTCGAAATCCTGAGCTGCTCACACTGATGCTGCCTCAGGAAAATTCCTGCCATAGATGATTCTAGTCAACTGCTTGGGGAGCACACAAGGCTCAGCAAACTCAGCCTTCTGAACGTATGAGACTTATTTTTTGATATGCAGTGTAATATTTATGTGTCAAACTTTTTCACCTGCGCCTATCCAAGGTTGGAATAAAACCCTTCCACCTCAGCTTACTTCCAACAGGACTCCTGACAGAGAGCGATGCTAGAGCCTATCCCAGGTTGGAATAAAACCCTTCCATCTCAGCTTACTTCCAACAGGACTCCTGACTGAGAGCGATGCTAGACAGTCACCACGGGAAGCAGTCTTTTCTGAGTGAAATAAAAATCCAGGCTGCTACCCTACTAAGATAGTCTTCATTCAACAAGTACCTTGCCTGGGGAGTAACTTCCATGTGCTCAGAACCCTATTTATTTTTATTTTTATTTTATTTATTTATTTTTTTTGCGTTACGCGGGCCTCTCACTGCTGTGGCCTCTCCTGTTGTGGACACGCAGGCTCAGCAGCCATGGCTCACGGGCCCAGCCGCTCCGCGGCATGCGGGATCCTCCCAGACCAGGGCACGAACCCATGTCCCCTGCATTGGCAGGCGGACTCTCAACCACCGTGCCACCAGGGAAGCCCCCAATCAGCACCCTTTTTAAGTCAGAGTTGCTGAGGAGTGAGGGTTACAGATTATTATAGTAAAGACAGGGAGTCCTTCCATCAAGGAGCTGATGCTTTGACAGAGAAAACAAGGCTTGCACACAGGAAATAAAGAAAAATCTAAGATTTATATCCATCTCAAATCTCCAATCAAACGTGAAGAAGTTGTACAGATGCCAAGCAGTAAACAGTGTGAGTGCAGTACTGGCTGGAGTTATCAGGAAACATTCTGCAGTGAGCATGGGCAGAGCCAGCTCCTGAAGGATGCACAGAATTCAGTTACACAGAAGGACAGCTCAAAGGAAACAAACAAATTTCGGAGATGGGGACACTGGACAGACATTTACAAATGGAGTTTGGTAGACATATGCAGAAAATCCAGTTTGCACATGTGTTATCCTAAGCAAAACAAGTATGGAAGTGTAAAAAATTAACATGGAGATTATTCCACAGACAGAAGAATCTTTATCATCCTGGCCAGAAGGGTTGGCAAGGCTATGGAATAAAGTCTAAAACACAAGTGTCATAAAAACACAATAGAGGAGCTTCAAGATGGCGGAAGAGTAAGATGTAGAGATCACCTTCCTCCCCACAAATACATCAGAAATACATCTACATGTGGAACAACGCCTACAGAACACCTACTGAATGCTGGCAGAAGACCTCAGACCTCCCAAAAGGCAAGAAACTCCCCATGTACGTGGGTAGGGCAAAAGGAAAAACAGAGACAAAAGAATAGGGACGGGACCTGCACCAGTGGGAGGGAGCTGGGAAGGAGGAAATGTTTCCACACACGTGGAAGCCCCTTCGCGGGCGGAGACTGCGGGTGGCGGAGGGGGGAAGCTTCGGAGCCGCGGAGGAGAGCATAGCCACAGGGGTGCGGAGGGCAAAGCGGAGAGATTCCCGCACAGAGGATCGGCGCCGACCGGCACTCACCAGCCCGAGATGCTTGTCCGCTCACCCGCCGGGGCGGCCGGGGCTGGGAGCTGAGGCTCAGGCTTCGGTCGGATCCCAGGGAGAGGACTGGGGTCGGCTGCGTGAACACAGCCTGAAGGTCCTAGAGTGCCACAGCTAGCTGGGAGGGAGTCTGGAAAATTGTGGAACTGCCGAAGAGGCAAGAGACATTTTTTTGCCTCTTTGTTTCCTGGGGCACGAGGAGAGGGGATTAAGAGTGCTGCTTAAAGGAGCTCTGGAGACGGGCGCGAGCTGCGGCTATCAGTGCAGACCCCAGAGACAGGCATGAGATGCAAAGGCTGCTACTGCCGCCACCAAGAAGCCTGTGTGCGAGCACAGGTCACTCTCCACACCTCCCCTCCCGGGAGCCTGTGCAGCCCGCCATGGCCAGGGTCCTGTGATCCAGGGACAACTTCCCAGGAGAACACATGGCAGGACTCAGGCTGCTGCAACGTCACACAGGCCTCTGCCGCCGCAGGCTCACCCCGCATCACGCCCCTCTCTCCCCCCGGCCTGAGTTAGCCAGAGCCCCCAAATCAGCTGCTACTTTAACCCCATCCTGTCTGAGCGAAGAACAGACGCCCTCAGGTGACCTTCACGCAGAGGCGGGTCCAGATCCAAAGGTGAACCCCAGGAGCTGTGCAAACAAAGTAGAGAAAGGGAAGTTTCTCCCAGCACCTCAGGAGCAGCGGATTAAATCTCCACATTCAACCTGATGTACCCTGCATCTGTGGAATACCTAAATAGACAAGGAATCATCTGAAATTGAGGAGGTGGACTTTGGGAGCAACTATATACATATTTTTTCCCTTTTTCTCTTTTTGTGAGTGTGTATGTGTATGCTTCTGTGTGTGATTTTGTCTGTATAGCTTTGCTTTTACCATTTGTCTTAGGGTTCTGTCTGTCCGTTTTTATTTTTTTAGTATAGTTTTGGTGCTTGTTATCATTCATGGATTTGTTTTTTGGTTTGGTTGCTCTCTTCTTTCTTTTTTCTTTATTATTACTTAAAAACTTTTAATAATTATTTTTTATTTTAATAACTTTTTATTTTATCTTCTTCTTTCTTTCTTTCTTTTTTCTCTCCCTTTTATTCTGAGCCGTGTGGATGACAGGCTCTTGGTGCTCCAGGCAGGTGTCAGGGCTGTGCCTCTGAGGTGGGAGAGTCAGTTTCAGTACATTGGGCCACAAGAGACCTCCCAGCTCCACGCAATATCAAACGGCAAAAATCTCCCAGAGATTTCCATCTCAACGCCAAGACCCAGCTCCACTCAATGACCAGCAAGCCACAGTGGTGGACACCCTACGACAAACAACTAGCAAGACAGGAACACAATCCCACCCATTAGCAAAGTGGCTGTCAAAATTCATAATAAGGTCACAGACACCCCAAAACACACCATCAGACGTGGACCTGCCCACCAGAAAGCCAAGATCCAGCCTCATCCACCAGAACACAGGCATTATTCCCCTCCACCAGGAAGCCTACACAACTCACTGAACCAACCTTAGTCACTGGGGGCAGACACCAAAAAAAAAAAAGGTAAATACAAACCTGCAGCCTCTGAAAAGGAGATGCCAAACACAGTTAGTTAAGCAAAATGAGAAGACAGAGAAACACACAGACGATGAAGGAGCAAGAGAAAAAATTACCACACCTACAAATGAAGAGGAAATAGGCAGTCTACCTGAAAAAGAATTCAGAATAATGATAGTAAAGATGATCCAAAATCTTGGACATAGAATGGAGAAAATACAAGAAACGTTTAACAAGACCTAGAAGAACTAAAGAGCAAACAAACAGTGATGAAAAACACAATAAATGAAATTAAAAATTCTCTGGAAGGTATCAATAGCAGAATAACTGAGGCAGAAGAATGGATAAGTGACCTGGAAGATAAAAGAGTGGAAATAACTACTGCAGAGCAGAATAAAGAAAAAACAATGAAAAGAATTGAGGACAGTCTTAGAGACCTCTGGGACAACATTAAATGCACCACTATTTGAATTATAGGGGTCCCAGAAGAAGAGAAAAAGAAAAGGACTGAGAAAATAGTTGAAGACATTATAGTTGAAAACTTCCCTAATATGGGAAAGGAAATAGTTAACCAAGTCCAGGAAGCATAGAGAGTCCCATACAGGATAAATCTAAGGAGAAACACGCCAAGACACATATTAATCAAACTATCAAAAATTAAATACAAAGAAAAAATATTAAAAGCAGCTAGGGAAAAACAACAAATAACATACAAGGGAATCCCCATAAGACTAACAGCTGATCTTTCAGCAGAAACTCTGCTAGCCAGAAGGGAGTGGCAGGACATATTTAAAGTGATGAAGGAGGAAAATCTACAACCAAGATTACTCTACCCCACAAGGATCTCATTCAGATTCGCTGGAGAAATTAAAACGTTTACAGACAAGCAAAAGCTAAGAGAATTTAGCACCAACAAACCAGCTTTACAACAAATGCTAAAGGAACTTCCCTAAGCAGGAAACACAAGAGAAGGAAAAGACCTGCAATAACAAACCCAAAACAATTAAGAAAATGGTAATAAGAACATACATGCCAAAAATTACCTTAAATGTAAATGGATTAAATGCTCCAACTAAAGAAATTGACTGGCTGAATGGATACAAAAACAAGACCTGTATATATGCTGTCTACAAGAGACCCACTTCAGACCTAGGGACACATAGGGACTGAAAGGGAGGGGATGGAAAAAGATATTCCATGCAAATGGAAATCAAAAGAAAGCTGGAGTAGCAATTCTCACATCAGACAAAATAGACTTTAAAACGAAGACTATTATAAGAGACAAAGAAGGACACTACATAATGATCCAGGGATCAATCCAAGAAGAAGATATAACAATTGTAAATATCTGTGAACCCAACATAGGAGCACCTTGATACATAAGGCAAATACTAACAGCCATAAAAGGGGAAATCGACAGGAACACAGTCAGAGTAGGAGGCTTTAATAGCCCACTTTCACCAAGGGACAGATCATCCAAAATGAAAGTAAATAAGGAAACACAAGCTTTAAATGATACATTAAACAAGATGGACTTAATTGATATTTATAGGACATTCCATCCAAAAACAACAGGATATACTTTCTTCTCAAGTGCTCATGGAAAATTCTCCAGGATACATCACATCTTAGGTCACAAATCAAGCCTTAGTAAATTTAAGAAAATTGAAATCCTATCACGTATCTTTTCCAACCACCACGCTATGAGACTAGATATCAAGTACAGGAAAAAATCTGTAAAAAATAAAAACACATGGAGGCTAAACAATACAATACTAAATAACCAAGAGATCACTGAGAAAATCAAAAAATACCTGGAAACAAATGAAAATGAAATCACCACGACCCAAAACCTATGGGATGCAGCAAAAGCTGTTGTAAGACGGAAGTTTATAGCAATAAAATCCTACCTTTAGAAACAAGAAACATCTCAAATAAACAACCTAATCTTACACCTAAAGCAGTTAGAGAAAGAAGAACAAAAAAAAAAAACCCAAAGTTAGCAGAAGGAAAGAAACAATAAAGATCAGATCAGAAATAAATGAAAAAGAAATGAAGGAAATGAAAGCAAAGATCAATAAAACTAAAAGCTGGTTCTTTGAGAAGATCAGCAAAATTGATAAACCATTAGCCAGACTCATCAAGAAAAAAAGGAAGAAGACTCAAATCAGCAGAATTAGAAAAAAAAAAGGAGAAGTAACAACTGGCACTGCAGAAATACAAAGGATCATGAGAGATTACTACAAGCAACTATATGCCAACAAAATGGACAATCTGGAAGAAATGGACAAATTCTTAGAAATGCACAACCTTCCCATACTGAAGCAGGAAGAAATAGAAAATATGAACAGACCAATCACAAGCACTGAAATTGAAACTGTGATTAAAAATCTTCCAACAAACAAAAGCCCAGGACCAGATGGCTTCACAGGTGAGTTCTATCACACATTTAGAGAAGAGCCAACACCTATCCTTCTCAAACTCTTCTAAAATATAGTAGAAGGAAGAACACTCCCAAACTCATTCTACGAGGCCACCATCACCCTGATACCAAAAGCAGACAAAGATGTCACAAAGAAAGAAAACTACAGGCCAATATCACTGATGAACATAGATGCAAAAATACTCAACAAAATACTAGCAAACAGAATCCAACAGCACACTAAAAGGATCATGCACCAGGATCAAGTGGGGTTTATGCCAGGAATGCACGGATTCTTCAATATATGCAAATCAATCAATGTGATACACCACATCAACAAATTGAAGGAGAAAAACCATATGATCATCTCAATAGATGCAGAGAAATCTTTTGACAAAATACAACACACATTTATGATAAAAACCCTGCAGAAAATAGGCATAGAGGGAACTCTCCTCAACATAATAAAGGCCATATGTGACAAACCTACAGCCAACATCGTCCTCAATGTTGAAAAACTGAAACCATTTGCACTAAGATCTGGAACAAGACAAGGTTGCCCACTCTCACCACTATTATTCAACATAGTTTTGGAAGTTTTAGCCACAGCAATCAGAGAAGAAAAAGAAATAAAAGGAATCCAAATCGGAAAAGAAGAAGTAAAGCTGTCACTGTTTGCAGATGACATGATACTATACATAGAGAATCCTAAAGATGCTACCAGAAAACTACTAGAGCTAATCAATGAATTTGGTAAAGTAGCAGGATACAAAATTAATGCACAGAAATCTCTGGCATTCCTGTACACTAATGATGGAAAATCTGAAAGTGAAATTAAGAAAACATTCCCATTTACCACTGCAACAAATAGAATAAAATACCTAGGAATAAACCTCCGTAAGGAGGTAAAAGACCTGTACTCAGAAAACTGTAAGACACTGATGAAAGTAGTCAAAGATGACACAAACAGATGGAGAGATATACCACATTCTTGGATTGGAAGAATCAACATTGTGATAATGATTCTAATACCCAAAAGCAATCTACAGATTCAATGGAATCCCTATCAAACTACCACTGGCATTTTTCACAGAACCAAAACAAAAAATTTCACAATTTGTATGGAAACACAAAAGACCCTGAATCGCCAAACCAATCTTGAGAAAGAAAAACGGACCTGGAGGAATCAGGCTCCCTGACTTCAGACTATACTACAAAGCTACAGTAATCAAGACAGTATGGTACTGGCACAAAAACAGAAATATAGATCAATGGAACAGGATAGAAAGCCCAGAGATAAACCCACACACATATGGTCACCTTAACTTTGATAAAGGAGGCAAGAATATACAATGGAGAAATGACAGCCTCTTCAATAAATGGTGCTGGGGAAACTGGACAGCTACATGTAAAAGAATGAAATTAGAACACTGCCTAACACCATACACAAAAATAAACTCAAAATGGATTAAAGACCTAAATGTAAGGCCAGAAACTACCAAACTCTTAGAGGGAAACATAGGCAGAACACCCTATGACATAAATCACAGCAAGATCCTTTTTACCCACCTCCTAGAGAAATGGAAATAAAAATAAACAAATGGGACCTAATGAAACTTAAAAGCCTTTGCACAGCTAAGGAAATCATAAGCAATATGAAAAGACAACCCTCAGAATGGGAGAAAATATTTGCAAATGAAGAAATTGACAAAGGATTAATCTCCAAAACAAACAAGCAGCTCATGCAGCTCAATATCAAAAAAACAATTAACCCAATCCAAAAATGGGCAGAAGACCTAAATAGACATTTCTGCAAACAAGATATACAGATTTCCAACAAACACATGAAAGAATGTTCACCATCACTAATCATTAGAGAAATGCAAATCAAAACTACAATGAGATATCATCTCACACCGGTCAGAATGGCTATCACCAAAAAATCTACAAACAATAAATGCTGGAGAGGTTGTGGAGAAAAGCGAACCCTCTTGCACTGTTGGTGGGAATTTAAATTGATACAGCCACTAAAGAGAATAGTATGCAGGTTCCTTAAAAAACTAAAAGTAGGGTTCCCTGGTGGCGCAGTGGTTGACAGTCCGCCTGCCGTTGCAGGGGACATGGGTTCATGCCCTGGTCCGGGAAGATCCCACATGCCGCGGAGTGGCTGGGCCCATGAGCCATGGCCGCTGAGCTTATGCGTCTGGAGCCTGTGCTCTGCAACGCGAGAGGCCACAGCAGTGAGAGGCCTGCGTACCGCAAAAAAAAAAAAACCACACAAAAAAAACTAAAAGTAGAACTACCATGCAACCCAGCCATCCCACTACCAGGCAAATACCCTGAGAAAACCATAATTCAAAAAGAGTCATGTACCACAATGTTCATTGCAGCTCTATTTACAATAGCCAGGACATGGAAGCAACCTAAGTGTCCATCAACAGATGAATGGATAAAGAAGATGTGGCACACATATACAATGGAACATTACTCAGCCATAAAAAGAAACGAAATTGCGTTATTTGTAGTGAGGTGGATGGACCTAGAGTCTGTCATACAGAGTGAAGTAAGTCAGAAAGAGAAAAACAAATACCATATGCTAACACACATATATGGAATCTAAATAAATAAATAAATTTCAAAAAAATGGATATGAAGAACCTAGGGGCAAGACGTGAATAAATATGCAGACCTACTAGAGAATGGACTTGAGGATATGTGGAGGGGCAGGGGTAAGCTGGGACAAAGTGAGAGAGTGGCATGGACATATATACAGTACCAAATGTAAAACAGCTAGCTAGTGGGAAGCAGCCGCATATGAAAGGGAGATCAGCTTGGTGTTTTGTGACCACCTATAGAGGTGGGATATGGAGGGTGGGAGGGAGGGAGATGCAAGAGGGAAGAGATATGGGGATATATGTATATGTATAACTGATTCACTTTGTTATAAAGCAGAAACTAACACACCATTGTAAAGCAATTATACTCCAATAAAGATGTTAAAAAAAACCACAATAGTCCTCAGATAGTTTTCCCATCTTCCAGGGATGCGTGAGGCGTAACAACGGCTCGAGTGAAAACACACTGAATGAATATGTTCTATACAACCAAATGTAATTACTTTTAGTTGTGTACACCTAAACACAATCAACTAACTTATACCCATATTACCACAAGTAATCTTGTGGCATTCATACCTCAGGCACGTTTTCCACGTAAGTCAACTTTAGTCCCTCAACAAGAAGTTGTATTCTCCAAATGTTATCTCAATGTTTTGATGTCAGGCATCTCTTATTACAAAATATATACATATTTCAGTTAAGAATCTCCAATATTATCTCATTAGCCTCGTGGTTCTCAACCGGGAAGAATCCTGCCCCTCTCTGCTCCTTCCACAAGACATTTGGGAAGGTCTGGAGACATTTTTGGTTGTCCCAACTGGGGAAAGAGATGCTACTGGCCAGGGATGCTGTTAAACATCTTACAACACACAGGACGGCCCCTCACAACAAAGAATCATCTGGTTAAAAATATCAACAGTGCCAGCTTTGAGAAACCCTGCTCAACTCCTAACAGTTTATATGCTAAAAAAATCAACCAGCCTCAAAAATGTAACTTCCTCCCCTTGCTCTCCCCTGGATATTTTAAGAAATTGCCGAGAAGTTATCTCAAATGTTTTTTTTTTTTTCCCCAAGCCAAGTATTTTCAAGTTCAAGTAGCAAGATATCTCATAAACCATGGTTTTAAAAATGAGAGTAAATTATTGTATATAAAAAGAAGGCTGCGAGGGGCTGGAGTCCAGGGCAGACCCTGCAATGTCCGCCCCAGGGCGTGCTGCACCCCATACCATGCGGCCCCTACCTGTGGCTGCTCACATGGCATTGCGGCCCAAGTGACATCCTGAGGCCATGGGACCTCACCAAAACATGACAGTATGACCACTCTCGTGTCCAACTCTCCTCAGAGGAGCGTGGTATTGGTAAAGTGGGTCTGGCCAGCGGTAAAGCAGGCGAGGATGCTGACAGCCTCCGGAGCTGCGGACGGCATTGCCCGGCCCAGGTGGCATCCAAGCTGCGAGGCTCATGGACCAGCCCGGGCTCTCGCTGGAGAAAAGGGCCATCAGGGAGGCTTGGGAGGAGCGTGGCTACCACCTGGCCCTCTTTGATCTGATCAGCAACCGGGTAGCCACATCCAAGTCTGGCGTGGGACTGACTGCTCCAGCCAGAATACGTTCTCCGCAGAGGTGACACACGCTCAGGATGGCAGCATGGGGGGATAGGGTCGGGTGCCTGGCAGAGGAGGCTGAGCTCACTGAGGTGTGCACCTGCCCCTGGATGACGCCCAGGCCCATACAGATAACCTGGGTCATACAGATAACCAAGGGTCCCCAAGACCCTTGGGGTCATCTTTGATGTTGGACGATTCCTCAACCATGTGACCCCTGAAGTCCAGTGGTAGCTGTATCCAAGGCTGCTTAACTCAAAAACTCAGTGGCATTAGGTTTCCAGAGAGGCTTCTAAGTGATTTTTTTTTTTTTTTTTGGCTCTATCCTCATAGTCACTGCAGCAAACGGAAAAACGTCCCCTCCCCACCCCCAAACTCACATCCTAATCCTTGAAACCTGGAACTATTACTCTATATAGTACAAGATGGTTTTTATAGATATGACTCAGTTAACTATCTTGACATGGGGAGATTTTCCTGGACTACCCAGGCGGACTCTACATGGACTCACATGTATCCTTATAAGAGGTAGGCAAAGGGAGATTTGACAATACATAGAAGAGAAGAAGATGTGAACACGAGCAGAGAAAGATTTTCAGATAATGACCGTGGAACTTGGAGTGATACAGCCATTAGCTCGGGAATGCTGACGGCCACCAGAACCTGGAAGAGGCAAGAATTCTCCGATGAAGCCTCCAGGGGCTTGACTTTAGTCCAGTGATACTGATTTTGGACTTCTGGTCTTCTTAACTGTGAGAGAATCAATTTCTTTTGCTTCAGGCCTCCAAGTTTGTAGTAATTTGTTACAGCAGCTTTAGGAAACTAAGACAGTCTCAGGCCCAGGTATCACCACCTTCTCATACAACTGATTCTGAGAGAGAAAACCTCTTCTCCTGCAGTGATAATCCCCTTCCTTAAAAAGATAAAACTAGGTAGGAAAATCTTTCCCAGGAGCCTCCAGTGAATTTCTCCTTAGGTCTCTAGGGCCAGAATAATGTCATGTGCCTGCAGCTGAATCAATGACAGGAAGAGGAAAACAAGGTAACCACAACTAGCTTAAATCAATTGTAGTGCATCAGTTATAGCCCAGGGGGGCCACTGTTTGCTGAGTGCATTGTTATCTGGTCCAGACAAGACTTTGAGACAAGGGAGACAGGTCAGACAGTGGTTGGTAGGCAACCAACAGTGTCTTCCCCTTGGGGCCCAAGCACCTGCCCCAGCCCCTTAACCCTGCCACATGTGGTCACGTCTATTGTGGGACCATGACTGCTCATGGAAGTGCGGCTGTTCTCACAGAGGTCCCCACCACTGCCACCACAGTGGGGCTCTGCAAGACGTCACTACCCTGTCCTCAGCTCCTCCATTTCAATCACTGAAATGCCTGCCCCTTTCATACAAGGGATGAGACCACTTTGTTAAGTCTTCGTGGTCAAGAAATAAAGTTCTCCTCTTCATAGGGGAGCTGCAATTTGAGATGAGGGTGATTTATCACCAGAAGAGAGGTGAGTGGGAAGTAAGATCAATACCTTATTTGGATTCACTTTTACTTATATCTTTTCTATAGATCTGGACTTTCACTGAAATTATTTTAGCAGCAGTGGTGACCCAATCTACACCAAGCTGACTTGGACTCTTTCCAAAGTTCTCTGTGTCTGGCAGAGCTTAAGATTGCATCTCTCTTTCCCCTTTAAGCCCCTTCATCATCCTCCTTCACATTCTCACCGACAGCAGCAGCACAGCATCAAGAAAAGCCTAATATAGTGTGTTCTTACGTCTTGGCTTTGGTCCTAGACTAGGGGCGGCCAGGTCTAGGCTAGAGGATGGTGCAGTGTGACTCTCCCCCTACCCCTGCCACTGTTTTCCCCATGCTGCACTATAAGGGTGTCTGGGCTGGAGGGCATGGGCAGAAGGCAGTAGGGAAGATACCCATCAAATGGCAAAAGCAACCTGCATTTCTAAGGTTACTGTTACTAAGGTTACTGTGACCTGGCCACAGTGAAGCAGTGCAGGGGAAAAAAAAGACTTGTTTACAAGGCGATGGTTTATAGGCAAGAGACTAAGATGCTGTCAACATCTGTAGCATACCCATTTATTAACATCCATCATAATAGTATAGGACCTTTTGTGTGTTAAAAATAGTCTTGAAAATAGACTCCTGTGCTTAGGAATCTCTTTCTAGCATCACTATAATAATTAATGTCTCTTGCCAGATTTATCATTCTCTGAACATATGCTGAGCACCTTCTGTGTTCAAGGCACTGTGGCATGCACTGGGATGTGAAGAATCCTCTAGGAGTTCACAATTCACTGAGATGCTTCTTCGATTTTTATTCTGAAATACTTGCTATGTGCTATCATTGTAGACTATTTGTATATCCTCAAGAACATTATATCGAGGGATAATTTCAGCAATTTATTTTAGGAAAAACAATAGGAATACTGACTTTTTAAAACGTATTTTGCCAAGCTTCATCCTCCCCAGAAGTCTCCCTGGGTGAAACGGGTTTGTTCCGGGAGCATCTGTGGTCTACGTGAGTTCATTCAAGCTATGATGCAATGAAGTAATTTTCCCCAGGTTACCACATGCTTGGGGGTCACCGCAGCACAGAGAATCTAGTAGGGCACACCCCCCCCCATTTCCCACCCTGCCTGAGGTTATTAGAACGCATTGTACTCTGGAGGACCCACATCCTTATTGCTAGACACTTGGCTTTCTGATCACTTCATATTCAGTGAGAGATCCACTTAAGTCCAAATTCGGCTAGACAAATGCAGGACAGTTCAGCAGAAGCAGTTTTAACAGGTGTCATTGCTTAAGGTCTTGAAGAACCTTCCATTTGTTCCATCCTGGAAAAGCATGTGTTATAGAAGAGCACTACCTCTGTCAACAGAGAGTCTGGGGGCATATCCTGGTTCTGTCATTTGACTGGCTGGGTTTGCTTGGATAAATTAATGTCTAAGCTTCATTTCCATCTTATGATTTCTTTATAAAATGGGAATCATCATCATATCTACAGCTGAACCCACTGCTTAAAGAACATTTGCAGATTACTATTAATCTCAAGTAGAAAGCCTGAAAGATCGTGAAGGACAGTTTATGCAGAGGAATCTTCTTTGCTTGAACCATTTACCCAGTGATAAACTTCACCTTTTTATTTCTCTCTCCAGATGCAATCTAGACCCCAGGAACCTTGTTCTATGTGTTCATCACTATGGCATGTTGGACATCACTATTTAGCTTCTTCAATACCAGAAAAGAACAAGAATTCTACCTCAATAGAAAGAATTCTTCTTTCCATATCATCAAGTCTGGTTCAACATGTAACAGAATGTGCAATGTTTTACTTATCTAACTCCTTAAAGTTTGCAAAACCCTTTTACATACATCTGTGGTTCTCAAATGTTAACATCCATCAGAATCACCTAGAGGACTTATTAAAGCACACATTATTGGCCTCACCCCCAGAGTTTGATTTATCGGTCTGGGATGGGGCCTGAGATTCTGCATTTCCAACAGGATTCCAGGAGATGCTGATGATCTGGAGACCACACTTTGAGAACCCTGACATATATCATAGAGAAGTGGCCAACTCCCTACCAGCAATTACAAGAGGCCATGAATAGCACCACTCCCCACTTATTTGTGTTCTTTGGCTGAATCACTCCTTTGGGTTTAAACAGCAAGAGTCCCACTAAAATGACAATGGGGTATCTGTGGTGAACAGTTCCACTAGTCATCATCACCACTGCCATTTTATCTCAGGTGTTTTTCCTTTACATTAGCTCGGGGATCAGGAAACTTTCTTAAAGGGCCAGAGAGTAAATATTTTTGGCTCCATGGGACATATACAGTCTCTGTTGCAACTACTGCAGTCTGCCTTTGCAGAACAAAAACAGCCATAGACCTTGGGCAAAGGAATGGATTCAGCTGTATTCCAATAAGGCTTTAGGCTGCCAGGCCACAGTTTGCCAAGCCCTAGATTAACTTCACACTTAGGGGCCTTAAGGAAGATACAGAAGGGCCTGAATCCTTTTTTAGATAGGAGACACTTAAATGGGAGCCTAAAAAGGGAAGTGATCCTTGGACCACCAATAAGCTTCTAAGGATGAGAACAGAGTCCCTCAGGGAGGTTGTAGAGAAGGATGGGAGGGTCTGAAAGAAAGAACTCTTCCCTCACTGACTTTAATTCCAGTGACCTACAATAGGAGGCTAGGAAGCTGTGAAGCTGCAGTTCTGCTTCAGGTCCATGCAGGTACAAGTCAAAAGGGAGAAGCCACCATGAACCCAAGCATAGCATGCAGCACCAGGTGATGGGAAGGAGGGGTCACTGTGGATAAGAGGACTCAATCATGTGGCCACCAGGGCAGCAGGAGAAAGATGAACCTAAAGCAGAACAATTAGCAGTGCTCTGGTAGCACTTCACTCTAACATGGGCACTTACAAGCAAACAACAGATAAGAAAAAAGCAGAATAAATACCTCTTTCAAATACTAAAGAGCCCTGAAGGATGTCTTACTGGGATAGATAAACAAACAAAAGAATTATTTGAGAACAGACAGCTGCGCAGAGAATCATTTCAGCCTTTTTTGGAGAAAGTATTCCAGCCCCAAACGCAGTCCAGAGCAATGGAGCCCGTTAAGGACCACAGAGGGGCTGAGCCTCTAGCATCACCAACGAGCATCCTATCCAGAGGGTCTCCATCAATGGGGGAGGTTTACCACCCTTGAGGAAATCATGCTGGTCCAGGGCCCATTAGATTTAGTTCTGGACTTGGAAATGTCTCATCAGAGCCTTCACTTGGTGGAAGGTCCAGAGACCTGATGGATTCAGGTGAAAAACACTGACTCACAAAGAATGTCATCTAAGGCCACTCAGCTGTGTGTGTCAGAGGTCAGATTTTCCCTTGAGTCTGTTCTGCCCCCAAAGCCTTCAGCCCTTCCACCATCCCATGCTGCTGAGGGATGGAGGCACACATTGTAATACTTAATACAATGTTTTAGCTTCATTTTAGATTTCCATTTCTTACTCAGTTAACTGACCTGAAAAGAATTACAGTATTTCTAATATAATCTAAACTGTCATTTGTTGAGTGTGCCACGGAAAGAATTTCAATTTTCTTTCAGATTAGTATTTTCCCACTGAATATTTAATGGAAAAGAGAAATTATTTTCTTTTTTGATCAGAAAAAGTTCAGAATGGTGCTGTGAGGAATTAAGAAAGGCATTCGTATTATCAAAATGCCTTGTCCCTGCCAAAGACTTAGATGAATATTAACCCCAAACTGAAAATGAATTCTTGACACCCTAATGGTTGTATTCTTAGAATGGAAAAATATATATTTGAGGTACATGGCATTCTAAATAGGGGTTTCAGAGTGAGTCTCTTAGATAAAGATGTTCAGGGACCTGGATGGCAAGTTTGAGGAAAAGACATTTGGTCACTCTGTCTCATATTTTAGAGGAGCCTTCATCTGTTACACAACTTTTTTTTTTTTTTTTTTTGGTGGTACGCGGCCCTCTCACTGTTGTGGCCTCTCCCGTTGCGGAACACAGGCTCCGGACGCGCAGGCTCAGCGGCCATGGCTCACGGGCCTAGCTGCTCCGCGGCATGTGGGATCTTCCCGGACCGGGGCACGAACCCGCGTCCCCTGCATCGGCAGGCGGACTCTCAACCACTGCGCCACCAGGGAAGCCCTGTTACACAACTTTTAGATGTTTAATTTACACCTGAATCACCTCGCTCTAAGCACAGCTGAAATTAACAACAATGATCTCACTAAACTAAAGCCGGGAAAACTGACATAAGCCAAATTTTTATGCATACATACCTATACGAGAGAGAGAGAGAGAGGGAGAAAAGAATAGAGAGACAAAAAGAGATATACACATATAAGCTTTATGTTACATATATAAGCTACATATATGATATACAATGTATATAGAGATACAAATAGGGGAACATGATATAACCTCCATGTTACATAGACAGTAAAATAATCGTGACATAATTTGAAACAAGTATACTGAGGAGGGTAAACAGGAAATGCATATAAATTTTTACATTAATTGTATTCTCATATTTAACTGCAACTTATCTGCAACTGTGTGGAATAATCGCATTAATCAAATGGCATTTGCACCCCACACTGTATACAGAGCAAGGCCTTGGGACTTAGGTATGCAGAGGAAAACACAAGGTCTGTTTGAGCGGCCGTAAAATAAAAATATAAAAAGCTCTGGGATGATCAGTCTTAGGAAAGTTGGGAATTGGAGGAAGAAGGACCTAAGGTGTTCCCTAGCTTGTCAGGATTCAAAAAATTTAGAAAATTAAGAAAAAGAATTTCCATATACCAGAAGATCAATTCCATTTTATCTTTCTGAAAATAAAAATAATTCTTTTTTTTTTTTCTCTTCGATGAGGTGCCTGTGAGATGTGTTGTACCTTAGCAGTCAAAAGTCGGGCTCTCTGCATGCTGGTGTGGATTTAATCGTCTTGTCTGATGTCTGTTTCTGTAGAATGACCGGTACTCCCGGTCCCACTTCTGGACAGATTTACTCTGTCATGGGGAGAAAGACCTTTACATAGCCGGCATGATTCAGCTGGTCTGTGTGGCTGCCTATCTGAAACCACATTCAAAGCAAGCTAGCTCTCAGCCCTCAGAATTTTGGATTTTTTTCCAGCTTTAATGAGGTAAAATTGACAAATAAATTCTATAAATTTGAGGTGTACAATGTGATTATATATATATATATATATATATACACACACACACATATATATATATAATGTTGTGAAATAATTATCACAATCAAGTTAATACATCCATCATCTCACATAATTACCATTAGTGGAGGTGGGGGGCAAAAGATAAACTTTAAAGGAACCCTATATTACATGTTAGAAATTTTCAAAATATATGGACTCGCAGTTATTCTATGTCTAGGTCACACTGAGAAAATTGTTGGGGATGGAATGGGGATTGGGGGTGGAATGAATGGTCTAAAGAATGCCTTACTGACCAAAGTAAATGCATTCTTTCATTTACATGACTTCATGTAAGTTCAGAAAAAACAAGTACTCAAGTCAGATGGAGGAAAACCTGCTTGTCAGAAGTTCCTAGAAAGAAAAACAATCTGAGTTTTGTTTATCAGGGACTCTATGTGGGCCAAAAAAAAATTTTTTTTGACTTTTTTCCTTAAGGCCAGTGCCATTTTTTAGAGAGTCAGAAGTATGGCCTCCCAACAGGAATAAAGACGCTGACGTAGAGAATGGACTTGAGGACACGGGGAGGCGGAAGGGGAAGTTGGGATGAAGTGAGAGAGTGGCATGGACATATATACACTACCAAACGTAAATAGATAGATAGTGGGAAGCAGCCGCATCACACAGGGAGATCAGCTCGGTGCTTTGTGACCACCTGGAGGTGTGGGATGGGGGTGTGGGAGGGAGATGCAAGAGGGAGGGGATATGGGTATATACATATGCATATAGCTGATTCACTTTGTTATACAGCAGAAACTAACACAACATTGTAAAGCAATTATACTCCAATAAAGATGTTAAAAAAAAAAAAAAAGTATGGTCTCCCAGTTTGAGGTGGCAATGGCCGAAATCTGTCCACATTCCCTCCTCCACCATCCCATTCCTCAAAACCCAGACACTAGTTTTCCCCAGTAGTTAAGCTCTATCTAGATCACTGTGTTGATTTACATGCATGTTTGAATGATCAGAACGAGTCTGGAAGATTAACCTGGGGGATCAAAACCTGGAAACCATGTCGTAGAGTGATGAAAACAATTAGCAGAGTTCATCTTGGAACAGAAAACCCTTAGTGGGGTGTGATGAATGTCTTTAAATACCTGAAAAGCTGCATTGCAGACAAAGCAGGAGATGTGCTCTGTTAGCACAGAGAGTAGAACGGGGGTCAGTGTGACGATGACTTTCATTTAATCAAGTATGATTAACTAGATTCATCTAGTAATAAAATAAGACAATTTTGTAATGTAGTGGGCACCATCTCACCAGGAATATCACAAGAGAGTGTGGGTAATGATCAATCACTGATGTTATAGAAAAGATCAAAACGTAGGTTTTAGGACTCAAAAATGTTCATTGTGGTCCAGCTTTACTTCTTATCTGGAATCCTCTCCACAAATCCCCTGCCAGGTGGTTACTCAGCTGATGAGCATACATGTCCACTGACAGAAAAGGCAACCCTTTGGGAGGAAGATGGAGCCAGACTTAGATTTGTCACAGCGTGGTTGCAGGCTGCCTGTCTCAGATTATTTGAACTGATTGTCAGAAAACATACAGATTCCTTGCTGCCCTCCGTTACCAATCTCTTGCACGAGAACGTCTGGGATGGCGCCAGGAATCTACATTTTCAGCGAACTCTTCAAATTATTCTGATGTACATTAGAGTTTGAGAAACACTGAACTAGATGAACATAAAGGTCTTTCTGATGCCAAGAGGCTAGGAAAAAGAACAGTAGGATAGGATTCTCAGTTTCCCCGCGAGGATTAATTCAATTCAGGGCAATAAAGATATTTTGTGTGAATAGACATCTGCAAGCTTTGGGGGCATGACAGTCGAACATGTAACGAAGGAGTTGCTTCTTTCCATGGAACAGTCCACTTTTCTTCAATGCCAGTTCCCTTGACACGATTTCCAGGGATTGTGACAAACTGGGACATCTTACATGGACACATTCTTGGCCTCGTTCCAAAACAAAAAACATGGAGTATCACAAAATACTCGAGTATCATCGAGTATTGGCAAATCGCTAATTTGCCTTCTTGGACCTTCAAATACAAGTTTAAAACTGGGAGATACCAAATTTTATAGAAATTTTATAGAGAAGCACCTGGTTGAATACACAGGGAGGATCAGGCCCATCCTAACCACATCATGGGGTCTTTTCAGTCAGGACATTTAAGGTCTTGGAGACTCTGAGCTGGACATCCCCTTCATCCTTACCTCCCATTTCCTCCCGTCACAAAGCTTATATACAGAATGACTTGACAGACATGAGAAACCACAATCATGTCCTGTGAATACTGAAGCCCCGCCTTGGGTAATGATGTGTGGGACAGTGGAGCTCAGATGCTAAGTGCTCTAAGTCAAGTTTACAAGGGTTTACTGAGAACACACTTTATACCTGGGATTATAATTTGAGAGTTTAAAGGAAGAAAGATAGTTGAATCAAACTTCAGGAAGAAAATGAGATTACTTGCTACTCATTCCTAGAATTTTCACCCTCAGGAGACCTCCTCACCAAGAAGCAGGAAGTAATTTTCATCCCTTACAAATGCTTCCTCATGAAGTTTCTTTTCTCAAAATTCTGCCCCTTATCCTTCAGTAAAAAAAAAAAAAAAGACTAATATTTAGTCTACACAGAATAGCAGCTCCAATTTTCTGGGAACAGTCCCACTCCTAGGTTAAATGTGGGGTTCGAATATTTGGGTATCACCGTAGACTTACTGACAGTGCCCCGGGGTGACCACTGATAGCTCTGGGCCTTATTCCTCATCCAAGATGAGTCAATTTACAGTATTGCTCAATGCTTTTCACATTTGGATAGAGATTGACTTTCAGGCTCTCTGGAGAAGCAAAGTGAGAGATACAGGGCTTCAGAGCTGCCGGTGGCCAGGATTCCAGCTCTGTGGCAGAATGTAATTTGCATCAATGAAGCCAACATACAGAATGAAGCAGAGAAGAAAGAGGAGCTGCTGGTACTCACCCTATATTCAGTTGCACTGAAGCATGACTATACATGTGTCCTTCTAACACTGTGGTTAGGTACAGAAAATCTAGCAGGTTCCTTTCTGCATCCTAGTTTGAGCTGATTGCTCTTCCTTTCAACCAAGAAGAGTTTTACTAACCAACAGAGAATATAGAATTTCTAGTAACTGAAGTCCTGTTGTACACAGACCCATAATTCCCTCAAGTCTTATGCATTTGGTCATCTTTTCTGAAGACTGATGGAGAAAACCCTGTCAATCTGTAGATTCAGCCATAATGTTAGCTCAGTAACTAAGACCTGTAGCTAAGGGAATATTCTTGGAAATCATTAGAACTTGCAAAACACTCCTTATTTGTTTTTAAATGTAGATCAAAATAAAGGATTTTTAGAAATAGTTTGAAAATAAGAAGGGGTTAAAGATTAATACTCCAGTCAATGTTTTCTGTTGTAACTCAGAGATGCATATTCAAAGCCCTGTGATATAGTGGAATCTTATAAAATCCCAATTCTCTCCTAGGCTCTGTGCCTACGTTAAAAATCCATATCCTATTAAGATGTTTTCCTTACTGGGGGAAGAGTATCTTTAATCTTAACAACAACAAAAAACCTGAAGAAATTCACCACAGAAATGGAACACAATATCAGTATTAGTCCATAAACAAAGTGTTTTGGTATATGGTATATTTGTATATGGGGGTAGGTAAGAGGGGATGGCCAAGGATAGTAAAGACAATGCAAGGATAGGAAGGGTAAGAGGAAGTGAAGAGAAAGAAAAATCGGAAAACTTTTGGAAAGCAAATTAATGGTTAAAAGATACCTTATAGCTACCTGATGTTTACTGACACCCTGGAGGCTTATTCAATGCAAGATCTTTCTGATCTGGGTTTAAATATACACCAAACTAAATCAGAAGGAAAACCATGGATGGCTGGAAGGCATATAGCAACAGAATGGAATATAGACCTAAAACTAACATTAACAAGATAGATGAAGGAAATTTATCCCAGGGGGAAAAATATCAAATAGGAAGATTCAAGTTTCTTTCTTTCAGTCATCCATCCATCCACCTCTCTGCCAGTATTAAACACCTATTGTGCTTCAGACACTGGACTAAAGACTAAGGAGAATACAGCCATGGATCAGACAACCCCTGCCTGTAGCAACTACCCCCGAGTAGGAAAAAGAAGATGTGAACAAAAATAGCTCAAGACCTAAGACAGCGCGAGTGTCATGAGTGACCTAAAGTGTTCTCAGGATTTGGAGCAGCAAGAATCCATTTCCTGCTAACAACTTCACGGTGAAGGTAGCATTGGAATGGAACTTTACAGGATGAGTTCACTTTCACAGCCACTGATCCAAAAATAGGGGCCCCCAGAGCATGGAGTAAAATCCCTCTGTGCATTCTTGATGGCTCCTAATATTTTGAGAGCATTATAATTGACTTGTTTCCCTTCCATTTCCAGCTGTGAGGTCACGGATGTTTCATCTACTTACCACTCCCTCTGGTTTCTTCAGAAGATGGGATTGTTATAAATTGTGCTTTTCGAAAAATTGCTTTGATAGAAAGCAAGAGAGCTCAGCTCAGAGAGGAGGGATCTTTCCTGCATTTCGTGTGTATACATCAAGTCTCAGACACCAGACCCAGAATGTGAATTTCCTGAATAATTCTTTGAGTTGTCATGTTCTCTTGAAAACATGATCCAGATGGCATTCTGAGCCACAAGAGGTTCTAGACCACAAGCAGAGCTCCTCACGTTCTTCATAACCATCAGAATCTGGGCAACAGGAAGACGCCCTCCTCCTCTCCTACATCCCACTCAGGCCTCTTTCCTCTGGGAGGGCCTCTAGGGTAGTAGAAATGCAGAGCAGAGGATGAGAGCTCCCAGATAAATGCCAAATGGATTTTTTTCCATGAACAAATAGAGAATTCCTTAAAATCAAACAAAATATTTATTGAAAAGTAGATACTTGCCCTTAAGTTAAAGGAGGTGAGGGACTTCCCTGGTGATGCAGTGGTTAAGAATCCACCTGCCAATGCAGGGAACATGGGTTTGAGCCCTGGTCCGGGAAGATCCCACATGTCACGGAGCAACTAAGCCCGTGCGCCACAACTACTGAGCCTGCACTCTAGAGCCTGCCAGCCACAACTACTGAGCCCGTACTTCACAACTACTGAAGCCCGTGCACCTAGAGCCCATGCTTCGCAACAAGAGAGGCCACTGCGATGAGAAGTCCGGGCACCGCAATGAAGAGCAGCCCCCCCTCGCCACAACTAGTGAAAGCCCGCATGCAGCAACGAAGACCCAATGCAGCCAAAAAATAATTAATTAATTAATTGAAAAATAAATAAAGAAGGTTAGAGGCAGTTCTTTTCCTCCGCTGACACTCTCTCCACCATCACAAGATCCAAACTGTTAGTAGCAGTGAGGAGATAGACACAAAAGAGTAATGTGTGCTTATTATCTTTAAAAAATAAACCAAGGACAAGAGAAAAATCATATAAGCACAAATTTAGGGAATTCCCTGACAGTCCAGTGGTTAGGACTCAGCGCTTTCACGCCGTGGCCCCGGGTTCAATCCCTGGTCGGGGAACTAAGATCCCGCAAGCTGTGTGGTATGGTCAGAAAAAGAGGAGGAAAAAGCACAAATCTAAAGGAAGCAAACTGGCATCATTCTGTTCATATGCAATCCTAGAAGCTTGAAGATCATGTGAAAAAAAAGAACTCAAGAGAGAAAAGAACAAGAACTCAAGAATTCTATACCTAGCAGAGTTACCATTCACCTATCAGAGTAAAATTAAGTTATTCAAGGATAAACAAGAACTCAGAAAGTATTTTACCTAAGTACCCTGAGGAAAATACTTGGGGGATGCTGGGAGGAATATTAATGAAACAACAAATGATCCAGCAGGGCTTTCAAAATGAGGAAAACTTAAGAGTAGAGAAAACTACAGTAGAGAATAAATAATATAATAGACAGATATGATTATATCTAAAAGGGTACAGGATAGGCCTTGTATCTGTGTAGAAGCATATTAGTATGACTCTCAGGGACAAATGTCTAAGGATTTTTAATACAATTTCACAACTCTGAGCTCAGAATGTACTTAGACCAGGATGCGTCAATTGGGGCAACAGTGAAAAATGAGAACTGGGTTAGTGGCTGAATGGACCTTGCTGTGCTGTTCTCTTTGTTCAAGTCTATACTGTATAAGAACAGGACTGAAGAGGTACATCCAAGGTGACCAACTCACTCTGGTTTTCCCAAGACCTTCCTGATTTTAGCACTGAAAGTACCATGTCTGAGGAATCTGCTCAGTCCAGACAAAGGAGATGGCTGGTCACCCTAGGTACATGTAACCCAGATGAAGCTGCCCTCACAAATAACCTATGCGTGGAGCTTCTAGGCCTGGAATAAGACAACTGTAGGTTTTAAAATGTATAAAGCAGATGTTAATTGGGGTTGGGGAAGCGTGGGGATTTTTCCCCACCACAGGACATTTGGCAACATCTGGAGTTATTTTTGGTTGTCACAACTGGAGGGGGATGTGAAAGCCATCTAGTGGGTAGAAGCCATGTGACACTGGTAAACAGTCTACAATGCATACGATAGTCTTCACAACAAAGAATTATTTGGCCCCAAATATCAGTAGTGCCCAAGTTGAAAAACTCTGATATAAAAAGCAAAATCAAGCATAAAAGTTCTAACATTAAACGAAAATATACTCAAATGCCCTATTGAAAGACAAACTGTCAGACTGGATTAAAAGCAGATCCTGACTATAGGCTATTTGGAGGAAAGAGCTATACAATAAACTGATAAAGAAGTGTGATATGAAGAAACGAACAAAGGGATACCAGTCCAGTGCAAAC
The DNA here is from genome assembly GCF_963924675.1 of Phocoena phocoena. Lineage (NCBI taxonomy): Eukaryota > Metazoa > Chordata > Mammalia > Artiodactyla > Phocoenidae > Phocoena > Phocoena phocoena. The sequence goes on from NC_089231.1 coordinate 22,490,603, forward strand.
AATATGAAGGCAAAGGAGGCAAAATTAACGGCAAACAATTTGTTTCTAAAGATTAAAAACAATGAACAAGGTAAAAACTGTCAATTTAAATAGTAAACAAACAACTTTTAAAAAAAGATACAAAAAAAAATTAAAAAATAAAAAAAGATACAAATGGTCCTGAACTTAAGTTGTGTAAATCAAATAATGTATTAGTTAAATATGTAAACCAAAAAGCATTTAAAAAGCAGGAATAATTTGATAACTGTAAAGTTCTACTGGGAAACAAAACTCTCTCCAGATTAGTCAATTCCACTAGATCAAAGCTAAAAAATATAAATGAAAGTAAAAATACAGTGGAATTAAGTGCTACAAAAGAACCTTAAATCTTTCAGAGAACATACTTTTTTATATATTCTTATAATATATAAAAAAATTACATATTTGAACACAAAGAAAACCTTAAACCTTACAGCAGACATTTGTAGGCCATATTCTCTGATAAGGCGATAAAATTAGAGAAAAAAAATTGTGACAAAAATATGTTAGCTGCTTCAAAAATTTGTTTTTTAAATACTCACATAGTTCTGGCTAAAATTAAAATGGAAATTATAATTTATCTATAAAGCAATTAATTAAAAAGAAAATACATTATAGCAAAACTTACAGTACACAAGGAAAAGAGTATTTAGGAGAAAATGGATAGCCTTAAAAAAACTTCATAATTAAAGAAGGAAAACAAAACTAGAACTAAGAACTTATTTTAAGAAATTTGGGGGAGAAAGGGGAACATTGATTGATTCCAGAAAGAGGGAAATAGAGTAAAGGCTGAAATTTCTGAAATGTGAAATAAAAAAGTAATAGAAAAAATAGAGATATCCAAACCTAGATCTTTGAAGGATTAATACATTATAAAAAGCCATTTGCAATCCTGATTGTGTAAAAAGAGCAAAAATAAAAATGTCTGGACCTGAGACTGCAGTTAAAAGCAGAGATAGCCACTGGACCACCAGGGAAGTCCCTAAGACTCCCAATGCAGGGGGCCTGGGTTTGATCCCTGGTCAGGGAACTAGATCCCGCATGCCGCAACTAAAAGTTCACATGCCACAACTAAAAAGATCCCGCACTCAGCAGCAAAGATCCCTAGTGCCGCAGCTAAGACCTGATGCAGCCAAATAAATAAATATTTTAAAAAATTTAAAAAGCGGAGATAGGAGAGGAATTCTATGTGCAATTGTGGGGCAGCAAATTTTGGGGTCCGGGAGAAAATGGATTGCTTCTTGGTCAAACATAAACTACCAACATTTATTAAGAACCATCAAAAGTGAGATTATATCAATAATTATAGAAAGAATTGGAAAGTCATTCGATATCTGTCTAACCTTTAGAAAATTAAGAAAAAAAAATGTTCTAAGCAAAAGATGGGAGTCTCTAATTCCGTTCTGAAATCAGCATGACTTTATTACCAAAAGTCAAAAAGATAGTATAAAAAAGAAAACTATGGACCAATTTCATTCATGAATATAGTGAAAATTCTAAGTACAAATTTATGAAACAGAGTCTGACAATACATGAAACACAGTACACTATGAAGAAGCTGAATTTACTGCAGGGAAGCAATAGTGCTTTAATACCAGAAAACATATTAGCAGAACCCAAAACATAAAAATAGAGAAATAATTACACCTTCGGGTTCTGAGAAAGCATTTCACAAAATTCATCAGATATGCCAAACAAAAGATTATAAATAAATGACATATTTAATTAAGTTTGTTTATCAAAAACCACAAGAAGCATATGTAACAAAAATATTTCAATTAAAAATCAAGACTAAAAAAAAAAAAATAAAGACTAGAGCAGAAATCCATGATCACTACTACTATTCAAAATTGACTTGGCAGTTTCAGTAAATTCAATAAAGTGAGAAAATTAAATAACATCTAAATATTAAAAGAAAATCTGTATAATTTTATAGAGAGAAATTCATGAGATGTCAGTAAAAAAAAATTAAAACCTTATCATGCGAAGGAGAGTTTTGTAAGATGAAGAGATACAGGACAAACATATAAACAGAAAATAGAGCAATGGAACAGAACCGAGCACCCAGAAATAAACTCATACATATGTGGTCAATAAATTTATGACAAAAGAGACAAGAATATACAACAGGGAAAAAAATTTTCTTCACAAACTGCTAAGAAAACTGGACAGCCACAGGCAAAATAATCAGACTGGACCCCTATCTTACACCATACACAAAAGTTAACTCAAAATGGATTAAAGACTTGAGTGAGAGACCTGAAACCAGAAGACTCCTGGAAGAAAACATAAGAGTTAAGCTCCTTGACACGAGTCTTAATGATGACTTTTTCTTGGGGGGGGGCGGGGGGGGGTGGGTGGAGGGGGTAGAATTTGCCACCAAAATCAAAGGCAACAAAAACAAACAAGTGGACAAGTGGGACTACATCAAATTTAAATGTTCTGCACAGCAAAGGAAACCATCAACAAAATGAAAAAGCAACCTACTGAGTGGGAGAGAATATTTGAAAACCGTATCAGATAAGGGGTTAATATCCCAAATATATAAAAAATTCCAACAACTCAATAGCAAACAAACAAAACGGAACTATCTAATTAAGAAATGGGTGGAAGATCTGAATTAACATTTTTCCAAAGATGACAACCAGGTGGCGAACAGGTACATGAAAAGAGGCTCCGCCTCACTAACCATCAGGGAAATGCAAATCAAAAGTACAATGAGATATCACCTCATACATGTTAGCACAGTTATTATCAAAATGACAAGAAATAACAAACGCTGGCAAAGATGTAGAGAATAAAGGACCATTGTGCCCTGTTGGTGGGAAAGTAAACTGGTGCAGCCACTATGGAAAACAGTATGAAAGTTCTTCAAAAGTTAGTAAGAAAAGGATCAACTATTTCATAAATAAGCTGGCACAGCTGGCTATCCAGAAAACAAAAATGAGCCCCCATTTTACATTAAAATTTTTACATGGATTTAAGGCTTAAATTTTATTTTATTTTATTTTTTTTGCAGTACGCGGGCCTCTCACTGCTGTGGCTTCTCCCGTTGCGGAGCACAGGCTCCGGACGCGCAGGCTCAGCGGCCATGGCTCATGGGCCCAGCCGCTCCGCGGCATGTGGGATCTTCCCGGACCGGGGCACGAACCCGTGTCCCCTGCATCGGCAGGCGGACTCTCAACCACTGCACCACCAGGGAAGCCCCAAGGCTTAAATTTTAAAACTAAGTATTTAATAAACATCATGAAGGAAATAAATCAGGAAGTCTATTATTGTACAATGTGGGGTTCAGAGAAACTTTGGACTAAAAATTCAGAAGCTAAGAATTTAAAACATTTTTGGAAAATTAAAAGTTAAAGAAGGGTGCACGTAGAAAGATACCACAAATAAACTCAATATCATCTATGTGGAGGTAAAATTAACAGATGTAAGAAGAAAATTTTCCTTAATATATCCAGAACTCTTATAAATTACCAAGAAAGGCTATTCAGGAGGAAAAAAATTATGGATAAATGACATAAATGAAAATTTATGAACAAAAAACTAAATTGGACAAATATGTGAAAAGATTCTCATACTGATGAATATTGAGGTAAGTGCAAAATAAATAATAGATTGTCATTTTATTGACATCAGACTGATACATACTAAAAGGGACTATAGTACCTAATGTTGGTAGGGTTATGGGGAAAGAGGGCTCTTAAATTAGTAGTAGAACTTAAACTGCTGTGGCTCTTTTGGGAAACAATCCAATAATAGCTGTTAAATTGTAATATAGTCTTTACTCCAACACTTTCGAATTCTTCCTGGAAACCTACTGCAGAATTGTTAGGAATGGACAGAAACTGGAAATAAATTTTTGCCTACTACTAGAGAAGAGGCTGAACAATGTTTCACACTGTCACACTAGTGAATATTAGGTAGTCATTTTAAAAAATTAAAGCCACCAGATGAGAGATGTTGATGAAGTAGAGTACAAAAAGCTGTAGGAAAACATTGCTTATATCATTTAATTCCAAACAAAGACTCAAGGAATAACCCAGTATGTACATATGTGAGTACAGGCTCCTTAGATGAGTAGGGGGAAAACATGAGAGGACACAGCAGATTGTGTTGCGAGTTATCGGAAGAGGAAGGAGATATTGATATTGATGTGTAGACTGGAGGGACAAAATCAAAGGAACAAAGTTTAAAAATGTAACAATTTGAAAAACACGATATGATGAATAAACTTATAAGTTTAATTTTATGTGAATAAAAGTAACATGAAATTTAAGGTTAAATGGCAAAGTGAAAAAAAAATAAACTTCTACTATTAGTCCTGCTACCTTTCCCCAGTAAGGTGACACAGTAATCACAGAAACAGAGAGAATGGCTCTACTTAGTAAATGAGGAAGTTTACCTTAGATCAGACAAAAATCCAATTTGACATTAGAAAAATCAAATCATGATTCACTTTGTTATTCACTTTGTTGTGAATCATTCACATGATTCACTTTGTTAAACAGAAACACACCATTGTAAAGCAATTATACTCCAATAAAGATGTTTAAAAAAAAAAACGTAAGAACATATAGGGAATGTTCCTTGACTTGTGTTTCTCACATCTCAGCAACTGCTTAACCTTCTATCTAAGATTTTTTCAATCTTCATATAAGAGCACTGGCATTTTTAAGAATTTGGGGGTCTGTCTGAAGCTGAGTTGCAGTATCTGGGTGAAATGGCTATTTTGTTTTGCAGATGAAGAGAGCGATTTGTAATCCACCTCGGATTACAGGCAACATAGAACGTGGACACTGTTTGGGAACATCAGGCTCCCAAACGAGCTCCTCCTTGTAGAAACTGACTAGTCTTCCCAGTTTATTCTAACCTGGGATGTATGGCCCCCTCCTCGCCTCACTCTTGTCCAGATCTAGCCCCTTAGCCACCTCCAGGTGCCCTTTTACTTGAAACCCTTGAATCCACTTCTTTTTTCTTATCATAATGGTGATTTCCACATAAATAATCAATCAGTCAGCCAAGCATTTGATCCCATTAACTGGCCAGAGCTGCCCCGACTACGAAATTTTGCTAAGCTGTATCTGACACATTCCTCTATAGAAGTAAATATATTTTTCCCAAAGCAATTATTAGACACTTTATTTTAGTTCCTTATTTAATCTTTTTTTTTTTTTTTTTTTTTTAGTTACAGAATCTAAGCAGTCTGACTGGAATTTCAAATGATTGTCACACTGAATCTGAAAGTCTTACACAGAATGTAACATTTTTCTTACATTTTAACCAAGTAGAGACAAAGGGAAGGTCCTTTTTATCTAGCTGAACGTATGTTCAATATTATTAATTCAGACAGAAAAAAGAATATCCCACATCTTTGACTCTTTCATAAGATTTTTCAGTCTTTTGTTAAGTTCTCACTTGCTCCCTCTCTCAAAATTTATACTGATTTCCCTCGCTTTCAGACCTGGTTTATTCTTAAGGGGTATGAAATCTCTGTTAGCACCTGCCAGAGCACACAAAAACTAGCTTGTTAGAAAGCAAGCAATTGCACCCTTTTATTTATTTGTTTGCTTGTTTATTTATAAATTTATTTCTAAACAAGAAAACGAGTTTGAGTTAAAAAAGAAAAAGCAAATCAAAGATTGTCACTATCAAGATCCATCGTGACAATTTCAAGAATGGGGTCTATCCCTTGTAACGCATAACCTAGTCCTAGACAGTATCTGGTGCAGTCTTCTCATTTGACAGTTGAGGAAATTAAGGTCCAAGGAGGTTTTAAGTAATATTTCCTAGTGACAGAACTTAACAGAGCAGAAATGGACCTAGAAGCTACTCCCTTCTCCAGGGTTTCCTCCAACACTCAGCCCTGTCCCCTATCATTCTACGAGGTCCCTGCCACCCCGGGTTTGGGAGAGTTCTTTCAGGGTGGGACCAGCATGAAGGAAAGAAGTGGAAATCAAGGGAATGCAAAGACCTTGCCCTCCTAGATGGAGGCATTTTCTTCGTAAGAGAGAACTGTGTCATCTTATTAAGAATTCTTGCACCAGACACAGTGGATCACAGGGTCTCCAGGAGCTCTGCCCATTGACATGTGCAAGTCATGTCCCTACCAAACCTTTACACACCTACCAGTTGACCCTTACTTTTGTTCAAATGCTCAGGCCCCAATCCCAAAGCCAATTACTTCTTTAACTCAGAGTCGATACTTTTCACACATCCAACAATTGTCTACTATTTCTACATGAGTAATGAAATGCTCAAGTCAAAATATGTAAAATTCCTATATGGGAAAAGAATCTGAAAAAGAATAGAGATATGTATACGTATCACTGAATCCCTTTGCTGTACACCTAAAACTAACATAACACTGCAAATCAACTATACACCAATAGAAAATAAAAAATTTTTAAAGTACATGTAAAGTTACTCTCTCATCCCTTCATAAAGAAACAGACCCAGTTGACATGAGTTAGCTGCTTTACATAATGAATACAGGTCACAGACTCAAGGCCTGTAAGTTTTCCTGCAAGAGACTAAAATTTCAAACTTGGTTATCTATGTGCCTTCTTTAGCAAAAATATCAGGAAAGAGACTATGGATCTCTTGTTGCCAATACAGTATATCTCCCAGAGAAACAAAGTAGGTGGAAAGTGTAACTATTGCATGCCAAAAATGACATGTTTCCATTATGAGTTACATAGTAGAGATGTGAGGCTAACACACATGTCATCCAAGCTGAACAGTTCCCCGATAACTCCATCAACAATGACCAACTCATTATTCCAAGTAGTGGTACTGGATAGGGTCTACGTGAAGACTACAAATCTTAAAAGTTATTTAACTCCTTTGTGACTTTTTCCCTCATCTTCCTCATCATAAAATAGGTTGTTTTTGGCTCCAATAGAACATAGTTCATAAAGTGGTTAGCCTACTATCTGGCATATGCAAGCACTTTATTACTGAGGTAACACTGGTTTATAATATTACATGTTTCACGTATACAACATTATATTTCTACTTCTGTATAAACTACAGTGTGCTCACCAACAAAAATTTAGTTTCCATTTGTCACCATTCAGTTGACCCCCTTTACCCATTTTTGTTCCCCCAATTCCTTCCCCTCTGCTAACCACTAAGCTGTTTTCTGTATCTCTATCTTTGTTTTTGTTTGGTTTATCCATTTATTTTGAGAATTTTTGGTTTCTTTTTTAAAGTCTACATTTGCGTGAACTCATATAGTATTTGTCTTTCTCTGACTTATTTTACTTAGTATAACACCCTCAAGCTCCAACCATGTTGCAGCAAACGACAAGAGTCCATCTTTTTTATGGCTGAGTAGTATTCTTGTGTGTGAGTGTGAGTGTGTGTGTGTGTGTGTGTGTGTGTGTGTGTGTGTACCACATCTTTATCCATTCATCCATTGATGGGCACTTAGGTTGTTTCCATACCTTGGCTATTATAAATAATGCTGCAATGAACATGGAGGTGCATGTATCTTTTTGAATTAATGTTTTTGTTTTCTTTGACTAAATACCAAAGTAGAATAGCTGGATTATCTGATAATTCTATTCTCAATTTCTAATCTCCATCTTGTTTTCCATAGTGACTGCACCAATTCACATTCCCACCAACAGCGCATGAGGAATTTCCTTTTCTCCACATCCTTGACAACACTTGTTATTTCTTGCCTTTTTGATAATAGCAGTTCTAACAAGTGTGAGGTGATCTAATTGTGGGTTTGGTTTGCATTCCCCTAATAATTAGTGATGTTAAACATATTTTCATGTGCCTGTTGGCCATCTGCATGTCATCTTTGGAAAAATGTCAGATCCTCTGCCCATTTTTCAATCAGGTTGTTTGGTTTTTTTGTTGTTGAGTTGTATGAGTTCTTTATATGTTTTGGGTATTAGCCCTTTATTGAATATATAATTTGCAAATATATCCTCCCATTTAGTAGGTTGTCATTTTGTTTAGATTATTTTCTTTTATGTCCAGAAGTTTTTAGTTTGATGTAATGCCATCTGTTTATTTCTGCTTTTGTTTCCCTTGTCTGAGGAGACATATCCAGAAGTGAGAGCCCAGAAATAAACCCACACATCTGTAGACAAGAAATTTATCACAAAGGAGCAATGAACATATTCAATACAATAGAGAAAGGATAGTCTCTTCAATAAATTGTGTTGGGAAAACTGGGCAGCCACATGTAAAAAAGTGGAATGAGACCTCTATCTTATGCCATACATAAAAATCAACCCAAAATGGATTAAAGACTTGAATGTAAGACTTGAAACCATAAAACTGCTGGAAGGAAACATAAGCAGTATGCTCTTTGACATCAGTCTTAGCAATTCAAGCACTTTAATATAACTATTATCATTTATATGAAAAGTCTTTATGTTGTATGTTCAACCCTATTGGTAAGCATTGTTCAAATAAAAATACACGTAAGTATTCCACACACACCTGGAAACAGAGACAATTGCTGAACTTAACATTATGTGGTGTGTATTCTGAGGTTTTTGTTTTGTTTTGTTTTTGTTTTTTGCGGTACGCGGGCCTCTTACTGTTGTGGCCTCTCCCGTTGCAGAGCACAGGCTCCGGATGCGCAGGCTCAGCGGCCGTGGCTCACGGGCCCAGCCGCTCCGCGGCATGTGGGATCTTCCCGGACCGGGGCACGAACCCGTGTCCCCTGCATCGGCAGGCGGACTCTCAACCACTGCGCCACCAGGGAAGCCCGTTTTGCTTTGTTTTGAACATTAGAAGGCAAGGAGGTAGATGGATGAACTGGAGTGATATATACATGTGTTACAAATCCATGGGTGAGAATCTCAGTTTCTTGGAGAGATCCTATAAGAAGAAGCTGTCCTGTGGTCATCTGAATCTTTTATGTGTGTGTCAGGTTTAGAAAAAGAAAGAACCATGGAAACTTTCTCCTCAGGAATTAAGAAAATAATTTTCACAGCTGAGTTGTCCACAGCAGTGGTTCTCAAACTAAATCAGAATCACCTAGGTGGCTCATTAAAGCTCAGATCACCTGGCCCTTCTCCAAGATTCCAAAGTCAGCAGATCTGAAATGGATCCCAGGGACTCAAATTTCTAACAAGTTCTCAGGTGCTGCGGATGCAACTGGTCTGGAAACCACATTTTGAGGACCACTGCTCTGGCTTATTTGCCTCAGTTTCCCAGTTTGCTTTGCTGATGAAGGTCTGAATAGGGAGAACTGGTCCTGAGTAGAGACAGTCCTAAGCACACCATTCTCACAAGCTTCTTCAAACCTTTCCTTGGTCAGTTACCAGGCTCTATGGCCTTCAAACGTTAAGTCAACAAACAGCTTTTTTGAAAAGATAGTGAGGGAGACAAATAGGATTAATCTCTTAATTTGGGGAATCTGGAGAAAAATGACTCCTGTGTTTTGCTATAGATTTTGACATGTAGTCAGAGTTTGGCTCTGAAAATGAGAGCGACATCTCTACTCCAGGAGCCACCCGAAGCCACAGTTAATGTTCAGACAGGCCCATTCAGACTCCACCAGCAGCCCAGATTCTTGTGCCCCCAGGAATATTGATCCAAAGAATCAATTTTGCTTATAAATTAAAGGGGGTGAAAAGATCTAATCATTAAAGCATATGAGGTTTGGTTTAAGTGCAGAACAATTATGCTATATGATATGATAGCTTGCAAATCAATCATTTGGAAATTTTTTTTTTTATTTGAACCTGGGGAAACTTTAGTAACCAAAGAAGAGGTGACACATTCTAAGGGATTATGCACGCATTTCCAAAAATGGGCTGCAGGTTCAAGAAGTATATAAAGAAATGATGCAACATGGATTCTTTGTAATATTTGTGTGACCCCAAATGTCCATTATTTTAAGAACTTATTAAGAGTAGAACATCCCTCGACATAAAGGGCTGCCAGATATTTCCCGAGGTGTGGACCTCTTTACTAGTCTTTTGTCCCATTTTCCCACTCCATTTGTAGCTCCCACTTGTCCATCTCGGCTGCTTCCTGCAAAGCTCCTTTTAGATGATGAGCAACGGTCACTGGCGATAATAAAAAGAATTCCATTGTCCAGATAAGTACTGTTGCCTCTGGAAGCCCCCAAATCCCAGACTTTGGGGATCCAAGTGCTGTGGACATCAGGAATAAGGGCTTTCTCCTTTCTCTACTCTGTGCCCCACTCTGCACCTACTTTGCTGACCCAAGAGCATCAGCTGAGCATAGCAGCTCTTGAACAAGAGCTAATTTATTAGTTTGCTCCAGCTGCCTGAACAAGATGCCAGAGACTGGGGGGCTTAAACAACAGACATTTTTTTTTTTGTTCCCTAGCAGCTCTGGAGGCTACAAGTCCAAGATCAAGGTGTCGACAGATTTGTTTTCTTCTGAGGCTTCTCTACTTGGCTTGCAGCTGGTGCTCATAGGTCTTTTCTCCACGTACATATACCTCTGCTATCTCTTCCTCTTCTAATAAGGACACCAGTCATACTGGATTAGGGCCTCACACTAATGGCCTCATTTTAAAAACCTAATTATTCCTTTAAGGGCCTTATCTCCAAATACAGTTACATTCTGAGATACTGGGGATTAGAACATTAACATATGAATTGGGGGACAGGGGCTGGGGATGCAACTCAGCCTACAACAAATAGTATCAGCTTCCTTCTTTAATGCTTCATTCCATAGGAGTCCAAAGCCCATGTGAGGGACCTGGTCTGAGGGGCAAAGTCCTTATGCCTTTCTCTTCCCTTTTTCCATCGAAACACAACTCTCACCCTACTATAAAGTGAAATTCCCATAAAAGTGAAAGTAGAAAAATGGATTTTGGTGGAGGTGCGTGCTGGAGAGAGGGATATTGTCTGTATCATCCAAGAATGTAGTGTTATGTTGACTCAAGTCTGGATATCAGCCTTTGAAGATGAAGTCTCCCTGCCAGACTATCTAAACCCAACCCCTTCTCTTACGGACAAGGGAAAGCCCAGATTGATTAGGTGACTTTCTCAAGATCGCACCGCTAAACAGCGATAAATACGACTCTCCCAATTCCTAATACTCTGCTTTTTCCCCACCACACATAGTTTCTTTCTAGAAGATGCTGGGAGCACTTGCTCATGGAAGAACACCAGGGTCCCCTCTGCTCTCCTTGCAGCCCTCAGGGAGCCCTCTCAGGGAGAATTCAGGGTGTGATGTTTCTGAGGAGGCCTTCCATAAACATCACCCTCCCACAAGATGCCTCAAAGAGGCCAGGGTTTCAGGGGAATGAAAGGAGCCCCTAACCACGCACCCATAGGTTCCAGGTACCTGGATGACATAGATAAGAATTGTGGCTTACATACCTGAGAAAAACAACAGTGGCTCAGGTTTCCAATCAGAACCCAGTTAATCCATCATCACGTAGGCAACAGCCTTTGCCTATCAATTAGCTGTATCCAGTCACACACACAAAATATTGCTGTAATGTGAAATGTCTAGAAATTTGAGGCCAGGAAGTTATGTTTAACCTCAAGCTTTAGATAATTGCCTCAATTGTCCAATTACAGCAATCTCTTTTAAAAGACAGAGTCCGCAGCAACCCCCAATAGGCCGCCCATTAGCAATGACTGGGTCATACAGCCTTTTCACATCTGCAGCCCCCAGCCCCCAGCCCCCATTCCTGTGAATCAGCTGCCCTTTTCTTTCCTCAGATTAATACTCTGTATCGAACGACCAAGGGGTTCAGGCTGCTCAGCCAAGAACTGGAAGACCTGGGTAATGACAGTGAAATGGTTAGGTTAACATTATTGCTAACACTATAATCCTCAGATAGAGAGCCTATCTAAAACGAAGTGTATACACATTGTAAGCCACATAGGTATTGAGAAAAGTTTTCTAAATTAATGGCATCAGAGAGGACAAAAATTATACAGTCTTCTGTCCAGAAGCTATCAAAAAGCTCTATCAACTAATCAAAATCTTTTCAAAGATGCCTACTAGCACAGGGCTAGTAAAATCAGTAACTTTGAAATCCTTCTGAATAATGGCCTAAGACGAGTAATTTGGCTTATGTTTTCTCTCTCTCCCCACCAGTTAGCAATGTCTTCCCCTCTTCCTCCCCTTCACCCAAGTCCTATTATTCTTCAGCATTAATTCATTCACTCATCTGATATTTAACGTACATCATGTACCAGGCATATTTCTCATCAGCTGGGACACGGTACTCTTACTTAGCTCAAAACACCCCCTTCCGATGTGTCTTAGGGTCTTTGTCATGCCCACAGCCTCCTGCTGAAGGATCTATTATGTACAAATGATTGTGGTTAATACCATAGGACCTCACCCACCGCCCTGCCTACAGCTGATGGAAACAGAGATCTCTGCGACTGTCTGGTAAGAGCCAGGGATATTCAGTATTGGAGAGTAATGTGCAAACTCAATAAAAGGGGCTTTTAATGTTAGAGACACAGGTATGTATGCAAAAGATAGAAATGAAATTGGGGAGACACGTCAAGAGAAGATAGTCATCGGAAGCCACAAGACATTAGAAGTCACAATCCAACAGAGCCTTGACTAAGCAGAAGCCATGACATCGAGTTTCTAGCAGAGACAAGAAAAAGAGGCAGGTGAGAAAGAGAAGCAAAGATGGGGCCACTGCTGAGTCACAAAAACAATGGTCTAGAAAAGTATTATTAATTCACAAGAGCTGCTACTGAACATCCAAAGTTATTGTAACCTACGTGATAAACAACGTTCGAGTCCTCCAGTAGGACTGCATCCACAATCACGGAGTATTTTCTTTGTCTTCTGTTATTCTCATAACCCTAAGGAAATCTGAGTGTGCCTCTTCTGCTCTTAAGGAGAACATAGAAGCTATCTTAGCAGGTAATGGAGGGAAACACAAATATACCAAATATTACAGTACAGGTTGTAAGTGGGTGTTTCAGGAGCATAGAGAGGGCCTTAAACCAGGGAGGTATTCTTTCTTGGGCTGAGTCTTGAAGGTCTGATAGGAACTGGAGACATGGAGAAAGGACACTTGAGGCAAAGATCATTGCGTACAGAGGAGCTGCGGCAGGAAATAGTCTGTTGGTTCAGGAAACTCCAAGTGTTTTGATCTGGCTGGAGTGAATGCTAACTTGTGGGTGTGTCCAGAGATGAGGTTGGGGGGAGTCAGGGGCTGAAAGACAGCCTGGTGATAAGGGGCTTGTTATTAACAAAGGCTATAATTAAGCCCTATTGACCGTTGGGTTAAATTTTGCCTGACAGCTAATAGCCATCTGGAAAGGCACAGGGTACAAGACAAAGCCTAAGTTATTAAGATATCTCAGTCAGAGCCTCCCTATCTCCATTTCTTTCCCACCAAGAAAATCTGTTTCCATGACCCCTGACCTCATCCCAGCCATTCTCTCCTTGTTCACACCTTTACCGCTGCTAAAAATGGCCTATTTCTTCCACTCTGTTGAAGGTTTCCTTTCTTCACCGCCTTATTAATACTCAGCTAAAACTTTCCAGACTGGATCTGAGTGATAGGTCCCAATTAAGGACTTTAATTCTATGAGACACCCACCATATTGGTTGACAACACTGGCATTGCTCTGGAAGCCTTCCAATAACCCATAGCAACTTATGAAGAATGAGACCCTGGAACTATCTACCCAGCAGTGTTTTGAAACTATCACTCCTGAGACTACTACTTCTTGGATACTCTGGGTGGGTACATTGAGTTGTTCTCTATTCCAGAATGTGTTTTATTCTCATACACTTATTTCAAGATACAGCTTAAAAGTCCCTTCGTCTGTGGAGCCTTCCCTGACAACTTCAGAAGGAAAGCTCTCTTATTCCTATGAGCTACTTAATTATTTGTTGGTTCACTTGTAAATCATATACCAATTACCATATTCTGCAATATTTTTCACGTCATCACCTTATATTACTTAACATGCATCTTTTTGTTTCATGTTTCTTTTGTCTTGATGGGATCAATGGGAAACCCCAAAAGTCATGCTGTATGTCTTCCATATTCCCTACAGCCATGTAGAATGCCTCATACCTAACAGGTGCTAAGTAAATGTTTGCAAAGTTGACTTATTGCTTAATAAGATCATAAGCTGGGACTGCCTTGTGTGCAATGTCAGACTTTTAATTATCGTAACAGTGATTTCCAAAAGTTATTGAACATTAAAATCGCCTAGGAACTTTAAAAAATTAGGCTGAGAAGGTTGCACCCAACACCAATTAAATCTGAAAGTCTGAGAGTGGGAGCCAGACCTAAGTATTTATTAAAGATCCTAGGTGATTTCAATGCACAGTAATGTCTAGAAACAAGTATGTTAACCTCAATGACTGGAGCTAGCCCTCCATTTAACTGTGTCCCAACTTTCATTTCAATGAAGAGTTACAGAGCCCCGGCCAAGTGCTAGACATTGCATTTGGTGGTGGGTATATAGCGGTAGACAAAGCAGACATGGCCTCTGCATTCATGGAACAGACAATCGGGTGAGTCTAATAAATCTGTAGCCCTGTCTTTCACTAGCACTCCTTTAGTGTGTCAATGTCATAGATGACCTATTTTAGGATGTGTGTCATTTGCCTGTACTGACAGTTTTATCAGAATGATAATATACTTTCCCCTTTTGTTATAAACACTCCCTGGGCAAGCATGGGCTTCAATTTTCTTTGCAACTTCCTTCAAAGAACACAGAACAGCATTACTCACACAGCAGAAAATGGTCATCATAAAGAAGATGATGATGATGACGATGATTATGGTTGTGGTGTTGATAGAAGTGGTGATTTAAAAACATAAGAGCCACTAAATAGAAAAATTCTTTAAATTTCGGAGTCTAATTATATCTGTGTAAAAGAGAGAAAAGACCTAAGCCAAAGGTTATGAATTCCTTTTGAATTCCCCATAAAAGGAGATTCTTTCTTTACATTAAACCTTGAATTAAAGTAATGAGTATAATTTTAGAAGCCTTTTTTACTACCCTTAAGAGGAAATGAATTAGATGGATCAATGCTGAATTGATACATCCAAATGTTTTGTGCCTTACTGATGCTGTGATGCAAGTATACTAATTGGAAGGCTGCGCTAAATGAATCTTCTGGAAAGACAAAAACTAAATTATATTAGCCTAAATGAGCAGATTTTTCTGATTTGGAGCCTTTCATCCCTCCTGATCCTTTGATTAATTCACCCACCTACAGCTCATTTTTATACTTCTGATTATTCTCCACTGCAAGTGTTCTTGAAGCCCATTTGAGATGCTCTCTGCTCCACAAGGGAGGCTGTGAGAACTGGAAGAAGAATCTGGTGCCAGATCATTTTGCTAATGGAAGATAATTATTGTGATTATCTCATCCTTGCTTAAAAGCTCTAATGGTAGCAGAGCAGCCTCCCTGACAGGGTGAAGTTTCAACCAAAATATGTTGACTCTCTTTGTGGAAAAACTTGTCATATTCTTCTGAGTGAGGAAAGACTACAGCTAATTCTTAGGGAGAGACTATTCAAGTCACAGAAAGGATGCACCTGGGTCATTATCAACCCAGGTGCCATGTAACCTTTAGTTCCTCCTTGTATTAGAAGGGGTACTGGGGGAAAAAAGCAGTGTAATGGGCACAAGCATTATTTGAAAAACATGGTGTGATCTTGTAAATTGATTGTACTCATTTATATACAAGTTATACATGAGGCAATTTTATAAATTTAAGGGATGTTATTGATATCTAGTATCTTATTCTGGAGCGAATGCTCCAGTCTCGATAAGTATTTCCTAATTCAGTGGACAAAAATCATAGCTCTGTTCTTTAACAGATGTATAACCTTGGGCAAGTTACTTCTTGTAGCGTCACTTTTGCCATCTTTACGATGGGAATTAGTTACTCCTACCATGGGAAAAAGGTTCAAATTCTTCTTGTAAAGGTAGAGTAAGATTGATACCAAAACTGGATAAATACAACTGCCCACACTTTCAGTAAAAACAAACAAACAAAAACCCCTCTTACCATTTTTACATATGAATATTGATTCCAATGAACAAGAAATTTAAAATATTAAATCTATAGTACATCAGAAGCATAAAACACAATGACCATATTCATTTGGTAAAGTAAATGTGATACAAGCCAGAAAAACGATAAGAAAAAAAAAGTTGGACTCTTTTATCCAAAAATAAAACGTTTTTAAAGTTAAAATAATTTTAAAAATTTTAGTGCTGCCTCAGGAAACCAGATAAATTGAACAGAACTGTAATGAATAGTCCAGATATTATCCAAAATGTAGAGAGGAACTTATAATATTGTAAAGATGATTTTTAAATAAGGCAGTGAGAAAATGACTCAAGAAATTATGTTCGACACTTGTCCAGCTATCAATGGGAGAGTTAGAACTTCAGTTGGATCTCAACCTCATTTCTTATATAGAAACATCTGAAAGCTTTTTCAAATAAATCAGAGATGCAAACATAAAAACAAATATACAAAAGCTTGATTGAAACTTTTTGTCGTTTTGGTAAGGGGAAAACCTTTTAGCATTTAAACAGATGCCATGAAATGTGTTTAAACTACTGGGGAAGAAGTGAATGAAAAGTATATATAACAAGTTTGAGAAACATTTCTAAGGCATATGACAGAAAAGGGCCTAAGGTTTAATGTATAAAGAGATTTCATAAATCAAGAAAATAAAGAAGAATAACTCAGTAGGAAGAAAAAAAACAAAACAAGTATACAAGGAGGTATTTCACAAAAGGAAATGAAATTGGCCAATGAATAAGAAACTTGTTCACCATCAAAAATTTTTTAAACTGAGGTCCATTTTTCTATTCACTTGCTGTAGATTTTAAAGGTTTAATGATATTCAGTGTTGACTATATTGTGAGTCATAAACCACAGAAGGAGATAGAATTGACAGAAAATATTTTTCCCACGTTGGTAGAAATGTAAATTAGTACAACATTTTAGGCGAATAATCTGGCCTTGTTATGACGTGATTTCTTTCTCGTTACGATTCCCACTCATCTTGTGTGAAACTTAAGATTTAAGCTATGTTAAGACATGGTAAGTAGTTCAAAATGAAGTCACACTGGCCAACATTAACTTTCATATTCATTGTTTTGAAACGTCAGCTGTAGGACAGAAAGTGTCTTAGAGGGATAAACTGTTACTTTAGATAACACTCCAGACCAGACCAGAGACCACAGCTCCTGCTGAGAGGCCTCCTTCCTGAACTTCTCCTTGGACTGGTTCATTACCCCCCTTTCCCTACTTTGACTAACCTGTGTTGTGTTGCCAATTGTGCACATACCAAATGATTTGTGAACAGAGCATGAGCTACTGTTTCATATTTCTCCAATCCCATGATTCTTAACCTGCCCTTCCTGCTGGGCCCTGACAAATAGGCCCTATTTATCAACATCAAAATATGGATGTTCTACATCCCAGCAATTCTACTTCTAGCCATTTACTCTCTCGGTATTGGAAAGGACACTTAGGAAACCACTGTAGCTCTTATGAGTTGGTTTGGGGATGGATAGTAGTTGGGACTTTTCAGTTTACTCTTCAGTCTCCTTTGCAAACTTAGAATTCTCTGTATCATTTGATTATTTGTGTGTGTTTCTTATGTACAAAATGTGACTCTTCTGATAGTTTTTAAAGTGGTTAATGAAGACAATAGCACCTACTCTAAAGAGATGTCGTGAACATTACTGATAGTATGTACTGTGCCCCGAACATTTCTGGGCACATAGTAAATGTTCAAACAAAAGATGGCTTTCATTAATATATAATTTTGTGAACAAGAAACATTCCAGCTCTTTTCCCCGACTCTGCCTTCTTTACTACCATCCTTCTTAGGTGACCATTTAGCAAAACCATAAAATATCCTCATTTCTCTTGTCTAAGCAATGTAACCACATTAAATCTGAGAAATGAACAGAATTACAGAATAGAGCATACTAGCACTAGAGGAATCTTAGAGAATGTTTGTTTCAACTCTTTTGTCCTATTGAAAGATAGATAAATAAGATGGTTAACACAGTTCCCAGGGAGGGGAAGTGACTTGAAGGACTCAGCCTTTGAAGGCTGGGTAGAACCAGAACATGCACCGACGAAATATCCTGTTAGTGTTTGGGAGGAATGTTTAAGAGTTTTTAAGAATATTCTGGAAAACAGAGAAGACTTATTTATGGGGAAGCAGGGACAAATGAAAAAAATGCATATCTCCTACAAGTACCATGCATTCGTTCTGAAATGATAATTGTCACCACGTAAGAAGAAACCAACCTCAGGAGCCCAAAGGAAGTGCTCACTGTAGAGTGGGAATAAAGATGATGGCCTGCCAGGCCTCGCCACTTCTGCTTTTCTTCTTCAGAATCCATATGATAAAGGGCAAAGGGCACCGGAATAAGAATCCAGAGTCCACGGGCCCAGCTCTTTCTCAACTCCCAATTAGCTTTGGAGTTTTCTTAGTCACTTAACTGGAAAAAGAGCCGACATTTCTACTTCACAGTCCTGTTTCGAGTGTCAGATAATAATAGTTTGTTCAAGGGACTTCCCTGGTGGTGCAGTAGTTAAGAATCTGCCTGCCAACACAGGGGACACAGTTTGATCCCTGGCCTGGGAAGATCCCACATGCGGTGGAGCAACTAAGCCCGTGCACCACAACTACTGAGCCTGCGCTCTAGAGTACGCGAGCCACGACTACTGAGCCCGTATGGCACAACTACCGAAGCCCACATGCCTAGAGCCTGTGCTCTGCAACAAGAGAAGCCACTGCAATGAGAAACCTGCACACCGCAACGAAGACCCAATACAGCCAATAATTAATTAATTAATTAATTAAATAGTTTGTTCAAGTGCTCTACGAAATTCAAGGATTGTTCCAATATAAGATACAGTTGACCCTTGAACAAAGGGGTAGGGATTAGGGGCACTGCCCCGCCATGCAGTTGAAAATCCACGTATAACTTACAGTCTGCTCTCCATATCCTGGGTTCCTTCGTATCTGCGGATTCAACCAGCTGCAGATGGTGTAGTATTGTAGCACATATTTATTGAAAAAGTCCACATATAAGTGGACCCGAGCAGTTCAAACCCGTGTTGTTCAAGAGTCAACTGTACTGTCATTGGTTAGCTTTCTTTTCTGGTTATGTGTTGCTTTTACTGAACAACCTCATTTAAATGGCACAGAGAGATGCATTATAAGTGTTTTCATAAAAAGTGGATACACATAAAAAGTGGATACACAGATGCATTATGAGTGTTTTCATAAAAAATGGATACACAGAACACACAAACCAAGGGAAGACTGCCTATGGTGCTGAGGGTAATACCCCAAAGGAAGCAGGCTGTGAGCCCAGTAAAGGCTCTGATGTTACAGATTAACCCTGGGCGCTCTCAGCTGGCTGGCTGGCCATGCAGCTTCCCAGATTTGAACAGCCTATTGTCTTCAGTCCTCAGGGGTTGGTGTCCAAGAAGGGTGTGCAGTGATGCTCCCCAACATACAACACAGACTCTACTGAAGCTCCAGAAGTGAATTTAAGGGTTAGAGTCAAAAATCTTATTGCAATGAACTCAACAGCAACTTCCACAAGTCTTTGGTTGCACCTGAGGCAACAGCCTAAATCATTGGCCTAGAATTCAAGATCTACCTTGGGTTTCATTCATTTATTGTGCATTTATTCTATTTCATATATTTTATTTTGTGCTTACTGTGCTTACTTTGTATATCACTGAGATTGATCATCCTAGTAGCTTCCTAATTAAGACAGCATGGTAGACAATGTTTTAAGACCTTGCATGTTTGAGAAATGTCTATTTCTACTCACTTGAGGATCTGGAAATATAGAAATCTAGGTCTTCCGACCTGAATTGCTGTGATGGGTAAGCTCAATTTGATTCTAATTTCTGACCTTTTGCAGACAATTACTTTTGTTGAGTTTCTGTATTTGTACCTGTTTTTCATCTCTTGAAAACTTTAGGATTTTAGCATAACCTTTCATGCTCTGAAATTATACTGTGATGTGCCTTGTTAACTGTTTTCATATAATTTTGCTGGGTACTTGGTGAGCTCTTTAAATATGGAAACTCATGTTCCTTAGTCCTGGAAAATTTAATTATTTCTGGTAATTTGCTCCCATCAGTTTCCCTCTTCTCCCTGCCTGAGTCCCATTAGCCAGATGGTGGGCCCGTTTGAATGATCCTACTTTTCTCACCATTTCTCTCCTTTTAAGGACCTTTGTTAGGGTCATTGTTAATGCCCTGCTTCCTAAGAGATTCTCAACTTTATCTTATGTGTTTTTTTACTTTCCTGCTACTTTTAATTTTCAAAACCTTTTTACCCTCTGAAAGAATTGTTTTAGTGGAATCTTATTTGGGGTCATATATGCTGTACCTTCTAGCTCTTTGAGAATGCTAATAAAATTGTGTTTCTCTCTGTGCTTGCTTATGTGTGTGCCTGCCATCTGCCGTGTGATGTTGGCTTTGCTAGAAACATGACTGATGACTCTTGGTTGGCCTTTCATATGAAAGAGTGGGTCACTCAGAAACTAAATAATTAGATTATTTTCTCTTGTATTAATCAGATCCAAGAACATTTCAACCTCTGCATGAAGGCAATTAACCTAGCTGCAGGGAGGGAGCCTAGTGAGGGAAGGGATTTGGGAATTTCAAGGTTCCTAACAATACTTCTACATTATCTGGTAGTTATCAACTTGCTACCCCTACCCTTGATGTGATGAGTTCCCAACAGAGTCTAGGTATCCACTCTCCTGAGGATACTCCTCCACCCTTGTACCTGGGGTTGAGGAGGGAAGTCTTCCAGATGGAAAGAGTAATGATGTGGGATCTAAAATGCTTCTTCAGACTTCAGACCTATCCTATTTTCAATCTCACTTTCGGGGGTACCTGATGGTGCTAATTGCTGTATCTTTTAGGGTTTCCAATACAAATCAAACTCTGCTCAGTTTCCCCCATGGCTGTCTTACAACCTGCCAAGACTGCTAAGTCATTTACCTCCTGTCCATAGATTACTCTCCTTCTGATACTTTGATGCTTTTGTCTTTCTTCATCTCTTTGTCCTTTAGGGATGCAGTTGTTTTTATTTTTTATCCTTCTTGTTTTTTTAGTAAGATTCAAAGACGGCATAAAGATATATCTTTGTGCTTGATCATATTTATGTTTGAGCATATTTAACTAGAATTGGAAGAGAGGTTTTGAGGACACTAGAAGGGTGAGGGGAAGATCAAGCCTCAAGTGATTCATGAAATCCAAACAGCTTATAGGACACTCATTAAGCAGTCACTTTCTCTTTTAAATACCTCAATATGCTGCCCAGTTATCTATTTTAACATGCCCATGCAACACAGCCAAATTCTAGGTTTAAAGTACCAGAATCTTAAAGGAGATCATATTCAAATGAAGGTCATAAATAACGGCTTGTTGAGTTTTCCAGATACTCTGAGACGAAGTTAAAGAAAATAGTGCCTCTGAGCCAATAAACATTTAAAGGTACTATTAAAATGACTAAGTTCAAAATGCCATAAAAAATTACATCAAGATAGAAACAATTTCTCCCTAATTGTTGGACAGTGTGCTTTGAACAGTCTTTGGGTTTTAAATTAAGGGACAATGAAAATTTTTAAATGCAATTAGTTATTTGAAAATGGGTCTTTAACGATTTTACCTTCTCACATTTAACAACAAACAGGTAGCGCTGGAACTTTTCATTTTTGTGGAGGAGCTGAACTTTCTTATTCATACTGAGATTGAAATATCAGAAACATAAGGGTGTACAAAAAAAGCCATTCTCATAGGCGACCTCACATTTATGAAACACCCCATCCAATATGGTGCTCTCTGGATCTTCGGGGATAATTCCAAGAATTAAGTTAAAACCACTGACTTCAGGAAATGAAATTTAAGTAAACAACATTAAACAGCCTTGACAGACATGGGGGAATTATTAGTTTGTTGTTGATTTCTCCCTAGCTTTTCCCTATCAAAAGCTTGGCATACACCTTCTACATTAATAAGAGATGAGAAAATATGGTGTACACAGAGAGCCTCTGATCTTATTAAATTGCAAGAGTATTGTTCATTTGGCCAAGGATTCAGGCCCTAAATCCTGTGGCTATCCAAATACCTAAGAATAGCTCCCACCAAATGATGTCCACACACAATCTGTCTTTCAGCTCCCACACAGCATGTTACAACATAAACGATGCCACCTCCTCCAGCACTGCATCCAGAACTCCAATAAGCAACACCTGCCAACCAAAGTAGCTCTTAAAGGGCCCCCACCTCTGGCCACCCATCATCAAGGCTGGAAAGAGCAGGGCCTCATCCTGTCAGGCTCCATTGCGCTACGAAATACTCTTCATGCTCTTGTTCTGTGATCACTCAACATCCACATGAGGAAGTTGTGAGGAGAAATCTGTTTTGACGTGATGGTACTAATTGTCCCCAAAGTAAAATATTTTTACTATGACAGCTAATTTGAAGGACTGCTGAATGTGTCCTAGAATAGATAGGTAAAAAAAATCATTATTAGAATGAAAATTTTTATCCTATTTCTCCTTACGGAGAAATGTCGTATGTAAGAGGCAACATCTTAGACAGACTCCTCCGAAAGTCAACATTATCTCTCAGTGGAAGAATCGCTTAACAGGTAAAGAGCTCAGAAATGGCTGATACCTGCTCACAAGGCTACTCAAAATCCCCCCACTTCCCGTCTCTCTCACACACACATTGTAACATTAGCAGCGATGTTTATGAAAATAGTGAATACTACAAATGCTTACTTTTTTAACATGATTGATTATTTCTGGTGTACAGAGCAATGATATTCAAAAATATCTACAGCTACCATTTTCTCTTTTAGCTTTATTGAGGTATAGTCGACAACTAAAAATTAAATATATTGAAGGTGTACAACTTGATAGTTGGATATATGTATCCATTGTGTAATCACCACAATCAAGCTGATTTACGTATCTATCGGCTCCAATAGTCATCATCTCCTCCTGAGTGTGGTGAGAACACTTAAGAGGCACCCTCTTAGCAAATTTCAAGTATAAAATACAATATTGTTAACTATAGTCACAGTGTTTTCCTTTAGATCTACAGAACTTATTCATTTTGCATAACTAAAACTTTGTACCTTTTGTATCCCAATTTCCCCCTCCCCTCAGCTCCTGGCATCCACCATTCTACTCTCTACTTCTGTGAGTTTGACTATTTTAGGTTCCACATATAAGTGAGATCATACTAAATTTGTCTTTCTGTGTCTGACTTATTCCACTTAGAATAAAGTCTTCCAAGTTCATCCATATCATCAAAAAGACCAGATTTCCTTCTTTTTAAGACTGAATAGTATTCCACTGTGTGCGTGTGTGTGTGTGTGTGTGTATAGTATTCTACATAGTATACTATTCTGATAATAGTATTCTAACAAGTGTAAGGTGATATCTCATTTTGGTTTTGATTTGTATTTTCCTGATTATTGAAGTTCAGCACCTTTTAATATACCTGTGAGCCATTTGCATGTCTTCTTTTGAGAAATGTCTATTAGCTCCTTTACCCATTTTTTAAATTTAATTATTTGGTTTTTTTGCTGTTGAGTTGTATGAGTTCCTCATGTATTTTGGATATTAACTGCTTACCAGATATATGATTTGCAAATATTTTCTTCCATTCCATACGTTGTCTTTCCACTCTATTGATGGTTTTCTTTGCTGTGCAGAAGATTTTTAGTTTAATGCAATCCCACTTGTCTACTTTTTGCTTTTGTTGCCTATAGTTTTGGTGTCATATCCCCAAAACAGCATTGCTCAGACCAATGCCAAGAAAGTTAATCTTCTCTTTCACTATCATGCCTCATCCAGTATTTCCCTACATTTCCATTGCATTTCTCAAGTAATTTTCCTGACTCTATTCCATACCATATACTTAAAAATAATTCTATCATTATCAGACATTTCATATAAAATACTGGGGCAAAACAATGTTTAGTTACTCTGAAAGCCAAGCACAAGAATACCTATATGGAATAGCACTAAGTAATTAAAGAATCACAACAAAAATCTAAAAAGTAACCACATTTTTTTAGGGCTCACACAGATTAAAAAATGAATGAGTACCTTGAGACAAATGAAAATGGAAATATAAGATACTAAAACTTGTGGGATGCAGCAAAAGCAGTTCTAAGAGGGAAGTTCACAGTGATACATGTCTACATTAAGAAACAAAAAAGATAATAATTAATCTAATTTTTCGATTCAAGGGACAAGAAAAGAGCAAACTAAGCCCAAATTTATTAGAAGAAAGGAAATAAAGAGCAAAGACAGAAATAACTGAAATAGAGACTAAAAAGACAATAGAAGAGACCAATAAAACTAAGAGCTGTGTTTTTAAAGAGATAAAATTGACAAGTCTCTAGCTAGAGTCACAAAGGAAAAGAAAAAAAAAAGACTTAAAATTAGACAAGAAAGAAGAGACATTATAACTGATACCACAGAAATACAAAGGGTCACAAGAGAATACTGTGACCAGTTATATGCCAGTAAGTTGGACAAGCTAGAAGAAATAGATAAATTCCTAGAAACATACGACCTACCAAGAGTAAATCATAAAGCAATAGAACATCTGAATTGACCAATTCCTGATAAGAAGACTGAATCAGTAATCAAAAACCACCCAAACAAACAAAATTCCAGGACCAGGTGACTCCAGTGACTAATTCTTTAAATGTCTGATAGAATTCACATCAATCATTCTCAAACTCTCCCAAAAAAATACAAGAGAGGGAAGAATGCTCTAACTCATTTTATGAGGCCAGCATTTCCTTGATACCGAAACCAGACAAAGACAGTACAAGAAAATTATATGCCAATATCTCTGATGAATACAGATATAAAGATCCTAAACAAAATACTAGCAAACTGAATTTCAACAATACATTAAGAGGGTCATACATCATGATCAAGTGAGGTTTATTCCAGGGATGCAAGGATGGTTTAGTATCTTCAAATCAATGGGATACATCACATTAAAAAAGAACATATAAATACCATGATCATCTCAATAGCTGCAGAAAAAACAGACAAAATTTTACATCCATTCACAATAAAAACTCTCAAAGTGTGTATAGAAGAAACATACCTCAACATAATAAAGATATATGACAAGCTCATAACTAACATAATACTCAATGATGAAAAAACGAAAGCTTTTTAAGTTCAGGAACAAGACAAGGACGCCCGTTCTCACAACTTTTATTCAATATGGTACAGGAAGACCTAGCCAGAGCACGTAGGAAAGAAATAAAAGGCACCCAAATCAGAAAGGAAGTAAAATTGTCACTATTTGCACATACATGCACTTGTACACTGAAAATTTTAAGACACTGATGAAAGATAATCCATGCTCATGGATTGGAGGAATATTGTTAAAATATCCATACCACCCGAAGCAATCTACAGATTCAATGCAATCCCTATCAAAATTCTTACAGTATTTTTCACAGAATTATTGCAGTAACTATTTTGCATTATATACATCTACCAAATCATTGTGTTTTACACCTACAACGAGTAGAATGTTATACCAATTACATCTCCATTTAAAAAAATGAATGAATGGTTGAATGGATTAATGAAGACTAAGCAGATATTTCAATAATTCTGGGTAATTGTATCTTAAAATTGTATCTTACATTTTACTTGATCCTTTAAAGGATGATAGACAATCAAGCAGACTAGGATGAGATAATTGACTCTTGGAGTTAAAAGCAACATACAGAGTGTCTATTCTAAGCTTCTAAACTTTCAAGAAAAAATAAATATCAGAAAAATTGATTTATTTGAAGTATGGAATTCAGTCTTGGTAGAACAAGAATTGGCTCTCATTCTTCTTGTTTCTCATACTATACAACACTGTCTCATAGCGATCTCTAAGGATCATCTCAGAGTACACAAGGGAAGGTCTGATTTTTGGTAGTTTCTCCCCACCTCTCTTGAAGAGACCCTTGACAGCATTTATAAGAAGGGAAATTTCCTAGCTCTGTCAAGTCATCTTTCCATCAAATAAGGCCTACTTATTGACACCTCTGAATGATACCACAAAAACTCCCAGTAGAGTTGGGTAATTTCTACTGTTGGATCTGGGGCTCAGAGAGATCAGAAAACTGAGTAGGGTGTGTGTTGATCTCAGAACTGTTACAAACACTCTTGAACTAAGCATTGTATCCATACATAACTGCATTAAAAAATCAGAAAGTAGAATGTGACACAGAGGGAGACTTCTTTTTTCCTTATATCTTTTTCTAGGGATGGACACTTTTTCAGGACCTTCCAGAAAACTTTTTGTGTTACTTGCCATAACTTAGTTGTATGTCCACTAATACTTGTGGTGGGAAGGGCCTTCCCTACAAGATCACATTGTCAGAAGATGGAACTTCTAGAATGGGAGAGTAAGGACCTCTACAAATTCCCTCCTTAATGAAGGCAATGAGGCTACTGGCTCTATGATTTGTCATCAAAAACATCCCTAGGGCTTCCCTGGTGGCGCAGTGGTTGAGAGTCCGCCTGCTGATGCAGGGGACACGGGTTCGTGCCCTGGTCCGGGAAGATCCCACATGCCGCGGAGCGGCTGGGCCCGTGAGCCATGGCCACTGAGCCTGTGCGTCCGGAGCCTGTGCTCTGCAACAGGAGACGCCACAACAGTGAGAGGCCCGCATACCGCATAAAAATAAATAAATACATTTAAAAAAAAAAAAAAAAATCCCTAAATGACAGAGGTATAAGATGAGAGGTGGGGCTACTTATGAAGTCTCAAAGTTTGAGTGAGCAGAGCCTGTCAGGGTAGAAAAGGAAGAGGCATGTGGTGTTGGCCTCAGATTCAAAAATGACTTATTTTCCATTGAAGTTATTTCAACATAGACATGTTTAGAGTTGAAAAGAGATTTATTTTTCTTTACATTAATGTTCAGTCATACCACCTAGAGTGTACAATGAAATGTTAATCTTTTGATCATCTTGAAAGTAGAACAAGATTTTCTACTATTTTTTAAGTGATAAAAGTTTCAATGGGGTGAATGTTAAAGCTTACCACAGTTTTGTTTTGTTTTTTAATAACCCTTCTTTGGCATTTCTTCATATTAAAATAGACTAGCAATCACAAAAATGAAAAGGCAGGGCCCTCTCTTGACCACTGAAAGGCCCAGGTCCTCTGATTGCAGTTGTCTCTTTATTGACAATCTTGGTGTCCCAAGAGAGAGGAATGTGCTAAAAATCAGAAATTTAGGCAGGTAAATTTAGGCAGCTCAAGGCAAAACACTCACAGAGATAGTCTAAGAGATCTCAGTCACACAGCTGGGGAATTGTGCCTTCTTGGAACCCTGCTACTCAAGGTGTGTTCTGTGGACCAGCAGTATCAAACAACTCCTGGGGGTCTGTTAGAAATGCAGAACTTCAGGCCTCACTGTGAAAGTTTTCTAAATCAGACTATATTTTCATAAGATTCACAGGTGATTCAAATGCACATTAAAATTTGAGAAGCACTACCTTAGACAACTTTTAAACTTTTAACCCAATGACTTTTTTCCAGAGGAGGAAGCAGTTTTGAAGAGGATAAGTGATTGGACAAGGACTTCATGGTAGGAGAGTTAAGACGTAATCCCAGTCTGCTCTGATCTCATCAATCTACTGTTGTCTTTTGTTATGAAAGTTCCTAGAATTGCAGGTACAAAGTGGAGAAATGACTAGCCCAGTGACCTGGAAAGGTGATGAATGGTACCATCAGTGAATTTGGATTTAAAATGCCCTTTTTAGGCAATTCATCTCTAAACTCGGCTTCAAATAAATAAGTAAATTTATTTACTTAAATAAATAAATAAATTGTCAGTTGGCTCCATTGTTTCATTCATACATTCTTTACATAAGCATTTTTTTGTCTACTGTTTCAGGAATTAACCAAACTTACCAGTACTTCTTAGCAGCACTGGATGGGAATTTTCTTCTAAATGGTACTTTATTACAGGGCTAAAAGCTAGAGCTTAAAAAAACTGACTTTACCATGTAGTAGACCTAATTTTATTCACTAAGCTTAACTCCAACAGAAAATCCAAAATAACAGTAGCTTAAACAGGTAGAAATTTCTTTTCCTCTCATGTAAATGTTGGCAGTCCAGGGCTGAGCACTGGGGACAGACAGGATGCCTTCTCATTACCCCACCATAATTACCAACGTGGTCTCCACATAAAATATAGTAAGAAGGAAGAAGTGGAATTACCTTCTTCCTTAAAGCACTCCTCCCAGAAGTGCATTCACACCTGTCACTTAATTTCACTGACCACAACTTAGTTACCTGGCTGACACCCAGCTCCCAAGGGAGCTTGGTAATCTCGGCTTTATTCCAAGTTGCCGTGTGCCTATTATGACATGAGATTTTTCCTTCTAACAAGATATGATATTATGTGATAGTTCTTGATGCGCGTTGTTGATCAATAATGTGACTTCCTTCTTTTTTTAACTGTTCATGCAGCCTCTATACTAACAACAAGAAGACATGAGAAGGAAGTCCATGAACTTCTGCCACTGTGAGCCGTAGCGCTCTCCTTCATACAGAACTAACTCCCAGAAATGAATCCAGGTGTTCTAGCCCTCCTATGACTCCTCTTTTTGGATTTCCTTGCAATGCCTCTTTATCTTAAATCTGTGCCCTTCCATTTGTATCTAGAACTGATTAAGGCCGATTGTCAATTCACCAACACTTCCCAGATGTGTGTTAATAATACTTTATGGTCTGAGATCACAGTGTAGCTTTTCATACTCAGAAGTCTGGCTCTTTTAATCAAAACTCCTGTCTCCATATCTGTTGTATTTATAGCACTTTTAAGGACCCCGTTTTGATGCACTGAAGCTGAGCACTGATACCTTTGTTCCTTTCTCAGACATCCTTGCTCTAAAGCCATGAGAGGGCTCCAGAACTGCAAGTGCACTAAAAGGGGTTGTGATGACGGAACACATTGCCTAAGATCTTAACATACTATTTGTCTCTCACAACAAAACAGGGAGTCTAGAGTTTCTTAAAGTTAACAGAGAACTTTGTGAGAACAGATTAGAACACACTGTGTTTAAATCCTAGCTCACCATTCCTTTCCCATGCAATACTAGCATAATTACGCCAATAGAGGATGAATAACACCTTCTTTTGGTCTGTGTTTTGTAGATTTTGGATCCCCCCCCTCCAAAAAAAAAGGCGGGGAGTAAATAGGTTTTTACCTTGGGTACAGGCTGCAGTAACTTTTTTTTTTTTTCATTTGCCTCAGAGAAAATAATGACACTTTCTGGTGTAGTTTTCCAATATTCTCACACAAGCTGTGGGGAACCACCTCTATTAGTACACCTCTATTAGCCCCTTGTCCCCAATAAGGAAATAAGTATTTTTGGCTGGGAGGGGGGGAAGAGTGGGAAAGATGGGGCGGGCTTAAGACCATTCCAATTAAAGATGTATACCTCCACTGGAAAGCTGGAAGCAGAGTAGGTAACATCTTGACATTGTTTCATATTCCTTCTGATACAAAGTAGGGGAATCTGGAACCATTTGGACACGTTTTTACCTTATTTTCCTGTGATTTACACTTACTGCAGTTCAAAGAATTGAAATAAAACATCACCCAGGAAAGGAAGCTTCCCTAATTTTGGCAGATCTGAAAACAGATAGCTACTAAACATTTAGTTCAGGGAATTGGCACGATCAGAACAGTATTTTATGAAGATTCATTTCTCCTAGGTAAGAAGAAGCCAAAAGTGTTAACATTCCTATTAAAACATGAGATTTTAAACTGTATCTGTGTAAGTCATCTTTCATGGGTACTACAACTCAAATGCATTTAAAACACATCTTTCAAGCATTTATTGAGGTAATTTAAAGGATCCATCTCCTGGGTGGAATTTCTCATTTCTTTAATGACATTGGTCTTCCTAATGGATTCTGGAGTATACCTGAGTAGATAACTTCTTATCCTACATTTTCAGTTGGCTTTTGGTGCTCTTGGCATCTTACCCTTGTCACGTATAAAACTAACCTTGTCATTTCTCATGGAGAGCAGCCTCTTGCCCTCTCAATGTCTGAGGTTCTTAGATAGCTCTATTCAAAGTCATCTTTGGCTCTGCTTTCTGTTTTCTAGCTGCCCATGTCCAACAAATCCATCTTGCTTCCAAGATGTGAAAGACATCTATCCCTGCCTCTCCATTCACTGTCCTAACTCAGTCTTCGGCGATGTCAACTATGCTGCCACCTCTTTCCCTTTATAACTGACTGTGTTCATCACTGATAGACCTTCTTGTACAGCCTTGAAAATGTCATTCTTCTTTCAAAGCTTTTCGCCGGTTCCATGTTCCTTACAGTCTGTAAGAAAGGGATTGCTAGATCTATGTATCTGGATATATATGTATGTTTTAACAGTAATTTTTTTTATAAAAGTAAAGTTACACATAAAATAGATTATAAAAGTATCAGAGGGCTCCTAATGAAGCCAAGAGGAATAACATAACAAGCACTTCCCAATTGGACTTCCACTGGGGGCCTCCACCCCTCCACAAATGCTTTGGGGAAACCTGAGTCATGTCTAAGAACTGTATTTTGAAAAACACTTTTTTTTTAATTTTATGATTTTATTCTGGTTTCACATTTTATGATTAATGCATATAATCTCTAATATACAAGAATCTGTAATTCCTATCCTTACAATGCATATAATCTATCTGAATACAATGTCCGTAGTGCTGAACCTTCTAAGGTGATGTAATCTCTCCTCATTGAACTCTGCAGACTAGTTAGAATTTATTAATCTCATGACAGTTTTCACCTTCTATCTCAGGACAAACTGAAAAGTTTTTTGAAGCCAGGAACTCTACTAATTTATCTGGTAGAAAAGGACCTTCAAACTAGTAAGTGATTTATTTAACTGAACTGGATAGAATATAACCTTTGGGTGTATCCCATAATGCATCAGAGATCAAGGAGGGCTCACCTTTCTCCACAATTTGGAAAACATTTAAATTAAATGACTATAAGGTGACTCCAGCAGAAGCAGATGGGCCCCTAAATAAAAATGAGACTTCCTTTGACCAAAATCATAATGATGCAAAGTTAGAGTCCGCAAAACCACCTTCACTTCTGACACCAATTACAAGCTCAGGGGTCCCCAAGACCACATTGGGATTCAACAATTTGCCACAAAGACTCATAAATTCACTGAAAGATTTATACTTGTGGTTACAGTTTAGTACAATGTAAGGGTACGGATTACATCAGCCAGAGGAAAAGACACATGGAGCAAAGTCCAGGAAAGTTCCAAGCACAAAGCTACCGATTGTCATCTTCCAGTGGAGTCATGGACAGCACTACTTTTTCCAGCAATTATGAGTGACAATATTCCTGGAGTATTACCAGTCAGAGAAGGTCATCTGAGCCTCAGTATCCAGAGTTATTACTGGGACTCCATCACATAGGCATAGTTGACTGCCCAAGCGCCTGATCTCAGTCTCTAGCCCCTCTGGAAGTCAAGCTAATATTGTATGACCCAAAGTACACACTCTAAATCACATTGTTAGACTCTAAGATGAGGCTAGTCCCCAACTTGTATCACACTTTTAGATTATCTAGTGTGACCCAAGGCCTTCAGACAAAGACTTCCCAAAGGTTTAGCGATTATCTTCTAGAAGCTCAAGGCAAAGGTCTGGGTGAGGTTAAATTCTTCACTACACAAATGGTAACTGCGTAACTGGAAAATATATAGGGAAAAGTTCTTCACAGAAGCAAGCACTTTCACAACTCAGATTCAACTGTTTAGAATGGAAGGGGAACCATGTGAGTGTGAGCTTCCAGAGCTGCACCTTCTGGTTAGAAGATGCAGACGTGAAATAACGCACCATCTCCTCCAAAGTGGCCATTTGGTTTCTTCCTTAGTGAATCTAAAATGTTCTCTCTGGTTTCTTCTTTTTTTCAAATAAACTTACTTACTTACTTACTTACTTATTTATTTATTTATTTATGCCTGTGTTGGGTCTTCATTTGTGTGTGGGGGCTTTCTCTAGTTGCAACGAGTGGAAGTTACTCTTCACTGCGGTGTGCGGGCTTCTCATTGTGATGGCTTCTCTTGTTGTGGAGCTGGGGCTCTAGGTGAGCGGGCTTCAGTAGTTGTGGCTCACGGGCTCTAGAGGGCAGGCTCAGTAGTTGTGGCACACGGGCTTAGTTGCTCTGCAGCATGTGGGATCTTCCCAGACCAGGGATCGAACCCGTGTCCCCTGCATTGGCAGGCGTATTCTTAACAACTGCGCCACCAGGGAAGTCCCTCTTTCTGGTTTCAATCCCAAGGATGCTGGGATGACAAAAGATTAGAGAGAACCTGCAATAGCTGATTCCAACCCAAATGTGACTGTTGGGCTGTACCCTACAGGCTTATAAGCCTTGTAGTTGCCCAGCCTTGAGACCACAGAAAGAACCCAGAGACAGTGATGGGGATATCAATGGCTTATTAGACAGGGGATCTAACACACAGGGTCCTGGAGCAACACCCCACCATGTGAGGCAGACATCAGGCAGGACATACCAGCAGTCTTCGCTACTCAGGGGAGAAGGAGGCTACCATTTATAGGGGGAATTATGTCAGGTGGGCTCATTGGTTACCAGGGGCTAATTAAGCCTTATAATTATGAGAATTGGATAGTCATGTGAGTGAAGCAAGGCCTGGTCAAGGAGGGCATGTACAGAGAGCAAGAGAACAGCCATCTTGAATGGCCTAACCATACAATGACACTCACAGAATAATTCTTCCTTTCACAGCTAAAGAAGTATTTAAGACATGCTGCCTTGGCAGAAGTGTCATACTCAAACATCAAAATAGTAAAGACATCAGGAGGTTTTGCAGGAAACAGATTTCCTCCCCTGGGTTACAAGTCCAAGAGGCTCCCTCTCCTCCCTTTGGCTACTCACTGCACTACTGGGATGGGGGAAGGAGAGATAGGGTACTATCCTATGAGGAAAAGTAGTAAGCCTTATCAGACCCCCCAAATCACACAGCTACAGCTTATTCAACCACCACCCTTAGGGGACTCAATTTCCCTGCCTACATCAGGGCTCCCCCTCCTCACTGGAGGCTCTCCCAATGCTTAAGTACTACTCCTCTTTTTAACAGGTGTTTTACCCCGCAAATTCTTTTTTTTTTTTTTTTTTTTCAGTACGCGGGCCACTCACTGTTGTGGCCTCTCCTGTTGCGGAGCACAGGCTCTGGACGCGCAGGCTCAGCGGCCATGGCTCATGGGCCCAGCTGCTCCGCGGCATGTGGGATCTTCCCGGACCAGGGCACGAACCCACGTCCCCTGCATTGGCAGGCGGACTCTGAAACACTGTGCCACCAGGGAAGCCCCACCCCGCAAATTCTTATAAAGACCCAATTTCTCAAAGAAATAGGTATGATATTATTTTCAAATTCAATAATGACAATACATTGAATTCAAACATTAGAATTTTAAAAGACAACTAGAGATTCTGGCGCAGTGACCTTAGTGCAATACCAGAGCACAGTTCTTTTTACAAAAGCCCTCTAAGCCATCTGATTGAGGCTTCTGGTTTACAACCCTAATTTATACTGCACGATAAAAAGTGAGTTTAAGAGCTCTGCGAGTTGAGAATATTTTCCTCAGTTCTGCTTGGGCAACTTCACTTGAAATACTTGACCAAGATGTCTAGAGCTCTCTTCTGACAAGAGTGACAAGAGTAACCGCAGCTATACTATCTCACTGATTTTACACATACGAATAGCCAGTCATCTAGAGACCTAGGACTGGGGTAAGAACCACTGGGGCTAGAGTGGCTAAAGTTTTAAACAAAACAGAAGAGACACTACCAGGATCAAGAGGCGGCCAGCACGTGGAGCATCTGAGACTCACATAGACCATCTGGAGGAGTATATATTGTTACAGCCACTTCAGGAAACTGGCAGGTTCTACATGCCTGCCCCATGAGTCACACTGTTAACATACAGCAACAGGAACATAAATATATGTTCATCAAAATGTATGCATAAGGATGATCAGAGCAACATGCTTCATAGCAGCTCCAAGTTGGAATCAGCAGAATTGATAAATCGTGAGGTAGTCATACAATGTGCGACAAGGCAGCAATGAAGTAAGCCAAGTACTGCTACGTGTGACAACACAGATGAATGTGATTATGAACCTAAGAGGCCAGACATCAGAGTAAACAAACTATATGATTCCATTTATAACAAGTTCAAAAGCAGACAAGACTACTCTATGATGATAGAATAATAGTGGTTACTTTGTTGGGGTGGGAGAGGCCATGGGGGGCTTCCCGAAGTGCTGGTCCGTGCTCCGTGCTCTATTTCTTCATTCTTACTGTGGTTTCATGAGTGATTCACTGTGTATAAGTTCACAGTGCACAGATGTGGCTTGTACCTTTTCCTGGTTGTATTTTATGTTTATCATTTTATTCAGTATTTCTTAAAAAGAGGAAGAGAAGCGCTAGTAAAAACTTCTGTACCTATTCAAGCGGGGTCATTCATGAGTGGCTACCCAATAATACCTGGGAACCGTGCAGAACCAAATAGACCATAGGCAGTAGCTGATGGAAAACTTCCCATTTGGGATTTTCCCCAAGTTTCCAGCAAACCCTAGATCCTCAGTCTTCCCCATTCACATGTCTGATACTTGACCCCCCGTTGCTCTAGGAAACAGGTGGGCCTCCTGAACTCAGCCCTCCTGAGCCCTCCGGACCCTCAGATCTCTTTGGAATGCCCCTAACACACGACTCCTCACCCAACTTTAACCTGCCAGCAGTCTGGGGACAGAAACTTGTTCTCCTGTATGCACTCCCCTTTTTTGATCCCTCTAGTCTGGAAAAATGTGAGGGTCAGGTCATAACTTCCTATCCTGAGTGATGAGGGTAAACAGTTGGTTGAATGGGATCAAGGGTCATCCTTGATGGACACAGGGACCCTTCACCCTCTGCGGCAGTAATGGAACACATGCTCCAGACACTGAAACGATGCACACCTACCCAGTGCACCAGCCTCTCGCAAATAAATGTATAAATGTATCTCAGCCTTTGCAGGTACCTCCAGTGACAGGAAACATCACTTCATGGAAAGAGTTTAAGTTATGCCCTGACCAGTGCCAATATGGATAGATACAACCATACCCAACGCTAATATAGTGCTACCTACACGCCAGGAGATGTTGAGACGGGCAGACAAGCAGACAGGCTCGCTTAATACTCCTGACGAATCCCGCGAGAGAGGTATTATTATTATTACCATCATCATCTTTTGCATATGCAGAAACTGCAAGGAGAGGTCACAGACCTGGCCACAGAGAGCAAGTGAACGGAATTAACACCACAGGGCAGTCTGACTTCAGATTCTGTACTTTCAACTGTTGCATCACGCAGTCTCCAAAAGGGGAGAGGAGCAGTGTACACCTTTGATTCTTCTCACTTTGGCACTTGCTGGTGCCCAGGCAGCCCTCAGAGATGTGCCCCCACTTACCCACTCATCACCAGTCCAGCCCTGAGGGACCCTCCTGACTTGGGGCCCATAGCTTTCCAAAGCAGAAGGGATGCTCTCCATCTCTATGCTCCGCTAGGGACCAAATGTGCTTGCATCTCAAGATTAATACTCATTGCCAGGACACTTTACACAGACATTTTTCTCAAAACACAGCCAAAGCTGGACATTGGGGCTTAACTCTAGGTGCACCTCTTACCCTTGTTGGGGAGGAAGAAATTCTCTACCCTTCTAGGTTCTTCTGGCTGGTCTGAGAACTAAATTGACATCCAAAAGATTAACAGGAAAAAAAATCACATCAAAGTTTAATAACATGTATACATGGGAAAGACCCAGGAAAATTGAGTAACTTGCCAAAAGGGCTGAAACTGTCACCTTAAATAACATCTTCAGCTAAAGATAAAAGAGGATGTTGCCAGTAGTGGTTTGGGACTCCGAAGGGGTGGAAGGAAATTCACATGGTGATGGAAAAGCAGAGGAATGGTAAATAAATGTTTGCTGGACAAGACAGAGATAATGGAACGCAGAGAGGAATTCTAACAAACAGACTTCGCTAGGTCCCCAGGTCTACACGCCTAGTTCTTACCAGGGTGATAGTTCCCTTCCTGGAACAGGTTCTCTGTCTACATTCTTTAGGAAGTTACGGGGAAGGTCAAAGTTTCTACCTGAGTCTTTTGGTCCTTGACTGCTTTCAGCTCAAAATAGCCGACATGCCAAAGAAACATTTTGGGGGTGGCAAATTTTGCTCCCCTACACACTCTATCCATAACCAAAATTCTGCTGTTGAAACCAGGGCACCATCTAGAATTTCCCTTTCCCTACATTAAGTTTCTCTCCAGGTACTGCTGTCCCAATCAAACACAATAATTTTGAACATCAAAAGGAGACTTTAGACCCAGTCCCTTTTCTCTCAGAAGCCTCTCCTGGGATGCCTGGTTAAATTTGTGACTCCAAATAGAAATGGAGAGAAGGGCACTTACATAGGCAGCAATGTCTACATTTTTAGATGCCAATGGAACTGGCAATAGGAAGCTGCCCGCGTGCACCATCCAAACCCCTGACCCATGCCCAAATTAGTGTTTCCAGAGGGGCCACCATGCCCCCAAGCTGTGATGTACCTTGCTGAGCAC
Source organism: Phocoena phocoena (assembly GCF_963924675.1). Taxonomy (NCBI): domain Eukaryota; kingdom Metazoa; phylum Chordata; class Mammalia; order Artiodactyla; family Phocoenidae; genus Phocoena; species Phocoena phocoena. Next base: position 22,527,308 of record NC_089231.1, read on the forward strand.
CAAAGCTGCGAGATAGATAAATCCCTGAGGGCAAAACTACCAACTAGTGAGTACGTATGAAGTCAGTCCACAATGATTGCCTGGGCACCCTGTGATGGATGCTCTTTAGAAAACTTACGGAATAAAAACGGAGAACGTGTCATTTTACTAAATGGCATACTGTGTGTTATGATCTAATGGCCGGAATTACTTTGTTGGGGGAACACTATCTCCCCCTCTCCTTGTATTTCCGGATATAATGACCTCCTTTAGAGGAACACTTCTGGCCTCTCGGTGATTCTTTATGGTGTGAGTAAGCTCATTGTATTGCAGAACTGTCAGGACTCAGCTAAACCTCTGCTGTCTTTTACTGAAATCTGCCTTCTCTTTGGGGATCTTGGTCTACATTGGCCTGCAGTAAACTGAGCATTAAAGATTCAGCTCCTGGAGCCAGGTCAGCAATTCTCCAACTCTTCCTGAGACCAGATAACGTATGTTTCCTTCTGGGATACAGTATAAGCCAGCCCTCTGTCATCTGGGTGAGGCACATGTCCCAAAGAGATTTACCTCAATTAAAGATAAAATATGACTTCTGGGTATAAATCCAAACAACAAAAGCCAAAGTACTAATTTGAAAAGGTACATGCACCCCAGTGTTCATAACAGCATTCCTTAAAATTGCCAAGATATGGAAGCAATTTGTGTCCATCAACAGATGAATAAAGAAGATGTGGTGTGTGTATGTATACACACACAATGAAATACTACCCAGCCATGAAAAAGAGTGAAGTTTTGCCGTTTGCAACAACATGGATGGACTTGAAAGGTTTAAGTGAAATAAATCAGACAGAAAGACAAATACCGTATGTTACCACATATATGTGGAATCTAAAAAATACAACCAGTGGCTATAACAACAACAACAACAAAAACAGACTCACAGATATAGAGAACAAACTAGTGGTTCCCAGCAAGGAGAGGGAAGAAGGGAGGAACAAGGTAGCAGCAGGGGATCAATCGGTACAAACTATTATGTATAAAATAAGCTACAAGGATAGGTTGTACAAACACATGGGATACAGCCAATATTTCATCATAACTATAAGTGGAGTATAACCTTTAAAAATCGTGAATCACCATACTGTACAGTGTTATATGTTACAAGTGTACATCAACTATTCTTCAAATAAAAAAGATAAAATGTATCTCCTGACTCCTTTCTTAGTTGTAAACCCCAATGGGAGAAAGTAAGACTGTTGCTCTGAGAACCCTTTCAAGCCCCAGTGCTACTCCACTACCATAAAAGCTTCCCCAGGTACAAGGACAGGAGATTTTTCTCTAGTAATTTTACTACCACTGGATCAACTGTCCCTGAATCTCCTCCTGCTATTATTTCTCCTCCTGGCTTTTCCTGCTGATGCTTTGTTGCATTATTTTGCCACTCCGAGTTCCCTCTGGTTCCACTCAAAAAGCCATAGCTCCTTCAATTGGCAGTGCTCAAAAATGGGCTGCCTCTCCAAGGCCGTCATTTAAATGAAATCTTTCCCAAATAGCTCTTCATTTTGATTGGAACAGGAAAATAAACACCAACAGATTATCACAGCTGTATCTGGCACAACCATCAGAAGAGCAATCCAGGATTGCTTTCGTTTTTCCAGATTCCCAAAGATATTTGTCTTCTGCTTTCTATCGCCCAAGCCTGGCTTTCATCAGGTAGCTTACTTAGGAATGAGCCAACAATACATCCCCTTCTCATCCCTCCATCACTGAGGAGGCATTAAAAATTCAGCTGCCTCTTCTCAGTGAACAATTATCTCACTCATTGGCTTGATTCACTGATCTCTTAATGACAGCTTTCCTGCTGTTTCCTTTGAATGTTTAAAATATGAAACAATCCTGTCTCGTCAAGCTGAAAACTGTGGCTGAGTTTTTTGTCGCTGTTTCCAATAAATAATTTCAAGGGGTTTCAAATTATCCATCATCTAACAGCTCTCGGGAAGATTCTCTCATCTCCTTCAGGCATAAAAAGCCATTTCTAACTACCGTGCTGTCCCACTGATTACCCTCAATGATTTTCAAAATCGGTTCCATTCTTCTCAAAGAACCTCCCTCTCCATCAATATTAAAGGGTGCTTTGAATGAACCCACACCCAGGAGGAAGGACTGTATGTGACTGTCCTCCCCTGGCCAGGATGAATTAGTAAATAGACTATAAAGATTAGAATGGTATACGGATCATATTTATTCAGCACTTCATGAGAAGATGCACACATTAGAAAGAGAAGATCTAGGATGGGGAGACCAGTGTAAGTTCTGATGGGAGGCAGCAGAAGTACTATCTTCATTCAGAAAAGGAAGTAAAGTAACTGAAAGACATTCTGACTGGAAAAATGTCAGAGGTTTGTGCTCTAACCTGTCACTGTAGCTTTCTTGCTCCTTTCTTCCCCAGGGAAGGATGGAAAGGACAATTCACAGAAGGGAGTTAGAAAGGAATGCAGTCTGCAGTGCATTCATAGCCAGTGGAGAAAGAATGCAACAGCAAATAGAACCCTTTCCCTGCCACAGAGTCTAAAAGAATCAAGAAATGAGCTTTACTCATGGGAGTTACAGAACTGGAAAATGTAGTCTTTCATTGTCTTCATGCCCAGAGGACCTCAACCAAAAGCCCAGAAGCTAAAAGCTGAAAAGGGGTGGAGGAAGATAGCTGAGGACAACCTCTAACCCCAGGAATTAGTTCTGACTCCAGAATAAGGATTCTGAATGTTTTAAAAAACAGTTTATTATCAAGTTGAAAAGTAAGATCAAAGCTGGATTAAACTTTCATGGTTCAAATTAGCAAGAAAAGATAATACCTCTGTGTATATCTCTTTGAAACTGGTGCTCTTACTGATATTGAAAGTTTTATTTTTTTAAATATTTCTGTGCTTAACTTTATTTAAAAGTTGTGGGGTTTTTTTAAAGGAAAGCCATGCTTTTAGACAAACAAATCAACCTATGAGCTAAGCTCTGGCGTTCTAAGTAAAAATAAAAAGTGTTTCCTGGACCCTAAATGCTTACAAGCTAATTGCAGGATTAGTTATATCACCTGCCCTAATGAATGCAGTAGGGAAACTAATGAATTCTTTCACTTTGCATATTACCACCACCTCCAAAAGAGAATGAAAAATAAGAGGGTCCTCTTCTAGTATTCTTCATCTCACCATCCACCTAGTTACACAAACCAGAGCCCTAATGGTCATCAACCCCTCACCCCCTAGATCTAGTCTCTCACCGTGTCCCGTGGATGTGACCTCCTCACAGTATTTTTAAGCCTGTCTGGAGTAGCCACCATCACCACCACCCCAGCTCTCTAATCTAGATCATTGTCTGGGTGACCAGAATAGCTTCAAACTGCTCTGCCCACATGCACTCTGGCACCCCTCTAATCTGCCCTACAGACTGGAGCCAGAGCAATCTGTCCAAAATACCAATCTGATGATGTCACCCTTCCTCAAGTCTCACCACATGTGGAGAATCTCCCCTCCCCTTCATCACGCAAGCCCTTGAAGGGCCATGCTCCCTGCCATAGGACTTTAAAATAAAGATGCCGGTCCTTCTGACCTCACCCATTTCTCTTCATCTTGCTAACTCTTACTCATCCTTCAGAGGCTAATCAAATATTACATTCCTTTTTTTTTTTTTAATCTCTGCCTCACAATGGGTAAAATTTTACATTCATTTATGGGATTGTTTAACAGCTTTCTCTCTGACCAGACTAGCATAATGCTTGATGTATAGTAAGCATTAAGATAATTGTTGGATGGATTAGTAAGTCAATAAGAAATTAAGATGGGATTGCAAAATGAGATTCACAAATAAATGTGGTCAAAGACAGATTTACAGAAACAGCCTTTTGATTTGGGTCTTCAGAGGAGAATAGCAGTCTATTAGGAGAAGAAATAATGTAGATTATTTGGGATTGAAGGAGTGGATGGATATGGCTGTATTGTGGTGGTAAAGAGGACAGGGCTCTAGTAAGTTACCCAGTCCCATTCAGACTTAGCAGCTTTGGTCTTTGAAAAACCTACTTAACCTTTCTGTTCCAGTTTACTCATTTTTAAGAGGTGGATGACAAGAGTTCCTACCTCATGGTATGGAATGAGGTGTGGTATGTTAATACTTGGCACTATAACTGCCACATAGTAAATGCTCTTTAAATGATAGCTCATGTTATTATTTTTATACTTATCCACAGGTCATTAAAATTAAAGTTTAAGTCAACAAATATACATATATCAAGATGCTATGTGCTGGTACTGAGTCAGGCAATGGAATGGTGATGAAAGATAAATTTACAGAAATACCCTTCGGGCTTCCCTGGTGGCGCAGTGGTTGAGAATCCGCCTGCCGATGCAGGGGACACGGGTTCGTGCCCTGGTCCGGGAAGATCCCACATGCCGCGGAGCGGCTGGGCCCGTGAGCCATGGCCACTGAGCCTGTGCGCCCGGAGCCTGTGCTCCGCAACGGGAGAGGCCACAACAGTGAGAGGCCCACATAATGCAAAAAAAAAAAAAAGAAATACCCTTCAAGGAGCTCACTCATCTTCTATTGAAGGTGGTCACTGTTTAGTGGAAACTAAGGGGGGAAACAAGACAAACACTGAAGGACAAGCTTCTTAATGGACCAATAAAATGACAACAGCAAGTACCCCACCAGGTACTAATTAGTACCTACATCCCAGCTTAACCACGGACAGTATTTCTGTAAAGTCTCCAACATGAACCCACTTTTTCCAACTTGCATGCAATTTGGGGAGCAAGTCTGGTCCTTTGGGTACTGTCATCCTTGTGGAGAGAGTGCTTGTGTTCAGAGTCTAGTCACTGCCCCAGGCCAGGTATGTCTTCCTACCATTTAACAGGTCAGTATCATTTCATGTTTTATGTTCTATTTGGTAATACAGATGGAGATATTAAAGTTCCAAAGGTTAAGTCAATTTGTCCAAGGACACAAAGCCACTCAAGATTTGAATAAAGATTGTATAACTTGAGATTGCAGGACAGTGTTCAGTGCACTCTGGGTAACTTTCTTTACACAGAGGTCATGGGAACCTTAAAAGGACAATTACCTAAGGATGATCTAAGCAGGGATGGAGAGATGGAATTCTGGCATGTTTTCTGAAATATTTATAAGCTTCGAAATGAAGAATTTTACTAACATGGATAAGTGGATGATGTCAATGTCTTTAAGTAGCTGTTATCTGTGAGAATCTACAGAATACATTTAGTCACAGAATTTGGCAATTAAAAGGACCTTGGAGGTCATGTGGTTTTACACCCCATACCACATAGAAGCTTCTTTTTGCAGTAACTGTCAGAGAGTTTAGGAGGATACAGTTTTTCCCAAAACCCTACAGTCTCACAAGGGGAAGGCATCCTAGAAATCATCTAATCCAACCCCACGATTTACAGGTAAGAAATGTAAAGCCCAAAGTGTCCAGGTGATACATTCAGGGCCATCGACCACTTATCTCCAGAGGTAGACCCAGAAAGCAGACCATTTGGATTCCAACTATACTGCCTCAATTTAAGATCTTAAAAAATAAGGTAAAAAACAAACCAAAACATTTATTTACAGATGATTCTTTTATTAGGAAAATGCTGTTTGGGCGTAGGAGGCTGCAAGAAAAAAATATGGAATTCCATCTTTAAAATGCATTCAAACACTTTGGTAAACAAATGTCTGGCTCCTAGAAAAACATTTCTGGTTTTTGACAGGTTCAGACACATGCAAATGACAGGAAGAGTCTAACTGAAGCCCTGGAGAGTATTAACAGCACTATCTTAATTGTAGACAAAACTGTGACTAGGTTTCCCAGTCAGGCAGTATAAGTGCCAAATAGGGAACATTCCTAGCCTTTGTGGTGGGGTAGAGCCAAGTATCAGGGATAAAATGTAAGAACATGTCCATGGTAAAGATGCATTATCTCGCATCCTCACAAGGCTATTATTCTGTCCATTCTCCAGTTTTAGAAGTTGAGGCTGAGAAAGCTACTCCAACTTGCCCTAAATCCCAAAGAAGTGGCAGAGCCTGCATGTTCGCAGAGATTAGTAGTTAGTCTCTAACTTAGTGGGCTAGAGTCCAGCCTCTTATGAAGCCTTTTAAAGTAGGATACACTTGGGAGAAAAGGAAACAGAGATCTACGTCCCGAATTTCAAAATACACCACCCACCTCCTCTCTATCCAGGGGTTCACTGAACATGGAGTTCTGTCTGCAAGCGGTCATATTTCTTCCGGGCTACTGCACGCATTCGGCCAGCACTCTCTCCTCAGCACCGTCTGGGCAGAAATCTCTGCAGTAACTCTTAACCAACCAGGAGTTGTAATATGTTCAGTTAATAGGTGGCAAGGGACATGTCAGATTGAACTTTCTAATTTATAATTTCAATCAAAGTTTAGTGACTCCCTGCTGACCATAGACAGGATAAATTCCAAATTGCCTTGTGATATGCTTAGGCTGACATTCAAAATCTCCCACATCCTGGCTTGAATTTCCTGTTCCATGTTCTGCCCAGCCATTACATTTTCCAAGCCTTCTACTCAAGCTAAATTGGCCTTAATCTGTCTTCCAAGCATATCTTACACTACTCCACATCCACATTTTTGCTGAGACCATTTTTCCACATCCTCAGATGTCTCTCTTTCTCATCATTCATCCAGAGTCTACCCTCCAAGATCCAATTCTAATTCTTATTTCTTTCATTTATTTGATAAATAGTTGCTACTTTTGTGTCAAGCCCTATATTATGCAGCAAGTGTAGCTAGGTATAGAGTGGTGCTTTAAGCCCACATCCTAGTTGAGGGTTGAGGAAGGAGAAGGAAGAAACAAGAAAAGTTAATATGCAATATCCAGATATGAAAATTGCTATGAAGGGAATAACTTACAATACAAAACAATTGCTTTCAGTGGAGTGGCTGTTCCCTACAGTGGTGGTCAGAGACCTCTCTGAAGAGTAGCCATTTGAGATGAGACTTAAGATATGAGAAAGAACCAGGTGTCCCAAGAACATCCTGGTCAGGATAACAGGGTGTGCAAAACTTTGAATTGTGAAGGACCTGGAACCAGGATAAGAGTGGCAGGAAGTGAGGTAGGAAATCTCACAAGCTTTCCAGTCGGCAAAAGTCTACCTTTCATCTGAATCTCTTACCATCTGTACCATCAAATTCTTTAGCATAAACTGTCTACAATTATCATTTGTTTTTAATCTTATCTCCTTCCTTACATAGAAGTTCCGTGAGAGCCTGTATCCTAGTACTCACCAGCAATAAAAGCTCCAAAATGTACTCAACAAATAATTGAGTGGAAGATTCTAGTTCCTTAGGGGCAAGGCTTTCTATGGTCCGATGTCAGAAGACAGAGTCGAGCACATGATAGATACAAAAAGTTCTGCTGATCGATTGGTTGATTTCCCCCCTTTGCTCTGGGAAAACTGATCTGTTTGCAGTTATTTTAACACTGATGGGAAGACTCTGCCTTCTAACCCTTGCTCCCTTTTGTACTGTCACAACCCTCTGAAGTCTTCACTGGTAACCACATCTCAGCCAATTTCTCCCTGCTCTAGTCACCTGGTCTCTGATTTGAAGTTGAGCCCATGTCAGTCAAAAAATGTTTTAACAATTCTAAATCATGTATACATATAGTTGTTTTAATACATTTACTTAGAAAACATTCAAAAATAAATGGAAAGAATTACAATATTTAAAATGAATATTATAAAGAATCAAGCCATTTTACTCCAAAGAGAAAGCAACATGATTGAATAGGCTTTGTTGTATTTTATTGGCCTGATATAGCTCCTCAGTTTCCCCCCACCTTGGCCCTCTAGATCATGGCTAACCCATCAGCAGTCTGACAAGCCTATTCAAAGCACACATATTATTTGTAAAGTTGTTTTTATAATGTTAAATATATATACGTGTGTGTGTGTGTGTTTGTGTACAAAGCGTGTCCCCAAAGGGATAGTTCATGCTGTTATGTTTACTTTTAATATTTGAAAGTCCTGATTTGATTTCAAATATAAATCACTGAGGGACACTGCAGTAATTTCTCCTTAATACTAAATATTATTTCAAAATCTGGCAGCTAAAAAAACAGATTATTTTCTAGGCAAGAACCTGTTTATTATCCTTAATGTAAAGATGTGCTAAGAAGATCTATTCTAATAAACAAGTACCGAGTATTTATTTATGGTAGTGATGACGATCATCAATATGGATGTGGAAAGCAATCAATGTCCTCATCAAGTAAAATTTGAGAAATTTAGCATTTAAGTCCAAGGCAAAAAAAAAAAAAAAAATCACATGGAAATAAACAAAGAGCCTCCATCCTTCTCATACAACTTCTAGGATTTTTGCCTTGTTTTTCCAGTATGTACACATTTTTAAACTAGAAAAGCTAAAATGTAAAAATTACATTATTAAGAATCATATTTGGTCAGGGAAAAACACTAATTCTTTTATTTCAGAAGATTTTGCTGTTGTGGTGCATTTTCTAAAGCGCATTGCCTCTAGAGACGCTCAAAATGAAACAAAATAAACAAACGCTAGTCATCCTGTCCAAAGTAGAAGAGCTAAGTCCTGCCCTGAGGAACTGTACAATTGAACATAACAAGCTGGAAACCTCCTCATCCACATGCAATTCTTTCATAAATGATTTGAGGTCAAAGTGTCACTTCCAGAACTAGGGCCCAGGGAAGTAGACAGTTCCTACCAGAAGAGGGTACATTCAAAGAAATGCTTAGATCTGGTTAAAGACTGACAAAAAGTAGATTTTGTGCTAAAGATGAAAATTTGAGATACATGAACAAAAAAGACAGATTTACTCCAAGGCCTGGAAATCCATCTGAAAGGAGCAGCAGGAATAACGGATTTGCAGAATGGCTCTACAAAGCCCATGATGGATGTGTCCACCCACGCAGGAAAGGAAGGAGAGGACATGCACCCAGAGGGCCAAGCTGCAGGCAGGTCTGAGGGTAGCATGAGGAAGAGTCAACAGCAGATACTGGTGGCCTGTTCCTAGAGTCTGATCCAGAGGCAGGAGGTGCTATCCTGGGGGAACAGACACCTAAGGCAGGGAAGCCTTTGCTGGGAATAAGGTATGACCCTGGTCCTAAAGAACTAGGGAAAGATGGGAGGCTGTCACAGAGGAGAGAGGCCAGAGCCCCATTCCCATAGAACAACAATGTCACTAGCACAGCATGGTGAGTGGCAAGGCAGGGCCAAGACAGTTCCGGGTCCCTTCAACCTCAGTCATTTGCAGACGGGACTGGGGTGGGACTGACTTACTGGCTGAAGTGACTTCAGCTAGGAGTATTCAGGGACTCCAGGGACAGGACAACTACTGAACCACCCAGCAACTCAACTTAAAGCCATGTTTGAGGGACATCTATGGCCCAAACTACAGCAGCCTTCTTTCTTCTCCCTCTCACTTCCCTTTCCCACCTGGAATTTTCTCTTACAGTAACCCTTATTACTCAATGTTAAAATAGAGTCACCCTTACCCAGCAGGCTGTAAGCTTTGTGAGAGCTAGGCCAGCGTCTACTGTGTCAAGTGTTGAATCTCAAACATCAGTTGAATAAATGAATGGCTCTCCACCTTGTTGGACACATGGGTAGATTGTCCCCTGCACTAATAAGGAAGATAGGAAGACCCCCTGGTTGAGGCTAAATGGTTCAAGAAGAAGACTTTGCCTGCCGCTGGTACTCTGAACAAACGCCTGATCTCTTTGCCTGAATTCTTAACTCTGTTACCTTAGTTACCTGTGTTGATCTCTGGCCTTTAACCTCAGCAGACCATGCCGAGCTTGTTTGCAGCTCTGGGCTCTGCTCCTATGGATTTCTCTAGACCTCCATTTGCCCCTGATGTGCCCTTGCCAGACAGATGTGCACCTGCTGACTTACTCTGATCTAGACAGTCCTCTGCTTCAGGTACCAGATGTCCATCCAGTGCAGCTGCAGCTCAGCCACTGGTTTGGGGCCACATCTCAGATCCAGCTGTGTCCATTCCAACCCAGCCACCACCAGTACCTCCACCTGGCAGGCTGGTCGCCAACAGATGTGATCAAGGCTGCTGTTAAGAACTTCCCCACTGTGTGTGGGGGGGGAACCAAAATAAAAAGCAAGCACCAGAACACCTAGAACTAATATAAAGTAATTACACTGATAGTATATATGTGCGTCTAAATCACACACACACATATATAAACATAGTATAAATTAACCAAAAGCTTAAAATGTGATTATTTCCACACCATATTTTATAACTGCATTGGAGTTCCTCAGCCAAATGACTATGATGTCAAATGTTTCACTGCCATTCCCAGCAATTTGAAGGTCAAAAATTCTATGCTTCCAGATTTTAGGGGAATTTTACCATTAAATCCTGGTAACGTAACTATACAATCCTTTGATACACGGTTACCCCTAGCAATGGGTAGTTTCCTGGGGGACTGACACATTCAGTTGTGCATGAGGCCTTCCCCAGTACCAGGGCAAACAGACCATAGGATACAGCTTGCAAACATTACTTCCACGATGTTACAGAAAGGTTCTTTGGCAGAGAAAGAGAATTGATAAAGGTAGATCTGCAACATGCACACCTGTAACCAAGAGCTCTGCCAATGACATGCTCACCCCTGATCATTCTCAGTCATCTTAAAGGAAAAGCAGCCCCTGAAACCAAGGTCTCCACAACATGAACAGCATTAACTGCATTGCTCATTCCCAGAGAGATGGAAGCAAGGCTGGCGCTCTCACAACAGGACACAATCACAGGGCAGGGATGTCAGTGAACCAGGTGCAAACTGCTCCACCATATATTTAAGGCATCAGCAGTGCACATGCCTCCATTTGATAAAGTCACATTAAATCCTGCTCAACCCTCAGCCTGCTTGATATCAAACAAGAATCCCCAGTATTATTCACACAATTCTCTGAAAGCGGTCTTCCAGCCCACGGTTGCAGTGGCGGCTATTGTTGCTGCAGCCCCACCAGGTACCGTTGGCACCAGGTTTGACCATCTGTCCAACAGTATTGTTCTGTCTAAAGCAGAATCTCATTAGCCTAGCTTGCTGTCAAAGCCACTGCTGTCCATTGGATACTGAGCAGCCTTGCTTGTGTCTTGACTTTCTTCATGGGGGCAGTCCCTTGCTTAGGCTCTCAAGGCATCTGTCCTCAGGTATGGCTCAGCCAGGCACCCACACTGCTGGCCAGCCCCACCTCTGAGGCGTAGCCTCCCAAGGGCTCAGGAAGGTGTCCTCCCCTTGTCCCCAGCTATCATCTCATAGTCCGCAATACGTGGTTCTGCTCTTTTCTTCAGCCTCCATTCCCCGCTCCCTTAGACTATCCAGCTTCATTGCATCAGAAGCCTTTTCACTTTTTGGCCTCGTGTGACTTGGCTTCTCAGCAGCTTTTCGCAAAAGCCAGCCACAACCTCTTGCTTCAGTCTCTTTCCCACTTCAGCTTTCATGATGCCACACTCTCCGAGTGTTCCCTCTACCTTGCTGGCTACTCTCAGCCTCCACTGCCCAGTCTCTAAATGTTGGGATTACTATTTGGTTACTTTAATAAACACTTACATAAGATGTGTCACTAATACTTGCTAGATAATATTTGTCGTAAATGCCTTGCACGTATCACCTCATTAGTGCCCCACGTTTCCATTTTCAGACATCATCCCTATTTTCAACTTTCTAGGTTATCTCACACAACCTCATGGCCTTAAATACCATCTCCTCCCTAACATCTCCCAATGTATGTCTCTGGCCCCAGTGTTTCCCTGGGATTCCAGATCTGCTTCCCCAACTGCCTGCTCAACATTTCCATTGGCACATCTAATAAGAATGTCCAACTCGTTTAAAATCAAACTCTTCCCCTGCTCAGATATGCCACTCCCACCACTGCCTCGTATCCTGCAAGGCAAACGGCAAATCCATTCATTCCAAGATGCTCAGGCCAAAACTATTATGCAGTCGTATGTGATTCCCTTCTCTCTATTTAACCTCCAACTAATTCATCATCAGATCCTTTTGGATCTACCTGTGGTCAGAAGCTGACCACTTGTCTTCACCTCTGCTATCCTAGTCTATGGCAGTATCATCTCTCTTCTGGGTTCATAGAAGAGCTTACCAACAGACTTTCCTTCCACTCTCGCCTCCCTAATGTCTGTTTTCCACATAGCAGCCAGAGACGTCAAAGCCCTCCACTGGCTTCTCATCGTACATAAAATACATCCAAAGCTCTTTCTACAGCTTAAGGCCTGCAGTGATTTTACCTCCATCATCTCCCTGGCCTCATCCGCTACTTCATTCCCCCAAATCCCTTTGAACACCCTGCTCTTCCCCAAGCAGGTCTTTGCTCACATTCTTTCCTCTGCATGGAATGTTCCTTCCTGAAACCTTTGCGTGGTTCACTCCTTCATTTCTTAAGGCTCAACTGTTACTTCCTTAGAGAGGCTTTTTGATGTTACCTAAGACAGCAGCTTCCTTTACCCTCTTCCACGTCTTCATACTACAGTGGTCCTCTGTATCCGCAAGTTTCACATCTATGGATTCAAGCAACTGAGGATGGAAATTTCACAGATACAGAGGGCGGATAGTATTCATTGTACTAAGCCACTGTATACATGGGACTTGAGTATCATGGATTTTGGTATCGTGGGGTGCTCCTGGCACCAATCCCCGCCCCTATAGATACTGAGGGAGAATTGTACTTACTTTATTCCAACACTATTATGTTATCTTGATTTTTGTTTCCTAATACTGTACTACCTATACAGTTGTTATGATTTATATTGATTCTGCCAATGGATTGTAAGCTATTCTTATTCATTGTTTTATTCTCAGTGTCTAAAAAAAGAACCTGGCACCCAGAATTTTTTAATAAATGAGTTTTTAATCAGTAATTCCCCTTTTTGGTTTAAGCCGGTGGGAATTGAATTTCTGTCACCAAAAACCAAAAGATTTGACTTAAAAAAGAAATGTTTGTTTATGGTTGTTATTGCTGTTACTTAACCACATGAAAAAGGAATAATCCTAACCCAATTATAACTCCAACAACACACAGGGACGTGCTAGGGAATCTCTTCCAAAGAGACAGTATTCTATTAAATTGGAAACTTATGCATAGAGAGAACAAAATGTCAAGTAATTTTGAAGGAACTGAACAATATAAGTGACTGCTATTTCTCAACATGAGGTTCCAGTTGTTTCAACATTTCCAATTTGGGCTGTATAATTAAAGAAGGGACAGGCAGACAGCTCGTGGTTCACCACTACTTTAAATTGGCCACCTCTATCATACTGTGATTTTCTAGAATACCAGATTGTCAAGAAACTAACATTCATTTGTTCAACACCTATGTAATTCCTTGGATTCAATTCATCCCAGTTTGCCTGAGACTGTCCTGGTTTTAGAACCAAAAGGCCCATGTCTTGGGAAAACTCCCAGTCAAACCAAGATGGTTGGTCATCCAATAAAAATTACTCTTAGGATTTGGGCTTGAGCAACAGGGTAAATGGTAGAGTCATTTACCATGATAGAAACAACCTGGGAAGGAACACCAGGAGGATATAATTAAGACTTCTTTTTTGAGATACAAAGCAGGCATCCAAGTGGTAGTTGGTTAAATGAGTCAATACTTAAAGAAGAGGCCAGAGACTGAATTATAAGTTTTGGACCCATCATCTTATTGATAACATTTTATAGTCTTGGAATTTACTGCTATTACCCAAGGAGTGAAAATGATAAAAGTACCTACAGACGTCTCTTGAGGATTTTCACCATAAAAGAAGCTCTTCAAAAAAATATCTGCACAGCACGCCTCAGGCTGTTGTAAGGTCAGGCTGGCCTCTGCCACTGTAGGCTCCATCCACATTCCATACCCTTCCCTCACCCGCCCCCCACACCCCGGCCTGAGTGAGCCACAGCCCCCTAATCAGCTGCTACTTTAACCCCGCCCTGTCCGAGTGAAGAACAGATGCCCTCAAGAGACCTACACACAGAGGCAGAGCCAAATCCAAAGCTGAACCCCAGAAACTGTGCAAACAGAGGAGAGAAAGGGAAATCTCTCCCGAGAGAAATTTGAGAGCAGCAGGTTAAATCTCCACAATCAACCTGATGTACGCTGCATCTGTGGAATACCTGAATAAACCACAAATCATCCCAAAATTGAGGCGGTAGATTTTGGAAGCAACTGTAGACTAGGGGTTTGCTTCTGCACGTAATTTGTTTCCAGGTTTATGTTTATCTTAATTTAGTATTTAGAGGTTATTATCATTGGTAGATTTGTTCATTGATTTGGTTGCTCTCTTCTGTTTTTTTTAAATTTTTATTCATTTATTTATTTTTGGCTGTGTTGGGTCTTTGTTTCTGTGCGTGGACTTTCTCTAGTTGCGGGGAGTGGGGGGTCACTCTTCATTGCAGTGCGCGGGCCTCTCACTATCGTGGCCTCTCTTGTTGTGGAGCACAAGCTCCAGATGCGCAGGCTCAGTAGTTGTGGCTCATGGGCCTAGTTGCTCCACAGCATATGGGATCTTCCCGGACCAGGGCTCGAACCCGTGTCCCCTGCATTGGCAGGCAGATTCTCAACCACTGCGCCACCAGGGAAGCCCCGTTTTTTTTTTAAATATATAGATACATATATTTTTTTCCTTTTTCCCTTTTTGTATGTGTATGCTTCTTTGTGTGATTTTGTCTGTATAGCTTTCCTTTTCATATTTGTCCTAAGGTACTGTCTGTCCGTTTTTGTTTCTTTTTGTTTTTCTGTTGTTGTTTTCTTTTTAGTACAGTTTTTAGCCCTTGTTATCATTAGTGGATTTGGTTTGTGGTTTGGTTGCACTCTTTTTTTATTACTATTTAATTTTTTTACTTTTTATTTTAATTTCTTTTCTTTTCTTTCTTCATCCCTCCTTCCATCCTTCCTTCCATTCTTTCTTCCCTCCTTTCTTTCTCTCTTTCTTTCTTTTTCTTTCTCCCTTTTCTTCTGAGCCATGTGGCTGACAAGGTGTTGGTGCTCCACACAGGTGCCAGGCCCTGTGCCGCTGAGGTGGGAGAGTCAAGTTCAGGACATTTGTCCACCAGAAACCTCCTGGCCCCATGCAATATGAAATGGTGAAAAATCTCCCAGAGATCTCCATCTCAATGCTAAGACCCAGCTCCACTCAACGACCAGCAAGCTACAGTGCTGGACACCTGATGCCAAACAACTAGCAAGCCAGGAACACAACCTCACCCATTAGCAGAGAGGCTGACTAACATAATAATAAGGTCACAGACACCCCAAAACACACCATCAGATGTGGCCCGGCTCACCAGAAAGACAAGATCCATCTTCATCCACCAGAATACAGGCACCAGTCCCCTCCACCAGGAAGCCTACACAACCCACTGAACCCACCTTACTCACTGGGGACAGACACCAAAAACAACTAGAACTACGAACCTGCAGCCTGCAAAAAGGAGACCCCAAACACAGTAAGTTAAGCAAAATGAGAAGACAGAGAAACACACAGCAGATGAAGGAGCAAGATAAAAACCCACCAGACCAAACAAATGAAGAGGAAATAGGAAGTCTACCTGAAAAAGGATTCAGAGTAATTACAGTAAAGATGATCCAAGATCTTGGAAATAGAATAGAGAAAATACAGGAAATGTTTAACAAGGACATAGAAGAACTAAACAGAAAACAAACAATGATGAACAACACAATAAATGAAATTAAAAATTTTCTAGAAGGAATCAATAGCAGAATAACTGACGCAGAAAAAGGGATAAGTGACGTGGAAGATAAAACAGTGAAAATAACTACTGAAGAGCAGAATAAAGAAAAAAGAATGAAAAGATTTGAGGACAGTCTCAGAGACTTCTGGGACAACATTAAACACACAAATATTCAAATTATAGGGGTCCCAGAAGAAGAGAAAAAGAAAGGGACTGAGAAAATATTTGAAGAGATTATAGTTGAAAACTTTCCTAATATGAGAAAGGAAATAGTCAATCAAGTCCAGGAAGTGCAGAGAGTCCCATGCAGGATAAATCCAAGGAGAAACATGCCAAGACACATATTAATCAGACTACCAAAAATTAAATACAAAGAAAAAATATTAAAAGCACCAAGGGAAAAACAACAAATAACATATAAGGGAACCCCCATAAGGTTAACAGCTAATCTTTCAGAAGAAATTCTACAAGCCAGAAGGGAGTGGCAGGATGTATTTAAAGTGATGAAAGGGAAAAACATACAACCAAGATTACTCTACCCAGCAAGGTTCTCACTCAGATTTGACAGAGAAATTAAAACCTTTACAGACAAGCAAAAGCTAAGAGAATTCAGTACCACCAAACCAGCTTTACAACAAATGCTAAAGGAACTTCTGTAGGCAGGAAACACAAGAGAAGGAAAAGACCTACAATGACAAACCCAAAACAATTAAGAAAATGGTAATACGAACATACATATCAGTAATTACCTTAAATGTAAATGGATTAAATGCTCCAACCAATAGACACAGACTGGTTGAATGTATACAAAAACAAGACCCATATATATGCTGTCTACAAGAGAACCATTTCAGACCTAGGGACTCATACAGAAGGAAAGTGAGGGGACGGAAAAAGATATTCCATGCAAATGGAAATCAAAAGAAAGCTGGAGTAGCAATACTCATATCACACAAAATAGACGTTAAAATAAAGACTATTACAAGAGACAGAGAAGGATACTACATAATGACCAAGGGATCCACCCAAGAAGAAGATATAACAATTGTAAATATTTACGGACCCAACATAGGAGCACCTCAATACATAAGGTAAACACTAACAGCCATAGAAGAGGAAATCGACAGTAAGACAATCATAGTAGGGGACTTTAACACCCCACTTTCACCAATGGACAGATCATCCAAAATGAAAATGAATAAGGAAACACAAACTTTATATGACACATTAAACAAGATGGATGTAATTGATATTTATAGGACATTCCATCCCAAAACAACAGAATAGAGTTTCTTCCCAAGCGCTCATGGAACATTCTCCAGGATAGACCACATCTTAGGTCACAAATCAAGCCTTGGTAAATTTAATAAAATTGAAATTGTATCAAGTATCTTTTCCAACCACAATGCTATGAGATTAGATATCAATTACAGGGAAAAATCTGTAAAAGATACAAACACATGGAGGTTAAACAATGTACTCCTAAATAACCAAGAGATGCCTGAAGAAATCAAAGAGGAAATCAGGAAATACCTAGAAACAAATGACAATCAAAACACAATGACCCAAAACCTATGGGATGCAGCAAAAGCAGTTCTAAGAGGAAATTTATAGCAATACAATCCTACCTCAAGAAACAAGAAACATCTCAAATAAACAACCTAACCTTACACCTAAAGCAATTAGAGAAAGAAGAACCAAAAAAAACCCAAAGTTAGCAGAAGGAAAAAAATCATAAAGATCAGATCAGAAATAAATGAAAAATAAATGAAGGAAACAATAGCAAAGATCAATAAAACTAAAAGTTGGTTCTTTGAGAAGATAAACAAAATTGATAAACCATTAGCCAGACTCATAATGGAAAAAAGGGAGAAGACTCAAATCAATAAAATTAGAAATGAAAAAGAAGTAGCAACTGACACTGCAGAAATACAAAGGATCATGAGAGATTACTACAAGCAACTATATGCCAATAAAATGGACAACCTGGAAGAAATGGACAAATTCTTAGAAAAGCACAACCGTCTGAGACTGAACCAGGAAGAAATGGAAAATATAAACAGACCAGTCACAAGCACTGAAATTGAGACTGTGATTAACAATCTTCCAACAAACAAAAGCCCAGGACCAGATGGCTTCACAGGTGAATTCTATCAAACATTTAGAGAAGAGCTAACACCTATCCTTCTCAAACTCTTCCTAAACATAGCAGAAGGAGGAAATCTCCCAAACTCATTCTATGAGGCCACCATCACCCTGATACCAAAACCAGAAAAAGATGTCACAAAGAAAGAAAACCACAGGCCAATATCACTGATGAACATAGATGCAAAAATCCTCAACAAAATACTAACAAACAGGGCTTTCCTGGTGGCGCAGTGGTTGAGAATCTGCCTGCCAATGCAGGGGATGCGGGTTCGAGCCCTGGTCTGGGAGGATCCCACATGCTGTGGAGCAACTGGGCCCGTGAGCCACAATTACTGAGCCTGCACGTCTGGAGCCTGTGCTCTGCAACAAGAGAGGCCGCGACAGTGAGAGGCCTCCACTTGCCACAACTGGAGAAAGTACTCACACAGAAACAAAGACCCAACACAGCCATAGATAAATAAATAAAATTTTAAAAATATTAACAAACAGAATCCAACAGCATATTAAAAGGATCATACACCATGATCAAGTGGGGTTTATCCCAGGGAAGCAAGGATTCTTCAATATATGCAAATCAATCAATGTGATAAACCATCTTAACAAACTGAAGGAGAAAAACCATATGATCATCTCAATAGATGCAGAGAAAGCTTTCCATAAAATTCAACACCCATTTATGATAAAAATCCTCCAGAAACTAGGCAGATTGGGAACTAACCTCAACATAATAAAGGTCATATATGACAAACCCACAGCCAACATCGCTCTCAATTGTGAAAAACTGAAACCATTTCCTCTAAGATCAGGAACAAGACAAGGTTGTCCATTCTCACCATTATTATTCAACATACTTTTGGAAGTTTTAGCCACAGCAATCAGAGAAGAAAAAGAAATAAAAGGAATCCAAATCGGAAAAGAAGAAGTAAAGCTGTCACTGTTTGCAGATGACATGATACTATACATAGAGAATCCTAAAGATGCTACCAGAAAACTACTAGAGCTAATCAATGAATTTGGCAGGATACAAAATTAATGCACAGAAATCTCTTGAATTCCTATACATTAATGATGCAAAATTAAACTCAAAATGGATTAAAGACCTAAATGTAAGGCCAGACACTATAAAACTCTTAGAGGAAAACATAGGCAGAACACTCTATGACATCAATCACAGCAAGATCCTTTTTCACCCACCTCCTAGAGAAATGGAAGTACAAGCAAAAATAAACAAATGGGTCTTAATGAAACTTAAAAGCTTTTTCATAGCAAAGGAAACCATAAACAAGACGAAAAGACAGCCCTGAGAATGAGAAAATATTTGCAAATGAAGCAAATGACAAAGGATTAATCTCCAAAATTACAAGCAGCTCAGGCAGCTCAATATCAGAAAAACAAATAACCCAATCCAAAATGGGCAGAAGACCTAAATAGACATTTCTCCAAAGAAGATTGCCAACAAACACATGAGAGGATGCTCAACATCACTAATCATTAGAGAAATGCAAATCAAAACTACAGTGAGGTATCACCTCACATAAGTCAGAATGGCCATCATCAAAAAAATCTACAAACAATAAATGCTGGGGAGGGTGTGAAGAAAAGAGAACCCTCTTGCACTGTTGGTGGGAATGTAAATTGATACAACCACTATGGAGAACAGTATGGAGGTTCCTTAAAAAACTAAAAATAGAACTACCATATGACCCAGCAATCCCACCACAGGGCATATACCCTAAGAAAACCATAATTCAGAAACAGTCGTGTACCACAATGTTCACTGCAGCTCTATTTAAAATAGCCAGGACATGGAAGCAACCTAAATGCCCATAAACAGATGAATGGATAAAGAAGATGTGGCACATATATACAATGGAATATTACTCAGCCATAAAAAGAAATGAAATTGAGTTATTTGTAGTGAGCTGGATGGACCTAGAGACTGTCATACAGAGTGAAGTAAGTCAGAAAGAGAAAAAAACAAATACCGTATGCTAACACATATATATGGAATCTAAAAAAAAAATGGCTATAAAGAACCTAGGGGCAGGACAAGAATAAAGACGCAGACGTAGAGAATGGACTTGAGGACGTGGGGACAGGGAAGGGTAAGCTGGGATGAAGTGAGAGAGTGGCATGGACATATATACACTACCAAATGTAAAATAGATAGCTAGTGGGAAGCAGCCGCATAGCACAGGGAGATCAGCTCGGTGCTTTGTGACCACCTAGAGGGGTGGGATAGGGAGGGTGGGAGGGAGACGCAAGAGGGAGGAGATATGGGGATATATGTATAGCTAATTCACTTTGTTATAAAGCAGAAACTAACACACCATTGTAAAGCAATTATACTCCAATAAAGATGTAAAATAATTAATTACTTAATTAAAAAAGAAAACAAAATAAAGTAGCTGCCTGAGCACACTCTTTCAACACCTGTGATGCATGATGACCCAGATATACTGAAATAGGCCTCAGGTGGTGGGACAAGTCTTTTTTTAATGTGGTAAAAGGCTTTTTGTTTTAGGGAATATAATATCCAAACCCAGCATCCTCCATTTTAGTTTTTCATTCAATCAAGTCACTCAGTATTCTAAACGAAATCAGTGGTTCATGGTTCAAAGTGGTCTCTGATAGAAGACTCTAGTACACCCTCTCTAAACTTATCGTCAGGATATACATAAAGATAATTTTTTTAAGATTCACAACTTGGAAACCAAGACTGTCAGGAAACATAAAAACAGGATGTGAGAGGAATTGACGCTAATTATTAAGTAGATAGAACTAGAGCAGGAAAAACTCAGCCTGCACAGCTCAACTTTGCTTCAGAAAAGAGAGAATTCGATCAAAGACACTGGTGACTTCCGGATTAACATGGCAGAGAGAAAACAGGCATTTACTCTTGCTCCCTTCTGAATTTTTACTGGGACTACAGGAGGCGTTTTATTTCAGATGTAAGATCAAGAGTAAGAAAAGAACATAAAAGTATGAAACATCAGCACATTTTTTTTAACTGAAATGTAAATTAAAAAGAGCCAACTCACTCACCAGACCTTAGCGTGCTGGATCCTCAAGCAGCTGCGGGGAAAGCTCAGAAACAGCCCGGTTTATATCGCAGTTGTTAACACCTGATAATCTCATTTAAGCATGGTGGCACCTGATGCTTCTGATGTAGTGGTGAAGGCGGGGCTCCATAGAGGAGCATTCCTTAAAAGTTTGTTCCAGAAGCTGTTAGTGCCTCAATGCCATCCCCTAATCTAGCAGCTAGATGCCTTTCCCTCTCCAATGCTGGCAGAAGAGGGAAGCTTTGTTTTCTAAAATTGTAAAGCAGCCATTTTTCAGACCAGGGAGAGTCTGGCACAGTTAAGGGTAGGAGGACGCTAATGAGAACAGATGAATTCAGTGAATATTTACATCCAGATTGCTGAGTCCACCTCAAATGCATACGTATCCCTGTCTAAATGTGATAACTAAAACTGCAAAACTCTTTTTCCAGCATGTTATTTTCTTATTTTTTGGCCACACCACTTGGCATGTGGGAACTTAGTTCCCCAGCCAGGGATCGAACCCATGACCCCTGCATTGGAGGCGCAGAGTCTTAACTACTGGACCACCAGGGAAGTCCCAAACTATAAAACTTTTAGATGAAAATATGTGTTAATCTTTATACCTTTTAATTTGGCAATGATTTCTTAGATATGACACCAAATATACAAGCAATCCAAGAAAAAATAAATTAGGCTTATTCAACATTAAAAACATTGGGCTTCAAAAGACTCTATCAAGAAAGTGAAAAGACAACCCACAGAGTGGAAAAAAACATTGGCTTATCATCTAGCTGGTAAAAACCTAGTATGAAGAATATATAAAGAACTATTACAATTAAACAATAAAATGATAGTAGCCCAGTTTTTAAATGGGCAAAGGGTTTGAACAGACATTTCTTCAAATGGCAATAAACACATGAAAAGATGCTCAACATCGTTAGTCATTAGAAATGCTAATCAAAACCGCAGTGAGATGTCCACTAGCATGGCTATAATCAAAAAGAGACAAGTTTTAGTGAGAATGTGGAGAAATTGGAGCCCTCACCATTGCTGGTGGAAATTTTAAAGGGAGCAGCTGCTTTGGAAAATGGTTTGGCATTTATTCAAAATGTTAGGCATCAAGTTACCATGAGATCTAGCTATTTCACTCCTAGGTATACAGCCAAGAGAAATGAACACATATGTCCACATAAAAACTTGGATTCCAATGTTCATGACAGCATTATTCACAATAAACAAAAAGCGGGAAAAAAACAAATCTCTGTCAACTAATGAATGGATAAACAGGATGTATACCCATACAATGGAATATTACTCAATTACAAAAAGGAATGATGCTCTGATATGTGTTACAACACAGATAACTCTTGGTAACATTATGCTAGTAAAAGAAGCCACGAAAGACCACACGTTGTATGACTGCATTTACATGAAGTGTCCAGAATAGGCTAATCTATAGAGAAAGTAGGTTAGTGGTTGTCACGGGCAGGAGAAAAAGGGACAGAGGGTGTGATTCTAATGGACGTGGGGTTTCTCTGGGGAATTAGCAGTGATCAATACACAGTGTTGTGAATATGTTAAAAAACCATGGAAATATATGCTTTAAAAGAGTGAACTATGTGAATTATGTTTCAAAAAAGCTGTTATTGGAAAAAAAAAAGATGACAAAGTTATAAAAAGAAAATTTTAATCAAAAAAAATTCCCCCCAGTGTTAACATTTTGGTGGGGAGAGATGAAGTAAAATTGTGTTAAACTTCTCACATATTCATATTTCCCTTACGATTTTAACATTTGGAGGAATAAAGAAAGCTTTGGTAAAACATAAAGACAATAAGAAGATAAAAGAGGGCTTCCCTGGTGGCGCAGTGGTTGAGAGTCCGCCTGCTGATGCAGGGGACACGGGTTCGTGCCCTGGTCCGGGAAGATCCCACATGCCGCGGAGCGGCTGGGCCCGTGAGCCATGGCCGCTGAGCCTGTGCGTCCGGAGCCTGTGCTCCGCAACGGGAGAGGCCACGACAGTGAGAGGCCCACGTACCGCAAAAAAAAAAAGAAGATAAAAGAAAAAAAAGGACAGTATAGAAAATTTGTACCAAAAGCAGAGCAAAAATTAAATTAAAAAAAAATAGAGTAAGACAAATATACCAGCGATCCCACTATATCAAAATTGGTTCAATTCTCCAACTAAAGACAAAAATTCTCAAACTGGGCCATGTGAAAACCTAGCTATCTGTTGTTTACCATTATAGAGGCCCAATTCAAGTAGAAATGGAACAAACTTTACTGAAGAGTAAGGTATTTTAAAATCTCTTTCATTTTCCTCTTTTTTATTTTCGTATATAGAAACCTTCATTCCCAGTGTCATCCCAGTTTAAGAACAGTCTATTCTTTATCCATTGTTCACTCTAGTCCTCCTGGTGGGAAATGAATGTTCCTCATGGCAGACACACTTGGCTCCTTAAGCAACAACCATTCTTCCTTCTTCCTTGATAATCCACCCTGATTTTGTTAAAATATCAACTTCAGGGAAGGCCAGCTTAGCCTCCCCCCCCTCACCTAAGGAAGGAACCCTGATTATTCTAAGCCAATAAATATAACCTTGTCCCTTTACCAGTGACTGCTTTAGGAAAGGACAAGTGACACAATTCTGAACAAAGAGACACGAGGGGAAATCTGCTAGGGACATTCTGGGAAAGTCTTTCTTTGTAAAAGAAGGTTTTCTTCCCCTTGAAAAATATTGTGTATTATTCAAGGGGAATAATTATTCAGAGCCCTCTTGCAAACATGGTGGGGGAGAAGTGTGTAGGGGATGATGTGAAGATTAGGTAGAGCAGGAAGATAAGGAAAATCTGGGTCCTTGATGATTTTGAACCATAAACTTAACAACCCCTAAAACAGCCATATTTTTGGATTTAAAAGATAACTCATTTTTGTTATCAATCACTTTTTTTTTAAACTCCCAGACAAAATCATCTTAAGCAACTCATTCTTTACTTGAGATATAAATACCCATAACTTTGGATAGTTTTACGTTTAGGTGATGGATTTAGGGAAGATCCACATGGAACTGAATTATTTGGGGGCTCAAAAATGTTTGAAATCATCTAATTAGTGGTGGTATAGAGCATGGGTAATCAAAATAAGAGAGCAAACCCTCCAAAAGCAAACCTCAGAAGTCTCCCCTGGGTCTTTATTTATTAGTGATTCCAGTGTGTGTGTGTGTGTGTGTGTGTGTGTGTGCGTGTGCGTGTGCATTTTAAGGATTTATGATGATGAGTGTCAGGGATGGAGATTAGGAGGAGAATAGAAAAAAAGTGGAAATATTGGGATTCATCTATAAAACCTGGTGAAATTGTCTTTTTTAATAGGTCTTGAAATCTGGTAGAGTCAGTCCCATACTTTCTCAGAAAATTTTGAAGCCAATAAAACCCCCTAATATTATGTGACCAAACTCTTCTCTAATTTCTTTTTACATATTGGGACCCTTATGTGTCATGAGTACAATGTAGTTAAATTATATAATAAGAAAAGATTAACAAAAACAAATTCAGTGACATGGAAATAAACACACACACACACAGCAAATGCAAACTCCTAAATTACTTCTGGTTCAAAGAAAGAATATAAACTAAAACCGCAGAATATTTAAAAAGTAATGATATTGAGAATGCAATTTACCTAAACTTCAGTGATATGGCAAAAGCTGTACTGAGGGAAAAAAAATCCACAGCCTAAACGCTTGCATTTATTATAACGAAGGAATAAAATCAACTTGAGAAACTAGAAAAATTGCAACAAAAGTTAGCTAAGAAAAATAGAAATGAGGAAATTATAATGATAAAAGAACAAAACAATAGAACATTAATGGGATAAATAGCATAAATTCTTGGTTTTTTTTTTTTAGTACGTGGGCCTCTCACTGCTGCGGCCTCTCCCGTTGCGGAGCACAGGCTCCGGATACGCAGGCTCAGCGGCCATGGCTCACGGGCCCAGCCGCTCCGCGGCATGTGGGATCCTCCCGGACCAGGGCACGAACCCGTGTGCCCTGCATCAGCAGGCGGACTCTCAACCACTGTGCCACCAGGGAAGCCCCATAAATTCTTTTTGAAAATACAAGATATTGGGTCTTTAAAATATATAACAGTGACTGACGGTAACTAGACCTTTGGTGGTGATCACTTTGTAGTGTATACAGATCTCAAATTATAATGTTGTACACCTGAAATTTACACAGTGTTCTATATCAGTTTCACCTCAAGTATTTCTTTAAAGACCAGAAATGTAACAAGTTTTCCTGTTTTCAACCTCTAGTGATATTTCAAGCTATCAGAAAGTGGCAGTATGAAGCAGCCTAATGAGGCATACATCATATATCGTTTTTATTCATCTTCTACCAAGTGGTATTATGTGTGTTCACTTATGAAGTGCACAAGCACACACAGAAAAACACCAAACCATAAAAGTCTAAAAGGTTATTTAAATGTTTCACAAGTACCTCTCTGGCAATGAATAAAATCACTTCTTTTTTTCTGTGCCTTTGTATGTGAAATATATATATATATACACACATACACCTTCTGCCAGAGACTAATCAAGAAGTAAGTGAAAGTCTAAATACATAACATCAGGAATGGTGAAAATTCTCTAGAAACATATAAGCAAGCAAAATTTACTTAATAACAGGTAGAGCTCTTGAGTAAAGGAAGAACTATGGAAGAAATAAATTGTTTCCAATGAATTATTTCAATAAAGATTAGTCCCAGATAGTTGCCTCAGTAAGTTTGATCATATATTTAAAGGTGAGATGATTCCATTTCAAATGAAATTCTTCCCAATTCATTTTGCAAACAAGACAGAACCTTTGCATAAAAATGTTAGAAAGCAAAGCAAAATTAAAACCACAGACTAATTTTACCTAAACCCTAAAACTCAAGCCTCAATAGAAACCATTCTCTGAGTCCTGAGATTCAATAAGCCATATTTTAACCATTTACTTAGCTACAACTTAACAGAGACAAATTTCCAGCCCATACCTTATCTGACTCAACCAATTTCACATTCTGAGATTTGACACTTGCAGCTCTCCATGTCCATTTGCCAAACGCAAGACTCATTTGACTACAAGTGACTTCTCACTTCGTTGAGCAGAAAGGGAAATTATTGACTCATGTAATGGCCCAGTCCAGGGATGTGATGGCGGCAGGAATGGCTGGATCCAAGGATGCAAGAAATGGCAGAAGGGTGGGACACTACATGCAATTATTCAGTGTGTGCACTACACATCTGTAACCAGCCCAGCCTCTACTCTGAAAATCATGCCCTCTGGAATGAGCTACATCTACCCAGAGAGAGAGGCCTGTTTTCCTTCGCACAAAGGTGGAATTCCCTAGGTGAAATCTGAAACTGGCCTCCAAACACGGAGGGCAAGGAAAGCAGAAGAAAGAGGCACATCACTCCCGATTGATAAGTGGCAGTTTTAACAAACAAGGGAACTTACATATGGGGCTTGTCTTGGGTGGCTGCAAAACGAGTAGATCTCTGGGCCCACCAGAATCTTAAAAGTTTATATAGAGGCCTTAACAGGGTTCAGTCACATATTCAGTCCAGATGGTCTCAGGAACAGTGCTCTCTCAAGGTTGCATCCTTGGAACTGGCTCATACTGTGGGGAGCCATGGGCAGAACATACATTCCAAGGATGGGAGGAGGTAGGGAGCTGCCTATTGCCCGAGTCCAGCTCACGGGTCAACCGGCGGTCACATTCTCCCCACAACCTCCTCCAGCAGTGTTTATTTGCCAAGCTCGGCTCTTATCTAAAGAAGACAGTTTTCTCTAATTATCAAACATCTCCATTTAGGCAGGCAAAGGTCACAGTGTGGGATGCAGTCTGCCTCTCTGATGGCTTCATGTACAGAAAGTCTGTCCGTGTAGTGACACTGATCAAAATGATGGTGGACAGCCCTAAGCTTGCTCTCTTCCTGGTGCCTGAAATTCAAAAAGGTGAATGTACCCCTTTTCCAGATAATTGTATTTTTAAAATCCCTTGATACATTCTCATTGACAAAACCCGAGTCAGGTTACCTGGTTGGCAACTCTTTAAACACATAGACTCAGAGCTGGAAAAAGGAGACAGTGAAAACTTAGGATGCTGCTTCCAAAGATGAGGTTAGGGATGGTGGGTAAAACAAACCTTGCAGCTACTTCTCATAATCATCAAGACCATTATCATCTGACTTGGTATTTGCATGCCACCTTACTGGCTAGGTTTTCCTCACAGTGTTAATGGGAAGATCAAATGATAGATCCTGCAAAATAGCGTGTGGTCGCAGAGCTATAAACAGATACAAAAGGCTGTTGACACCTCAAACTTCATATATACATACACCCCATATACAACATACACATATTATCTTGATTCTCACCCTTGCCAGGTGTAAAAAGATGTTTCATTCTGGCATTTTGGTTTGGTATAATATTTCTTGCTGTACAGAGGGGTAGTGTGGCCAGCTTCTCCGGCTACTGAAGATGATCAGAACTCTGCCAAGAGAACTTCATTCGGTGAATTAAAATTGGTGGGAGTTTTTGTTTGTTTATCCTGCAAAACTTGTTATCGTGCTTCAAACTGTTTTGCGGGCCTCTCACTGTTGTGGCCTCTCCCATTGCTGAGCACAGGCTCCGGACGCACAGGCTCAGCGGCCATGGCTCACGGGCCCAGCCGCTCCGCGGCATGTGGGATCTTCCCGGACCGGAGCACGAATCCACGTCCCCTGCATCGGCAGGCGGAGTCTCAACCACTGCGCCACCAGGGAAGCCCGTTCAAACTGTTAAGTCAGACTTTTTCCACGGTTGAAACAAGACCCTATGGATTGAACTTGAGATTGATTTGAGTGGAGTTGGGGCTGCGGGAGGAGTGAGGAGGAGAAGGGAGGAGGGAAAAGCAATGATTAGAACTCTACACTGACATTACTCTGTTTTCCAAATTTTCTTTTAGCTGCTCTTCCAATATATTCAGAAAAGGTGAAACTGCTTGTCCCTGTAGTGAAGAGCCCCTGCTGTACAGTATTGCTTTGAAAAAATTGCAAGGCATGAAGTCAAGAGATCCTAACCCTGAATTCAAGAAGCCTCCTTTTATCCCACACCTAGGGAGCCATGAAAATCCCAAGGTTGGTGCTGTGGTCTCCTTACCCCTGGGATAAAAAACCTTCATAGTCAAATCAAGAAGACAGGAATCACTTCACACTCAGCAGGTGAGTGTCCCATTCAGGGGTGGTGTGTGTATGTAAGAGCGAGAGAGAGCGAGAGAGCGAGAGAGAGAGAGAGAGTTAACCGAAGTCTGAAAATCAAGAAATACATGCTTGCCATCGTCACGCTATTAGAAGAGTATGTAAATTACCTTACAGATAATGTCTTTGTCTTACCTTTTACCTTGATTTTATAGAAAGCATAGGTAGCTATCTAACCAAATTTTCAACTCTGGGCAGTGTCAGTGAATATAAACAATCTATAATAGGAATAGAAAGGAGTTTTATTTGAGCCAAAGTGAGGTCTACAACCCTGAAGACAGCCTCTTAGATAACTCTGAGGAACTTCTCCAGAGAAGCATGGTTTTCAGTACAGTTTTATATCTTGTCAGAACAAAGAACATCAAACAAATCAGGGATGCATTCCTTCAAAGTTTCAAAAAAAAAAAAACAGATCAGCACATACACAGCGAGTCAGTATGGCCTTGGCACCTGGGAAGAGAATCTTATGATCAAAGGAGTACCAGCACTGATGTCCCAGGAAGGGAGGCATTTAATCTTTATTTTTAGCATGGACATTCTTTACTTCTGGACAGTGTACCCTTTTCTTTAATAATTAAAGCAGAAGTGCAATGTATGTTTGATAGCCACAAACAGGCTGTTTCAGTTAGCATAAAGTTAACTCCTATGTAAGCCAGAATGACTTCTCCATATCTCAACATGTGAAAATTTCTTTTATCAGAAGCCAAAACGAAAATAAACCTCCTTTCAGGGCAGTGGGAGGCGTAATGCAACATAGTGATGGTGTGTATGACAGAGTGGGTGAGTTAGATGATACCTTTCTATTTGACTCTGCACTTCTTTCTGGGTATGAAAATGTCCAGACTTACGCTGAGTTCATGGAAGAAAGAACAGTGTTGTGAAAATAGTGCAAAGTAGAAAAACTTCCACTTCTCTGTTTACTCTTTACCTGGTTAAGCACTGAGTCGCTTGGCAACTATGTCTGGGCTTCCTTGGCTTCCTCGGTTAGAAGGACAAAACACTGTACCTGAGGTTTGTTGTAAAACTGAAATAAGCTAATAAATGACACATGTTCAAGACTGCAGTAGGCTAAGACGTGAGGCAGGTCAATTGATGTGCTTTTCTACAAATATATTAAAGATACATCTGCAGTGTGGAAGAAAAGAGGCTGAAGGGGGCTCATTTTAGAAAGCCAGCAAAGAAATATTTTCCTTAAGGTTGTACGTGTTAAGAAACTACATAATGTCCCAATGACTTTCCGTCAAAGACTCCCACAGAATTGGCAAAATCCATGTGACGTAAGTCAATTACAATTGATTCACTGGATCCGATTAACTCCCAAACTCAACACATATCTAGGCAGTCAAACATCCCAGCCTTGCCGCACAGTTTCATGGGGCTCCCAGGGCGTTGCCTTCCACCAGAATCAATTTCCACTTTGCCCATTTTTCCCAAGATGGTGTTAACACTTTCCTTGTGTGTACTGCCATCCTACAGGCACTGGTTACCAATCTTGCACCATGTGATGCTTGTAGGGAGGGTACAGGACTTAAAACAAGGAAAAGGAGACTCAGAGTGAGTATTTTACCAGACATCGTTCAGCTTGTAAGATTCTCTAAGTGTATTTCTCACGTTCTTTTTAGCCCAGAAGGGAGGTCGTAGGACTTTATTTGTTCCTTGGTTATAGTATTTACCAAAGTTATCTTATTTTTTTTTTAATTTTCAGCTTTATTGAGGCATAACTGGCAAATAAAATTGTGAAAGCCTAGCTTCTAATTGGTGTTTCATATTAATGCACGAGAAAGATGGTTTCCTGAGAGACAGTCATGTTCACCTCTGGAAATCTCCTCCAGCATTCATAACAGCGCCTGGGAGGTTTCTGACACTCAGTATTGAGTGGTTGGTTAGTTTAATGCGTTAAGTGGTAAAGACAGCATTTTATTAACCACACTGCCTTGTTAAAGAACAAAAGGAGGCACCACCACCACTGCCCTAAACATTTTTTGAACTGAGACTTTCTAAGAAATCTTGGAAGTTGGTTATCTGGGCAGTAAGTTTCAAACGCACCCTCCCCTCCGCCTGTTTTTCTTCCTCTCCAGCCCTCAGCCCCATTCCTCTGGCAGTATTTTTCCCTTAATAGGAAAAAGGCTATAGAGGAGACTGCTTGTATTAAAGAAATGTCTCAGCTTTTAACATCTTGACTTTAGCACAGATTTTCTTTCCAGGAGCTGTCTCTTGCAGGTTTCTTTGGGCTATCTTTGCCTGATTTTGTATCCTAGTAATTGTCACGGTAAAAGATCATTCCTTTGCTCTTCAAACGTATCACACTACATTTGCTTCTATTTATACAGACCTCTTTCACATAAAGGGTAGAGGCATAGTTATTTACATCTACATATGTATGTATATATAATGGATTATTTTTTTCCCACACAAATCTGCCTGGCTTTCCATCTCTTCTTTAAAACCTCCAGGCAGATTATATCAATGCTTCATCACACTTCCATTGTCCAGGCAACAGACAATACCCTGAATGGTTCCAAAAGAAAATCACTACCTGCTGATAGCCAGGGTAGATGTCACTTACCAGATGTCTCGCTAACTTGTTTAATTTCTGCACCCAGCAATGAAAGTGTTTTGATCTTTCAAAGCAGAATGTGCGCTGTACCAATTGATTCCAAATGGCCTCTTTTTAGATTGAATTTTTATTTTATTTGGTTGAATGATTCTCTTTCACTGAAACCTGTATTTATGTGGGAAATTCAAATGCATGCCACTTTGCATTTCAAGAAAAAAGAATCTTTGTGTTTATGAAATCACTTTTGAGTTGCAATTACAGTTATTTGTCTCTGAGATACACAACATGTAATTGGGTTAACACCGTTAATGAGTGACTAGTGTTATTGTTAATGAGTTACTAGTGATAGTTTCAATGTTTCACCCCCAGCAGGTGGTAAATACAATATGTTAACACAGATAATTATGTTAATGTTGCAAATATCCACAGACCAAGGAAGTCATTAAAAACATACAACTAAGAGGTTAAAAGGGACACACACACGAAATGGACTTTTACCCAAAGATGCATGTCTCCCCTTCATAGAAACTTTGTTCTGTAACTCCGTGCCCAGCTCTGTTCATTCACAGAGCATCATAATGACAAGAGGCTGATTTTATCTACAAACAATAAATGCTGGAGAGGGTGTGGAGAAGAAGCAATCCTCCTGTTAGTGGGAATGTAAATTGGCGCAGCCACTATGGAGAACAGTATGGAGGTTCCTTAAAAAACAAAAAACAGAGCTACCATATGATCCTGCAGTCCCACTCCTGGGCACATCTCCAGAGAAAATCATAATTCAAAAAGATACATGCACCCCAATGTTCACTGCAGCACTATTTACAATAGCCAGGTCATGGAAGCGACCTAAATGTCCATCAACAGACGAATGGATAAAGATATGGTACATACATACAATGGAATATTACTCAGCCACAAAAAAAGAATGAAATAACGCCATTTGCAGCAACATGGATGGACGTAGAGATCACACTAAGTGAATTAAGTCAGAGAAAGTGATATCATATCATATGATATCACTTGTATGTGGAATCTAAAAAAAAAGTTATATATGAACTTATTTACAAAACAGAAACAGCCTCACAGACCTAGACAAATTTATGGTTACCAAAGGGGAAAGGTGGGGGAGGGGATAAATTATGAGTTTGGGATTAACATATATACACTACTATGTATGAAATAATCAACAAGGACCTGTATAGCACAGGGAACTCTATTCCATATTCTGTAATAATCTATATGGGAAAAGAATCTGAAAAGGAATAGATATATGTATATGTATAACTGAATCAATTTGCTGTACACTTGAAACTAACACAACATCGTAAATCAACTCTACTCCAATATAAAATAAATTTTTAAAAAAAGAAGGCTGATTTCACCTGGTTTTGGACACCATCAACATGGGCAAGTGACAGACTTTAATACTTTGGGCTTGAGATCCTTAACTTTGTAGGATAAACATCATCCAGGCAGTCAACAGGAATTTTATCATTCCATCCTGACAAAGTCATTGTGTGGAACATTTAAAGTAACAAATAGACAATCTGGTTCCTGTCTACAAGAAGCTTACAAAACTTTAGAGAGACAAGATGTATATATGTGAAATGGTTGGCAAGACACAAGAACCAAACATGTAGTAGAGACAATATGGAACCTGCAAGAAAGAAAATGTGGGCCGGAGACACTGGAAAAGTTTTTATGAAGAAGGAAGTTTCTATCAGTTAGAGATTTTTTTTTTTTTTCCTGAAATCTTAGAATGCCTAACTAATAGGGGCTTCAACAGTGAAAACATTTAAATCTTTCACATATTAAGTTTGAAGTTAGGAAATTCCAGCACTGAAACAGCAGCTTAAGGGTGTCATCAAGGACCCGAAATACTTTGTCTTTTCCTCTCTTCCTTCTTCAAAATGTCAGTATTATAGAATATAGGATCACCAGGTGGCTGCTGCTGCTCTGACCATCACATTCTCATCCATGGGCATCTAAAAGCCAGCGGGAAAAAAAGAAACTTCTTCTAAGAAAGGAGGAGATGTCCCTTCACATCTCATTAGCCAGAACTGCTGCTATGTGCAGCTCTTGAACCAGGGCAAAGGGGAACAGCAGTCATGATTGCTGTGAAAGGGTTAGGCCAGCCATGGCCTATTGAGTTGCACCTGGAGCAACTAGTGTTATGGGTCCAGAGGCAATAGAACCAAATCAGGCTCCTAATTAGTAAAAAAAAAAAAAAAAAAGAGCAAGATGTTGAGTAGGGAACCAAGAACTGAGGCAAAGCTCCCATTCGTTCCCAGGTCATAGTCTTCGTAGGAGCATGCAAACTAGAGAGTGGAAGGCTGAGGCTGGGGTAGAAATCAAGCGCCAAAGACTCTGCAGTTAGGTTCCCAAACCAGCTCCACACCTCCCCCCATCAAAAAAAAAAAAAAAAAGCAACAAGAAAACTACAGGCTTGAGGTATATTGGCTGGAAAAATGGTACAGCAGCATCAGGTGGGTTTCCCATAGTACTTCTTGGCTGGTGATAACTTTTTGTCACTTAGTGTTTGCTGTATCTCTCAGATGATAATTTTGAAATAGCTCAGAGCACCAAGTGTTACATCTGAGACAGATTTACTTAGATGGCTGAATTCCACCAGTGAATCATAGAACTTGGACCTTTCCAACAACGCTGGCCCTACACATAAATGTTCACCAGAATGACCAGGAGACCTTTCCAAAAATAGGTATTACCAGACCCTGCACCAAGACCTGAGCCAAACTTCCAAGAGTTAGAGCCCATAAAAATTGCTCAGAGTGCTGTTAGGGCCATAAAAGCCAACTGATTGCTTGTTGTGGCAGTGCTTTCTCTAGGCTATGCCACAGTAACCATCCGAAACCCCGAGTGCATTACAACTACAAGGGTTTATTTCTCACTCAGGTTACACCTCAGCTGTGGGTTGACAACGGCTCCATGGTTTTGCTCCATTCATCTTCCCCATCCTGAGGATCAAGTCCAGTATTTCTTGACCTTTCCTAAATTTGTGTACTCTATGTACATCTGTGCCCCATATGTAAAAAGAGTAAGATTTTTTTGTACCCCCAAAGTCAATTTTACCCCACTTCAGGGTGCTATCACTCCCGCTGAGAGTGAATGATCTAAACGGAAGAAGTAGCCCCCATCCTGTGCTCAGGGAAAACATCGATGGGTAAACCCTGGGATGGCTTTTAGAGGTTCTGATTGGACATGGCTATGTCATGTCTGCTCACATGCTGCTGGCCAAATCAGGTCACAGGGCCACCTTTGATGGCAATGGGTTGAGGAAGTATTCTCTCCCCACTAGAAAAACATGAACATTAGATGACAAGTTATAAGGAGGGCAGAGAATAACTGGGAACAGTAACTCAATCTAGCACACTGTAACCTCAGGTGGAGAAGTAGAAACAGTAGAACTTGCAAATAAGATGGTACATATCACATTGCATCAAGAAACATACAATCAGGGCAGAGATAAGCAACTAACATGCTAGAAGAGCTAGAATTTTTTAGTTTGGGGGAAAAATTAATACTGAAAAGGGTTAATAGCAAGGACAAAAAAATAGAAATTATAGCTTGGGCTTATATGACCCAATAGGTTCAAGAAAGAGTAGAATATTAGAACTACACAATACCATAAAATGTGAAGAACAATTATAGAACAAATGAGCTATCATTTCATTCATCTGCAAAATATCTGTTATACACTCGCTGTGTGAGAATCCCTAACTTCATGACTAAGAGATAACCCAGAACTAATAACATGGCATTTTGCCTCTACTCAGATTATACTCCAAAATGAGGAAGGTGGGATTTTTTTTTCAAAATTCCATGTATCAATCATCTTTGACCCCTAAGCAAACGTCTGCTCCCTTCATTATTTTTGTTTTCTAATCATGGAAACATACATGAAATGTGCAGAGAGTTATTACTCTGTTGACCCTCATTGATCAATCTTTCTACAGCTTGCTTTCAATCACAAATTACGTCAAACACAGTTGTCTACAAAAGACTTAAAGACAGATAAATATCCAGGTTTTTAGACCACGACTTATTGCTTCTAACATGTGGCATTGCACAAAGTCACAAGTGTCTCTTGTTAAACATTCACAGCCTTTGATAAGGAAACACCCAAAATCAGGAAGGAGCAAATTATCTCAGAAGGACAAGAGAGCAGGCCCTTCGCTAGTCCTAGGGCCACTCTAGCATTACCAAAACTTCACAGGTGTTTCTTTCTCAGCTTCCTGATTCCTTCAGTGAAGCAAAAGCTGTGTGTGTGAGTCAGTTTCATTCCTGTAACCAATACGGAAATTTACTGATCATATTTCTTTCTCTTCTAAATATATCTTGAATTCTGAGCATGTCTTTCTAGTCTCCCTCCTATTACTTTATTGTAGGCCACCATCATCTGCTTGGAAAACAAAAATGAAAACCTCCGAGCAAAAAAACAGTCTTCTGTCTCCATTCCCTGCTCACTCCACCCCAGTCTCTACACAGTAGCCAGAGTAATCTTCCAAACATGTAAGTCTATTCATGTCACTGCTCATCCACCATCTCCACAAAATAATTCAACAGGTTCCAGGAATCTCAGGCCAGAGGACGAGTCACGAACCTGACATAAGACGTGTGGTGATGTGTTCTCTGCTTACCTTTGTGGTATCACATCCCTCCATTCAACTCTCAGAGCTCCCCATGTTGGCTCACACTAAGGGCCCTTAGTTGACTAGCCCCTTAATTAGATTGCTCCTCTGTCTTCCTCATCCCTTTCACCTGGTAAAAGCCTGTTTATGGGCCCTATCTTACAGGTCTCTGCTCCATTGTTGCTTCCCCTTAGAAATCCTTCCCTTCCCACCCCTTTAAGACCAAAATAGGGCCTCCTCTGGTCTGTTCTTATCACACACTAACCTCCTCCGATGTAGCCCTTATCACACCGCATTATCACTGGGCTGTTTCACCATTGTGACTTCAGAAACTACTCTTGTATCTGGCCCATAATTTCTATTAATAAATATTTGTTTAATAAGTGCTGGAGGCATTGTGTTCTAGCCCAGTAAGAAGAGTGGGCAGAGCTAACTTGTAGCCGGGAACACAGAAGCTAATGGTTAATACAACCTGTCCATTTTGGGACCTAGAGAGAGTCTAAACCATCAACCAACCCATGGAGGTGGGACCAAAGCAAAACTGAATCTAAAGTAAAGTGTATGTGACAGCTGTCAGTGGTTGATGACAAGATGGGGAGGCCAGGTTTGGGGGGACAGAGCCATAAGTGATGCCCTGAAGCAAGTGACTCAGTGAAGAGGAACCTTTGATCATACCCCCATAATCTAGGCAGAATGGGGGTATGAAAACACTAACCCAGGTAGACAACACGAAGATCAAAATCACTTGGAGCTGACATAACCATCCTCAATGTGCGCTCCTCACGGGATTGTTGCCTTTAGGATTTCAGGTCAAACTTAAGTCAAACATTCCCCTATGGGCTTCCCTGGTGGCGCAGTGGTTGAGAGTCCGCCTGCCAACGCAGGGGACACGGGTTCGTGCCCCGGTCCGGGAGGATCCCACATGCCATGGAGCAGCTGGGCCTGTAAGCCATGGCCACTGAGCCTGCGCGTCTGGAGCCTGTGCTCCACAACGGGAGAGGCCACAACAGTGAGAGGCCTGCGTACCGCAAATGGTGCCAATGGCCTCTTCTTTTCCTAACTGTCCAAGAATGAGTCTTCTAGAAAGACAATGTTTCTTATGAAAGGTTGGTACTTTCCCTGGAGCAGCCCCTCAAAACAAGCAGATAAGCCACCCACCTTAATGTGTATAGACTTAATAGTTCCAAAGCCTTGACCTCTATCATTTCATTTTTTTAAGAGTATAGCCCTAAGGGGAGCAAAATTTGTCACCCCAAAATGCCTCTTTGGCATGCAGATTATTTCAAGTGAAAATCAATCAAGAAACAGAAGACTTAGGAGGAAACTTTGACCTTCCCCCAACTGCCTGAAGAATAATTTAGATAGAGGAATATTCCTGTTTCAGAAATAAAGCTTTCACCAGAGAGAGGTGCAAAGAATATGGGCTAGATATGGTGGGGGGAACTCTTAGAGATCACAGTCCATTCTGTATCCCATTGCCTCTGCAGTGCCCAGCAAACATTTGTTTACAAAACATTTGCTTTTCCAGCTCCATACGAACTGCCATCCTCCCCTTTGAAGTCCCAAACCACGACCCCCAACATCCTCTTTTGTCTTTAGCTGAAGATGGAATTTAAGGTGAGGGTTTCAGCCATTTTGGTGAGTTATATGGTTTTCCTGGGTCCCTGGGTCTCGCCATGTACTCATGTTATTAAAATTTTGTTCAGTTTTCTCCCATGAATCCATCTCATGTCAATTTAATTCTTAGACCAGCCAGAGAAACCTAGAAGAGGAAAATTTCTTCCTCCCCGAAATGTATGAACAAACTGCAGTATATCCATACAACAATAAACAACCACTCAGCAATAAAAGGGAATGAACTATGGATAGAAGCAACCAGCTAGAGAAATCTCACATCCATCACGCTGAGAGAAAGAAGGCAGCTCCAAATGGCTACATACCAGATGATTCCATTTGATAACATTCTGGAAAATGTAAAACTACAGGAACAGAAAGTTCATGTCTGCCATGGGCTAAGGGCATGAAGAGGGGTAAGCTACAGAAGGGTCACAAGGAAACTTCTGGGGTGACGGAACTCTCCCTGTCTTGATTGTGGCCATGGGTACACACGTAGACGTGACTATGGATTCATCAGAATTCATAAAACTGTGATAACGTGGATGAATTTTATTATATGTAAGTTATACATCAACAAACCTAACCAAAAAGAGGTAAGTGGTAGGTGCAGTAATTAGAGGCAAAATCCTCCAAAGCCTTGCAATCTGGGACTCAAGGACTTTTTATTACATTTCAGAGTCAAACTTCTCTCCTCTTGCAAAAAGAAAGGAAAAGGCTAACTCAAGGTCCATAGGCCTGCTGCCATGGAAGCGGGTAGACAGCATAAGCCATGCGTGCCCCCAAGCAGCCTCACTGTTAACAAGGCAAGGCCTCCTCGGAGTCTGGAATCACTGCAGGGTCAGGGGAGGGGCTAATGCCCCGTTGAGCTCCTTGTCTCTGTCTCCTGAGTTATCCCTCCTGGTGAAGCCTCCTTTAGCTATCATGTCACAGTTGTAGCCAAAATTCAGTCTCTGTACCCAAGTACAAAATTGAACCTCAGAGACAGAGTTTTGGGTGAAGTAGAAAAGAAGAACTATGTTGCCTTGCCAGGCAAAGGGGGCCACAGCAGGCTAATGCCCTCAAAGCTCTGCGTCCCCTGACCTGGAGGGGTTAGTGAGGAGTTTTATAGCAATGGTTCAAAGAGGGCGTGATCAGCCCGTGGACATTCTCCTGATTGGTTGGTGGTGAGGCAACTGGGAGTCAGCATCATCAACCTTGTGGTTCCAACCGGTCCAGGGTCTCAATGGTTAACTTCTCCTACCTGGTGGGGGGGTTTCAGTCTCTGCAAAACAGCTCAAAGATATTGTTGTGTGTATCCCTTGAGGGGGAACCAGGACCCTGCCCCAAGGCTGCACTATTGTTTCCTGACTGCTCCTCCCCTGTCTCTGCATCCCCTCCCTTCCCTGATTAGCAACTGTTTGAACTTGCCCTTGGAAAGTCAGGGAAGGTCATGGAGGCTGAATGAAGCCTATTTCCTGCAAACAAGAAATGGGGGACAGAGAAAGGCTTTTGCACCCAGGAGCCCCACAGAGTCCTGCTTGGTTTTCAGAGTGAGAACACTGTTCTCTCAGGATTATGTATTTCCCCCCCTCCCCAAGAGTGTCTGGATCTTCTTACTGCCTTTTACTCCCCACTGCCAGGGTATCTTTCCCTAAGCTACCAGTAGGCATGTCTGTGGCTGCTGGACCCTGCTGGGTGGAGGCTCATGGGCTGGGTCGTGGGAGGCAAGGGGAGTGGCATTTCCTGGGCTCTGCCACAGGGTGAGGAATCCACAAGCAAGGGGCCTGCACAGAAGCCAGAAGGACAATCTTATGGGCATTTCATACCATGTCATGATTGAACAGTGTTCGTTTTGGGGAGAGGGGGTATTTATTTATTTGTTTGTGTGTGTGTATTTAACTCAGCTTGATTTGTGTTGAGCTCCAGGAGAAAAAAATGCATGGCAGGAAATAAGTCCCTTCCACATATGTGAAATATAAATTACAAATACTATTATTCCCATTCACAAATTAGCAAAATGTGACTGAGAGGTTAGCAATTACTCATTTCAGGCTACATATCTAATTAATGAAGAGTCGGAAATAAAATCATGACATTCACCCGGTTAAAGCAATCAGATTCATGTCATAGTGAAGGAAGCCCTGGGCTTAGCATTGGACACTTGCCTGCATTTGACTCTCAGATTTGGAATCTGAGAGTCCAAATCTGAGAAAAGAATATATACATTCTTTTTTAGATTCTTTTCCATTATAGGTTATTACAAGATATTGAGTAGAGTTCCCTGTGCTATACAGTAGGTCCTTGTTGGTTATCTATTTTATATATAGTAGTGTATATATTTTAATCCCAAACTCCTACTTTATCCCTCCTCCCCCCCTTTCCCCTTTGGTAACCATAAGTTTGTTTTCTATGTCTGTGACTCTCTTTTCTGAAAATAATTTCCTTTGTAACATTTTTTTTTTTTTTTTTAGATTCCACACTGGTGCTACCGTGTAATGAAGTCCTCACAAATTCAACAGGAAAATGGAACAATAAAGACAATGCAGAGAGTTCTTTATGAGCTAAATGTGTTCGATTTTTTTTAAATCCTTTATTCTCAATTTTTCTTCCTTTTTTTTTTTCTCTTCCTTTTGGGGTATCAAAATTCCTTATAGAAAATGATGATAAAATTTGTTGCTTTTTGTTATTTGGTCAAGTATCACTTTTTGAAATTTTAGTAATATGTGAGATCCAAGAGCTTAGGGACCAATAGCCCATAGGACTAATTTAAGACAAAATTGCAGAGTAGATAAAGTTTGACCATGTCACTCTCTTTCCAGAAACCTTACTCTTTCAGGCTACTTTGGACTTGCCTCTAGTTCCTCTGAAGACCTGCCCTTACCTCTTATGCAACTGCCATTGAGAATCCAATTGAATTTTTCAAGTAATATTTATTAATCAGCTACTAAGTGCCAGGTGTTGTAAAAAGAAATAAAATCCCTTTTTCTCAAGATGCCCATAACTTAATGAGAG
The DNA here is from genome assembly GCF_963924675.1 of Phocoena phocoena. Taxonomy (NCBI): domain Eukaryota; kingdom Metazoa; phylum Chordata; class Mammalia; order Artiodactyla; family Phocoenidae; genus Phocoena; species Phocoena phocoena. Next base: position 22,567,325 of record NC_089231.1, read on the forward strand.
AGACAGGTCCCTATGAAATAAAGCATAAGACAATCTTAGAACTGTACTAGACAAATTGTTTCCAGGCTAGAGATAAAGGTGCTAGAAACCCAAAGAGAAGGGGCCTGGTTTCTGGAGAGAAAAGGAATCATGTTCCAACAAAAAGTTACAAAAGCTTTTGAGAGAATTTGTATCATTGGAATAAGCCTGCAGGCATAGATAGATACATACGCATATTTACACATATACATCTCCAAAGTGACTATGTGACAGAGAATGATATCCAGGCTAAGTAAGAAAAATCTACTTGGACAAAGTTGGGTTGCTATTATTTCGCATGCACATAATTTAGAGTGTTTAGGGAACTGCTGATCTGCTGCTATTGGCTATAGTTGGCAAAGTGCGTAACATTCAAGTGATTGTAGATGTAGGGTAACCAGAAAAAGTCAACCCAGGTGTTAAAGAAAAAAACTAAACAAAACCAAAAATAAAAAAACACTGTATCAGAGGGGCTTCCATAGGATTTGGCCAAGTTTTAAGACAAAGCTGTTAATTATCAATCAATAGTAAAACAACAACCAAAAAAGTATCAGTCTAGTATGCTGCTAACTTCTGGGTGTAAATCAATGTCTGTACAGCTTTAAGAATATAAAGGCACTTTGCTGTCTATGTGGGTTCATTTGTTTCTGCTTCGTTTTTAGTCCTGGAAAATCTTGAAGGGCATTGCAGTACATAATCTCCAGCTTGTCTGTATTGGGTCTCGTAAACCAGTTCATCTTTTCAGTGCCCTTTTAATTGCATCCATGAAACTCAGTGTGTTTTGAGCCTATTAGCCTCAAGAAAATATTTCTATCTACAAACGGTCAATGAACTTATGAAAAAAAATGTTTAACTTCACCAGTTATCAAAGAATACAAATTTTTAAAAAGAGCATAAAATGGTTCACCTATCAGATTGTAAAAGAAGAGTGAAAATGTTAGTGTCTGCTGTTTATGAAGGCGGGAGAAAGAATGTTCTCCTGTACAGCTGGTGAAATTGTGAATTGTCCCAACCAGAGGGCATTTGGTAATATGTAACAAAAGTCTAGAAAAATGCACAAGTTGACCTAGTGACTTGTTGGAATTTGTCCTAAGGAAATAAACAGACATCTGCTAAAATTATTCAATAATTATTTAAACATATAGCAGTAGGATATTGTATCCAAATATTATAGTTCATCCATAAAATAGACTGCAATGCAGTCTTTAAAAATACAGATGCTAGTCTATATTTGGTAACATGAAAAGATGCTCGTGATAAATGTAGGTAAGAAAAATAGGCTACAGAACAAATATAACTGTGGTTCCATTTGAATAAAATACATATGTTATGTACCCAATAAAGATACACAAAGACACATTTTGAAGAGATATAAATCAAAATCTTAACCTTAGTTATATTATTACGGGGGGATTATTAGCTATTGGATTTTATAATTTAAATATTTTTTACTTTATACACTTCTATGATAAGTGGTCATGATTCAGTTGAGCAGCTGGCGGGGGCACAGTGACTAAAGGCAGAAATCATACAATAAATCAGAAACAGGCAATTAGGGCTTGGGCCAACTCTGCCATTCCTTAATGAAACATAAAAAGTCACTTTCTCTCTCGGGTCCTCAGTTCCCTCATATGAAGCATGAAAGGGATTAACTAGATATTCTCAAAGCCTATTCTAGTCCATTTCAGGCCCAGGACACTTAGAATGGTACCATGATATTTGAATACCAAGAGAGACTCAACCCTTGAACGTCTTAAGATTCATAACAGAGACATCATTAGAGTTTAGTTTCTCTCTCTCAGTGGCCTGAAGAGGGGATTTGAAGGGGAGTAGGGAAGCAAAGGGACTATGGTGTGTTTTAAATGATCAATCTGCATGAGGACTAAATCACTAACATTCTCTTAAGCTTACCTGTCTCTGGGCTAGTCCACTGATCTGACGGTGGGCACACCGTGCTGAAGGGGCAAAGGCTCTAGGTAAAAATCCAGGTGAGCCTATTCAAGCCCATGGCCAGCCATGTTTAAAATACATACAGCTGTTCAAAGGGAGAGAAAGTGGGCTGATTCCATGCAAGCCAGGACTATTATTATAAAATTAAATTAACAGTCAGTGTCTTCATCACCCTACAAATTATCCCAAACAGTACCAAATAGCTATACGAGGTTTCATCAGACGTCACCATTGCCATTACTGATTTGGAGTCACTGACCTATAACAAAAAAAGATTTCAGGAGGAATAAGGTCAAGCTGTGCAGAAGAGAACTATTTAACTTCAGAGTAGCGTCTGATAACATAACGACACCCAAGGGAAACTGAAGCATTCAGCCTTACTCACTTTTGAACCCCTTTCAATGCAGCTTCCCATTTCCCCTGAGTGTCTTCCCCTCCTTCAGAATTTGAATCCAGTCTATTCCACGTATAGAGGGCAACCAACATAACTTTCGGCTACAGATTTGTCCAGTTTCTTCACTGTCTTGTGAATTCAGCCTGTTCATTACTCATTGCTGAGTGAGGAATATACATCTCTCCTGTCCCTCTACCCCAGTCCTCCAAACCTTTTTTCTACATTCATCATGGCTGAGATAGAGCCCCACTTCTGGGAGGAAGCCCTATATACCCCTTTGGTTTTCATCAGTTCTCCTCTGTTCTGGTCTGTTTTCATACATACGATGTAAACCTATCTTGAATCATATTCTGCCTCAGCAACTCTGAACTGTTTCATAGGTGTCAGTTTTGTGCCTATAGAATAGAAGCTTCTTTAGGGTAAAGACCAGGTCCTATAGTTCTCTGTATCCCTCAAAGTATTTAATGGATGCTCTGTAGCTCTCTTTAAATGGGTGATTAAATACATGATAAATAAACAAATATCCATGGGCTAGTGACTATATGTGGATAAGGCATCAAGCCTAAAAGAAAATCAATAACCTTCAGTCCTCCTGAGAAATGTCCGTTGGTTACTGGGGACACACTTTGACAGCATGGGAACCAAGAGAGGAATCTGGGAAGGCAGGAGCATCAGGTATCCTAAAGGTTGCCATATAGGGAGAAATTAGTGAGGACTGGCATTGGGATAGAGGTGGGATTCCACACTGGAGAATGTGGGCAGGCTGATACAGACTTGAGGGAAGGACCATTGGACTTTGTAACCCTAACAATTTCTCAAATTGAAGAGTCTCCTCTATCCCATATGGACAGGCAGAAGCTGACCTAGCTGATCGCTGCCTTGACTCTTCCAGTGTGTTTATTCTAGTTCTGGCCAGCCTGGCTGATAATGTAGGCCCTTTCCTGTAGCTGCTAAAAGTAGCTGCAAGGGCAGTTGACCTTCCTCCAACCAGTAGATGCAAATCTACTAATGGATGGACATCGGTGGCTCTGACCACACATCCCAGCAGTCCTCTCCCCACTCCTGCTCTCTAACCCTTTTCACAGCTGGCCAGGACCAAGCAGGGCGGGCAGAGCTACTGGTAGATCTGCTTTCTAGCTAATATCATTTGGAGTGGAGATACTTTTAACCTTGTTTGGTTTTCCAAGATAAGAAGCAGAGGGTGATGCAAATACTGCAAGGTATGTGCTATGTGATTATTGCGGATGCAAACTTGAAACCTGCCTGGCACAGAAGAGCATTTAGATGAACTCTGGCTATCCCTGCCAGCCCAGGAAGTCTGTGACACCACGGAGAACAAAGGCCCATTTTCACAATGGTTCTAATTAAAAATTAGCACATAGCACAGTGCCTAGCAAACTGTACATGTGTGTGTGCGTGCGCGTACAAAGAGAAAGAGGATGATATTAACATGTTTGGTCTTACATTATAAAGCTATTCATAAGATTTTATTATTTGAAAAAAAACACATGAAAATCATGTGATACGCAGAAATTCTGCCAAAAAAAAAAAATAAAATTCAAAGAATATTCTCCAAAATGTAAAATGATGATCTGTTAGGTATAATTATGGATACTTTAGATGTATTATCCTTTTCCGTGTTGATTTTTTTTTTTACTATAAGCATTCATTAATCAGAATTAATTAGTAAAAAGAAAACAAAATCTTGTCAGTTGGCTCTTTCCTGCACAGTGCCTCTCAAATCTGTGACATCCACTTTCTGATGTCAGGACATCTGTGCTCCTACACACAACAGCTTGTTCTTGAATATCAGCTGTGGCATTCTTGGGCTTTTGAGTCAGGCCACTGTGTTTCTTCTACCCGCCTAAAGCTTTAGAACCTGAGAGAAGCAGCTTAGGGCCCAGTTTCTAGCCAGGCTGGTCTTGAAGTTAAATAATGAGCCTTCTCATCTGTTACTCTCAGGCATATAAGCATCTAGACAGGATCTTGCATACTTCTGCAAACAAAGGAATTGGAACATTATTTTCACAATTTTCTACTTGTCTAATCATGGAAGCCAAAGTGCATTTGCTTCTAAAATAAAGGGAAGAGAATCAAAGGTCATGGGGTGGTTGGATTTCCTGCCCCATGAAAAGAACAAGGTGACACTGGGTGACATGTAACAGCACAGCATTAGAAATGGTACAGGAGCATCCAATTATAATTAACCTCTGGAGCTCTCTGTCCTGGAATGCTACCAAGGCCAGTATCTTAGCTGGCTTTCAAAAATAGTGTTGGAAGGTGATGTGCATTTAAACCAGATCCCACAATTATACCAGGTGTGCTTATAATATTATTAAATGTTAGCACTATCCATCTCCCCAGACATGGGCAGAGGATTTCTGGCTAGTGCTAAGAAAGCACTCCAAAAAATAAATAAATAAAACAAAAAAAGAGAGAGAAAGCACTCTAACACTGAGGAATGCAACTTGGCTATAAGAGTATGTGTTGGACAAAGCAAGGATATGGTAGCAGCCAAAGTCACCTGCATTGTTTAGCATTTTGCCATTCAGAAATTTCTCTCCCTTATACTTTCATGTAATATCCAGAGCATTCTGTGAGGAAGGTTATTAATCTTCCCATTGCACAGATATGGAAGTCAAGGCTCAGAGAGTTTAACTGACTTGCCCATTATTACATAGCTATTGAATGGTAGAGGTCCAACAAAGATGTATGGACTGTTCATCTCTGGCCTCATCCTATATGTTGGATCAGCGGCTGATTATTGGAATTACTCAGTGATTTTTTTTTAAAAAATAATGATGTCAGGGCACCCATCTCTCACCACCATCCCCCAGTAGATTCTGGTTTAACTGGGGCCTGAGATTTAATATTTTTCCTAAGCGTTCCTCAGTAGACTCAAATATGCAGCCAAGACAGGGAATCAAACTGTTAGATGAAAATGATGACCCACTATGATGTGTAATGTGCAGAACAGGCTGTTCCATGACACTATGGACCCTTCACATCAGAGGAGGATGCAGATCAATGCTTTCAGGCTGGTGCTATATGTTGGTTGCGTAAGTGATTGCCTACTTGGTATAATTTGACAACCAATGAAGGATACCGCCATCTAAAATGGGCCCTCCTCTGTCCCTTCACTGTGCCTGAAATAGTAGAGAACTGCAGGGCTGGTGCACCATCAGAGTCTGGGAGGCCCCTAATGGGCCAGGCAATGATCCTTCAATGGCTAGCTCACGGGCAGGTCCCAGATGTCCCACTGAAGAGACTGGATGGCCTAGGCAGCTGGGGGTCCTTGAGGGTCTTGGAGCAGCAGGTTTTATTGCCAACCAGTATAGAGGTGTTCTTATAATTTATCAGTCATTATGGCCACATTTGTGTGCACTAGCAAAGGTGGTATTCCATCTTTGAATATGCTCTCATCTCAATGTTTAATAACCAGGGGAGAGGCAGGAGTAGAAACCCCGAGTTGTAGTGTTTGCCAATTCCTATGGTGTAAATACTCTCACTATGGACAATTTTAATCTACCAATGTGATGTCACTAAATACGGAGTTGGGAAGAGATGTACAGTAACACATGGTTTTATAGTATTTATATCATACAGATACACTAAGTGTATAACCTCAAGAATATGAATACTAGTAAAATGTAGTAAAATAATTAGGACATGAGTTTTTACCAACTTTTTAAAATACAATTTGTTTTATAAATCAGGAGTTTGGGATTAACATATACACACTACGATATATAAAATAGTTAATCAACAAGGACCTACTGTATAGAACAGGGAACTTGACTCAATACTCTGTAATAACCTATATGGGAAAAGAATCTGAAAAAGAATAGTTACATGTATATGTATAACTGATTCACTTTGCTATACACCTAAAACTAACACAACATTGTAAATCAACTATACTCCAATATAAAATAAAAATTAAAAAATAAAATAAGATAAAATTTGTTTTATAAGTTTATATAATTTAATTTTTAATAAAGACTGAGTTTAACAGCCAGCTAATAAAAGTCATGAAAATCTAACAATTGACTCTCAGGAACCAGTACAATCTGACTTCGGCATATCACCGACCCATCCTAATCATTAGCGTCACTGTTTGAGGGAAAAGATTGGAAGGTCCCTAATGAAGAGAATATAGCATGCCTGAAAAAGTGCAACACAATCACCCAAAAGAATCCATAAATAATTTATGGCAGGTTAATTTGTTAGATTGACTGTTGAATTGTTTTGTAATATCGTGGAAGAAAAGGCAAATAGAGAAGAAGCTTCAGTATTCTCGTGAAGAATATGGAGGTAATAACACCAAAACTCAATAAGGTACATAAAACACAGTGACTAAAACATAGTAATCTCTACGTAGATGACAGTCACTTTTACTTCTTTTGGAATAGACAAGAAAATTAATATTTAATGCACATTGTATATTTGTTAGATACTGTGCCAACAACTTCTGAAGGCTGATGTGATAGCAAGAAAGATGGCAAATGAAGTATAAGAGTTACAAGATGAAGAATTAGTCCTCACCCCATCCATTGGCTGGGAGTTAGACAAACAGAACAGTAAGTATACGTAGCACCTGGTGATAAGAGAAAAAGGCATGGAATAGGCAAAGGACTGTTGAACACAGGGGTAAACCACCAGTGTCTAGTAGAGGGAATAAGGACAGATACACAGAAGGGAAATAGTTTCATCTTGAAGACTTAAGAGGAGTCCCTTGGGCAAAAAGGTGGACCTTTTGGTTTATTTTTTTTAAAAAAGCTTACACAAAAGCTCAGGAAGGCCTGGAACATCTCTAAAAAGATCCTTTGATGGAGTCTAGGCTGCGTGATAGAGAGGACTTGTAAAGAAGATCTGAGAGAAGCTTGCCAAGGAGTTGGGACATTATCCTGTTGGCTATATTGGCATTATCAAGGGAAGGGAAATTTTGAAATATATGTTTTAGAAGACAATCTTGGCTACTCTGAAAGCAGTGCAGCAAATGCAAGCAGAAATAAAGACAAAGACGTAGAGAACAAATGTATGGATACCAAGGGGGAAGGAGGCAGGTAGCAGGAATTAGGAGATTGGGATTGACATATATACACTACTGATACTATGTATAAAATAGATAACTAACGAGAACATACTGTATAGCACTGGGAACTTAATGCACTGTGGTGTCCTAACTGGGAAGGAGATCCAAAAAAGAGGGGATATATGTATACGTATAGCTGATTCATTTTGCTGTACAGTAGAAACTAACACAACATTGTAAAGCAGCTATACTCCAATATGAATTAATTTTTTAAAATGCAGGTATTAAATTTGTTTGCTAAGGATGGTGGCGGAAGACCCAATTCAAAGACAATTTGAATTGTCCGAGAAATATGCAGAAAAGACCAGAATTACCCACTTCAGAGAAGTAGAGTTAGAGAGGACTGGAAAAATATTTAGAGGATAAAATCAGTAAGACTCGGGGACTGATGGTGAATGGGCAGAGAGAGGGAGGACAAGGAATCAGAGGTTTCTAAGTAGGGAAACGTGGTAGATTGTGATGACGTTACCTGAAACAAGGGAAGCAGTAGAAGTACAAGTTTTCAGAAATACAGTATGAAAAAGCCCAGTGTGAAACCGCTGAACTCAGCGCAAACACCTGGATTGTTTCTGTTTGTCTCCTAATCTTGCATTGCGATCTAGTGACTTCTTTGTTTCAGGTTGAGAGGGGCAAATAGAAGTGTGCATGTGAAAGTGCTGGGGAGGGGGGGAAGCATATGGGAATGGATGCAGATAAGAACCCTCATCACCATTTACTCAAAAAAAGTGTATTATGTCATGATTCCAGGACCCTAGGAGCCTGTGCGGAAGTTCTCCCACTGCCCCCCACCCCAAGTCTGGCCTTCTCTCTTCCAGACCAGCAGTGGGACAGGGAAAACAGAGGGGCCAAATCACAGGGCAGTCATCTCTCCTCTTCAGCCAGAAAAGTATTAGAAAACTATTTATGGGGACTGGAATTGAGAACAGGCTAGCAGAATCTGCTTTCTGTGGCAGAGCTAGAGTGGCTAGGGTGGCTGTAGAGAGGCAGGCTGGAGGCCAGAGAAAGACCTGGAAACAAGGTGACCCTATATGGGGTCAGAATGTAAGATGGATTTGTCAGGAGCACAGGGCTAGGCTGGGGCGTGAACCAAGAGACACGGCCAAGAACAAGGCAGGAAAGTAAAAGGAAATAGGAACTAAGGTAGAATAGATGTAGAGGATAAGCCCACTAGCAGAAGTCAGGCTCCAGGTTGATCATAAACTCAAAGAAGCAGTGGGCAGAGTGCAGCTCTGCTGAGATCAGAGCAGTGTTCAGAAGCCGCATTCCCCCCAAAGTAGGTCTCCCTGCTCACGCCTCTTTTTAGCAGAATGCTGTGCAATCCCCGAGAAGCTCCTCTCAGTCCTAACAAGCAACAGTCATCCGAGGGTCCTCTCAGTCCTAACAAGCAACAGTCATCCGAGGGGGCCAATTTTCAGCCGGCCAGAGGCTCGCCCTCTGGTTCAGGAGTTTCACTGAGTGCAAAAATCACCTTTGAAGTGCGTGCACTCTCTGGGTGATTGAATTTATTTCCTAACACTGGGCCCGGAGTCCTAGCACAGGGGATTCTGACCAAGACTCTGATGCCAATTAAAATAACGGCACAGGGCTTCCCTGATGGTGCAGTGGTTAAGAATCCGCCTGCCGATGCAGGGGACACGGGTTCGAGCCCTGGTCCGGGAAGATCCCACGTGCCGTGGAGCAACTAAGCCCATGCGCCACAACTACTGAGCCTGTGCTCTAGAGCCTGCGAGCCGCAACTACTGAACCCCATACACCTAGAGCCCATGCTCCGCAACAAGAGAAGCCACTGCAATGGGAAGCCCACACACCGCAAGGAAGAGTAGCCCCCGCTCGCCGCAAGTAGAGAAAGCCCGCATGCAGCAACGAAGACCCAACACAGCCAAAAATAAAAATAAAATAAAATAAATAAATTTAAAAAATAAAAGGAACGGCACAAAGTGGCGTTACAGCCCCAGCAAACTGTTCCTACTGCTGGGGCTCACTACAGGTGGCAACCTGAGAACATTTTCCAATCTCTGGAGGAGGTTAGAATGGTTATTATTGATATTCTATCCCTCAGTCGAATAGATCACATTTTTAATGATTAAGCAAATATAATCAAATACAAATCCATCTCGAGAATTAATCAAGTCAGTCCAGGCTTTGCAGGGGCAAGCCATCCAACCCTGACCCTGAACAAGGAACTCTTTCCCCCTGGGTCTCGGGCACAGTTATTTGGAAAATGAAGGCGTTGTGTTACAGCATCCTTGATTGTCCTTCGAGTTGGTTTAAGGAATATAAGTAAAAAGCCAGCAAGATTTGAAATGAAAGCAATTATATTTTGCTCCTGCATTTCACCTGTGTAGGCTGAACACATGGCCCTGATTTGATAGAGATGTTAACTCTCACAAACAAATTAGGAGAAAAGAGCCAGCATTTTTGTGGAGGGGTAAAGAATTGTATCAGAAAAGGTTAAGTCTTCCTTCCAGCCTTGGCCCAGGTGCAGCTCCTTGAAAGGCAGCTCGCACAGCACACACGCTGGTTTCAACAATGAAAATTCTGTGCCAGACGCCACAGGGAACAGTGCGATTTCTCCCTCACCCAGTGTCTTCCCAGAAAAGGGAGAGAGAACACAAGAGGCAGTGACCGGCACAAAGGAGACCTGTTGATTTCTTTGTCAGGTATGATGTGTCTGCTCTCACAGCTCTTGGTCAGGGTGGGGACCATCGAGTCCTGAAGTGGCACCACCTGGGACCACTGGGCAGTTGGGCTAAATACCCTCCTGGAGGATAAGACTTACTTTACAGCCTGTAATTAATGCTGCAAACACAGGGAACAAACAAAAAGAAAAGAAAAAGTTAAAACACTCATACTTTCTATGTTCTCAGTAAGAAATATGGCTGTGTGTACTGTTGCTGGGAAAGTAAACTGGTACAGCTACTATGGAAAACAGTATGGAGGTTCCTTGAAAAATTAAAAATAGAACTACCATACGATCCAGCAACTCCACTTCTGGGCGTTTTAATGAAGAAAAAACAGTCAAAAAGATACATGTACCCCTATGTTCACTGCAGCATTACTTACAAAAGCCAAGATACAGAAAGAAGCTAAATGTCCATCAATAGATGAATGTGTTACCGAGTCCAAGCTTGCTCTGCTCGCCACAAGACAAGCCAATAAATCCGAGACGAGGTGTTGAGGCAAAGAACATGACTTTATTCAGAAGGCTGGCAGACCGAGAAGATGGCAGACTACAGTCTCAAAGTAACCATCTCATCGGGCGATTTGGATGCCAGTTTCTTTTATAGCACAGAGGGGGAGGAGAAGAGGAAGTAAAGTAAAAAAGCCCTAAGTTTTGCAAATATCCCCTGAAATGACCGGCCTCAGGGAGGGGATTTGTTAATTTCTTCTTTCTTGAAGCCATCCATAGGTGGACAGGGTCCGGATGTTTCCCTGAACAAAGGCACTTTGGTTTAACATTCAGGCAGAGGGGCAGGGTTCCCAGAGGCAGGCAGTTATGTATATACAGTATCCTTTCAGTGAACCAAAGCAATGGGAAGCAAAGGTTAAAGTAAAAGAAACACAGATCCAACATGTAGTCAGATTTGGCTCTTCCCTGTTACAAATGGATAAAGAAGATGTGAGATATATATATAATATATATACACACACACATAACACAATGGAATGTTACTCAGCCATAAAACAAATGAACACTTGCCATGTGCAACAACATGGATGGACCTAGAGGGTATTATCCTAAATGAAAATTCATACAGTGAAAGACAAATACCGTATGATTTCACTTATATGTGGAATCTAAAAAACAAAACAAACAAAAACAGACTCATAGATACAGGGGACAAACAAGGGGCTGCCAGAGGGGAGGGAAGAGGGAGGATAAACGAAGTAGGTGAGGGAGATTAAGAGGTACAAACTTCCAGTTATAAAATAAGTCACGGGGATAAAAAGTACAGCATGGGGAATATAGTCAATAATATTGTAATAACTCTGGTGACAGATGGTAACTAGATTTATCATGGTGATCATTTTGTAACGTATAGAAATACTGAATCACTATGTTGTAAACCTGGAACTAACACAGTGCTATATGTCAATTACACAACTTTGCTGTGTAAGAGAAGAAAACAAAGTAGCAAAGTTCACTTTTAAGAAAAAAAAATGTGCCCTTTCCAAGTGCTATAGAAGTAATGAGTTCTTTACTAAAGTACTATTCAGTATGGTAGTCCCTGAGCCCGTGTGGCTGTTTAAATTAAAATTAATTAAAATTAAAACTTCAATTCCTTAGTCTCAGTAACACATTTTGGGAACTCAAGAACCACATGTGGCTAAAATGGTCACCATATTGGACAGCACAGATATAAAACATCTCCAGCTCTGCAGAAAATTCTACTGGATAGAGCTGGTCTAAAAAGCTGGATGGATTCAAGAACAATAATTCATGCAACAAGTCTGCCTCCTAAATCACTTTTTACCTAGGACAGAAATTTAGTCTTCACTATCTGTTAGCTAATTCTCTACTGCCTCTGTTTTCTTCGGCTTTGGTACTTTACCTTACAGCTTGCATTCAGCTGTTCAGTAATCAAAGTCACAGCTTTGCAAAATTGGAGGACCACTTCCTCAGTGTCGGAGATGTGTCCCCCTCCTCCCTGTCTCTAAGACAACCCAGATGGCACTCAGGCAGCTCTACAGCTCAGGGCCTCCATGGCCCCTCCTCACTTGGGTCTCCTTTCTGTGAGCAAATCAAGTGGTCTGCTCTTAGCATCTCCAACCCCTACTTCTTAATTACCTCCTCCTTCAGGTTTTCACAGGACAAGTGAGTCAGCAAAATGACTTTTTTTTTTTTGATTGATTGCTAGGAAGATGTTTTTATTTAGTTAGTTAGTTGTGCTGGGTCTTGTTTGCAGCAGGCAGGCGCCTTAGTTGAGGCTCACTGGCTCCTTAGTTGTGGCAGGCGGGCTCCTTAGGTGTGGCATGTGAGCTCTTAGTTGCGGCATGCATGTGGGATCTAGTTCCCTGGCCAGGGATCGAACCCAGGCCCCCTGCATTGGGAGCATGAAGTCTTAACTGCTGTGCCACCAGGAAAGTCCCAGCAAAATGACTTTCTAAATGAGCTTTCATAGTTGGCGATTCAACCCCCATGCAAACTGTGACTGGGACTTATTTAAGTAAACATGCCAATACTTTTTCATCAAATTAGTGTTTTTGAAAATAATCACCCTAGCAGTTAACATACTTCTCCCAATTTTCTAATCATTGCTCAAATTACAGCTAGAACATTACTTAGGAGATTGGCTAGGGCAGGTGTGTGTGAGTGTACAGTGGAATTTCTTTTGAGGAGGGATGTGTCTATCTTCCTGCCCTCACCTCTTTAGGGTCTCTCCTTAAAACCTAAGAGGGCACAGAACTTTTGATTTTACAAAGCAAGGTTACAGGTCTTCTGACTCTCAAAACTGTAAGCGCATACCTCCAGAATTAACAAGGTCTCTCATGAGGTGCATAGGAGATGATCACAAGGTGCATTCGTTTGCCTCTCATAGAGTTGAGATGTTTTAATTATTCTTTCTTCTAATTACTGTATAAATGTGTGAGCATTTCTGTCCAGACTTCATAGTCACTTCTGTGCTGCCTCACATGCATGCACATCCGATAACGCTTCCTTGGGAAGTTTCTCTCTTACATTCTTACAGAGGGGTCATCTGTTGGCAGGATTGTATTTGCTGAGGACTGAATGTTTATGTCCCCCCTCTAATGCCCAATGTGATGGTATTAGGAGGTAAGGCCTTTAGGAGGTGATTAGGTCATGAGGGTAGGGTCCTTATGAATGGGCTTAGTGCTCTTACAAGAGAAGACATGAGAGAGATGCTCTTTCTCTTCACCACATGAGGATATGAGAAGACAGCCATCTGCAAACCAGGAAGAGTGCCCTCACCAGACGCCAGATTTGTAAGTGTCTTCATCTTGAACTACTCAGCCTTCAGAACTGTCAGAAATAAACTTCGGTTGTGTGAGCCACCCTGTCTTTTTATGAAATCCTGAGCTGGCTGACAGAATATTACTTCCCCAATATATGTAACATATGTACTTCAGTGTTTTAAACCTGTATGTTCTGAGACAAATCTGATTCTTGGAACCCTTTCAAAAGTCACCTCGATTTTGAGTAGCAAAATGGTCATGTAGGATTACAGAGTTTGGAATTAAAAATGGGGTAGGTTTTTTGTTGTTTTAAGTATGACCTACAGGTTACCTTCCAAGAATACATCTTTGAAGGGGATGGAAACTGAGGTTCATTTGTTAAAAATAAATGAATGAGTAGCCCATGTGTGCAATACATATGTGTATTCAAGAAACATAAATAGATTTTCCCTAAAAGTAAATTATCTTTTCCCTTATTTTTATACACACACTTAAGGTACATGAGCTACTTCATTAAAGATACTGGATATCCCTGCAATCATTTGCAGATACCAGAAACTCTGTCAAAAAACACTTTTTAAACTTAATTCTGTTAACTCTTAACTTTTTGTTTTAACTCTGTTAAAGCCACTGTTAAGATGTCAAAAGAATAGAAAAAGCTAATTTTGTATCATTTTCTCCATATCCTGAGAACCCCATCCTTGGCTGTGTACAGAGCATAAAATCAGCTATAGTTTTTGCCCAATGGACTCACAATCTAAATTGAACTAATAGTCTCAATGCAAACATAAAGGAGAGAGGCCCTTGATAGAAAGATGTGGACAGGACTGAACATTACCAGCACCACCTCTCTCTGGGTGCAGGCACACACAGCCCTCAAGGTGGGATTGTACTGGTTAGGTACAGAACATTCCCAATTCTGCCTGTTGGATATTACTGCCAAGGAAAGTTATCTCAGAGTAAAACACCACTGTTGGTCCTCCTCCAGTTTCCATGAAGGTACAGAGCATGTGGGCCTATCCAGGTGGTCTTCAGGTAGGAAAAGTGGTCAGGCAGAAACAATACCCAACACCTCACCAGGAGTCTGATAATCCGGATTCATCCAGCCGATAAGCAGGATGATCTGAGTTAGGCCCAGGTGTTCCCTGTATCCCAGCATCTGTGTCTGAAAAATGAAGGAAGTGATGACACCCATCATCCTTCCAACTTGACAAACCACGACTCTGGAAGATTCAGGCCTGATTCCTTTAGGACAGTGTTTCCCTAATTTGACAGACCCTAAGAATCATCTTGGGGCACTGGTTTAAAAGAAAAAAACAAACAAACAGATTTTTGATTTTCAGCCCCAAATCTTTAGAGGAGAAGCCAGAGAACTTGAATGTTTAACTAGAAACTCTGGTGACATTGATGTAGAACCATGATAAGTAACAAGCCACCCTAAGTCCCCTGTCTTACCTGGCTTTCATCTAATTTCAGAATGAAAAGTAGAAAGACTCTGTCCGTCTTCCTATTTCACAAATATGCCCAGATATTTTAGCACCTAAAGAGCAGAGCCATTTTGCTCATTGTTATTCTTCTATTGAATAAAGCAGTGAATCTCTAAATTTGTCCAGGGGCTTCATTAAATCTACTCTCATTTTAAATGAGAAAAAAAAATGTGCTTTGCAAGCATTTTCAGTTTTTTTGGCTCTAGTGCTACTTTGTCTATCATCTATCATCTATCTATCTATCTATCTATCTATCATCTATCAATCATCTATCTATCATCTATCATCTATCTATCATCTATCTATCTATCTATCATCTATCAATCATCTATCTATCATCTATCATCTATCTATCATCTATCTATCATCTATCATCTATCTATCATCTATCTATCTATCTATCTATCTATCTATCTATCTATCTATCTCCAGAAGAAAGGGATAAGGAGGAAGGTATGAAGGAAAGGAAATGGAATTCAAAACAGGCTTCAAAATAACCTTTGTTACCCGTGACCTCAGGAATGTCATAATAGACAATCAAATGGATGACAGTTAAGTCGATTATAGGCGTGACGCCTTCGTGATGCTAAACAATTATTTGATTGGTTCTATCTCCAGTTGTGAGGCCTGCCAGTACCTTTGCAACACAGGCTTATAGAGAAAGAAGAGAACGCAGGAAGAGCAGCACTGGGACCACCAGCCCAGCTCCAGCTTACTGTCATGGGCGTGGTCAGTGACTGGTCCGTATCAGGGTATGCACACCAGTCTGGCCATCTGAGCTCAAACTCGGCCAATAGCTGTATCCAATGAGGACCCGGAGGAAGACTGTAGGGTAACATGATTCCCTAGACAGTAACAAGACTATGCCTTAAGATCCTGTAACAGATTGCAAGGGTTCTTTCTCACATGTAACACACATATGCACGTGCACATACATACGTTCTTCCATTCTGCATACCTAACTGGATATATCCACTATATCCTTTAGGGTACTAAGTAGGATTTTGAAAACAGAAAAATGAATCTGGCTCTCAAAGAGGCAGATATTGTGGAAGAGTGTCAATTAAAGGTTTTTTTTTAATGGAATAAAATGCCCGGATCTTTGGATGACACCAATAATCATACTTGTTTTGGAACTCCATGCCTGCAATAATCCCAGATTTTACTTGGTGTCTGAAATACAACCAATATCTGACCTTATTACTCCCTCTTTGCTTTCTAATGATTTAAGCAATATGTGGGTCATATGCTAAGAATGACCAGTAACTAAATGACCAAGAGTCAGTTTGAGTGGCAGCAGAAGCCATGAAACTGACCTGCATGAGGAAATTGTCTGGACTTTCAAGAGGTCAGCTCAGCAGAAGCATGTGACGTCTGACTGCCCTTTCGTGGTCATGCTCTGGACCCCCCGTCACTGTAGAGCCGTGATAGAAGAAGGGATGGCCTGGGAGGTAATGATAGCTGCTGACTCAGCCACAGCTGGGACAGCACTTTTGCTGATGCATAAAATATCCCTGTAGAAACATTTTATCCTTCGGTTAAATGTAATAAATATCCTCTTGTTTAAGTGGTAAGTGATTTGCTCTTGGCAATGCTTTAGAGAGGAAAACATCAACACCTTTGATCCATGGAGGAGGAAGACATTGGCCAGACACTAATGTATAGATACTAACTTCCAAGTGTGGCAGACCTTAGATGAAGGGAGGGCTCTACGCTCTGAATAAAGACCTTTCTGCAGCCCCCAGAGTGGAGATAGAATGGCAAAATCCAAACCAGTAACAGAAGGCATGAGGTGCAAGAACTAGCCATGGGAGAGGGGGCTGATAAGAGCTACACAGCATGTTCAGTCTCCACCTACCTTCATTTGAGGGCAAGACGCTAGTCCAAGAAACACACACACCAAAAAGTCCAGTCATATAAACATGACAAAGATTGGGTTAAAGACTGAGTTGAAGGAACCTGAAGATGCCCAGGGAGCACATCCAGACATAGGGCAGAAATGACCAGCAGGTGGCGCCATACCCATTGCTCTTTTAGTGCCAGCCTCAGTGAGAGTTGGCTATTGGACTGGGTTAAAAGCATCCGTACAAGAGGGAAGACATATGGGAACATATGTATATGTATAGCTGATTCACTTTGTTGTAAAGCAGAAACTAACACACCATTGTAAAGCAATTATACCCCAATAAAGATGTTTAAAAAAAAAAAAAAAAGCATCCGTACAACTGGGATTAGCTGGGGAAGAACCAATAAGACCTTTCGAGCATTGAGGCTTGTTGTTTACTGCAGCTATTGATAGCAACACTTTGCAGCCTTACTCCAGTTATATCCAAGGCCAGATCTGATTAAACACTATTCAAGTAGAGGTATGGCCAAGGGAGGCAGTTATATAAATTGTCCTATAAAAAAAATGAAGAGTTTACTGTTCACAAGGAAGCCACTGTACATTGTTCAGTCTTATTCCACATCATCATCAGTATCTTTACATATGAATAAATATTGTGAGATTCAGGCCATAAGATTATTAAAATCTAACATTCTAAATTACAATGATTGAAGATAAGACAATAAACCAATACTGTCTATGCAATGACAGTTTGGGGAGGCTAATATAATCACTGGTATATATACAAATATAATTATTGTTGTATCATTATATATAACCCCAAATTAGAAATTCTACCAATTGATAACATATAAGAAGTGGCCCACAAATGGATGATGTCAAACAGCTTCTTAATATGCTCAGGAGTTTTCCCTTAGTTCCAGCCTTTCTATTTCCCCAGTCTAACTGCAACCACTTTGCATAACATTTCTGGAAGCTTGTATTCCTGGCTTCAACCTGAATGCAAATTCCTCCCTACAGGATCACAGGGAGAGAATTGGCTTCCTGGAGATCATCTCATGATGCAGACACCAGGTGACACAACAGTACTGCAACTCAGGACTAGACAATGAGGTTTGTATCGTAACACAGAGCAAGGAGAAAGTAAAGTATTACGTCTTCAAATATCTGCCAAAATTATTTGCAAAACACATCTCTAAAAAGGGCATGCATGTGTCCAGAATATATAAAGACCTCTCAAAACTCAATAATACAAAAACAAAATTGGGCAAAGGATTTAAACGGTTAGATCACCAAAGAAGAAATACAAATGGCAAATAAGTACATAAAAAGATGCTCAACATCATTAGGAATTAGAGAAATGCAAATCAAAACCATAGTGAACAAACTTAAAATGGTTTAAAGACCTAAATGTAAGACCAGAAACCATAAAACTCCTAGAAGAGAACTTAGGCAAAACACTCTTTGACATAAATTGTAGCAATATTTTCTTGGATCAGTCTCCCAAGGCAAAAGAAATAAAAGCAAAAATTTTAAAATGGGACCTAACTAGGGCTTCTCTGGTGGCACAATGGTTAAGAATCCGCCTGCCAATGCAGGGGACACGGGTGCGAGCTCTGGTCCGGGAAGATGCCACAGGGCAACTAAGCCCGTGCACCACAACTACTGAGCCTGCGCTCTAGAGCCCATGAGCCACAGCTACTGAGCCCGTGTGCTACAACTACTGAAGCCCACACACCTAGAGTCCATGCTCCGCAACAAGAGAAGCCACCGCAGTGAGAAGCCCACGCACCGCAACGAAGAGTAGCCCCCACTCGCCGCAACTAGAGAAAGCCTACACGCAACAACGAAGACCCAATGCAGCCAAAAATAAATAAATTTTTTAAAATGGGACCTAATTGAACTTAAAAGCTTTTGCACAGCAAAGGAAACCATCAACAAAATGAAACGACCACCTATGGAATGATAGAAGATATTTGCAAATGGTGTGACCTACAAGGAGTTAATATCCAAAATATACAAGTTCATAGAAGTCAATGTCAAAAAAACAAACAATCCAATCAAAAGCTGGGCAGAAGACTTGAATAAACATTTTTCCAAAGAAGGCATACAGATGGCCAACAGGCACATGAAAAGATGCTCAACATCGCTAATTATTAGAGAAATGCAAGTTACATCACACCCATCAGAATGGCTATATCATCAAAAAGTCTACAAATAACAAGTGTTGAGAGGATGTGGAGATAAGGGCAACCTCGTACACCGTTAGTGGGAATGTACATTGCTGTAGCCACTATGAAAAACAGTATGGAGATTCCTTAAAAAACTAAACATGGAACTACTATATGACCCAGCAATTCCATTCCTGGGTATATATCCAGCAAAAACGAAAACACCAATTTGAAAAGATACATGCACCCCAATGTTCATAGCAGCACTATTTAGCAGAGCCAAGATATGGAAGGAACCCAAGTGCCCATCAACCATCAATTGGATTAAGAAGATGTGCATATATATACATATATATATATGTGTGTGTGTGTGTATATATATATATATATATATATATATATATATATATATAAAATGGAATATTACTTGGCCATAAAAAAGAATGAAATACTGCCATTTACAGCAACGTGTATGACCTAGAGAATATTATGCTTAGTGATGTAAGTCAGAGAAAGACAAATACTATATGATATCATTTATATGTGGAATTTATATACAAAAGAGAAACAGACTTACAGGTAAAGAAAACAAACTTGTAGTTGCCAAAGGGGAGAGGGACAAATTAGGAGCATGGGAGTAATAGATATAAACTACTATATATAAAATAGGTAAGCAACAAATATTTACTGTATAGCACAGGGAATTATACCCATTATCTTATGATAACCTATATTGAAGTATGATGTGCAAAAATATTGAATCACTATAATGTACACCTGAAACTAACACAATATTGTAAATCAACTATACTTCAATTTTTAAAAAACGCAATAAAATACCACCATGCCTTTTTTAGAATATCTATTTTTTTAACATTAATGACAACACCAAATGCTGACAAGGATGTAGGGCATTAGGAACTCTCATACATTGCTAGTGGGAATGCAAAATGGTACATCTCTTTGGAAGACTGACAGTTTTTTATAGAGTTAAGTATACGCTTACCATATGACCCAGTAATCTCACTCTCAGGTACTTACCTAAGAATAACGAAAATTTATGTTCACATAAAAACTGTACACACACAAAAAAAAAACCATATGATTGTCAAAAACTGAAATGACCAAACATCCAAAAATTCATGAACAGATAAACAAACTGTGCTACATCCATACAATGGACTATTACTTGGCAACAAAAAAGAAATAAACTATTGATCATATAGCAACACAGATGAATTTCAAATGCATTATGTTAGTGAAAGAAGCCAAAATCAAAAGGCTACATTCTACATGATTCCACTTATAAGACCATCTGGAATAGGAAAAATTATAGGAACAAAAAGTATCCATCAACAGACAAATGGATAAAGAAGATGTGGTACACATACTGTAATAAACTATAATGTAACAGAATCAAAAAATGTAACCAAATCACTTTGCTGTATACCTGAAACTAACACAATATTGTAAATTAACTATACTTCAATTAAAAAAAAAAAACCCACTTAGGAAAAAAGTAATAATAATACATAAATAATTTTATTTTTAAGAAAGACATAAAAGACCCCAAATCCTAAGGCATGTGGTACCTCGCCACTCAGTGTTTGCTCTATAAATGCCATTTCAGAAGGGGACATGATGAATGAGTAGTTCCAGATCCATATGCAATGTTGAGTCAGAAACAGTTTATAAACAGCTGGAAGAGCTCTAGTGTGTGAGGGAGGAGTAGAAAGACTGTAGAGAAGTTTTTCTAGGATCTAGTCTCCTTTCAAGTGTTCAAGAGTTGCAAGTTAAGAATTTGGGTTATATTAAAAGCATTTTTGATTGTTGCTCTGTATTCTTTTTATTGCAACACTGAGTCAGGGCTACTACAGTGGCCAGAGCTTTGTAACATGACAATTACATGTGTTGAATTATACTTACACAAAGTAAAAGTACTATACAAAGGCAGTGTAGCATCGATTTATATAAAAAAAGAGAGTCCTCTGAGAAAAAAGAAAAAAATCCTGGTTCCCAGAGGTTGGGAATGGTGCAAGGGGTTGATTACAAAGGGACAGAGTGAGGGAACATTTGAGGTGATGGAGCTGTTCTATATTATGATTGTGGAGGTGGTTACACAACTATACACATCTGTCAAAATTTGTATAACTGTATACCACAAGGAGTTAATTTTACTATATGTTTTAAAAACATGAATAAAATAAAGCAAAATTAAAAATTTATTAAAATGATTGATAAAAGCCAAAATCAACGTGCAACTGTCAAGTTGAAAATTTAAATCAGGACACATTTTATGCCATATTAATAGTGCTCCAGTAAAGTGACCAAAGGTTAATTTCCTTTTTTAAGTCTCTACCTTAAAGAATCTTTGTCTGAGTTATCAAAACCTCAAGTTGAGGAGGTGGGTCAGTCCTCAGGACATCCCAGAAGAGCCTCAGCGATCGAGATGCAGTGAGGAACAGTGGAATATCTCCAGTGGGTATCAGTGATGCCTGCTGCCATCAGCCTATAATTGGCCCAGTCTAATTTCTACTAATTGAAGACCAAGGGCATAAAATCCTTGCGTGTGATGGAGCTTATCAAGAGCTTCTGATTCCTTATTATGAGTAATTTACAAATAAAAAATGTGTCCTCCTTTGAAGTAAAGGAAGAAATAGGATTAGTCCCAGGTTCTTAAAGAAAAAGAAGAAGAAGCATAAGGCCTGCAAACACTCAAACACATGTGGAGGAAATGAATTCCAACCCAAAAGCAACAGAAAGAATTAGGATATGATTTTTTAAACTCTGTATTTATATAAGAAATTCAGAACAAAATAAACACCCACAGACGTATTTCTTGGGGAAAACAACCTAAAAGTCAAAGTTTCCTAAAATTCGTCTTTCAAGATCTCAAAGATAATTTTCCATCCAGTCAAAATAACCCCAGCTTCTTCCATACCCCTAATATTCAACCATATTCACCTGTGAAAATTCTACCCATTCTTCAAGATACAATTCAAAAGAAAGACAAACATTCAACCTGAAATAACTTTGGAATTGCATCTCCTGGTATAGTTCTAGAAACGTGGCAAAATCCAACTTCGGTAATTCTTAATCCTATCACATGTGAAATCAAAAGGACCTAGTGAAGTTAAAAGAGCCCTACATCACTTGTTCTCAAACTTTAGCAGGCATTAGAATCAGGAGGAGGGCCTGTGAAAACACAGATTGCTGGGTGGGTCTCATCCCCAAAATTTCTGATTGAGTAGGTCTTAAGTGGGACCTGAGAATTTACATTTCTAACAAGCTCCCAGGAGATATTCATGCTGTTTGTTAGTCAGGGGAACATACTTTGAGAATTACTGCCCTACCTATTGCAAGAATCAAATAAGATAATTACCTGTAAAACTGTTTTATAAGGTATAAATTGCTATATTAGTAGAAGGGAATCTTGTTTTTATTGTTACACTAACCCTGAGCCTTTAAGAAGTGTTCTCTGTCTCCCCAGCTAGATTTTAGTAGTTATTCCTTTGAAAACTTTGCACTTCTTTTCTGATGTGCCAGTAGTCTGCCTAGGATTGAAGCCATTTTTATTCTGTTTTTATTACTCCAAATAGACTTCATTGAAATCACTGAGATCACTCAGTCCCCTGCAGTGCACAGCAGAGTGTCTAACACACAATAGGTATTCTGGGCAATAATTTGTTGAACTGAGTTGAATCCCTTATTATAAGAATACTGCTTTGCTTTCTGGTGGTTAAAATAAAAGTATAGTAGGAACATATTCCAAAGCACCATGTATTATTTTCCTGATGGAAAGCTCACAATGAAACTGATTGTCTATTTGAACAAATTATCGACATTGAATGAACTATAGACTGTACCAACAAAAGTAATCATTGCTAAGAATAGTGTGTATGGACATACATTTTAAAAGTTAGATATAAGTTTCTTGAGCAGTAACGTAAATCTTCCAAGTATGACCTTTATTCCATGAGTAAATCTGTTTTCAACTTCATTTCTTCTTCTAAGGATGGAATCTGCTACAGGTATGAGAACGGTGACTTTGCTTCTATACTTAAAAAGGAAACTTACACAAATATGCACAGGCTCCTGACTGTGGTAATGGGGACCACGCCTGTTCACTGTGAAGAAACTGGACATGCCCACTCTTAGGCATGAGGAATAGATCACTGATTTTAAGCTGTAAATGGCCATTAAGCCCTACGGAGTTAAATCATCCATTGTTTCTTGCATTTTAATAGTAAAGCCTCATTTGTTTAAGACAAAGGAATTGAGTCCTAATTATGGAAATACAGGCATCAATGACCCCCCGGGTCATATGCGAAGGGATGGAAGGACTTTCCCCACACCCTGAAATGATGTCCTCATTGACACTTACTTATTTTGCCCCCGCAGAAAGTCAAACTCTGTCTAAGAGGACTGGCAAAATGGAAAAGTAAAATTCTGAAATGGACATTTGCCCATTCACGATTCATTTGGTTGACATTGTTCTTCAGATGTTACGACACATACTCTGAAGGGGAAAGTCAAAATCGATGCCTAACTTATTTGGAAAGCCTGATGGGCCCCTATCAACTTATAGGCAGGTAGATTTTGGTTATCTACTGCTGTAAAATAAGCCATCACCGACAACAATTTATTTACTCTGGTTTTGCAATTTGGGCAGGGCTCAGAAGTGATGGCTTGCCTCTGCTCCATGATGTGTAAACTGAGGCAGCTCCACTTCCAGGATGGCTCCCTAACGTGGCTGGCAAGTTGGTTCTCACTGTAGCCTGGGAGCTCAGCCAAAGCTGTTGGCTAGTGGCGTTGACTCTTGCCCATGTGGAGGTCACCGCTTGGTCTAACTCGCAGATGATGTAGCAGGGCCCAAGAGGGAGGAAACAGAAGTTGCCTGTCATGTTAAAGCATCACTTCCTCTGCATTCTGTTGATTAGGCAATCAAAGAACTAGTCCTGATTGAAGGGAAGGAGAAACAACCCACCTCTCAATGGGGACAGCAACAACGAATGTGTGGCCATCTTTAAACTGTTACTGCAGATTTGGGCGAAGACCAGACATTAAATTAGGGCAGAGGAAACCAATGTCTTCCTTTAATCTTAAAACAAGACAAAGCTTGACATCAGTGCTTCTCAGTGTGTGGTCCCCAGACCAGTAGCATCGCCCCAAAATTGTTAGAAATGCAAATTCTCAGGTCCCACTTCAGACTTACTGAATGAAAAAGTCTGCTTTACATTAAGGTTGAGGATATTTTTTCCCTGACTCTGAATTTTGCTGAACCAATTGTAGAAGATGAAAATGAGTTAAACTGTAGTAAACAGCTATATTTACTTAAAAGAGAGAATAACAAACAAAGCTAAAGATCTAGACTTACTTGAAGCAATACACAATGCGTACATATGATTTAACATTCTAAAAATACTTATGGGGGCTTCCACATAATAGATTTGTATCTCCATGGTGGTTAATCTTCAGTAAATATGTTTTTATCATCATGTGATTTTTACTTACTTTGTGCTGTCTTATTAAATTCCAGTTAAATCCATATGTGAGAACATTAATTTAAAGTGCTACCAGAAGGACTGATTACAAAATCTATTACTGACATGAAGCCCTGGTATTATGCAAAGAAAACTGGCAGCCTCCACTTGTTGGTACCAAAAGAAAAGCAATAAAAAAGTTGCACATTCACCAAGTAGTCTATAAACAATCTTTAAAAATTTTTGTATCTATGACTGTATATGCTTAAAGAATGGTAAGAAAAGGAGGCCATGAAGCGCATGTACAATTTTGAGAAAAACAATAATTATAATAATTTGCCATTAAAATTCATAGCGACATGCATTATATAGATTTCTCTATCTGTGCACAAATATACACATATTTACACACAACACAGAGCATGACCATGGGGAAAAGATAGAAAAACTACAAAAAGCTGACACAGGGCCAAATACCACTGCATATCCCTGAGCCATTCAATGGAAGACCCAGCAGCCCTGAAAGTTTAATGCCCCAGAGATCCTTCCAACCTCACAGCAAAGTGGGATTTTAATGGATATAAGGAAAATTGGGGCCTATAAATGGACAAGAAAAATGTTCATTTACGTTTACTGTGCTCCTTTCAAGAGAAAGTGTTCAATGCAGCTTAGAAATATTTTTTCCATTGCATCACTAAGCCCTCATTTATTTACTCATTCTACTGATCTACAGTTAGATTACCTTCACTTTTTTCCCTTTATAGTTATTAAAAAACCAGATTGGCATCAAATTATACATACAGATTTGTCAGCTTTTTCCACTTCACGTTACCGAGTATTCATATATATTCTTTCAGTATATTATTTTTATTGAAGTATAATTAAATATAGCATTATGTTAGTTTCAGGTATACAATGTAATGATTAGACATTTGTATATATTGTGAAGTAATCACCACAGTAAGTCTAGTTAACATTCGTCACCATGTATAGTTACAAAAACTTCTTTTTGTGATGAGAACTTTTAAGATCTACTCTCTTAGCAGCTTTCAAATACAAAATACAGTGTTATTAACTACAGTCTCCATGCTGTCCCTTACATTCCCATGACTTATTTATTTTATAACTGGAAATTTATATCTTTTGACCCCCTTCACCCATTTTTCCCACTCTCCCACCTCTGGCAACTATCAATCTGTTCTCTGTATCCATGAGTTCAAGGGGTTTTTTGTTTGTATTTTTAGATTCCACATATAAATTATATCATACAATATTTCTCTTTGTCTGCCCTAGCTTAGAAATATTTCTAATATAGAAATAGTTTATGCAAAATGGTTGATTTTTTTTTAAGTTGGTTCTTAACAGACGATCATTAATCATCGGGACACACTGTCTCCCTTCCTGGTAGTGTGAGGTATACTTGTTGGAGTTTAGTGTGATCTTTTAAAATACAGCTTCTCTAAGTCTCTTTATAAATTCCCTGAGGGAAGCTGACTGGCCTCCTCCTCTCAGACAGCGTAGTTTGAGAACTCAGAACTCGCAGTCAGGGTTCCATGAAGTGTGGCAATGAGTCCTCAAAAGCCTGTCTTGCTCAAAGCACTGGTCCAGACTAAAAGCAGACATCCAAATGAAATGAGACCTAAAAAGAGATACCACACGAAATAGCGCCTCTAAGTACCGGAAGAAGATAGAGGCCATGAGGTGCTGAACGCCCCCAACTTCTTTCCTCACCTTTCCCAGCAATGTTTTCTCCTTTTGTTCCAACTTTTCTCCTCCCTCCTCTCAGAGGAGGACAAGATTCTTGGCCCAAGGGGATTCTAGGCTCTGCATTCCTTCCTGTCTTGACCCCGCTAAAACCTTATTCCACAGGTCATTCTTTATTCTACTACTGGTCCCCACTACTGAAACCCCCCATGGGGCAGGCACAAGCACCCCGAGTTGCAATTCATAAGGAGAGCCCCAAGAGAGGAAGAAGAATAGGCAGTGGGCAGGAAAGCAGATTTGAGGAATTCTGGGAGAGGCCAGGACAGCTTAAGGAACTAGAAGGCAACTGGGAAGGTGAAAAGACATCACGGAACCAGGCAACAACCCAAGGCAGCTTAGCACAGCGGCAGCAGCACATGGCCTGTGGTCTTATAGGACCTCAAGTCCAGGTTCTGCAGCTCAGTAGCTGCGATCCTGAGTAAATTACTCAAGCTCTCTAAGCTTCTGCTTCTTCTGCTGGCAAGTGGAGCTAATAAAACTTTCCTTGATGTTGTTTCAAAGATTGAAAAAGTTTTGTATGCACAGAGCCTCACAGAGTGCCTGTGGAATAGTTGGGCCCTTCGTATGTACTGATTCGTGTCCCCATATGTACAAAGGACCAAGAATACTTATGGAAGCAGACACCTGCTCCTCCGCGTATAGTACTTGAATTGTAGTGATGGCTGCAGATATGTAAATCAGCCCAGCATCACTCAGCTCTTTACCTCTCTTTCATCTTGGAATTTTATGGGACACTGGTCCAACTCTCCAATTCCACACGGGAAAGGCAAAGGATACGCCCTTCAGTCATTTATTTCGTTTTAATTTCAGGTTGTCTGCTTTGAATCGCATCTGAAAGGCAGAGCATCCTTGGTGATAAACCACACATTACGAATTCTATGATGAGTGAGGGTGCAGATTTTCCATTCCACCTCTTCCATTTGAAGCTAGATGCTTCGGGCCTCCTGCCTGCTTTCAAAGTCCACTGACATATGTTTTTTTGTGTATAGTACAGTGTAGGGAACAAAACCAGTATGATTCTGAACTAGCAGCTGCCTGAGTGAGTGTCACTATAGATGCTTGGTGCTGAAATCCAAGCAACGTGTCTTTTCCAGGCTGGGAGACTGAGGTAAGAAGGCAGGAGGAGAAAAGCAGCACAGAATAAATAAAGTTGCTTCTGACTTTATTTTTGTAAGCCGGGTCACTATTTTGGTCTCATTTACATACTTGCCTGGGGGAACTGAGATGCTCCAGGCAGGCTGCGGGGCCTCATTTGCATAATCCCTCTGAATTTCAGGGGGCGGGACTGACTAAACCCCAGTCCCTACTGTTCAGGATAAAATTCCCCTAGGAAAGAGGTGCTGGTTCCTGGGCTGTGACTCTCTGAGCTGGTGATAGCCAGCAATCCAGTGGCTCTCAGGAGGGACGAAGAGCCTGTGATGCAGTCATCCTGTACGTTTTATAGAATGGAAAGAGTTTCGGTAAAATAAAGCAATTTTCCTGGCAAGACTCCTAATGCACAGGGTGACTTGGAGACCTGTGAGTTTAGGGCTGGGGTAACAAGCAGGGGGGCTGGCTGGTGACAGAGAGTAAGAGACAGACAAACCCCCCCGAGCAAAGTCAGAAGAGGAGTAGAAGCAGGATTGAACTAGAGAGGCTTTTTCCAAAGTTTATCTCATGGTAGCCGGCTCATCTCCACCCCACCCCACAGGGACATCTCCAGCTTGATGGCTCCCTTGCCAGTCTGGGCATCACCAGGGAGCTTATTGGAAATGCAAAATCTCTGGCTCTACCCGGACAGGTGGAATCAGAAACTCTGGGGGTGGGATGCTGTGATTTGCTGTGTAACGAGCCTTCCAGGTGATTTTGATGCTCTTGTTATCTCTCTAGGCAGAGGGGAGTTGGGGGGGTTGACTTTACCGTTTCTCTGATAGGTAGTTGTCGGCAGGGAGCTCCACCTCACAGCCCAAGACTCGGTTCTTTTAAGTCATTAGACTGTGGAACCCACTGATGCCCTCACTGTTCTAGAAAATACTTCATCTGCCTCTCCCCCAGGGCAGAGTTGAACCCTTTAATGAAGAAAGGTTCAGTAACTGTGCCAAATTGTTCTGACACATCCCCTGTGTCGCTTGCGATTCTTCCCACTCCCTCTTCCTCCTGGAGTCCTCTCTCTGTCCTTACAGATTAAACATGCTGCACACTCCCTTCTCTGCTTCTCAAATTAATCAAGTCCTCCCATACCCCCTGATTCCAGGTATCTTGCAGATACTTCAGCCCCAGGCAGGTGCTAAATGTCAGGGGCTTTGCTGTCCTGCCGGTGCTCTGTTTATCCCCCAGGACAAGAAGGCTGAGCTCTGGTCTCTGTGCTTGCTGGCTTCACGTGTGAGAACTGAGCCTGAGTTCTGCCCAGTGGACGGAGATGAAGACAGACAGCTGGGTGGGGGGACGTAAGTTGGGGCTCCCCATCTGAGCTGCTACTGATGTTTTCCGAAAGTTTCTGTGACCAGTCTCATCTTGCTACCCAGAGGGTCATGGAGGACAGCATAGCTTTAGTTAGGGATTTGAGAGCGATACCATCCCAATTCCAATCCCAGCTTTCCCACTTAATTGGTGGGTGGGTTCTTCATAAAATAGCTTAAACCCCACCCCCATGCTTGAGTTTCCTCATCTAAAATGGTGATTAAAAATGTTTAACCGTAAAGTTGTCTAGAGAATTAAATGTGATAAGTGTTTATAAGAATTAAATGTTAAAGGTGTCTGGAATGTGCGCGATGTGCCATAGAAGTTTTGCATCTAACAGTTTCCTTCTGTGGACATTTCCACTTAGTCAACATGAACATTTTACATTCTTTCTATTTCTTGTGAAATCATAAGCCTGGCCTTATTATGTAAAAGGCTAACTCGTCTGACCTTGGCAGGCTGTGGCAATGAATGTCATTGCCAAAGTGATTTCCTCTAACCCAGCGGGTCTCAGCCTTGGCCCTGCATTGGAGCCACTTAGGTGGGAAGCTTTACAAAGTACTGATGCCTGGTACCCATTCCCAGAGACGTGGATTTAATTGGTTTGGGGGCAGCTTAGGTATCTGGAGTAAAAGCTTTCCATGCAGAGCCAAGATTGAGAAGACTCCTCAGACCTCCAGTACGGGGGTGAGGTTTGAAGGTGAGATTCATTCACCACAAGTAACCGGGACTGGTAGCTGTTCCTTGAAAAAAAAGCATTTCAATGCTAAACAGGTTTTGGGAATCCTGGGTTAAATAACAGTAAATAATAAACAGCCTCTGTTTGCTATGGGGTTTTAAGGCCTTGGCTATGTTAATGGACATTGCACATCAGTGTTTTCCAAACTAATATAAGCACAGACACTTCTTGAATGTGGACTATCTTGAAAAACTGACAATATATAAAATACATAACTAATAAGGACCTACTGTATAGCACAGGGAACTCTACTCAATGGGAAAAGACTCTAAAACAGAGTGGATATATGTATAACTGATTCGCTTTGCTGTACAGCAGAAACTAACACAACATTGTAAATCAACTATACTCCAATAAAAATTTTGAAAAATAAAATAAAAACTGACAACCTGAGGGATGCACTTTTTTTTTTGCAGTACGCAGGCCTCTCACTGCTGTGGCCTCTCCCGTTGTGGAGCACAGGCTCCGGACGCACAGGCTCAGCGGCCGTGGCTCACGGGCCCAGCCGCTCCGCGGCATGTGGGATCTTCCCGGACTGGGGCACGAACCTGTGTCCCCTGCATTGGCAGGTGGACTCTCAACCACTGCACCACCAGGGAAGCCCCCAGGGATTCACTTTTAAAAACACTAAACTGATGGCAATTCCAGGAACAGCGTGGGGAGCTGGGTGAAGACAGAGCCAGGGAGGGCTTGATGCCTGTCCTGATGCTGACGTTTCCCTGGCAGAAACTCCAGCCAAAGTTACCCCCACTCACATCATTGAGAAACAAGAGAGCACCCAAAAGGGACACTCATGTCCCTGTCCAAGGGGGAAAAGACTATACGGTTCAGTGGATGGTAGTAGACTCAGTCTCAGGCTGATCTAAACAAGGTACAATTTTTCTTGAAACTTGAATTCTTGGTTTCCAGGAACAGTTATGACTTGGGAACCATTTACATGATGGTGAAGCAGACAGAGCCCTGGATTGAGGGTCCAGAAACCTGAGCATGACATTCCGAAAACCGCCTTGACTCTCGGATTGAGTTTTCTTATTAGTAAAAATAAAACTGGGACTAGATGTACTATACAATCCGTAATTTCCATGATTCAGTAGTATATGCTTTCCACTTCAACCTTATCTTACTTTATAACAATAGTGCTTTATGATTTTCAAAACATTTTCACATACATTGTCTCATTGGATTCACAGAACAACCCTGTCTGGTGAGCTGTGCAGGTTTGGTTATGCACATTTTTCAAAGGGGGGAAACTGAGGCTGAGAGAGGTGAACAGATCTGCCTGGGATGACAGAAGGCAGTGATGGATCCAGGTTGAAAGCACATGTGTTCTTTCCACTGCTCTGTACCTGCTTTAGAATCACAGACTCACAGACTTCTCTCGGGAGGAACCTCCTTTCCCAGGGATGCATGCTGCCATGTGAAGAGATACCACCACCACAGTAGCACCCCTGCCTCTGTCATCAGTAACTCGCTGTCCCCGACAGAAGGTGGGAAGGTGATTGAACTGACTGGAAAGTTTAGGAGCAGTGGATGACTGCCCTGGGGTTAGTCCCTTCTGTGCCCCTCGTGGTGGGCATCTGCTGAGTCTCCAGGGAGCCCATTATTCTCTCCTCTGGCCACGTGGCAAGAGGAGGCCCATAGTTTGGGGACGGGGCAGGGAAATTTAATTCAGAGGAGGGTTAGCAGGTCTCTTAGCTGCTGCACACTGAGTGGTGTCCTCCAGCAGAGTCTGATCACAATAAAACCTCCATCATCTAGAATTCCAGAGTGTGGCTTTGTTACAACAGGCATGGGTAGGGAAATGGGGCATTATTTATTGGTTATCCCCAAACCTTATACATTTTATAGCTGAATCAAATCTTAAGTTACTTGGTATAAGCTACTTCTATTGAAGAGAAAGCATCTGAGTAACAGGTTTTATTAGTTTCCCCAAATCACACAGAGCTGTTTAACACATAAGCCATGAGTAGCCTCACTTCCCAGGGAGGTGAAGGTGTCCACTTAAACATGATTTCTTCCAGATTTTTCACGATTACTTCAAGAGCTTATGCTTGCAGTATCCCACACAGAAGGGCCATAACAAAATGAAGAAACAAATTTTGGAAATAAACTGATCTTAGATGATTCCCAATAAACCATCCAAGTCATCATCCTGGGGGAGGGAAATCACAGTTTGTTGGCTCTCCCTAACCCTTTGTATAGTTCTTATTTCAAGTTACACATGGAAGTATCAATTCAGTTTTACTGCAGTAAGAACCGTAAAATTCCAATGGGTTACAATAACAAGCATTTATTTTTTGCTCACACTAATTGTTGGCAGCTATAGGTCACTTGCTCTGGTTCTACCCAGCCCCGCTTCCTATATCTTCTCTTTCTGGGACCCAGGCTGAAGAAGTAGTCCCCACTTGGGACATGCCATACTTATGGAAGAAGGAAAAGTTCAAGAAAACTAGAATCTATGGTGCCTCTTATAGAATTCTGTTCACCCAGGCATATGGCACCCTGCCCACATCCCATTGGCCAAAGCATGTCACATGACCAAGCAGGGGAGGGGAGTAAACTGCTACACAGGAAAACTACAAGTCATGTGGCCATGGGTGGGTATGTACATTTTTTTATAGGGAAGAAGGGAGCAAATACTTGGGGGCAATAATACAATCAACCATGGAGTATGTTTTAATGTCCATGGTCTATAAAAGTTTTCATCTGGCTCTGTCCTTGAAGTGAGAGTATATCACCTTTGCCACACTGTGAAGGATCCTTCCCTGGAGTCGGAAGGGAGTTGAGAAGTGCACAGGGAGGACAGCGTAGGGTCAGATGGAGGAGGGCAGCCCTATAAAATGTGCTTTGCATCCACTAAAGAGGACACCCCCGCACAGTGTTTTAGCTATCTTGCAGGTTATTCATGCAGAGGAGGGGACTGAGGTGTGCAGTACCGCAGACAATCCGAAACAGGATAATCCAAAATTCATTTCTATTCGGCTGCTTTATGCCTTTTATAAGTTTTGCAGCCAGTAAAGTTCCTTCCTGATTGCACTTCCCTGAGATCAATACAAAGAATTGTTAGTATTCCCTAGACACACAGCAGCTGATGGGAAGAAGGCAGTCAAAGGACCACTAGGTAGAAGCCAGCTAAATTAGTGAATTTGTGGACCAAGAGACAATCGAGTAACTTCTTACTCCCAGCTGACTTCTAAGTCTTGCACAGGGACTAAGGGACAGCAAATCTCATGAGACCATCCACCTCCTTCTCCACATATGATTCTGTAGTAGCTTTATCTATGCCTCCCAGGAATCAAACTCAAGATTGACCAGGAGAGGACTCAGGCAAATTACAGCCCCACTTCATGAATTCAACTCGTTTTTTTTTTTTTTTTTGCGGTATGCGGGCCTCTCACTGTTGTGGCCTCTCCCGTTGCGGGGCACAGGCTCCGACGCGCAGGCCCAGCGGCCATGGCTCACGGGACCAGCCGCTCCGCGGCATGTGGGATCTTCCCGGTCCGGGGCACGAACCCGCGTCCCCTGCATCGGCAGGCGGACTCTCAACCACTGCGCCACCAGGGAAGCCCTCAACTCGTTTTATTCACTCATGTATTAAGGAGTGATTGAGGACCTACTGGTTGCAAATGTGCAGATACTACCAGGGGGAGCTAAAAGTAATAAGGAGACACCATCTCTGCCCTCCACCCAAATTATCGCTAGTGATGAACATTTTACAATTTTAAAGCACTTTGAAAGTTTTAAAATGCTTCATAGAAGGTAGTCAGAACTGTAGAAGCAGAAGTCACTGTGGCCAAAAAGGTGCCCCTCCATGATCTCTGTCTGTCCTCAGGGATCTTGGTCATTCTTTTGAGCTTAGAAGGTACAGCATCCAGGCCAGAGGCAGGGCTGAGTCTGGGAGCTGGTGCTGGCTTACAAGTTTGGGAGACAGGACTTAGCTGAAATAGCTAAGCTATTAGGAATAAATCTAACAGAAAAACACTGATTCTCCTCTCCAGACATTATTTTGCATTACCCACTACCTAGAAAACACAGCATATAGTTTCAGAGACGCAGGATTGCTGGGGGTTAAGAGCTTAAATTCTTACAACAGACCATGTAGGTTTAAAACCTGGCTTCTCCACTTAGTAGCTGTGTGACACTGGAAAAGTTATCTTACCTCTTTCTGTGACTCAGTTTCCTCATTTAGAACTAGCTCATCTAGAACCTCATCTAGAATTGTTTTTACTAGAATTAAAAAGTTTTTTTAAAAAAGTACAATTTATATTAGCACACACCCAAAATGTAATATTTAGATATAAATTTTAAAAATATGTACAAGTTCAATATGATGAAAGCTACAGAACTGATGAATGAAATCAAAGAAGAACAAAATAAATGGAGAGATATTCCATGTACATGGATAGGAAGACTAGATGTTGTCAAGATGTCAGTTTTTCCCTACTTGATCTACAGATTCAATGCAATCCCAGTTAAAATCCCAACAAGTTATTTTGTGAATATTGACAAACTGATTCTAAAGTTTATGTGTAAAGGCAAAAGACCCAGAATGAAAAACACAATATTGAAGGAGAAGAACAAAGTTGGTGGATTGGCACTACCCAACTTCAAGACTTACTATAAAGCTACAGTTATCAAGATACAATAGTATTGGTGAAAGAATGGACAGATAGATCAATGGAATGGAATAGAGACCCCAGAAATAGACACACATAGAGTCAACTAATCTTTGGTAAAGAAGCAAAGGCAATACAGTGGAGCAAAGATAGTTTTTTGACATGTGGTGCTTGAACAACTGGACATCCACCTGCCAAAAAACTAATCTAGACACCAACTTTATGCCCTTCACAAAAATTAACTCAAAACACATCATAGATCTAAATGTAAAATGCAAAACCTTAAAATTCCTAGTCCAAAAGGGAGATTATATATGCACACATATAGCTGATTCACTTCATTGTACAGCAGAAACTAACACAACACTGTAAAGCAATTATGCTCCAATAAAAAAAAATACTCCTAGAAGATAACATAAGAGAAAACCTAGATGGAAAAGCCTTATACAGTGAGGCCTTTTTAGATACACCAAAGGCACAATCGGTGAAAGAAATAATTGATAAGATGGACTTCATTGAAATTAAAAACTTCTGTTCTGCAAAAGACATGTCAAGGGAATGAGAGGACAAGCACAGACTGGGAAAAAATATTTGCAAAAGACATATAT
Organism: Phocoena phocoena; assembly: GCF_963924675.1. Classification (NCBI taxonomy): domain Eukaryota; kingdom Metazoa; phylum Chordata; class Mammalia; order Artiodactyla; family Phocoenidae; genus Phocoena; species Phocoena phocoena. The sequence goes on from NC_089231.1 coordinate 22,601,851, forward strand.
GATAAAGGACTGTTACTCAAAATGTTAAAAGAATTCTTAAAACTCAACAATATGAAAACAAAGAATCCAATTAAAAAATGGTCAGAGACCTACAGATTCCTCACCAAAGAAGAAATACAGATGGCAAATAAACATATGAAAAGATGCTTCATATGATATGCCATCAAGGAAATTCAAATTAAAACAGCAATGAGATACTTCTATGCACCTTTTCAAAAGGCCAAAATCCAGAAAACCGACAACATCAAATCTGACAAAGATGTGGAACAATAGGAACTTTCTTAAATTGCTTGTAGCGATAAAAATTGGTACAGCCACTTTGGAAGACAATTTGGTGATTTCTTACAAAACTAAACATCTTCTTACCACACAATCCAGCAATTATGCTCCTTGGTATTTACCCAAAGGAGTTGAAAACTTAGGTTCACAAAAAATTGCACAGACATTTATAGCAGTTTTATTCATAACTGCCAAAACTTGGAAGCAACGGAGATGTCTTTCAGTAGGTGAATGGATGAAAAACTGTGGTACATCTAGAAAGTGGAATATTATTCAGAACTAAAAAGAAATGAGCTATCAAACCACGAAAAGACATGGAGGAACTCTAAATGCATATTATTAAGTGAATGAAGCCAATCTGAACAGGCTACATACTGTATGATTCCATCTATATGACATTCTAGAAAAGGCAAAACTATGGAGATAGTAAAAAGATCAGTGGTTGCTAGGGGTTTGAGTGGGAGAGGTAAATAGGTAGAACACAGAACAGTTTTAGGGCAGTTAAAATGCTCTGTATGGCGCCATAATGATAGAAACATGTCATCAAATATTTATGCAAACTCATAAAATACACAAGAGTTAACTACAATGTAAACTATAGACTTTGGGTGATTATGATGTGTCAATGTAGGTTCATCACCTGTAACAAATGTACCACTCTGGTGGGGATGTTAATAATGGGGGAGGCTACACATGTGTGCGGCCTGGGAGTATATGGGCAATCTCTGTACCTTCCCCTCAATTTCGCTGTGAACATTAAATCATTCTAAAGAAAAAAAGTCTTAATTTTTAAAACCACATTATGTTTTTATATTCTTGTTGCTTGGTTGATTGCAAAGATAATTACCCCCTTTGGACAGCACTAACAATAAGATGGCCCTAACACAATAAATACAAATCTCATATACTTGCTGGTATACTGAAGTTCAGAAAGGTGATGTAAGTTCCTCCAACCAGACCTGCCTGCAGAGCCTTTGATTTGGAAGCAAGGAAACAGGCAGGAATGGAACTTCCATCTTGCAGCCTGGAGTGGTGGCAGAAGCCACATGTTTCTGCAATTGAAAGAGGCCACTTTCCCATCGTGGTGGGGCAGTGTGGTCCTGGGATCAGCGGCAGCAGCAGCTCATTTACCAGGCCACTTCTGCAGGGTGTTCCCAAGAATTACTCTGGGAATCAGCCTAGAGTTGTCCCTCTAGCCCTTGCAATGACTAGGAGTTAGAGAAAGCAGCCTGGGCTCCAATCCCAGCTCTACCACTTACTGTGTGACTTCAAGCAAGTTGTCTAACTGCTTTATGCATCAGTTTCCTTATCTGAAAGATGAAGCAAACAGATCGTGAGGTATAAAGGAATTAAGCTTAGGGACTTCCTTCCAAAGAGTACTGTATGGAATGAAGAGAAGAGAGAGAATAACTTCATAGTAGAAAAACCTGACAAATACTATCTCAGCCACTTGATCAAGGTCAACAAACAATAGTAAGTCAAATTGATAGTATGAGCCTGATATGATGTGATGAGAATGTCTGTTACCTCTGTGGTCTTCCTCTGGAAAACCCATAACCCCATTCTAATCATGAGAGAAACACCACGGACAAATCCAAATTCAGGGATGTTACACAAAATATCTAACCAGTACTCCTCAAAACCGTCAAGGTCATCAAAACCAAGGAAAGCCTGAGAAGCTGTCATAGTCTATAGGCACCTAAGGAGACATGACACTTAAATATAACATGGTATCCTGAACAAGATCCTGGATCAGAAAAAGAACATTGGTAAAAAGCTAGGCAAATCTTAATAAAGTACAGACTTTAGTTAATTTTTTAAAAAGCGGATGAAGAAATTTTGGAAGAGGAGACAGACAATGACAAAAGCCTTATTGATATGAGCATTTTAAAGACACACACCCAGCAATTGGAGGGGACAATCCTGCCAGGCAAGAATCTTGCGGATTCTACAACAGATGCACAGAATTCTATCTGGTGGTGGACCATGTTCTACCTCAGCTGAAAGATATGATTTGGACTGGCAGTAAGACCTGAAAAATCCATGTTGAGCAAATTCCCCAGCCAGAAAGTGGAGCTAAATCTGCTGTAAAGAAGACTCAGGAATTCGGCGGGATAAATTTCATAATAAAATTAGTAGGACCCTGAGAAAGATTAGCAGCTAAAAAAATGCATCAGAAACCAACTTGTACACCTGGTTTAAGACTATTGCACAGCCCAACCCCAGCTGAGTAAGGCAAGAGATGATGCCAAGCTGAGAAATGGAGGAGCAACTGAAAGGACCAGAATTCTTTCTACAATCTCACAAGGGTAAATTAGAAATGGAATAAATACCAGCATTGAGAAAGGTACCATTTTGGTAAATACTAAACAGAGCTCAACTGAAAGAACAACTTAGAAGGACATTAGAATTCGTGAGGTGACTCCAGTTAAAATTTAAGGCAAAGTATAATTTCACTATGGACATACATATAACAATTATTCCAGAATATGCAAAAGATGCTTCTTAAAATGTATTATTTACCCTTGCTTCTAAGCAGTTGCTTTCTCATGTCAAATTATGTTTCATTTTCTTAATCTTCAAAAGCAGTTATACCTTGTAGAACCTGCTCAGAGGGTTTAGAAATACGTATTTATACAACTATACATATACTCGTATCTAAATGTATATACACAGATAGATGCATATCATGACTAGCATGATTTAAACATTTTGGTGATTAATATAATGTTTAATCAGGTAATTTGAAGTGATCTTTAAAAAACATAATAATCACTATGTCATTTGATCTCTTAAGGAAATTTTGTGATAATTCTCATCTTACAGAAGAGGAAATAGCCCCGGAGAGCTTAAGAAACTTACTCAAGGTCACGGAGTCAGTTAGAAGAGCTTGCAACATAGTTAGGCTAATAAAACACATCCAGGAACATAAAACATCCTAAGAATAATTAGAAGCTTGTGATTTTCTGAATCAAATTCCCAAGCTCAAAAGATGTCCTCCCAACGAAAAGGAGGTCCACACAAGCAAATCATCCTGGTCTGCCTAAGAAATACAATTGGTTCTTTTTGAGGGTGAAAAACAAACTTACCTTCTTCAAGCTGGCAGATGAAGTAGAAATCTTGGTGCAAGACTTTTACAGTTCATTAACTATCATCCAGAGCAAGGAAGACTTGTGGCTTGCTGAAGGAACTGTTAGGCGGGACTATAACAAACATGCCAGTAGGTTTAACCCTTTAGCAGCAGAGGCCATGTCAACAGACCAGGAGGCCACCAGCACCCAAGGCAATGAGGAGGTCAGCCACCCTCAGTGTAGATTTCTTTGAGTCCTCAAATTTACAAAATTCTTCTATGTCTTTAGAAGATTTTTATATGCTTTCTGATGGTTTCCATTTGAAAATCAATATTTCTAAGCCACTTCTGGAACACTTATACTACAGAATACCACTTCTTGGTATTCTGCCCATAACAGGTTGTTTACTCTGAAATAAATTTCAAAAGAATTGTCGGATTAGGACCAAATTTGTAACGCTGAAGGGCATAAAAAACAAACAAAACTCTGCAATTTGATTTGGGGGGTCAGTCAGTCATCTTGAAAAGAAATGGTGACAGGGACTTTTCGAATGGCTAATCTTTTCTAATTGTGCCAGATAACGTTCCCGGTGACAGAACCAGTGGTTTGGGCCACTGTGTTTGCTGTTTATTTGGGTGAAATAAAGTCTTCTCTGTCCATTTAAATAATTAGTACCTGATATTAATTAATACTGTGTTAGATTTACTCAAAATTAAATCAGGAGAGCTTGCTTTTCACAGAAGGGGTAGAAACAGTTAATATTTGTCCACACTGAAAACTGTAACCAAGGCATACGCTGTTATTTATGGTAACAAACAATTATCCTTCACAATACAACTAAAAACAGAAATTGGATTCGTGAATATGCTCTTATTATTCTTCCTTGCTGTGGACATTACAGTCGTTTTCAGCCTGAAACAGATTGAGAAAGAGTGTTGAGTACATGCACATGAGCGGGTGTGTGGGTGTGTATGTGTGTAAGTGTAAATAGTCAATAAAATGTAACTCCACTCATTCTTTTTTACTAAACACCAAATAATAGCATGTAGTGTCTGGCAAATGAGTAGGACAAATGTTCTGAAAATTTTAATCTAGAGCTAAGCTTATTACTGATATAATCTTTTCAGATAACTAATATGATTAATCTTTCAATGAGTGATACACAAATCATTATGGCAATCTTTTGAGACCATTAAGTATGTTGTCAATGATCAACTATTAGACAGCTATGCATCTTGTATTTGAACTAGTATATAGGATGCTTGTGTTACTTTCAATAATGTAAGTATTTATATTATACCATATGTCACAGATATTGACACCAGTATTTCAAAAATGATTTACATCTCTGATCTTACAATTAATGGTAGAACTGTCAACCAGGCAGAAGTGGTAATGTAGGTGCCACTGCCCAGTCATTCCTGAACTTGGTCATAGATGTTCTACTATTATTACTTCAATTAAATGAAATAATTTGTTTAGGCCTGAAACAAAGGGCATTGTAGCAGCAGACCCAAAATGCCATGCAGAACTTTTTCCTTTAATTTTTTAAAAATTTATTTAATTAATTTATTTACTTTTGGCTGCGTTGGGTCTTCATTGCTGCATGCGGGCTTTCTCTAGTTGCAGTGAGCGGGGGGCTACTCTTGGCTTTGGTGCACAGGCTTCTCATTACAGTGGCTTCTCTTGCTGCGGAGCACTGGCTCTAGGCGTGCAGGCTCCAGTAGTTGTGGCACATGGGCTTTTTTGCTCCGTGGCATGTGGAACCTTCCCAGACCAGGGTTCAAACCCATGTCCCCTGCATTGGCAGGCGGATTCTTAACCACTGTACCACGAGGGAAGCCCCCTTTCATTTTTATGCGGTCCAATTAACTAAACTTTTTTAGGACTTCATGAATATTGGATTACGATTAGAAAGATCTTCCCCAAGATAAGATTTTAAACGTTCCAACGTTTTATTTTTTATTTTTATGATTTTATCTCATATCCTTAAATTTTTGATCCTGTTGGAGTTTATCTTAGTATTCTGTCATTTCCCTGACATGTTGTATCCTCTGTTTCCTCCTATTCATTTTAAGCTTTTTCTAGGTTTTCAATTATTTTCCTCTGGCCCATTCAACAATTCATGCACTGATAACCTATTATTTTAATCATTGGGACTCTAAAATGTTTTAATACATGGCAAAACTATTTACACTTCATTTATCTTCTTTCTTCAGAGTTTTTCTGGCTATACTTGGTCTTCATTTTCCCATATGAGATTTAAAACACCTTGTTTCAAAAACCATTTGGAATGTGGATTACGTTAACTTTAAAAATGAACACGGGAGAATTGATGTTTTTATAAAGTATAGCCCGCCTATTCAAGGATATGAGTGTGTCAAAGATGGCTAGCTGTTCACCAAAATAGTTCAAGGGTTGCTCCTGAAAAGTGGTTGCTAGTTAAGGACTCCAGTTTCCAGCCACCATTATATCTAGGTGTGGTAAAGTGAAGGTGAACCAATTTGTTGTGTCACTTCCAGGCCCGGGCATTTAGGAAAGGTGTGTCTTTGCCATGCTCTTTCCCTTTCTGAAAGTTGGGGGGCAGAGGACCAGGTGGTTCTAGCAGATAAGAAATCAATAAGATGGAAGGAATGTGTCTGTATTACTTCCTTGAAAGTATAGAGAATTTTCTCTAAGACTTAGTTTAGGGCCATTTTTGTGACTATTTTCTAGGAATATGAAAAAAACGTGTACTCTTTATTTTCAGGGTATAGAGTATGAACTATATCCGTCTCATCAACCTGTGAATCATACCATTTTGTTTTTCTGATTGTTTTTGTTCACTTGCTCTATCAAAGAGGGAAAGAGGTGAGCAAAGTTCCCTTACTATTCATGTTTCTCCTTTTCTTGTTAACTCTTGTAATTTCTGCTTTATAAATTTGGATGCCATGATATTTGATGTGTAGATAACCATAATTGTTAAAAACTCATGAGTTGGGGGTAAAATCTTTAAAGACAAGCAAAAGCTAAGAGAATTCAGCACCGCCAAACCAGCTTTACAAAAAATGCTAAAGGAACTTCTCTAGGCAGGAAACACAAGAGAAGGAAAAGACCTACAATAACAAACCTCAAACAATTGAGAAAATGGTAATAGGAACATACATATTGATAACTACCTTAAATGTAAATGGATTAAATGCTCCAACCAAAATACATAGACTGGCTGAATGGATACAAAAACAAGACCTGTATGTATGCTGTGTACAAGAGACCCACTTCAGACCTAGGGACACATACAGACTGAAAGGGAGGGGATGGAAAAAGATATTCCATGAAAATGGAAATCAAAAGAAAGCTGGAGGAGCAATTCTCATATCAGACAAAAAAGATTATAAAATAAAAACTATTACAAGAGACAAAGAAAGACACAGCATAATGATCAAGGGATCAATCCAAGAAGAAGATATAACAATTGTAAATATTTATGCACCCAACATAGGAGCACCTCAATACATAAGGCAACTGTTAACAGCCATAAAAGGGGAAACCAACAGTAACACAATCATAGTAGGGAACTTTAAAACTCCATTCTCACCAATGGACAGATCATCCAAAATGATAATAAATAAGGAAACACAAGCTCTAAGTGATACCTTAAACAAAATGGACTTAATTGATATTTAAAGGACATTCCATTCAAAACCAACAAAATACACTTTCTTCTCAAGTGCTCATTGAACATTCTCCAGATAGATCATATCTTGGGTCACAAAACAAGCCTCAGTAAATTCAAGAAAACTGAAATCGTATCAAGTACCTTTTCCAACCACAACACTATGAGACTAGATATGAATTACAGGAAAAAAATACAAACACATGGAGGCTATACAATACGCTACTAAATAACCAAGAGAGCACTGAAGACATCAAAGAGGAAATCAAAAAATACCTAGAAACGAATGACAAGACAACATGAGGACCCAAAACCTATGGCATGCAGCAAAAGCAGTTCTAACAGGGAAGTATACAGGAATATAATCCTACCTCAAGAAACAACAAACACCTCAAACAAACAACCTAACCTTACACCTAAAGCAATTACAGAAAGAAAAACCAAAAAAACCTCAAAGTTAGCAGAAGGAAAGAAATCATAAAGATCAGATCAGAAATAAATGAAAAAGAAATGAAGGAAACGATAGCAAAGATCAATAAAACTAAAAGTTGGTTCTTTGAGAAGATAAACAAAATTGATAAACCATTAGCCAGATTCATCAAGAAAAAAAGGGAGAAGACTCAAATCACCAGAATTAGAAATAAAAAAGGAGAAGTAACAACTGGCACTGCAGAAATACAAAGGATCATGAGAGATTACTACAAGCAACTATATGAAAATAAAATGGACAACCTGGAAGAAATGGACACATTCTTAGAAATGCACAACCCTCCAAGACTGAACCAGGAAAAAATAGAAAATGTGAACAGACCAATCACAAGCACTGAAATTGAAACTGTGATTAAAAATCTTCCAATAAACAAAAGCCCAGGACCAGATGGATTCACAGGTGAATTCTATCAAACATTTAGAGAAGAATTAATACCTATCCTTCTCAAACTCTTCCAAAATATAGCAGAGGGAGGAAAACACCCAAGCTTATTCTACGAGGCCACCATCACTCTGATACCAAAACCAGACGAATAATGTCACAAAGAAAGAAAACTACAGGCGAATATCCCTGATGAACACAGATGTAAAAATCCTCAACAAAATACTAGCAAACAGAATCCAACAGCACATTAAAAGGATCATATACCATGACCAAGAGGCGATTATCCCAGGGATGCAAGGATTCTTGAATATATGCAAATCAATCAATGTAATACACCATATTAACAAATTGAAGGAGAAAAACCATATGATCATCTCAATAGATGCAGAGAAAGCTTTCGACAAAATTCAACACCAATTTATGATAAAAGCCCTCCAGAAAGCAGGCATAGAGTGAACTTACCTCAACATAATAAAGGCCATATATGACAAAACCACAGCCAATGGGTGTTCTCAATGGTGAAAAACTGAAACCATTTCTTCTAAGATCAGGAACAAGACAAGGTTGTCCACTCTCACCACTATTATTCAACATAGTTTTGGAAGTTTTAGCCACAGCAATAAGAGAAGATAAAGATATAAAAAAAAATACAAATCGTAAAAGAAAAAGTAAAGCTGTCACTGTTTGCAGATGACATGACACTATACATAAAGAATCCTAAAGATGCTACCAGAAAACTACTAGAGCTAATCAATGAATTTGGTAAAGTAGCAGGATACAAAATTAATGCACAGAAATCTCTTGCATTCCTATACACTAATGATGAAAAATCTGAAAGTGAAATTAATAAAACACACCCATTTACCATTGCAACAAAAAGAATAAAATATCTAGGAATAAACTTACCTATGGAGACAAAAGTCCTGTATGCAGAAAACTATAAGACATGATGAAAGAAATTAAAGATGATACAAACAGATGGAGAAATATACCAAGTTCTTGGACTGGAAGAATTAACATTGTGAAAATGACTCTACTACCCAAAGCAATATACAGATTCCATGCAATCCCTAACAAACTACCAATGGCATTTTTCACAGAACTAGAACAAAAAATTTCACAATTTGTATGGAAACACAAAGGACCCCAAATAGCCAAAGCAATCTTGAGAAAGAAAAACGGAGCTGGAGTAATCAGACTCCCTGACTTCAGACTATAGTACAAAGCTAAAGTAATCAAGGCAGTACGGTACTGGCACAAAAAGAGAAACGTAGATCAATGGAACAGGATAGAAAGCCCAGAGATAAACCCATGCACATATAGTCACCTTATTTTTAATAAAGGAGGCAAGAATATACAATGGAGAAAAGACAGCCTCTTCAGCAAGTGGTGCTGGGAAAACCGGACAGCTACATGGAAAAGAATGAAATTAGAACACTCCCTAACACCATACGCAAAAATAAACTCAAAATGGATTAAAGACTTAAATGTAAGGCCAGACACTATCAAACTCTTAGAGAAAAACCTAGGCAGAACACTCTATGACATAAATCACAGCAAGATCCTTTTTGACTCACTTCCTAGAGAAATGGAAATAAAAATAAACAAATGGGACATAATGAAATACAAAAGCTTTTGCACAGCAAAGGAAACCACAAAGAAGACAAAAAGACAACCCTCAGAATGGGAGAAAATATTGCAAATGAAGCAACTGACAAAGGATTAATCTCCAAAATTTACAAGAAGCTCATGCAGCTCAATATCAAAAAAACAAACAACCCAATCCCAAAATGGGCAGAAGACCTAAATAGACATTTCTCCAAAGAAGACATACAGATTACCAACAAACACATGAAAGAATGCTCAACATCATTAATCATTAGAGAAATGCAAATCAAAACTATAGTGAGGTATCACCTCACATCAGTCAGAATGGCCATCATCAAAAAATCTACAAACAATAAATGCTGGGGAGGGTTGCAGAAAAGGGAACCCTTTTGCACTGTTGATGGGAATGTAAATGGATACAGCCACTATGGAGAACAGTATGGAGGTGCCTTAAAAAATGAAAAGTAGTAATACCATAGGACCCAGCAATCTCACTACTGGGCATATACCCTGAGAAAACCATAATTCAAAAAGAGTCATGTACCACAATGTTCATTGCAGCTCTATTTACAATAGCCCGGAGATGGAAGCAACCTAAGTGTCCATCGACAGATGAATGGATAAAGAAGATGGGGCACATATATACAATGGAATATTACTCAGCCATAAAAGAAACTAAATTGAGTTACTTGTAGTGAGGTGGATGGACCTAGAGACTGTCATACAGAGTGAAGTAAGTCAGAAAGAGAAAAATAAATACTGTATGCTAACACATATATATGGAATCTAAGGGGGAAAAAATGGTTTTTAAGAACCTAGGGGCAGGATAGGAATAAAGACGCAGATGTAGAGAAAGGACTTGAGGACACAGGGAGGGGCAACGGTAAGTTGGGATGAAGTGAGATAGTGGCATGGACATATATACACTACTAAATGTAAAATAGATAGCTAGTGGGAAGCAGCCACATAGAACAGGGAGATCAACTCTGTGCTTTGTGACCACCTAGAGGGGTGGGAAAGGTAGGATGGGAGCGAGACGCAAGAGGGAGGACATATGGGGATATATGTATATGTATAGCTGATTGACTTTGTTATAAAGCAGAAACTAACACACCATTGTAAAACAATTTTACTCCAATAAAGATGTTAAAAGAAAAAAACTTATGAGTTGAACACTATAGTATAAATCTGGCTTTATCTTATTTAATTCTTTGTTTTTGCCTGAATTGTAGTTTCTAATATTAAGATCATGACTCTTGCTTGTTTACTTTCTTTTTTTAAAAATAAATTTATTTATTTATTTGTTTTTATTTTTGGCTGTGTTGGGTCTTTGTTGCTATGTGTGGGCTTTCTCTAGTTGCAGCGAGTGGGGGCTACTCTTCGTTGCAGTGCACAGGCTTCTCATTGTCGTGGCTTCTCTTGTTGCAGAGCACCAGCTCTAGGTGCACGGGCTTCTGTAGTTGTGGCTCGCAGGCTCTAGAGCACAAGCTCAGTAGTTGTGCTGCACGGGCTTAGTTGCTCCGCAGCATGTGGTATCTTCCTGGGCCAGGGATCAAACCCATGTCCCCTGCACTGGCAGGCAGATTCTTAACCACTGTCATACAGAGTGGAGTAAGTCAGAAAGAGAAAAACAAATACCGTATGCTAACACATATATATGGAATCTAAGAAAAAAAAATGATTCTGAAGAACCTAGGGGCAGGAAAGGAATAAAGACTGACACCAGGGAATCCCTACTTCCTTTTTTTTGGTTTTGGGTGGTTTGTTTTTTGTTATGGGGTGGGAGGGTTGCTTTTTGGGTTTTTTTGCATTTCTTTACTATACCTCTTCTCACCTCTTACTTTCAACTTTACTGAATTACTTTGTTTTTGTATGTTTCCTATACACCATACCGTTTGTCTTTTTCTGATTCACTCTAAAATTCTTTTGGTAAGTGATTTAAGCCCACTTACATTAATATGAGAACTATGTTTTACCTTAGATCTGCCATTTTGTTTTGTGTTCTCTCTCTCTTCCTCTCTCTCTCTCTCTCTCTCTCTCTCTCTGTCTCTTTAACTATGTGATATATTTTCTTTGCTTGGATTTTTGGTCTTATTTATTCTGATATATAAAAATTTTATTTATAATTGTGTATAATCCCCATAGTCCTTTGTTTCTTTACAGTACATGTTAATTCCTTATTTTGAGAAATGATAAAATTAGCACATTTCCTCTTCCCTGACCATGTAATTTTAGTTAATAATGTTATCTTTCTTACCTTTGTTTACCTTTGTACACTTAATTATTCCAGTTTTCTAATAGGCAGCTTTAATAATAATTGTTGACTATTATTTAGTAAGACAATCAGCAAAACTATTCCACTGCCCACCTTCTTTCAAACTTCTTCTAAATATTTGTTAGTTGTAACACTTCTATGTTGCCAGAACACGAGACTCATGTTATGATTCATTGTGCTAGTCTCCAAATGTGTACTAGTGTTAATTCTACAGTGGAATATATTCGATGTGTACTGCCTTTTGTTGTAATTTTCCTAGTTATCTCTTAACTAAGGTAAGTTTATCTTACAGAAGTTTCTTCAAAAAGGGCTCATAATTATTATGCTCCCTTAGTTTTTGCGTATTTATAATTTTGTACACACCTTTATACTTCAAGTACAGTTTGGCTGCATAGAACATTCTTGACTTATACTTTCTTCCTTTGAGGTTTTTTTAAGTGTTGCATCATTATACTTTGACATGGCATTTTGCTATAGTCGAATTTGAGGCCTGCCTAAATTTTATTCCCTTTTATTGCTTTGATCTTTTTGTCTGGATGCTCAGAGAATGTTTTGAACTCTTTACATCTAACAAATGTACTTGACCCTGTCTCAATATTGACCATTCTAGGTCAATGTTTCTTATTGCATGCTGTAAACTTTTGACTTAGGTGTTTGTCTTTTATTATTTAAATAAAATTTTATTAAACTACGTGCTTTAAATAATTTTTCCATTTTTTACTTTCATCTCAGAGACTCCAATTATGCAAATGTTGACTCCCTTTTGCCATTCCTCTCTACTTATAATGCTGTGCCTAAACCCCCATCTATTTTTTCAAGTTGCATTCATTTTTGTGATTTTTCTCCTTTCTTCCTCTGTGTCCATTATCACGTTCTCCATGGGGCATGTTCTTCATCATGCTTCTTACAATGTTGTCTTCATTTCTGTGTTGGCTGTTTGTCTGTTTCCTACTTCTCTCCTGGGACCTGACCCCTCATGTTTTGTCTTCTCTTACTATCTGGTCATCTCTCTCCCAAGTTCTCACACTTCTGTTGAATTTTTGTTTGTAGAGGTAATTGCTTTGCATGGCTTCTTTTTCATTTTTTCAGTTGTAGTAAAATATTTGGTCGCAATTTTCTTCTACTTTGTGGAAACATTTTTCTGGTAAATGTTTGCCATTTGTTAGTAAGTTTTGATGCTCTTTTTTTTTTTTTTTTTTATTCTTACAGTACCTTTGTATTGATCTAGTACTTGCTCATCTTTTCCTTAATCATCACTGAACCCCTGGGCCAGCTATTTGTAGGAAGTGCCTTTATTGGAGGAGGGAATGCCCTTTATGGTAATGGGGAGGGCTAGTGGGTATTCACAATGCAATCTATGACACCACAGAGAAGACACATCCTGCAAATATGACTGTTGGTTCAGTCCTTTGTTTTTGTTTTTTTATGGCCGTGCCATGTGGCACACGGGATCCCAGTTCCCCTGCAGCGGAAGCACAGAGTCCTAAGCACTGTACCACCAGGGAATCCCTGGTTCAGTTCTTTATGAAGCGCCCATCCTCTGATTCTCTCTACCAAATCCTTTCTGTGAGAGCCTCTGCTCACATCTCTGATTTACCCAGTTCCCACAGCCACTGTAGTAAACAAAGGATATAATTTCTGTGCTCAGAATGTATCTGTCCCCCTGAAGTGTTGGCGCTTTCTGACATAGCTGTCATCTCACCCTTCCCCATGCCTTGTCTCTTCATTTCATGCATCATTTCTCTCTGTTCTCAGCTACCTTGGTGACCCTTAACACATATTTTGGGATCTGTAAATTATACATGTCTCCAAATTTTACCAAAAATAATCTCCAGGGCTTTGTTTCTTTAATTTTGCTTTTGTCATACTGATAATTTCCAGAACAATAAGAGTAAATGCCAACTTATGAAGTCATATTCCTTCCATAGCTGAGAAGCCCTTCATTTCTCTCCTCTCCCCTGGCTAGTTCATCTTATATGTCGGTGTCAGGTGCTAATCTTTTGAAACACAGGCCTTTTTAAAGATCAATTTATCCATCTGCTCAAAAATATACAGTAACTCCCTGCTGAGTTCATATTCTTTAACCTGCCATGCAAGGCTGGCTGGTGCAGGGCCCTATCCTCTATGTGTGTCTCCATTTAGTTCCTTCTTTCCAACCTCTTTATTTTGTGCATGTCATTTCCTTCATGAAAATTACCCTTCCCCTTCTCTCATCTTTACATGAGCTTCTCCCACCACTGAACCCACAGTTGAAAATCATTTTGATTTTATTCTTAACTCCTACACCATTTTTCTATACTTACCTTTGAGACTTTGTCTTTCTGACATTATAGTTATTATATACACATTTCTTGTCTTACCTCCTAGCAGGAAGGCTCCAGAGAAAACAATCCTGCCTGTTATAACTTGGTTTCCCACAAAACATCCCGCACAATAAAAATACTCCACAAATATGTGTTGAATGAATGAGATCACCCTCAATACTTAATAAGAATAGGAATAAATGCTGCTTTAAAGACGAATAATTCTGCTAGTTTGGGGACGCCATCATTCCATGTGGTAAGGAATTGGGAATTTACTGTGTTTTGGTCCTTTCATAAAATAGAATTTTTTTTTTTTTTTTTTGCGGTACGCGGGCATCTCTCTGTTGTGGTCTCTCCCGTTGCGGAGCACAGGCTCTGGACACGCAGGCTCAGCGGCCATGGCTCACGGGCCCAGCCGCTCCGCGGCATGTGGGATCTTCCCGGACCGGGACACGAACCCATGTCCCCTGCATCAGCAGGCAGACTCTCAACCACTGCACCACCAGGAAAGTCCCATAAAATAGAATTTTTAAAGGAACTATTTATCATCGAAGGCACCAACTAATTGAGATCTAGCTCTCTGTGGCTTTACAGGTCTGCATCTGAGCATCTCTGCAAGATTCTTCCTGTTTCCCAGGTAATGCCCTCTCCCGCCTCCTCTATCACCTTAATCCTATCAAGGCCCACCTAGGCTGATCCTTCCCTGAAACTTCCCCAACCTCCCAGAACTCAGGGATGGGCTTTATGAATTCTTACAGCAAATTTGTTGACACGAAGCTCTTAGCAGAGATTATCTTACTCCAATAATACTATTGAAATGGCTACATTTCTTATCTCCCTAGGTAGACTGGATTCTTTGAGGACAGGGACAATATCTTACATCTTTTGTCCTAAACTCTAATAACTGAATCTTGCCCAATAATATTAATAGAGGCTTCCAAGAAACTTAGCACAGTCCTAGAGACTGCTTCACCAGAGAGAATGGCCGGATGAAATCCAGTCACATCATTCAGACACATACAATTCTAATGTCCTTTCTCAAAGACAAGTCTACCATCATCTTTTTCTCTCTGACCTTTGATCTTTAAGACTCAGGGGTGAGCATTTATTGGAGGCTTTGTATCCAAGCCTTAACCACCACGAAATGGACACGAATATTGAAAAGGTAATCTTGTGCGGCGTTCTGTAAACCAAAGAGTGCCAGCTGGTCACACCATTCTGACCGTGGAGAGGAACAGAGAGGGGCAGAGGGGCAGGAGATAAGGAAAACTGGAAAAGAAAAAAACATGGCAGGATTTATCCCTAGAGCAGTTGTGGTGTGTGTGTGTGTGTGTGTGTGTGTGTGAGATGATGATGATGAAATGACCCTTCCCACTCAGGTTATAATAGCTACCCCCTTACAGTGACCTTTGCCAAGGTCCCAGAGGGAAAGAATAAATTATAATTGTACAGAAAACAAAACATGACAATACATGAAATCAGTACAAGAATTGTGAAGCGTTAAGTCATGTGTCCCTCCACATTAGGGCAACGTTTTCCAGGGATAGAAACAAAAATAAAGCTAAACACTGAGTGCCACCTGGTGGAGAGATCTACCACCGCACTAGGATCCTCCAAAGTGAGAGGCCAGGTGGAATGCAGACTGGATGTGACCATCTGCTCCTGTCCCCACCCCCATCTCATGGAGATCTCATGCCACTTCCCTAGCACATGGGGAACTGGGGAAAGTTGCCCCAGGCCCCACTCTCTGAGGATTCTTGTTATGAGTAAGGCAGTGACACGAGGGAAAGGGTTCTTGAGAGGGATGGGGTGATGCCATTAGCTGGCACAGTATAAACATCCGTACACACGCACATACGATCCTGAATGACACCTTTCACCATCGCCTGCAAAGGGGGCGACTTTACACTCTCCCTTCTTATGACTTCATTGCCTTCAGGATTTCCCCTTGTCCTTGCAGTTCACTGTAAATGAACTCTGTAAATCCTGGGGTGGGTGCCTGTAATACTAAGGCAGGGGGAATCCAGTGTGCTCGGTCCTGGCAACTTTCTAAGGATCTCCCTGGAAAAGTTGTATTAGTCATGCATTTTACTTTCTACCCTAGCCTGTGACAGGGAATTAAATTTGCCGTGCGAGTTTGCCTTGTTCGGCAAGACTGCCAGAAAGGCTGGCACTAGACTCCTGGGTTCAATCTTCAAAGTGTTTCCATCTAGCAGCTGCCGTTTCGGACAAGCTCCTTGGAGAGGGAATCAGGAAGGCAGCATTGCTCTTCCTGACAGAACGGCCCCCTAAAAGGTTGTCTGTTTTTGAGCTGAGCAAGATAGGACTTAGAGCCTGGCCCTGCCTCAGTGACTTTGCAAAGGGACAGTTTCCTCACCATACTGACCAAACTGAGGCCACTGATGGGTCAAGAGCATTGGGGTTCCAGGTCCCAGGGCCAGACAGAGGTCTCAGCAGAGGCCAGACTTGACAAAGCTGCTTCTGTGAGCTGCTGCCCTCAGCTGCCCTCCATCTGTACGGCTAGACGAGCAGGTGTTTATGTCAAGTGCAGCATCCAAGTCAGAGAGACGCGGGTGGGATCCTGGCTCAGCCATTAACCAGCCCTATTTTCTTTGTTCACTTAACCTCTCTGGGTCTCATCGTTTTCATCTATCACATGGGGATAATACTGCTTTCCTCATGGGATTATTAGAAGAACTCACGAATGTCAGTGTCTAGTACAGGTATATATATTTTGCCATTGGAATATTCCTCATTTTCTACAAAGCAGGCTTTTGTCCCCCCTTAGTAATAGAAACATTTATTAAGCAGTTACATGTGTTTTAGTGGGTCTGTTTTTCATGTATTTTCTAAATTTAGTTTCCACATATGAGCAGAATTCACTGCTTACGGATCCACCGTCACAGTCAATACGGAACAGATCCATCAACCCCCATAATTCCTTCCTGCTGTCCCTTTGTTGTAATGCCTTCCTCCCTCTCACTCTTTGGCAACCACTGGTCTATTCTCCACCCCTTTAGTTGTGCCTTTTCCAGAATATCGTATTAATAGAATCATGTATTATGAATCCTTTGGGGGGTGGCTTCTTTCACTTAACCGCTATGCTCCATCCATGCTATTACATGCGTTAATACTTCATTTCTCTTCACTGCCAAGCAGTCGTAAGAACTGTTTTAAGCGACATACCTGTCAGTTCTCCTGCACCTTCTCTCCTAGCTTCCTAGAGTAATGCAAACTGCCTAACAGAATCCTAAAGACATTGATTTACAGGCATACCATGCTGAGGATCTTCAGGAGATAGAAACAAAAGAAAACGGTCCCCAGGGAAGTTATCATCCCACTGATTGGCTAGCATCAAACCAGCTATGTCACTCAAATGAGAATGCCAGGCTGTTTGTCATGAGTGAAGCAATGGACACAATAGTCAAAAAGTAACATTGGGGTTTGGAAAAAAAGGAAGATCCCTGGAGT
This sequence comes from Phocoena phocoena, assembly GCF_963924675.1. Classification (NCBI taxonomy): domain Eukaryota; kingdom Metazoa; phylum Chordata; class Mammalia; order Artiodactyla; family Phocoenidae; genus Phocoena; species Phocoena phocoena. The sequence goes on from NC_089231.1 coordinate 22,619,387, forward strand.
GTCAAGGGCTTGTTCATGGAGGAAGTGAGCTTGGAGTGAGCTTTGACGTAAGGAAGAGTTGGGCAAGTGAAAAGGACTCAGGAGTGAACAGGGCAGGAACTCATGCTTGGGGCAATATGGGATTTGGAATCTAAGGAAAGAAGGTAGTTAGCGTGGCTAAAACACAATTAGTAAGGGGAGACTGGTACTAAATGAAATGAGGAAAGTGACCAGAGACCAGATTAAGAGGGACACCAGGCCACTGCAAGGACATTAGATTTGCTGTGAGTGTGGTGTAAACTGCAGGAGAGGATCAGAAGAGGGACTCAGGGCTTCCCTGGTGGCTCAGTGGTTGAGAGTCTGCCTGCCGATGCAGGGGACAAGGGTTCGTGCCCCGGTCCAGGAAGATCCCACATGCCGCGGAGCAACTAGGCCTGTGAGCCACGACTAATGAGCCTGCGCATCTGGAGCCTGTGCTCCACAACAAGAGAGGCCGCGATAGTGAGAGGCCCGCACACCACGATGAAGAGTGGTCCCCGCTTGCCACAACTAGAGAAAGCCCTCACACAGAAACGAAGACCCAACACAGCCAAAAATATATAAATAAAAAGCCAAGCATTTGAAGCCCTTTAAAAAAAAAAAAATGAAGAGGGACTCAGTCACGCTTAGATATTAATAGGATTATCCTGGCTCCTCGGCAGTGAACATTCAGTCGAGTCAGGCGTGGAAGCAGAGGACCAAGTAGGAGGCTTTTACTAACAATCCAGGTGATAAATGATAATGACTTTTGCCAGAATGGTAGGGTAGAGGTGGTGACAGGTAGTCCAGAGCTGGACATATTTTGAAGGTAGAGCTAACAGATTTGCTGAAATAGCCACCAGAAGGATGGAATTGTCATTCCTTGAGATGGGAAGATTGCAGGAAGAGCAAGTTTGGGGTACAGAGAGCAGTAGTTTGGTTTTGGATGTGTTAGGGTGACGATGCCTCTTAGATGGCCCTTGTGGTGATGTTGATCTAATGCCAGAGCACTAAATGTATGAATCAATGGGGAGGTTGGGGGCTGGGAAGGTCAGGGTGTCTTTCATGCATAGGTGAGCAAACAGGGGTACATATAAGATGGGTCTAAGTGGACAGCGAGTGATGGGGGCAAGGCTTCGAGGAAGCCCCACCGTGATCCAGGCAAACAATGATGGCGATCTGGGAGCGGAATTGAAGGAAGAGAGACCCTTAGAGAGATTGTTTAAAGGATGACTGTCTGATCTTGGGGATGAAGACAAATATTCCCTGTTAAAATCTTGGATGACTTCAAGACTGGTTTACCTTACTAGAAATAATTCTTAATGGACCTTGTTTACGTTTTATGGCAGAAACATTTTTTACAACTAATGAAAGCACACGCTTCATATCATCAAAAAGGAACGAGTTCAATTTTTTTGGCCTCAGTAGAAAGAACTCCAAACTTTTGTTTTGTGACATCTTATCAGCAAATGGTGGTGTCCACTCAACTCCAGTGCTTAAAAAGTTCCAATTCCTCCTGCTTTCCTTGGAAACATCTATCTTGAACAGTCCAAATCTGTAAACAGTCTCAAAGTGGGCAGCATGCAGAGTTGGAATAGATTCAAATACCTGAGTTCACTCTCCTGCTTTAAGGAAAATAATTGAATCTTTCAGCTTTGATAATGACTCACAAGCTTTAAGGTCATCACCCTAAATATCACTGGTCTTTGTCTCCTGGGGAGAGAGACAATGTCTGAAATGCGCTACCCCACTGCGCCTAGAATTTGTACTCACCGTTGTGGGCTGACTGTTCATATCTTTAAAAATTTCCTTTTCTTAATACAAGCTAATTCTGTTTTTTAATAGTTCCCTGAGGAATGTATATTCTTTCTCCTAAAGGAAGACCTTCCTCAAGTTCCTCATCTCAGGGATGGTCCACTAACCATCCAGTCACCACATTTGAAGTCTGAGAACCATCCTCTGTCTCCCCCCAATATCTCAATCATCCCCCAGTTTTCCCTCCTCAGTGACCCTCTGGTTCATCCCTTCCTTTCCACCCCCCTTTTTCACCACTTTTGCTGAGCCTTTCCCACTTGGACGGCTGTCACCACATCAAAACCAGTCCCCTAATCGAGCCTCCACTACTGTCACAGTGGTCTTACAAACCCATACGGTCTTGCTTCAAATCTGTAGCAATTTCCCATCACTTTAAGGACAAGGTCCCCACTCCTCAATATGGCATGCCTGGAACCTCCTGGTGTCATCCAGTTTTCTTCTCTAACCTTTTCTCCTGCCAGAATCCCTGTATGCTTCAGACCTCCCAGCCGCAGAACCCATCCCAGTTTCCCTAAGCAGGCTCATTCCCTCTTGCTTCTGTGCCTTTTTACAAATGCTTCTTCTGCTTTGACCACTCTCTTTCAACTCCCTACAGAGATCTTCATCATCCTTCAAGATCCAACTCAAGCATCAGTTCCTTTGGCTGTCTCCCCAGCCGTGCCCCTCCAGCATGGAGCTGGGTGCTTTTATTCTCCTCACCCCATAACACTCTCACCTTCCTTGCATCCTAGTCGCCCTCCCACGGAGCCATAACTGTTGGACTAATGCCCTGTTAACACGTGTGAGCATTTGTGTGTGGTGGGGGAGGAGTATACAAACACTTACACACAGTTTGCTTCATCCCTGCACCTAGAACAGTGTTGGCACCGAGTAAACATTCACAATGTTTCATTCCATGAATGAATGCATGAACCAAAGGTTTTAGGTTTAGTGGGCTCTGACAATTTTGAGATGTTACCTTGAGGAGCTAAATGCATACAAAAATATATTTTGTCTTTAAATCTTTAAAGGAATCATTCATTTTTCCCCCCTACCAAAGCCCTTCAGTTAAAACTTTCCACATAAGAATAAAGCCAGAACCCATGGCAAAGGTGGTCGAACTCTGCCCATCACCAATCAATGGCATAAGCAGCAGCTTTTATGATGTCACTTTGGTCTCTAGGAATAAATCAACCTCAGTAGTCTTTAGGATCCAACCTGCTCACAAGTAAAGAAGTTTGTCTAGTATATACCTGTATGGAAGCCTCACAGCGTAAGTGTTTTCCAAAAACCCTAATTTACCCCTAATTTAGCCCATGATGTACATGGGCTACTAGTGCAGAGAAAATGGAACCACAGGGTCTAGTTCACTTTGGCACGGAGCCTGTTCTACCTGGAGCAGGGGTTGCCTTCTCAAAGCTTAGAAGGGATCTAAATCATATATGCAGTAGGATTTGGAGAGACTCTAGGAAAGCCATTTACCCCCCAAATGTCTTCCCATCTGAGAGCCAAAACCCTTGATCTCCATCAACAGAAATATCCCTCTTGGATACATTAGCCAAGGATTCTTAGAACAGGCAGTATGGTCAACTTCTACAACCCATGGCATGGATCACCTTCTCCAAGACAAGAGGACCTTGGAGCATGAAGGGAGCTTTCAACAGAGAGGACAGACTCAGAAAGGGAAACAGGGCACCAAAGTTACACTTGTCTTCCCTTCGCAACCATGCCTGCCCCTTTTGCTATTCATGGGTGTCCTCACATCGGGGACATTCTCTACAATAGCCTTTCCATGTCCTGCTAAGCAAAATGACGGAAGATTTTTTTTGATAGCCATAACTCCCCTGTGACTTCTGAAAGGTCCTGGCCAAAGTCTGGGTCTGAATAAGCTTTCAGAACCATGAGTCAAACCTGGCTGAGGACTCCACCAGCCTGGCTGAAATACATGCATCAAATGGCAAATAAAACAGCCATGTGATCTCTTTCAAAAGCATGACTGTTCTTGGTGTTGCATGAAACTTTTTCCCCCCACAAGGCAGAGCAAGCCTGCTCTTCAGGAAATGATACTGTGCGATGTATAAGTCACCAGGATTCTGCTGCAGTCTCTGGGCTTCCCAATAAAGCTGATTTTCACACTGATCTCCAGTTGTGCCCATGAATAACGCACATTTCAAACATGTCCTGAATAACAATTTAAACAGAAAGAGATGGTGTTATGTCATGTCTTCCAAGGGAAGGGTTCAAAGTGCACAGAAAACAAATTAAACAGATGAAGAAAGCAGGGCGGGGGGATCCCATCAGTGGGAACAGACTCAAGGTTGCTGAGGCAGTGGTTCTGCGAAAGGTTTTGACAAGAATAAGGTACTAAATGCATCAGTGTGAGGATTGGTAAAGCCCACATTTGAAACAGGCAGTTCTAGACAAGGCAGGATCCAGGAGAGAGGGGAGACAAGGGGGAGAGTGGAAGGCATCTGCTATATCAGAAAAGGTAAGAGATGACCCCCAGGTGACTTTTGAATCCTATGAAAAACCTGCCAACAGCCTAGCACCATGGGATTTCTAGTGACTGCTTGTAGAAGAAATGAAGCCTGCTGGATAGCTTGGATTATCAAAATTGGTCCATTTGCTCTTTCTGGATGCACATCCCTGCTTCTGGTGCAAGAAAAGTATGTCAAATCATCAGAATCACTAATGGCAAGTACCGTTCCTTAAGTACAGGCATTTGCCCTGTCAGTCAGTGCCGTGGCTTCCCGCAAGCCCACCTCCAGCCCCCACGAGGGTTCAGCTACCTCTGCCTCAACACTTTCTTAAATGCCCCCCAGATGCTGTGTAAGAAGAGCAAAAAGAATAGGCAAAAGAAAAAAAGTAATTTAAAAAATAGTAAAGCAGAGACCCAAGTAGATGACGTCACTTTGGTTTTCTATATTGGAGGGCCTAGTGTTAAATAGTCACATGTGATCAGACAAAGGAGACAGGGCTGGGTGTCGAGTACACACTAAGGGTCTACATGTAACAAGCAGCCTCAGCCAGGTGTAGGGATAGACGAGGATCTGGGGACGATCCTCACATGATTCAGCCAGGTCTCCTTCCCAGGAGTCCAGCAAAACTGAAAGGGAGGAGAACGTGAGCAAGTACGAGGGTCAGGTGTTTATTTCAAGCAAGGAAGAGCAGATGGTAGTAGATGCTAACATAAGCCTCCTAGGAGTCATATTCCCCCAAACCCCTAACGAAGCAGTGGGACTCCCTGCCATATACCAGAGTTTTGACACAGACCCCAAGAGAAGGCTGACGGCTCTCCTCCCTACTTGAGCTCCCTGCTTGAGGTGTTTGGGGACTCCTGGACAAAGGCAGACCCACCAGGGCTCAGAGCTGGCGCCCAGGGCCAGGCAGAGAAGCCATCCTCTGGAGAGCTCACGCTGAACCAGGTAGCAAGGGTTTCTGCCACGTGCTGTGGGCCAGCACTCTGCTCAGGGCTGGGGACAAAGCACTGTCCCCTAAGGCTCAAAAATAAGTGAAGGAGACACCAAAAAATGACCCCGAGGGCGGCATTGTCTTAGCTGGGCTACTTGTATGAGCGCCTCCGTCAGCCGGTCAAGACACAAGAGTTTTATTGCACATCTACCAGCAAGAGCTGCAGTACTCAGTAAACCCCCCGAATGTGGGTCCTGAGAAAGCGTTGCCGCGGTAACGGGTATTTGGACATCTCGAGTGATGGCTGGCTCCCACACTGTGCCATCCCTTATCCGCAAAGGCGAGTGGGGTGGCTTCTTACGTTCTGGTCGGGAGAGAGACTGAGGAAGTGACTGATCTGTGACCGTTATTCTTCCCCGTTCAGCTCCTTGTGATGGCGCTGACCAACTGAAAAATATTGTTTTCACTACCTCCCAATGATGTCACCCGCATTTTACGTCCCTGAATTTTTACAGCTCACTTATCTTGTTACGGCTGAGGTTTTAGTCAATTCTGCCTGAGGAGGTATCTCGCTACTCGTAAGTAAGACAAGAATAAGAGAAATTTAATAACATTCCAGTAACATATATTAAAGGGGGACACCGTTGGGCACAGCGCTAGGTATAGTCAGTCATGAGCAAGACAGGTAATCGCTGACTGCTTGGAATTCACAGTCCAGAGGGCAAGGCAAGCATGAAACAAGTCATATGAGTACAAGCGCTATGGAAGGAAAGCACAAGACGTATAGGTAGCATTTTGGATGATAAATAATATTAATCTATCTTTTGTCACTTTTTTACCAGAAGAAAAAGAATAAAAGAAGGGAGTTGAAAGGAAGGGAAAAGGAGGGAAGCAGGGAGGGAGGAAGGAAGAAAGGAAGAAGGAAAGAAAGAAAAGAGAAAGAAAGGAAGAAGGAAAGAAAGAAAAGAGAAAGGAAGGAAGAAAGGAAAGAAGGAGAAAATAGAAATAAGCATGAGGGTAAGTGGCAGCTGGGACCTGGCCTTAGGAACAGGGAGGCAATAGGGAGTGGTGAGGACTGCAGCAAACTAGAGCTCACCCAGATCTACAGGCGATTGCCCAGATCTCCAGCTAACTGCTCCCAAGTGTAATTGCACAGCCATTGTTTCCAAAGCTTCCACTTTTTAAAGTAAAGCAACAATTCTGATTTTTTTTTAGGTGAACTGTCCTGATTTTTAAATGCTGACTCATATAAAAAACTAATAAGTTCCAAACAGGCCAAACCAAACACTCTGGCAGTTGGGATTCAACTCTTGAGGAGCCAGTTTGCAGCCTCGGCCTTAAATGGTATCATGGAAGGTTATAGATCTCTGAGCGCAGGGCCAGACAGATCCCATTATACCAGACCCTGGGCTTCTTCTACAGCATGGCAAACGCCTCACAGCGATTTCACATTCCTTATATGTTTCTGCCTTATAAACTGACATCACATTTTTACCTCCGTTTTTTGCTAAGCTTGAAGAGCTGTCTTTTGAGAAGGACATTTGACTAGGTGACTTCAAAGGTCGCTTCTGAATCTAATTGACAGCCCCCATCTTGAAACTATGACACTAATAGCAGCATGACAATGATGAAGGCAATGGTGCATTAAATACTTCATTTCCCGTGAGTTCATCTGTGTTATCTGGTTTAAATTACTCAAAGTATTCAATCGTCTCATTTAGGTAGGAAGTTATCACTGAATCACACACTATGGGTAATATATAAGCCTGACCTGCTTATCTTTCCATCCGTTTTTTTGGATGCTTGTGCTGGAGATTATAGACATGCCTAATAACTAGTGGCATTTTGCTTCACTGGCCATAAACGTTACCTTCAGGGCGAGCAGGTGCAGAATGAGACAGGCTGTATGAAAAGATCACCATTTCTACTGTTTCACCAGATTAACTCAGGATGGCTCTGAAGTGAGCACGGTTTCTCTAGAAACTGACAGTCTAGCCAGAGAGAGAAAGGATCTTTGCACATTAGCAGTAAAGCAAGAGCTAATTTAGGGACAAATTCACGGGAAAAGAGATGAGAGGTGCCAGGGAGTTTGACTCTTTTTCGAAGCAGAGATGGATGGAGTCGGGCCCCTGGGGAGGTGAGTCATATTAGAAAATGCGGGCAGGAGGACTGAGGGTGAAAGTTCAATTCCCGTCTTCGGGTTTCCAGGTTTTACCTCCATTTGGCAGCCTGGGACGTGTGTGGGGAAGACCACGAGGGGGCTGGGAGGGTAACCAGGACAACCCGGGTCTCTGCCTTGTCTTCTGTCCCCTCGTGGCTCTGGCACATGTTGCCTCCGGCCCAAACCACCGTGGCCAGCGTGCCAACCGCACAGTACCAGGCTGGCACATGGCAGTGTTCGGCACACAGCACTAAGGGCCTCTGCTCTTCGTGTTGGTTTCCGCCGGATCCCATTTCTCAAGGAACAGCAGGTCGAGAGCAGGGCTTTTGAAGACTCGCGCTCAGGGCACCGTCTGCAAGCCAGCCTGCTGGGTGCCCTTGGCCGCAGGCAGGTCCAGGAGAGGAGGGGGAGTAGGCTGGGAGGCCAGAGGAGGCCTGGAAGCCCCCTCTTCCCACGTGCCTGGAGGTCTGAAACTCTCCTAAGCCAGTTCAGGCAAAACAATTCAAGTTGCCTGCAGGCAAGGAGGCGCTGTGGGGAGCTGAGAGTCCTGATGGGGAGGCAGGTGGGGTGGGAAGGAAGGGAGAGAGGGTGGGAGGGAGATCCCATGTGGAGAGAAGGAGAAGGCTTTGAACTTGCAGATCTCTCCAGCTGAGCCAAAATCCACACTAAAGCAGCCCCAGCTGGGTGCCCAGGGGGTCCATGAATAAGTGTTAGGGGGTGAGTGAGATGACAGCTCCCCGACCTTAATGCATTCACCCCAAGGTGCTGGCGGGCATCTGCTCCATAATTAACGCTAGGCTCTCCCCTCTATGCCTCCTCCTTCACCTGTGGTTGCTGAGACATTTGCCATAATTATTCCCCACGTCTCCAGGAAGGAGTGTGCCCCTGGCTCGTTTGCTTCCTCCATCACTTCCATTCTGGGCTGGGGGACAGCCGTCCCTGGCTAGCTGGGGGTTGGGGGCACCCCATTTCCAGGGGCCATCCTCCCCACTGGGGTTCATCCACACAACATCTGTTCTCCCGCCAGGAGACTCACTGGGGCATCAAGAATGGAGGAGCATCACAGGTACCTGAAGGGACATTTTCCACCAACAGATCAACAATCTATATCATGTCTAATGGCATGATGTGATGTGCCCGTGGGTTGAAAATCACTGCAGTAACAAAAACTGATGAGGTTACGTGGCACACAGAAAAGGTTGAGAACGTCTCTCCAACGACTATACCAATATTATTAATATTAATAATAGCAATAATAATATCATTTATTCTACATGAAAGAACAAGGGAAGGTGTCCATCTGGCTTCTTACTTATTCTCAGAATCTGTCCCCATGTGTTGCACCTACCAGGCAGACAATATATATTTTTTGAAGAGACAGATCACTGCTTTGTCACATACTTTACAAAAGTTGTCTCCAAATATCACAGCACTCATGAGATGTAAGTAAAATCATCTCTATTTTAAGGGGAAGAAAATTGAGGCACAGAGAGGTTGAGCAACTTGCCTAATGCCACACAGCAAGTAAGATACAAAGTCGGGATTTGACTACAGATCTATGACACCAAGACTGTGGTCCTTCTGTTTTGCCATGTTGCCGGGTCACTTCCCTGCATGAAACACTTCAGTAGGTCCCTGAAAGTGAGTTTCTTGTTCTTTCTGTTTATAATGTCTTATTTGACTCTCACCCATTCTTGAACTTAAAGACTCAGTGACAATGCCCATTAATTTGTGAATCTTTTATTAGCGTGAATCATATTTTCTTTAACTCTGTATCACTACTGCATTTCACAAATACCTAGCACAAGGTAGATATTCAATAAATATTTGTTGAATTTCTATTTTACAAAGAACAATCCTGAGATTCAGAGATGGAACTCTCTCACTAGAGGCTATATAGCCAGGAAATATAAGAACCGCAATTTGAATTAGAGCTCTACTGTGAGTTCAGGGACCTTTCCACTAATCCATGTACCACTGAGCTCCATGGACATCATTTCATATTATACAACAACTGAAGTTCTATAATTGTGGTTATTTCCATTTTGTCTGACAGCATCTTAATATATACCACCAACTAATAATCCTAAACTTGAGTTATTTCATTTTATTATAATGAGAGTAAAGCAAGCTTATTATGGAAAATTAGATGAAAACAGAAAAGAAATTAAATCAATAATCCCAAAACATTTAAAATGAATATTTTCTTCCAATATGCTTATGCCTTTTTACATAATTTAGATTACAGTCTTTACATAACTTGGGATTCTAATTTTTTTTAGCTTAATATTATAATATAAACATTTCCCTGCTTACTTCAGTAATTTCAATAATTTCCCTATTTACCATTTAAGTGACTTAAAATTATCATTTAATATGTTCAATAATCATTTTTAATGACGGAAAAAAAATCCATTGTATGGAGTACAGACTATCAATTAAACATTCTGCCCAATCCTAGATAATTTTTCACTATTAAAAATAAGAATACAGCGAACATGTTTTTTTTATTCTTTCTGAATTTCAGAACACTTTTTAGAGTAATTTTCTAGGAGACAAATTATCGAGTCCGTGGGTATGAGCATTTTCAAGGCTCTTGACATAGATTGCAAACTGCTTTCCAAATGAGTTGTGCTAATTTTTTTTCCCCACTAACAGTGATTTGGGTTTTACCATCCTTTTAAATTTGACAATTTCTTGAAAATATGCACATACAACCATCATGTTTTGAATTGTAATAGGAAAACAACGTTAGAGATGGGAGGCCCCCTTCCCCCTCTTATACGTTAGGAAACTGAGGTCTGGCCAGTTCCAATGGCCTGCCCAAAGCCACAGCCATTTGGGGGAATGAGCTGGGCTAGAGCCAGGTCCCCTGACCTCCACTTCCCCACAATGTCTCCCAGGGATCTAAAAACAATTTTACAATCTATTTATCTGTTCAACGGCAGTGTTGCACAGTTGCCATCACTTGACATCTTAATTTTGATTATGCCTTCAAGGGAAGCAGCTTTTGAAATATCTGGACCTGGCAAGTAACAAATTCCCTTCTATGGTGAGAAAAGGGTATTTCCTGATAACAGTCTACTACCTGCCAGGGTTCTGTAGGGAACCTTGTATCTACTTATCACTTCCTTCTCTTGGCTCGGGCTTCTGGAACTCTGTGAGTCCTGCTTGACACGCAGCTTGGCAACTTTCACTACATCCTTCCCGTGGGCCTCTGCCTTCCTGTCCCTGCTCAGCACAAAGGCAGCCTACCTCGTTTTCAACCTCAGGCCAAGCACAGTGTTGCTCCGGCCCATCTGCCGCATTGGCCGAATTTCCCTGATTGCTAAGTGATTCCAGGCTCTTCCCAGCAGGGCTGAGTGAGCTGCAAGTTAAGCCTCCCCTCCAAGGCTCTGCCTTGTTCGCAGACGCTGTAGGATGTGCAGTGGAGTCTTCAGATGCACTCTCTCCACCAGGGCCTGGACGGCACAACACTGGGCCCATTGCGCACTCCGTGGGTGGCCTGTACTCTGCCGCAGGGCAGAAAGTACCTCCCCAACAAAGTCTCCCAGGTGACATTTCAACACCCAGCCTCTTCCCTCCAGTTCACGTTACATACCACGGCAATGCAAAGTGGTCTACAATACACCTCAACTTACCTCTCTGCTCAGAAACCTTCCTATGACCACAAGCTGAGAGCGGTTGGCTTGGCTTTCAAGCCCCTCCCTATATTATAACACCTGCCTTCCACCAGTTACTCAAGTTCATTGTATACCAGCCTAGCTAGGAGAGGCTTACAAAAGGAAGGGGAGCAGAAGGAGGCAAGTGAGTTAAGGGTGGAGTGAGTGATATGATTGAGATTGGGTGTAGAAAAGAAGCGTGTCTGGGATAGTAAGGGGCTTGTGCTGTCTACTCTACTAGAATGTTCTTTCTTATTTCCTCTCTGATAGACCATTCATCCTTCATAGCCCATTCATAAGCCACCTTTGAAGATTTCCATAACCTGCCTCACCTCTAAACTTTAATCTCTTTTCTCACTACTCCTAAGACACTTGGTCCACACCCCTACAATGCCATTTTTCACACTGAACTGACATATTTTTTAAAATGTGTGACTCTCCACAACTAAATATCCATGCTAGTTTTTAAAAGGTCCTGTGTCTGTTCGTCTTTTTTTCTCTTCGTTATCTAATACTTCTCGTGTACTTAGCGCATGATCAAAATCATGCAAGATTGAACACAATGTGTAAGACAGAATTAAAGCTGGATAGAATGAACCCAGGAATGAAGGAATCATGAACACGTAAGTGGAAAAGAGTTAAGTGTCACACCCTAGATGGCACACGTACACATTCGTAATACGAATCGGCACCTTTAACGTAAGGATGTGGACATGAAGTCATCTGACTGACTGGGAGTTTTGCAGGACACTGAACACGGGAAATTATCAACAAATGTTGATCAGTAAATAAGCTTGATAGTTTTTCACTGAAGAGCCCCAGGACTAAAACTGTAAAGAGTAAGCTCTGTAGTCAGAATAATCCACGTACCCTTGGCCAGCCAGAAGCAATTCTACTCTTTTTTCCATAACGAAGCGTACATCATGAGCCATAGTGGTCACTGCTAGGCACCTATGACATCCCCCTAACGGGTCTCATATCTATTAAGCAGAGGAAGGCTTGGGTGCACAGCTAATCCATTTAGTAGCCAAGAGGGAATTCGAAGCCTAAGATTCCACACATCTCTTGATCACCAGATAATACGTCAGCACTAAAAATATCCATGGAAGAATTATGTCTGGTTGGGCATTTGAAGAAGACTTTGTGCTCTCTCACTTGAGGATACTGGGGGAAATGTGACCATGTCACTTACCTGCAGTTCTTGAATAGGTGGAACATTCTTGCCAAGTAGCCTGAGAGCTGCTGGTGGAACATGTCACTTTTTCTTTACCCTCCTCTTCTTCTACATGCATGTCTATCCTTTGTAATTGAATCTAAATATGGCATTGGGGTATTTTTAAAATCTAGAGATTGGAAATACTTATTGGAAGAGGCTGGTTTAGGGGTTGGGGGCTTGGCACTGGTAGCAGCTGAGGGGCTTGGAGACAGGAGGCAGGAGGAAGGCTGCCCAGAAGCAGAGGGAGTGTGGAAAAGGCCAGGTTTGGCTTAAGAGCCTTAGCATCAGCTGCTGTAACCTGGCAAATGGATAAGTAATTTTTTCACAGCCAGCAGTAAAATGAAACTTATGGAAATAATAATGTAAATGTTCTGCCTAGCCAGTGAGTTAAATGAGAGAAGAGGAGATGTTTCCAACCAGGCCTGAAAATCAGTGCAGTTTGGTGGTCTAAGGATAGCCAGGAAGTTAATGGTATTTCAAGTTTTGAGTCAATGATGTACATCAGAGGGCAGCAAACTATGGCCCATGGCCCAAATCCAGCCCATCGCCTGCTTTTTAGGCTCACCAGAGAAGAATGGGCTTTACATTTTTAAATGGATGGGGAGAAAAATAATCAAAAGAAGACTATATCATGACACATGAAAATCATATGAAATGAGAATTTCAGTACCCGTAAGTAAAGTTTTATTGCCACTATGTAAAGTAAAGTTACATAGCCACAAGTATTCATTGACATAGTGTCTATGGCTGCTTTCTTGCTACAGTGACAGAACTGAGTAGTTGCAAAAGAGACCACATAGCCTGCAAAGCCCAAAATATTTATTTGCTATCTATCACTTTCCAGAAATTTGTCAACCTCTAATATACACCGTCAGAGAAGATTAGTTCAGGGTCCATCCCTTATGCAGTAAAGGCAACATGTAACACAGTACAAGGCACAAGCTTGAAGTTCAAAGAGAATTTGGAAGACTCCTGGTCCAGCTTCCCACTCTAGAAAGTCCCGCAGAAGCTACCCAGGAGTGAGGACTCGCAACTTCCAAAAAGCCTAACCCTTCATCAAACACTTCAACTCTACCTACTATGATTCCAATATTGACCTAAAGCCATCCTCACCCCCACCCATCTTATACAGATAAGTTACAAGCTTTCTTATCTATAAACTATTTCTACATTGAGAGAGCATTAACAAAAATCCTTTTTGATCAAAGAGGGGACTCCTACCACCTTCCATGGGTTAGCACTTTGTGCGTATTAAGGGGCTTTCACAAACAACGTCCCATTTTGCCTTCATTACATCTCGCAGGGAATAGGCCTTCATGATTACTCCTGTTACAGGCAAGGAATCCAAGGGTTAAGGTTACGGACTGAATTGTGCCACCCTCCACTCCCCGCCAAAAGCACATGTTGAAGCCCTAACCCGCAGTGTGATTGTTTTTGGAGATAGGGCCTTTAGGGAGGTAATGAAGGTTAAATGAGGTCATAAGGGTGGGGTCCTAACCCAAAAGAACTGGTATCCTTATAAGAGGAGAAAAAGACACCAGTGATCTCTCTCTCTCTATATATATATACACACAAAGAAAAGGCCATATGAGGACACAGCAAGAAGGTGGCCATCTGCATGTCAGGAAGAGAGCCCTCATCAGAAACCAACCCTGATTGCACCTTGATCTTAGACATCCAGCCTCCAGAACTGTGAGAAAATAAATGTCTGTTGTTTAAGCCCCCCAGCCAGTAGTACTTTGTTATGGCAGCCCAAGAAGACCAGTTAATATGGTTAAATGACATGGTCAAAATGAGGCAGCTCACCAGGGTCAGAGCAGGGACCCATCACTCATTATGCAAATATTTATTTTTTAAACACCTACTAAGTGTAAGGAGTCTTACGGAGGAGACAGGTTTTAGGCCAAAAGTCACACCAAAACAAATAAAGCTATGACTATAATAAGTGCTACCACAGACAGATTATGTACTATGAGATGTAAATAAGATGAGCTAACTTACTCAAGGCGGTCAAAGGAGGCTACCTGGAGACACAATTGGACTGACAGCTAAAAGGCAAAGGAGAAGTGAAGGAGGAGAGGGAACATCCAGAGAGACGGCATGTACAAAGGCCCTGTGGTAAAAGGAAGCATGTGATGATCAAGGAAATCAGAGAAGGCCAATCTGTCTGGACCAGAAAGACAGGGGGAGTAACATGAGAGGAGGCTGCAGAGGCAAGAACTGGTCAGATTTCTCATGACCTTGTCAGCCATTTTAAGTAAGTGTGGCTTTATTAAGAGAATTTAAGAGCATTAACATGCTTTCAACATGAGAATGACTTTTAAAGGTTTCTAATTAGAAAGGATTACTCTGGCTGCAGGGTGCTAAACACTGGAGGAAGTCAAGGGAGCTGCAGGAAGCCTAGCTGAGAGATTGTTGCAGAAGACAAAATGAGAGCGGCTTGTTCCTATGCCCACAGAGGTTGCTTTGAAAATGTAGAGAAGGAACTGGTTAAGAGAGCTGTTGATGAGGTAAAATCATCAGGTTTTGTGATTGATGCAGTATGAGGATGAGAAGGGGATGTCAAGTACATCTTCATGATTCCTGTATATTTAATAGAATGAAGGAGAGGAGGATGACATTGACTGAGATGTGAAATACTACAAGAGGATGTTGATGCTCTCCAGCCCCCAGAAACATACCTGCAATTGAACAAAGTTGGGTGTGCTAACTAACAAGGGAGAATGCACGACAGGGAACTGCAGAGCACCTCAGTGAGAGGGTGTTAGAAGGGACATATTATAGAATTTGGGCTTCTCTTAGGTCATTTGGGGATTATACAAGGAGATGGGGCTTTGCTCTGCTTTGGGTGCTGCTGGGAAGCGGGGATGATTCTATGGGTGTGGAACTTCATCATTGTTACCTAGAAGGCCATCAGGATGGAGTGATTGATAAAGCTGTGATTGATAAAGACAGTTCAGGCTTATATTATCCGGGGTAAATGATGTTTGGTCATTTTTGTGGTAGGGACATTGTTTATCTTTTTGTCTGTGTTCAGACATGATTATGGAATGATCTTGCCTGTGTCTTGTCTGAGTGGCCTTGCCTGATGCTGGTGTTCTTTGGACTTGTTTATGTCAAGCAGGAGAACACCACAGCTTAGCTATAAAGGACAGGACGCTCCCAGCAACGCCACAGCCTCCCTGATGGTGCCAGGCGAGTTCCCGCTGTCGGAGCTGCTTTCTTTTCTCAGTCACCCCTTTTGGTCAAGGACAGATAAAGTTGGGCTGCAGGACATTCATCTAGGATATTCCCATTGTTACCACTGCTGAGCTTTTGCTGATTAGGAGGTTGAAGAGGATGTAGTCTGTAGTGGGACTAGGGTTTGTCACTGCATTTCCCTTTGTGGCAGGACACGTCGCTTAACATCTGACAAGACAATGGCCGCACAGTAGCATTTATAACTCTGGACAGGATACATCAGCCAACTGCAACACAGATAATTACCAGAAACAGAAACAAACACGGTACTTAGTTCACACAACAGACCCTGAAGACAGGGACCTAGATTACCAAACCCAGGCAATGAAAACGTGTCCCAGGTTCCAAATAGTGTTCTCTTGAGATCCAAACGGAGCCTAATTATAGATTTCTATTTAGGTGCAACAGAAAGTGTTGGCTGCAACACAAATTTGGCCAGCTAAGAAGAAATTAAGGGCGATGTGATTAGCCAAGACAATGTAGCTAATGAATTTAAATTTAAACTGGTTTGTTGGGTTTCCAGAGCAGAATTTGTATTATTTATGATATCTGATAGGGTCAGAGATAAGTTTCAGACCACCTTTCCACCTGTATTATCCCTACTCTGATTGCAGCTCGCGTAGCTATGTAAGAAGAGGCAGTCAATTCTTCCTCTTGGGAATTCTCCCAAGTAGCCTGTATTTGCCTCTTTGGGGAGGTGTCTGGGTGTTCTTTTCAGGGAATCGCATAAATCCATTGCCTGGATCCACATTTCCTGTGGCTCAGAAGAACAGAGTGAGTGTGAGAAGGCAATTATCGGTGCCAAGAAGAGCAGTGACCCTCTTGTTGAAGAAGGTCTGACTGAAGTTGTTTCAGTTTGGGGTGAATTTTGCTAAAATTATCTCCTTTGAAATTATATATTCGAGTTTAATGTTTCAAACCCCTGATTGACTGCTCAAGTTAGAGCTGTGATAACAGTGGTTGGTGTGCTTCAAGATGCTGAAAATGCCAGCTCTTGGGAAAATGACAGTTCTCTGAGAAACAATCAGGTTCACTGCACATCTGTCTTCAACGGAAAGGTTATCACTGAGCGCACAAAACTAACTATGATGGTCTTTCCCCCCAGCACTGAGGGTCCTTTATTACTAACTAAAGATCCTATGAGAAAAGAGGAGACATTTCACTTTAACTTCCTGTTGATGTCCATTTTCCTTTCACTAGCTATCTTATCACACACACAAAATATTTTGCTTGAAAATAAAGTCCTTCTGTATGGTTTGAACATTTCTTTTCTGAAAAGCAGAGGATGGAGTAGATGACATCCCTGTGTCCCCTGGCGTCATTGGAATTCTATGATTCCTGGACTGGACATAGTGAAAAATATATAATGTGATAACAATTTCTGCCATATAGGAAATTAATCAATATCGATGATTAATAACCATACAGCAGGACTTCCCTGGTGGTGCAGTGGTTAAGAATCCACCTGCCAATGCAGGAGACATGGGTTTGAGCCCTGGTCCAGGAAGATCCCACATGCCACGGAGCAACTAAGCCCATGTGCCACAACTACTGAGTCTGTGCTCTAGAGCCCGCGAGCCACAACTACTGAGCCTGTGCCACAACTACTGAAGCCCACACGCCTAGAGCTCATGCTCCGCAACAAGAGAAGCCACCGCAATGAGAAGCCCACGCACTGCAATGAAGAATAGCCCCCACTCGCTGCAACTAGAGAAAGCCTGCGTGCAGCAACAAAGACCCAATGCAGCCAAAAATTAATTAATTCATTAATTTAAAAAATAACCATACAGCAGGATGGTGATGGTGATAATGAGGACTCAGTTGCTGCTAACAGTGTGAAGACTTCTACTTTGGTTGGGGGTGGGTAGAGGGCATAAGAATCATTTGAGTTCAATTTCCAAAGAATTTGATGAACTTTCCTCTTATTGGAAGTTGAAAATGAAACTCACAGATTCACAGAGGGAGGGAGCAGAGATGGCTTAACATAAAGGTGTTGGGTTTCAGTAGTTGTAACATAAGGATTAGACCCAGGGCCTCTAGGCCTAAGATAAGGATAATGTATTTGAAATCAATTAAAGGATTGATAATTTCACCCCCCCCCAAAGGTTCACCTCATCCTTAAGAAAATGATTTGTAGGAGCCTAAAAGCTCAGAAACATACCATTTTCTGTAGGAGAAGGTGAGCATTCACTTCCCCCAAATACAAAGGCTACATCCACGTAACTGAGTTGACAATTACACGTGGGACCATCTGGCTATATTTATAATTGGTATAATGAACAGCTCCTTGTTTCAGATATTAAAAGCAAGATGACTTAGCACATGCTAAGCGAGCATGAAGATAGACCCTATCCAGTCAAATGATGGAAATGAATTTAATAATAAAAACCCACCAGGAGAAGCAACTGCTCGTGTGAATTTCAAAGAATCTCTTCCTGCCATCTGCTGTTGCTAGCATTTTATATCACCATATTCACCTGCTCTCTTCCAGAGCCCAGTGCTGCTAAGCTCTTTGTACAGAATAAGTTACTAGGCAGGAGAACAGAGTGACTGAAGGGATGGGAGTGAATACAAAAGGCCCTTCACCATCTCCAGTCTCAGCGTGCTATTTTTACCAGCCAGGTAGACACCAGCAGTATAGGAATCAACGCTGGACTTCTCCAGGAAAGCTTTCACAATGAAGGACAAAAAGGGGCTAAAGAAGTGGCGACTTGGGTGGGCTCAAAGATCACCAGGGCCATCAGGTAGAGCTGCTTGGCCACACCAGTATCCCATTGCCCCCCTCCATGTCCCTCCTCCCCAGTACCCTGCAACATGAAATCCAGATGTAATCAGGTCTGAAGACTGCAACAAAGAAGATCTGCCCAGAGGAAGAACACATGCCTGCAGGCATTGTCAGCAAACACCCTGGAGCCATTTATAGATGTCCCAAAGCCTGGGACAGTGCAGAAGGTCAGTAGAAGGGAAACAGTACTCTCATAAATGGAGAATCAGGCATTGGTGGTGGTGGTGGTGGTGGTGGAGGGGTGATTTTGATATTTCTCTCTCAAGAGAAGAGCTTAGGAGACAAGGTACTTAAATAATCATGGGTCCAGGTTGGTCCCACCTCACAAGCTTACAGCAGAGAAAGGAGAATTTAGGGGACCGTGAATACAAGCAGCAAGCAAGCTCTCCAATCATCCCCCAGGGATCTGATTTGTTTGCACTGTGTTCCCTGGTAAAGAGAAAGGGAAATCTTACCTTGATTTAAGCCCAGTGCCCGAGGGAGCTGCAGTGTGGCCAGATTCCCCAGAGAGAGAATAACCATGCCAACAGAGGGGCTCAGCCCTTCCCCAGGGTAGATGGTTTAGACTCTTTTGGAGATACTTTATGCGCTTCTTGTGAAAAACAGAACTCCTGACAGTTGACCTTGGCAACTTTCAATCCAGAGAAGACCTGACAGACCGCCATCTTTGGGCACCTTGTAGGGCCCATACAGAAACCATAGCAGGGTTTCTCCGAGACCTGAGCTCAGCAGGGGCACAGACTGATTGGAGAACAGCTGAAGAGAAGCCAGATAAGCCACATCTGCATGCTCTGCTCCTGTCTATGGCATGCAGCTGTGCCTGAAGAGGAAGGACCACCTGTTGGCAATAAAAACCAATTAGATTCTGGAGGGGTGAGATCAGTCCCTGAGGGGATAACTAGTTGTTGACACAGCTCTATCAGGTTGGTTATTGGAGAAAGACCCTGAAGACTGGAGTGGAAAATAGCCTGGACCCTGGAGATATAGTTCTTAAGTTTTCTGTTTTGTTTGTTTTGGTTTGGTTTGGTTTTGGTGGGAGGGGTCAGTGGGAGAAAGGGTTCAAGAACACATGTAAAATGAAAGCTATAGCTCAAACTTCTCCCCCAAAGAAATGCATATACACATGACTTGCCTTCAAATTCAGGGAGCCCACAGGGTCCCTGAAGCCCAAGTATGCACCCAAGGTTAAGAACCCCTGCTTAGGAGGCAGTTTTGAACACAACAAGTGGGGAGTTTATTTATAAGATATAATAACCTCACTGGCAATTTCTCCAAGTATGTTTCCTGCAGCACTTACGTCACAGTCACCTGGTGCCATCGCCTAGTTCTTGCTGGAAATGCAGATCCCTGAGCCCTTTCTCAGAATTAACTAATCAGGATTGTTCACAATAGGGCTTTGGAGTTTGCATTTTTTTAAGCACTTGGGTATCATTTATACACTATATAGATTAAGAACTCCTGAGAGTTAAGAATGACCCTAAAAAAGGTCTTCGGGGTCCAACCAAAACCCAAGGCTGATACAATAAGATATCAGAAACTGACCACTAATTGACTGTCAATTGATTAAGGACCAAGAGGGTGGGTGGAGCTCAGGTCGTCCGACCGATAGAGGAGGGGGTCCACCGATACTGATTATGAGCCAACATTTGTCTAGCATCTGCTTTAGTCCAGGCACTTGAGCATGTTAGGTTTATGCCATTTAATTCCTCTCAATCATTCTCATATTATAGATGAAATCAAGGTTCAGAGAGTTGAAAAAAATTACATTGCATCATGGAGCAGAATAAAGAGAGGAGCCAGGCCTTAACACAGGCAACCTGACTCAATGCTTGTGCATTTTAAAAAATTACACCGAACAGTCTGCCTTTTATATGCCAAATCTGGAGGACACAAGAAAAATTCTGAGCATACAGTGTCTCCAGTGATCAGGTAATACACTTCAGAACAAAAGATTTATTCAGATAAAACAGGAGAGAGAAATACAAAATCTGATGTCAATCCATCGGCAGCAGATGAAGTTTGAGCCACACATGCAGTGGGCAACAAGAAATGGGACTCACCCTACAATTCAGAGTCACTGGAGGGGCTGCTAGAGAAATAGTGTTTTGAATCAGCTCTAAAGAGTCCATATAATTTTGAATTCATTCCACCTTATGTAGAGTCTGAGTTTAAACAGGCCAGAATCTCCCAAAAATCCACCTCATATATTACTTTAGATAAACAAGAATACATATGGGAGACAGAGAGAGGAATTCCTGAACAAAGATAAGTTTCTCGGCTTGTAATCCCCAATTCCTCGATAGACCTCAAAGGATAAAGTGAACTTTGCTGAGTGCTTACTGTGTGCAGTCATGGTATCAACTCATTTAATCCTTATCCAAATATTTTAGGCGAGGTATTATTATTACTGTGCCTAGTTTTAAAATGACATAAGCTTGGCCAAGATGTAACAAGTAGGAAATAGTAGAGACAGGATTTAGACCCTGACAGTCCAGTGACAGCAAGCTCTCTCTAACCATCAGCTACACTGATCAGCTAGCCTAGGTAGAGATTTAGGGAATTTGTTGAGTCCCATTACAGTAGAAGAGAAAAGTTAGAAAAACCATATGTGACAAAAGACTTGGTATTCAGTGACCATGTTTTGAAAGTAAAGGGCATTAGGTTATCAGTTTTTGAGTCAACCTCCTGAGTAACTATGAGATTGAGGGAAGAGGGACAACGGTTTATCTGTCTCCCTCTGTCTGGCAAACAACCCCATTCCCTGAGGAGAGTTTCTCAAACTTGAAAACATGTTTGTCCAACTCTGAGCAATGTTTTGTTCCCTTAGAGTCTAGGGAATAGTCCTGAAGGTCAATGACCTTGTTTTTAAGTGCCTCTCCTCTTTGCAACTCTCCCTGATTTTAATCTCACAATATGAGGACCCATATTTTAAAAGCTGGATGGACTGACTGCCAAAAAACAAAAAGAGAGAGAAGGATTTATAGAGATGTATAACTGCCCACCCATGTGTCCACTGACAACCCATCATGGAGAATGATGCACACCTCCAGTTTCCTAAGAGGGCAGGGGGCACCTGTAGAGCCCACTAAGATGAGCGCTCTAGTGATTCAGCAAGATACATCCCTTAATGGTCAAGGTTCAGCTGCCCTTACAAGCCAATCTCTTACAGCCTCGTGACTCAGAAAACATTTCCTGCAAAAGTGTCCATATGTTTGCCAATGGAATGACATCAATCTCAGCTTTTTGTCAACATTTTTCAGTAACTTCCTTATGTTCGTTTCTGTAAACTTGTTGATCTCTAAGGGTTTCTCAGTTTTGCTTCAGATACTCTGGTTGACACAGGAATGCTGGTGCTTCTGGCTCTGTGTTCATCCAATGCCATCCTCAGCATGATAATAATGAGAGCTAACATTATTAAGTGCTGGCTATGTGCCAGGTGATGTTCTAAGCAATTACATCTATTTACTCATTTAAATCTTTTTCAGTAAGTTCATGAATTAGAGCTGTTTTGTAGATAAAGAAATGAGAACACAGAATGTTCCAGCCATTTGCTCAAGATCACAAAGCTAATATGTGGCACTGCAGGACTCTGAGTCAGTTTGGCTTCAGAACCTGAGTGCTCAACCAGTATGCTATTTGTCACCAATATGTCTATACCTCAACCCTAATGTTACCTATTATAATTTTAACTTATTCACACCACACTATGAACTCACACGCATATATTAGCACATATGCTGGAGCAAGAAAGATTACCAGAAGATCAAAAACATTATTCAGGCAGTAATAACAATGGCTAATGTCACTGTGCATTCTTTATGATTTTAAAAGCATCCTTGCAAAGCTGTACAACTGACCCAGTTTTTTAACCCTCTGAATCAGACAAGTCAGGTAGATTGTTCAAGATCATCAGCAGGTCTCTGGACTTCTGAACTCAGAGCTACCAAATTCAGAGGTCCCTGCCCTTTCAACTATGACATACAACCTTCTTACTAACCGCTAGGCACAACCAGCCTAGTATAGTGAAATGAACACTTGGATAAAGTGTCTGTCATCATGGTAGAACTATTAACAGCCAAAGAAGGAAGGAAGCATTGTCCATAATTAGACATAAATTCTAGGCTTTAGGGAAAAAATCGTTTGTAAAAGTTCAGAGAAAAGGTAGGTATGACTCCTTGGTGACACTATAAAAGTTAAAATGGTTAAAAGAGGAAAGGTTCACATAAAAGAATTCTATCAGAACAATCACTAACGTCTTAGTTTGTTTGAGCTGCTATAACAAAGTACCACAGACTGGGTGGCTTATAAATGACAGAAACTTATTTCTCACAGTTCTGGAAGTCATGGTCGGGTTCTGGTGAGAACCCTCATCTGAGTTGCTGACTGCCAACTTCTCATTGTATCCTCAAATAGCACAAAAAAGGTCATCTAGCTCCCTGACCTCTTCCTATAAGGGCACGAATCCCATTCATGAGGGCTTCACCCTCGGGACTTAGTCACCCCTTAAGGGCTCCATCTCCTAATCCCATCACATTAAGAATTAGATTTCAGTATATGAGTTTTAGGGGACATAAATATTCAGTCCATAACAAAAAAGGACACTGATCAAGAAGAAAAAGGAAAAGTGTCTTTAAAAAAAGCAAACAAACAAAGACTATGCAGAGAGCTCTTGATCTCAGATTTTAAAAGAAATGCCTGAAATATGAAAAGAAGCACTTATAACCAAGGAATACTAGCCAGTCTTAGTGATAACCAGGATAAACAGAGTTGAAATTGCCCTGAGTCTTAAAAAGACAGTGTCAGGGCACTGAAAGGGGGCTTTGAGCTGAGTTCAGAGCAGGAAGAAGAATGAGGAATGGAAGGGCCCCATGCTCAGGGGCAGATGGTGTCATGTTGAAAGCTAACAGAGAAAAACAGGACAATGTGGCTTCTTTCTTGCTTTCTCTGTCGAGGAAAGTGATCTTCAAACTGGGAAGGCTTGAACAAATATGGTTTGTAGGAAACTGAAACCTAAGGTAGGCAAGGAGACAATAAGAAAACACCAAGCCCCTCAAATGAGTCCAAGTTCACAGGCCCCGCTGCAGTGAGTGCTGGAGAGTTTGGGAGAATTTAGAGAACAGATACATGCTCCAATTTTTAAAAACAAGCAACAGATGGATTACAGAAAGATGAAAAGTATCAAGACCTGGAAATATTTTTTACGGATATATAGACTTTTATTAGGGCAAGCATTTCCACAAGCATAAAGATCTCTTTAAGACAAATAGATGGCCCAAGTATCTTTGTTAAGTAGTGATCAAAAATGAAGTAAAATTTAGCAAAATTAATTCTAAATAAAGACATTCAGCATATAAACCAAGTCTTTTGAAGTTTTTTAACACCGAGACCTAATCACATTGTTTTCCAAGTCAGAGTGTCTAACAATTAATGTTGAAACCATAATTAATAATATGACACATATGATACTGTGCTTTTCCAAAGTAAAGAAATATATTTGACATAATATTTTTATGAATCACATTTGATATCACAAAATAAACTTTACTGGACAAAAAAAATTGTTTAAAAATCTCAGAAAAAAACAGACATAATGAAAAGGTAGACATAGTGTACAAATAATGTTAAAATATTGTCACACAGGGCGAGAGAGAGTCATGGACATATACACACTAACAAACGTAAGGTAGATAGCTAGTGGGAAGCAGCCGCATGGCACAGGGATATCGGGTAGGTGCTTTGTGACCGCCTGGAGGGGTGGGATAGATAGGGTGGGAGGGAGGGAGACGCAAGAGGGAAGAGATATGGGAACATATGTATATGTATAACTGATTCACTTTGTTATAAAGCAGAAACTAACACACCATTTTAAAGCAATTATACCCCAATAAAGATGTTAAAAAAAGATACAAAAAAATAAATAAAATAAAATATTGTCACAGGTATGGGAATGTATCATTTGAATATAAAAAATGTTATAAAGCAAAAGGTTGTCAAAATATAGGAGAGTTATTTCGAAACACATGCAAAACCAAGATCATGAAGTAGTGGCAACTATTTCTAACGTATAACAGATACTGAAACGCCGTGGGGGAAATGAACAGAAGTATCTCCTGAAGTGGTAGTGACAAAGGACAGAGGTGGTTTTCAGAAGTTCAAGGGACATAGCTAATTAACTTACCACCTCCTTCAAATAAAAGTGAGACTCTCTTGGGAGAATCTAAGCCCATTTGCAGACACATCTTAGAGCAGTTAATGAAATGCTTCATATTTCAGCAGAAAGAGATTTCAACGGTAAAAATGACATAGGAATCAGAAGCATACTTTGCTGTGACACTTGGTAGTTGACGTTTTCCCAGTGACCACAAGTGTGAGGTCCTCATGAGACTGATGTCCCCAGCTGCATGAATATCTGCACTCTCATTTCACCAAAGAACATGAACTCTGCTGGGTGCTCTGTATTCTGGGTGGAGAACTCCAACCAATTCTGTGTAGCCTAAATCAACATGGGCATCCACCACCGTTTTAAACTCATCACCCCACAGAGCTGGCCCAGCAGGCTTCGTCTGGAAAATAACTGGCTCATAGACTCCTTTGGTATTTTTTTTTCTAGTTTGCACTATGGTACCCCATAAATAATCTCAAACTCTTGCTTGTCAATGAGAGCCAAATTTGGAATAAGAAATTGTTCTTGGCATTCTTTATTCTTGGCCGAGCCTTTCTGAACTTCAGCTCAAGGAGCAAAACTATCATACTTCCAAACATGAAACACTTTATCCATTATGCCTCCAAATTCTGCACTCCAGAATCCAACCAAATCAGAGTAGGCTGTCTAAAGATGAATGGTTTTACTAATATTTTCCAGAAACTCATTTATCTTTGAGGGTTTAAGGCAATAACTATGAAATTCATAGAACGTTCCATCATATTGTCGGGGGGCCCCCGTAGCAAAAGATGAATGGATCTGAGGGGCAGGTGACCACGTGGCCAGAGCCCTAGTCAGGCCGCCTTGGAGGACAAGCGTGGCAGGGCTTTGGATGCTGAGAAGGGCAGCCAGTCAGTGGTCCTCCTTTTACGGCTTTCCTAATGGAAATCAAGACCAGGCCAATTTTTAAAGAGTAAATGTCTTTTAATACTTAAAAGATCATAATTAAACATAATTGCGTGTGCCAATATCATTCTTATAAGGCAAGCTTTACCAACGGAATCTTGTTTCTGTGTTGAGAGGCTATGAAGGTAAGCCAACACTTTACTGGGTCAAGATTTCAAGACGCCATTGTCAAACTAATCCCTATGGACAATATAGATAAACTTGGACTGAATGCCGGTTAAGTAAGGAAGTTTCCTAACTAGCTGAATGACTGAATGTATACGCTGTTGATGAACTCAATTCTGTCTGAAGAAACGTACTGTGTGGTAAGGGGGGCTGGGGTATGCTTTTCTTACATAAACCATATATTTGGCACATTTTTAATGACTCATATATACAGAAATCAGCTACATATTTTGATGCAACTGTTTTGAAGATATTTTGACAGCCCAGTGAAACAATTTAAAGAATTTTCCTCAAGTGCCAATTAACATAATTACATACACACTCACTTCCTGATCTTCATCCCACTTCTGAGTGAATTTTAGAGAGGCAATAAGGTCAGGTTCAGGGGTGAGATGAGGCGTTGCGACATTCATTATTCACGTTGCTAGGGCACGACAAAAGGTGTGTTTATATTTTGATGCACCCATTTCGATATGACCAAATCAAAGTAGTCACATCAAAATCCTTTTCCAGATCGGATTTCCATACATTTATCTGCATCACAGATTTTGGAACTCTATAGCACTAAGGATCTATCTCTTACCCCATGAGACATTTACTTTCCAGGTTGGCAATAACTCATTGTGCTTCTAATATATTTGAGGACAGAAAGATGGAGGCTGGTTTTAGAGTCAATATTTGCTAGATTTCCACCAAGTCAGATGTCATCTTCTTGCCTTTGGGAATACAGGTAAAGATGGCATATCATTCCAGGTTCTTTGTAAGTAATAGAAATAGACCCTGGCTGACAAAGCCAGAAAGGACTTTATAGGAAGGCTACTGGGTAGGGCTTTCATAGCAGAAAAGTCAAACAACCAGGTCTTGGGAAGGCCCACGGTCAGAGTAGCTCCAGGGAGCTCAGTAGAGAACCCAGACACAGCTTCTGCAGGAAGTACCATCAACAGCTTCAGTTCCACTGGCCATCTGTCCCTCTGTGTCTCTGCCCAAGTTTCAAATCTTGTCTCATTGCCCCCTGTCCTGTGACCAGGACTACTGGGGTCATGTGGATGGAGGAGGCAATTTCCCCAAGGGAAAAGGAAGGGCACAGTTATCAGAAGAAAGGGGCAGTGTGCAGGAAAAGCAAGAAAAAAAATAGACCCACTAAAGACCTGAACTTCAGTCAAACACTCATTTTCAAAAATACAGGTTTGGCCTCACCTGCTTTATGTAAATAAGGGGGTTAGTTGGCTGCAAGCACAGCAAGAGTGCTGACACAGCCTTGGTGGTCCCAGCATCAGTAAGAAGGCAGCCCTTCAGAGGTTCCAGCACAGCCATGGGACCTTCACCGTGGCCCCCTGGGTGGCCCTCCTCTGTGATTCTGGTCTCTGGGACACATCCTCTCATTCATTCTCCACCTCTAGGAATGGTAGCTGCTTCCTGTAATTACGAATGTCTGGGTTATCTCACATGTGCCTTTTTGCCCACTTTGTCCTTCTGTAGCTATGTTAAAAAGCTCCTATGTTAAGTTCCCTCTACTGGAAATGTTGATAGTATTTCTATCTTCCTTTCTGGAGTCTGACTGATGCAAATGCTGAAAACCCAGATGATGTCCACAGCAGGATGTTTGGTGAGGGAGGCTGATACCATGCGGTACTTGGAATGCATGTCTTGTTCAAAGGAAGACTTAGGGAATGTGATCACCAGCTTCAACTATCTGAAGAGCTTTCATCCGAAAAAGGGATTATATTTATCCCCTGTAGTTCCAGAGGGCAGAACTAGGATTAGTGAGCAGAAATTTCTAGGAAGCAGGTTTCAGCTCAAAATAAGGAACTATCCTCTAAGCCCTTGAGCTGTCCCCAACGGAATGCACTGGGCAAATTTTACTGGAGGTTAGTCAAGCAGGGGATTGGTTTTCATCCCTCTGAGACACCGGAGAGGTGCCCACCAGAGTGACATGCTGGGCCAGATCAACTCTTGAGGCCCCCAAATCCTCCTGCAGAATCTGTAGGCTTTAATCAAAGATTTAGTCATTTTCTATTGGAACTCGAGAACAAAGCTGGGGTGCTTGGTGACCTGCAGAAAACAGTATCAATTATCCTCTAAGATTTATCTTGGCTCCAGCGTACTTTAAAACAATCACTCTTACTCTGAGACTGAAAAATTCAACTTCCCACCATTGTACACCCAGCTGAAAGCGGACACCCATTTGCTCCCCTCTGCTTCTAGCTGGGTTCACTCTGTGTCCCTGTGATTTATGCCCAGAGGTCCTTTGGAGGAGACAAAGGTGACTACAGCCCACAACTAATGGAATCAAAGGATTCGAGTGTTCTGGAAAGACTTGCTCACCCTTGTGAATCTCCTTTGATGGATCCAAATCCCTGAGGCTGAGGCTTCCCGGATCAGTCCTGGATTCACAAGGATGGGCAGACAGTTATGAGGGAACCAGACAAGTCTTCAAAACCTTTATGAGATTATCTTCCTGCCAAGCTTGAAAATCCCACCACCTTTCCAATTCTTGCTACAGCTGTCAATAACTTGTGCACATCTGTACAGCCCGCCCTTCTGCTGTTCGGGGCACACAAGTCTCAAAACAGCTCTTCTCCATACACCAGTTTTCCTTTCCTGGAGCAAAACACCCTTCATTCGCATTGTGGCAGTTCGGGAGGTAGGTGGGGGGAAAACTATTCCCCTTTGAGCCCTGCTAAACCAAATGTAGAAACGTAACATTCTAACCTCTAATATGCTCAGAAAATGGTAACTTCTAAGCACACTAAAAGAAGTGTTCTCTTACATTTTCCAATGGGAACACTGGAGGAGAGAGGAAACACAATGAGTAACCCATGGTCAAAACCCCAGATATAACAGGACCAGAAACTAAACTTCATTTTGCCCTAGTCCAGGGATGCTCCGCTCACTTACACAATCTTATTTCTTCAAACAATCCTACATTATCAGAGAGAAATCCATAGAATTAAGAGTTTTGGTGGCTCAGCCCAGCTTTCTAGCGAGCACGGGTTCAACTGACAGCAGGCCATCCGTGACCAGGAGGTTGCCCCTTTTGCCGACACAACCCTTCATGGATCATTTTACTTTCCATCTGTTTCCCCTAAATTTGTCCCAATATTTTTGTCATTTTAACATTTGTCATACGTCCTACTCTAAGGGTGTGATTGCCCAGGAAACAAAGGGAAAATGCCTAAGAAGTGATCAGCAGAGCCTGGCTTGCATGTCAACAACTGCCCAACTCTCTGGGCTCCTGCCATGGTGTAGGGAGCCCAGGATGCAAAATATCTTAAAACGCAGACACCCCTGCATGCCTAAAAGTCCAACACAAGCAAAGAATAATTTTGAGTTTAACAATATCCTCTTCCCACAGCCTGTCCCCAAAAGTAGGGCTGTAAGGCCATGTTCTCCTAGTGAAAAACTGTTGGTTAGAGCCTGGTGCTGAGGGCAGTAGAGGGCAGGAAGAGAGAATATCATGGTGTGGTGGGAGGTGGGATGGAGAATGGGGGGGACAGGGGCTTCTCTCATGGATGGGACCCCCTATGGGACCAGCTCTCTTGCTGCAAGTCAGGTCAGCTTGTCTTCCATCTCAAGAGATCTGAATTGTGATGCTCATCTAATGCTCTCTGTTTCCTCTCCCTCCGACCCCTCTCTGACCACCCCTCATATTGTCCCCCTCCCTGTCCCTTTATGTTCCTTGGCCCTCTCTCTGCCCATCCCCTCCAGTCTGAGGCAGCCACCTGGGGACCCTGCTGTCCAGTCATTAGCCAGGGCAGCTGCTCTACCAAGCAAGCTCCAGAGACCTGCAGCTGGGAGAATGGAGTCCTGCGTGCAGGAGGGGAGCCGGGGAAGGCCCACCGAACCTTCTCAGGTGGCCAGATGATGCCTAATTAGGCCCCCTGCTCTGGAGGCCTCACCAGATGGGCAAATGCCTGGCAGCCTTAGGGAGCCAGCAAGACGCTGTGGGAAGTCCCAGCGCACGGTTTCCTTTCCAGCTGCCTCTGGGGCTGTGCGGAAGGATGGTTAAAATAGTAATTGGCGCCTGGGGTCAAGGGGCCTCGCGTTTCCCTGCCAGGAGGGGAGATGCTCTGCTTCTCAGTGATGCAAGCCCCGCCACTCCCCCGCCCCAAGGATCCCCTCTACCAGCCTGAGTTGCTCTTGATTGAAACTGATTTTTTTTTTTTTTTTTTTGGATTCACACCAGAAGAGTTGGCACTGGGAACATTTTTCTAAACCTAAACAATGCACACTATGAATTCATGAAAGGTAGAATTAAACTAGAAGGGAAACATGAAGAAAATGCATGGGTTTCATTCTTTCTGTCTCCCCAGCCTACAAATGTGAGCTACAAAGGGCGTGGCAGGGGGAGGGGGAGGCAGCTGAGGACTTAATTTTGACAAATTGCTGTTTCTGGGCAAGGGAGAAGTCGGGAGCCAGTGAGGGAGGCAGGGTGTAGGGGTCTGCTCTGGAGGTGCAGATATTTTATATTTCAAGGCATGTCCCTGGCCTGCAAAAGAGAACTGCCCTGTGGTTCTCCTGACCTACCCAGCCACTGCGCCTCTCACTGCCCCTCAGCATGGCCATTTCTACAAGAAAAACATGCCATGGGAGACAGGCAGGGAAGCAGAACCTTTGACACCCTCCTCACCCCAAATTCTGCTATTCAGGTGGAGTTCGCCTTTCGGTGGAAAGGCATCAATGGAAATAATGAAGTTTACAAACATTAAAGGGAAAATATGCAGGAAGCAGAGCTAAAAATGGGCCAAACAACTTCTTTGCCCTTCCCTCTTCCTGCCTTCCCTAGCTCCTTGTGTGACGAAGAACATCTTTGCCTCTGATGAAGAAGTGATAGCAGAAGAGCCTAAGTCCTTGACTCAGATGGCCTTTTTATAGAAAAAGAAAAGTCAGGAAAATACAAGAAATCTCTTCTGCCTGCCATCACAGCCCTCGCACCCCCATTTGGGATACCCTATAAGCGTCCATATGGATTCAGAGGAAAAATCCATGTATCTCATTTGGTGATTTTCTTTTTTAAGCTGTTGGAAAGTGAATTCTCCTGCCCAGTGGCAATTGTTTCTTAGCTATTATATGCAGGGAAAATTTCCAAAATAAAATGCAATAAGGCTAAGAAGACAAGTATACAAATCATTTATTATAATATTCCTTATTTACCCTTGTTATTAATGTCCCTTGTTTGTGGGACAAATTTGTGGACGGGACAGGCTGTGTATGATTACATTCTTGGCCAGCAGAGAACCAGGTTGGCAGCAGCACGTCTCTGAGCAATCTCAGCTCTCTGCAGTTTCTGGAGTATAACATATTTTCTGCAGGCTCAGGCTGACACAGTGGACATTAATTGTTAATTCACCAACAGCCATCTGCTAAAGCGTAGACTCCCTGGAAATCTGGGGAAACAGCGCCACCTAGCAGCCCTAGCGCTAAGTGCTTCAAAGCTGTGTTTGTTGTTGACTGGGCCGGTGGAAAAGGCTGACCGTTCTTTTGAGGTTGACCAAATTGGAAAGATGGTCTCTTTAAATCCACTTCCGCTACCAATGAGCACAATAAGCTGGCGACAGCTTGGAGTCCATTTTGCTTCGGAAAAGCAGCTCAGCTTAACATTCTGGTTGGATAAGCAAGGTTTCATAAAATTTCTTACCATAGGTCATTTCACCTGTAAGACACTTTGGAGCTACACATTTAAAAGATGGAGGCCCAAGGAGAACAAGGTGCTTCTTCAAGGTCACACGGC
Source organism: Phocoena phocoena (assembly GCF_963924675.1). NCBI lineage: Eukaryota > Metazoa > Chordata > Mammalia > Artiodactyla > Phocoenidae > Phocoena > Phocoena phocoena. The sequence goes on from NC_089231.1 coordinate 22,650,657, forward strand.
TATTTTATGGTTGAGCCAGGCTCAAAAACTAGAACCAATCCTGCTATTCATAGAATGGGAGCCCTTTTTATAGGCTGTGCAGAGATGAAGGTAGAAACGACACAGAAGTGAGAGTATCCATCAGTAAGCCAAGGTCTGGGTCTCTCTCTGAATCTAGATATTGATAACAGGGATAAGGCAAGGTACACAGTAAACACAAGGACAGATTTTGGCCCGTGTCTAGGACACAGGCAAACACCATGGACAAATCTTTGAGCCGCCCTGCAAAATGTCATTGAAATGGCTGAAACAAACATTTGGGCTCTTCTCCAGCCCAACCTCTCTGTGGTCTGGTCAGTCACATGTCTCCCTAAGAGGAAAAATATTGCAGATTTTAATTTGGGAAATAGGGGTTTTCAGACTCTCCTCCTCTAAAGGCCCTTTGGATCTTTGACTCCAAATGTGTCAGACGCTCTTTCTCTCTCTCAGGGAGGAACATTGTGGAGACTCAACCTCTCAGAGTGGGAAGGGACCTTGGGGGTGACTCATCCCATGGGGCTCATCCTGAGTGCACAATGGAATTGCCAGAGAAGATGTTAAAATCGTCAGTGCTAGGGTCCCACCCCAGACCAATTAAATAAAATTCTCTAGTGTGGGACCTAGGTATGGTAGTCCCCCCCTTATCTGCGATTTTGCTTTCTGCGGTTTCAGTTACCCACAGTTAACTACAGTTCAAAAATAGTAAATGGAAAATTCCAGAAACAAACTACTCATGGGCTTTAAATTGTATGCTGTTCTCAGTAGTGTGACGAAATCTCGCACCATACAGCACAGGGTCCCCAACCATCGACATCATCATGGCTCAATCCAGGATCACCTGCTCCAGGTGACCTGCTTCTGACATGTGGTCTGAAGGTCCACAGCCTAATGTTATGTCACAATGCCTATGTCATTCACCTCACTTCATCTCATCACGGAGATATTTTATCATCTCACATCATCACAGGAAGGTTGAGTTCAGTAGTACAATAAGATATTTTGAGAGACAGATAGAAAGACTACACTCCCAAACTTGCATTATAGTATATTATTGTAATTGATCTATTTTATTGTTAGTTATTGTGAATCTCTGACTGTGCCTAATTTATAAATTAAACTTTATCATAGGTATGTATGGGTGGGCCCAAAAGTGCCTTCGGTTTTTTAAGCAAAAATAAAATACATTTTTCATTTTGAGCAAAGAACAGTTCCAGGTGCCTTTTACAGTCTTCCAGGGAATTGAAAATTTTTTCCATTAAGAAAATTTTGTAAAGACCAAAATAAACGGAAATCCGAAGGTACGATGTCTGGTGACAGCGGATGAATCAGAACTTCCCAGTCAAGCTGTAACAGTTTTTCCCTGGTCATCAAAGAAACATACAGTCTCGCATTATCCTGATGGAGGATTATGCATTTTCTGTTGACTCATTCTGGACGCTTTTCATCGAATGCCACTTTCAGTTGCTCTAATTGGGAGCAGTAGTTGTTGGAACTAATCGTTTGGTTTTCCGGAAGGAGCTCATAATAGAGGACTCCCTTCCAATCCCACCATATACACAACATCACCTTCTTTACTGGCCTTTGGTGTGGTTGGCGGTGGTTCATTTCGCTTGCCCCACGATCTCTTCCATTCTGCATTGTTGTACAGTGTCCATTTTTCATCACCCATCACCAATTTGTTTTAAAAAAGGAACATTTTCATTACGTTTCAGTAGAGAATAGCATGTGGAAATATGGTCAAGAAGGTTTTTTTCGCTTAACTTAAGGGGAACCCAAACATCGAAGCGATTCACATAACCAACGCGGTGCAAGTGATTTTCAATGCTTGATTTGGATATTTTGAGTATGTCGGCTATCTCCCGCGTGGTATAACGTTGACTGTTCGCAATTAATGTCTCGATTTGATCGCTATCACCTTCAACTGGTCTACCCGACCGTGGAGCAACGTCCAGCGAGAAATCAATCTCCAGCACAAAACTTTGCAAACCACTTTTGACACGTTCGATCAGTCACAGCACCTTCTCCATACATTGCACAAATCTTTTTTTGCATTTCAGCTGTATTTTTACCTTTCTTGAAATAATAAAGCATAATAGGCTGAAAACGTTGTTTGTTTTTCTTCCATCTTCAATATTAAAATGGCCACACAAAAATTCACCGATTTCGACAACTCTTCTTTTAAATGCACGCTGGTATGACAGCTGTCACATACAATCTAACAAAATTGTTTCGAATGAAGTTAAAGACAACTAAGTGCTATTAGAGCCATCTTACAGAAAAAAACAAACGAAACTTTTGGCCCACCCAATATGTATAGGAAAAAACATAGTATATCTAGGATTCAGGACTAGCCCTGGTTTTAGGCACCCAATGAGGGTCTTAGAACATACCTTGCACAGATAATGAGGCACTATTGTATTAGTATGTATGAGGGATGCCAATATGCTACCAAGGTTAAGAATCGCTGGCTTGTAGCCCAAACTTTCCTCTTAAAGATGAGAAAACTGAGGTGCAGAAAGGCAGAGTGGTCTGTCCAGCAACACACAGGGAGCTAATGGCAGAACTGGGACCAGTTTTTTCTTCCTTGTCCTTAGCAGCTTGCTACAGTCCGTTACATCATGCTTGGCTTCAACCAGCCAGATAGCCAGAGTGGTCACAGCCTGCAGACACAGCCCCAAGACAGCCGTCTGTGAGTGGTCGTCTGTGCACAGGAAGTGCTCTAAGCACTGGGCAAACTCAGCATTTAGGAACCTTGAAGGAAGAGATGTTGAAGGATTCTAACCAATGTGAGGGCACTTGGTCATATTTTTTTTCAACTATGATTTTTGGAACTGGAGAAATAACCACAGAATGGGTCTAGGGCCCCCCCTGGGCCCATGGTGAGATGGACCAGAGACAGACTCCATTGATCACCTGATTGGTGGTACTTTGGGTCTCCAGCATACACTCGTCCCCGACCGTCTGATTACACCCCTTGCCCCCATGCACCATCACTTTAGTACGCAGCCACAGGTCCCTTTAGAGAAGGTCAGAGGAAGATTCACAGTGTAAACTGTCGGCTGTGCAGCAGGATTTCCAAGGAGACTTGTTCTCCTCTTCATTCAAGAAGCTCTGTGTCTATGAAATGACTCAAGTCTGAGAATTAGTTGAGGGATTTTTTACTTTTTTTTTTTTTTTTTTCGGTATGCGGGCCTCTCACCGTTGTGGCCTCTCCCGTTGTGGAGCACAGGCTCCAGACACGCAGGCTCAGCGGCCATGGCTCATGGGCCCAGCCGCTCTTGTGGCATGTGGGATCTTCCCGGACCGGGGCACGAACCCGTGTCCCCTGCATCGGCAGGCAGACTCTCAACCACTGCGCCACCAGGGAAGCCTGATCTTTTACTTTCTATTGTGATTCTATTCACCAGGTCTAGAGCTTTCCCATTATGCAAATCAAGTAAGGCTTTAATAGCCAATTCAATGTCTCTACAGGCCATTCTATTCTGATTACTACTTGGGTTCTGCAAACCCTTACAGTAAACACACCCATCTTGTCTTTAGCAATTAAATACCACCTCTTGGTGCTGGGTTTCATCATCCCCACTGAAGTCAGGGGTCCTGTTCGATGGCAGCTGTCCACACCATCACTTCTGGCCCACAGAGAAGAGCCAGCACAGAGAACACAGGGGCTCCCTCACAAATGCATCTCTCCCAGCCTTGGTAAAGGGAGTGCCCTCTGGATCCTCTGAGGGGACGCAGTTAGGAGGTAGGTGAGCTGATCTCATATAATACATCTGCTCCAGCTTCCCCATCCCCCAAAGCTCTGTTTACATTCCTCTGTCTCACTGCCCCATCCTGCCCCATATCTCTTGTCAGGAAGGTCTGGCCCAGGACCCATTACCTTACTGTCTTCATGACAATTCAAAACCCCAGAGATTCTAACTTCGGCATTATGCAACCAAACCATATCTCCCAGGCTGCTTCCCAAACTTCAAAAGAGCTCCAAAATCCCATTAAACAGAGTGCCCCAGGTTTTAAAGAAATCGCTGATCACGAGCTATGAAATGAAGAATTGCATCAATACCAAAAGTTTAGAAGAGAAGAATGATTCAGGCAATGTTAGCCTAAGATTCTCCAGGATGAGGCTGGCTGTGACCAGGAATCTGCGAGCAGGCCATCAGCATGAATGTTCCAGGCTGGGCTTCCCTGTCCCACTCCCAGTTCCACCTTTCAATCAGGGACGCAGAAAGGAGGGTGGAGGGGAGACAAATCTTGACCTTGTGAGGCCAAGATGGCTCGAGGGCTCATACCCTTTCGCCCTTGGCATTGCTGAGAGGAAACACAGAAGCTTTATAGGATGGTAGGTATTGGCCACATGGATAGGGTTTTGCATGGGGCTCCCCGCTACACCCAGGGATGATGCCCGCCTGCAAGCCCTCTATTTGAATTTGGATGTTTTAAACAAAATAACACAGGCTGTCAAAGAATTCATTTCAGGAGTCCTTTTACACTGCCAGCTTATCATGTGTCTCCACCGTGGAACCCTGGGTTGGCTTGGCGTTTCACTCAGAATAGAGCCCAAGGATCCTTCCACGGGGCCCAAGCACTAAGTGATCGGCCCCCCTTCCTCTCCGGCTCATCCCCTATTCCACTCCCTTGCTCACTGTGGTCCAGATGCGCTGGCTTTCTTGCTTCTCTTCAAACATGCATAGAACTTCCCCCGGCCACTCCCCCTGCTTAGCGCACCCCTCCACCAGCTCTGCCCCTGACCGTCTTTGATCATTCCAAATGTCACCTGCAGCTTCCCTGACAACCTCCTTTCACACTGCATCCTCCACCCCGCTCCTCTGCCTTTTTTCCATTACGGGTCACCTTCTGACTTACTGTATACTTCATTTATTTTGACATTGTCTGTCTCCCGCACTAGAATGGCAGCTCCCTGTGGGCAGACATGCTTGTCACTTTTGTCACTGCTGAATCCCCAACCCCTAGCAAAATGCTCGGCATGTGGAAGGGGATCAGTGAATATTTTGTGAGTAAATGCATTAAACTACTATGTGATTGGCTCTGTGGTTGAGCCAATCACAGCTTAATAAATGGGATCCACTAAGAGCCAGAGGCAGCCAGTTTGCCTGCCTTTCCTCTCTACCAAAGTGGAACAATCTCACAGCAATCAATCCAATCAGTAAGGAATTGCCCAAGTCTGATAAGACACACAGACACTGCAGTTAACATTTCTACTGCATTTCTTTTTTAAGTTCTTTAATTAAAAGTACACATGGATGGTTAAAGCAAAATGTTTTCACTCTACCTAAGCTTGCCATATGTCTGTGGTTTAAAAAGTGAATCTTGTCCCACTAATAATGTCCTTCATCGTTTTGCTTAGAGGAGGAGGTTTCAGGGAAAAGGGCAGTTATGATTGCGACTCCTTTTACACTAGACTAATAATAACTTTAGAAAAACAGCCCATGTTTAGCTCCACAGATGCGCCTTGAGGGGGACCCTAAAACACCTGAGGATAAAGAGCGTCCATGCACAAGAGGAGGCCAGCCACACTTGTTGGGCCCATCTGAGTATTATTCCTTTCAGCCAATGAAAGCTTCAGCCAATGAGCTGCTCAGTTATTACAGGTTATTCTGAATTCAGACAGCTGTCTTTTGTCTGGAAATTGATTACAAAGTAGATGCATCCATCAACTGGGGAATTTCTGATAGAAAATTCATTCTTTTATTTGTCAAACATTGACTTAGAACTTCATAGGTGTGTTGAATATACCAAGTAAAACACTTGCAGACACTATGTGGACAGTAAGGAGAAAGGGGCCTTACTTGACACTGGGAGAGAGGGGTACCAGGAAGGCCTCAGGCATTATGTATCCTTTGGACAAGCCCCGAATGAGGTGAGGAAGAAGTCATGCAGATTTAGGAGGGAGAGCATTCCAGGGAGATCAGGTGTAAAGGCCCTGAGGTGGAAATGAGCTCGACATGTCAGGACACAAGAGGCTCCTTTGACTTATCTCCTTTCTCTCCTTGGCTAGAATCCCAAATCCTCATCCCATCCCAGAAGCCAGCTTCCTCCTCTCTGGTAGGTCCAGGGCCTTCCCAGCCCTCAGTCTGAACTAGACACCGCAGAGTAGCCCTGCCCCCAAAACTTTCGTTGCCAGGGCTCTAAGACTAGTTCTTCCAGGCAAACAAACTCCCTTTGTCCTGCAGACTCCTGGCCTTTTAACACGGGCTTTCCATTGCTGACAAACTCCATAATCGAGGGGAGGTGTTAGCAAAACTTCTCCCGTGCCTTAGCAGAACCCCTCCCACCCCACACCCCACCCTCCCACAAAGGAGCTCGAAACGTGAAGGGTAAGGGAGAGCTGAGCTGCGGGGAGGACAGGCTGGCGGGGTGCTCATTGGGCCCCCTTCTCATAGGCCTGACGAGCGAGCTGGACTCCCCACCCCTGCCGTCACCCTCCAGGGAGGGGGTGGGGCGTGCATGGGTGGGGTGAGCAGTGAGGAAGAGGAGGGAAACCACCTCCCACTGAGCCAGGCTGGGATTGCAGATTAGGGACCGCAGTCCAGGCCAGACCCGGCTTCTGCGGGCTCACTCACCCTGGAGGGAAGTCACAGTGGGAAGCAGGGAGAGAGGAACCTCGCCCTGGGGTTCTGCAGCCTCTCCAGCCTCAGAGTGTTGGTCCTGTGAACAGTGTCCAGACCACAGTTTCTGTTGAAATGGGTCCCAGTTTATGAATGTATTCAGGTTTTCACTACTGTTTTTCATTTGTCTCAGCTTCATTTCCCACAGCTCCCAGTTCCATGCTCATCAACAAGACTGGTCATTTATTTGAACAGAAATGACATCAAGAGTGAATTTAAAGGCTGCTCGAAAGGCAAAGGGGGCCAAAATACTGCTGAGTCATCCATCACCTGCTCACTACCGTCTTTTCTACTCTGATGTTAAGTACCTTCTAGACATTATTTAACTGTCGTGGAAACAATATGAGGTGGGTCTCAGTTTTCCTGTGCCGTGGACAAAATAACTGAGGCTCAGAAAGGTAGAGACACCTGCCCAAGCTCACACAGCTAGAAAAGAGCCAGAATTGGACACAAGTGTACACGGTTCTAGAATCTTCTTGCCACTCAGTGCAAAGACACATAGACGAGGAATGTGAACACCTGCAGACTGAACTATATGTTGAACACCTGCAGACTGGTTAAGTTTTCTACCTCACTCTCTTGGAATGAGAAACTGGTCATCAGGACCCCATTCAGTTACTGGTAGGAGGAGCGGAAATGGGGGAGGAAGGTGCAGAAAAGATGCCAACCCAGAAGAGAGCACTGCTGACTTCCTATGTCTCTTTGCCTGGGGTGGCTTTTCTTCTTTGTAGGATAGGGAGCGAGACGCCTACATTAGTCAGCACTTTCGCACAGCCCAGCTTCCTACTCTGCCTAGCAACAGGCTAGGCTGATGCATAAACAAAGGAAGGAGCTGCCCCAGCAGTGCGGGAAGGGAGCCATCAGGCCAGCCCTTGAAATTCTCCCACCCCCTTCCAGCCTGAAATTTCCCCTCATTTCACAAATGCAAACATAGAGAAACAGAGAGTGGGCAAACCTGGCCCAGAAGGCGTTGCCAGTCAGGGCAGAATCAGGACCAGAAAGAAATGAGCTATTCACCCACAGTTCATTCATTCGTTCATTCATTTGGATTCATTAAAACGGCCAAGTCTCTGTTCTCATAGAGCTGATGTTCAAGTGAGGAAGACAGATGATAAATAGATAGATACACAATACAGCGTAAAGAACAATATAAAGGAGTGTAGGGGAAGTCCTCCCTGGGGTGACTCGGAACAGAGACCGATTTCTCACCCAACTGAAGTGAGAAAATAAGGGCAAGGTTACTGAGAAGGGAATAACTTGCTGTGTGGGACAACAGCAAGGAGACCAGAATATTCTGATCGGATTGAATGAGGGTAGAACTTACATTGAGAGGTAACTGGTGTTAGATCATAAAGCTGTATGCGAGGAACAGGACTTTGGATTCTTTTTTTAATAATGATGCAAAGCCATGGAAGAGCTGAAAACAGGGGAACACCATGATCTCCTTCAGGTTTTTAAAAATCACTCTTGCTACCATGTAGAAAAGAACACACAGAGAAGGAAAAGTGGAGATGATGATGGCTTTCCTTCGAGATGAGCTCGAAGGAAAGAAATAAGGGGCATAAGAAGGGGTTGGACCCAGGGGGTGAAGCAAAAGTGATTTGCTGATGTGTTACATATAGTATGTGTGATGGTTTTCAAGGAATACTACTTGGTTTTCATCCTGAGCATGTGATCGAACTGTGGCACCATTGTACAAACTGGAATCCTGTAGATGTCAGAATCTGGATGAAATTAAGTTTTGTATCTCTAGCCCCCAGAACAGTGGATCCCACATTGGAGCTTAAAAAACTTAAATGATCAGATAGATGCAATGATTACTACATGTACATACACACAAACACAAATATATAACCACCCTGCTTCCCTTTGTCTTTTACTATAGTTTTTCAATTATTTTAGTTTTTTTCAAAAGAAATCTTAATTGAAATACCAATATATAAAACAAACACATTGCAAACGTTCATTCATGAACATTTATATTTGAGTTCAATTATGACATTTGCTTATGATAAAGTCAATCAATGAGGCCAAACAGTTCTGATACATACAGATACTTGAAATCAGATGATACGGATGTTAACTGCAATTTTCTATATGTTCTAACTTCCATTTGTTTCTGTTTTGCCTGGTTGCACCTTATGAAGAGGTAGTTACAAACAGCATAAGTTTTAAATGTGTTGTGTGCCAGTTAGTAATGCCTTTGGCTACATGTGAGAAAAGAGTTAAATGTCGAAGGCTGAACCATAAGGAAGTTTACTTTTGATTAACAAAAGTCAGTAATATAAAGAAGTGTACAGTTAGAAATAGTGGCTTAAAAGACTTGAACAAGTAATCCAAAGGTAGGCGCTACAGAACTAATTCAATAGTTTAACAGTGTCATAAGGGCCCTGGTCTTTCCATCCTTCCATCCTGCCATTCCTAGGCTGTCATTTCAGCCCTGGGAAGTCACTTTATGGTCATGGGCCATCAAAAAACCATCAGAAAACTAGATCAAAGGGTGGTCAGGACAGAAAGAAACCTTTCTTCGTGACTACCCTCTGCCTATACCAGGGAAACATCTTTTCCAGAATCCTCCAGAGTTCTTTTGTGTCTAATTTGCCAGACCACGTGCTTCACTCTTGGACCTTCACTAAAGCTACAGTACTTTCTGCCTAATACCTGAGCAAGACCAAGGAATAATTTCAAGAAACTTTTCAATAATTAACCTGGAAGCTTGAAAGACTAGTGGCAGAAACAGTTTGTATAATGACATAAGTGATCGTACATATACAGAACTGGGCCACTTCCTGCTGTTCTCAGTGGCCAAAGATAACTTCGATTGGATCTTTTCTGAAGATTTCAGAAAGTGGAAATAAACTGACACAAAGAAAAAAAAAATGCTAAAAATTATGCTTTCCTATTTATCTCATCGGAGTCCCATTCAGCTGCTGCTTTCCCAGAATCTTTCTCTTTCCCGCAAACCCTCTTTAAAAACTTCACCCTCTCTAAACTCCTCCCTTCCCATCTTTCTTCATCCCCTCTCCCTGTAATCACTGGCCCAATCTCCTGATTTCTCCATTTGCACTACCCTGACATTACCCTGATGAGTGCAAAAAGTCATTCAGACAAACTTACCTCCCTGAAAGTAAAGAAGGGAAAAGGCCACAGTACCCCTGCTTCAGTATGTTTACCGTTGTCACGTGATCATATTGAACAACAGTTCCCATCTCCTTTCACAGATATTGAAGTCAGATCAGAAGTGCCCCAAATTTACAATAAGGGCCAAAAAGCTACTTATCATTCAACATTATCAATATGCAGCATAAGATAATTTATCATTCTATTAATGACTCAGCAACATGATATGAACAGGCTCTGAGCATCTACTTCAGTATGACCTTCATAAAATTTAGGGCGGAACACTTTTGTACAATATTCTGTGATTCATTAGATGCAGGCCTGAATTTTTTGTAAAGATGATAGTAATTTTTTTCAAGGTAAAAGACATGCACATAGATGGTAGAAAAAAGCTTTATCCTGAGGGCCACACACACATACACACACACACACAGTAAGCCTGATGACACAAAGATAGTAATCTCCAGTGTTAAATTTAAAATGGAAAATATTTGGTGTGAGGCTTTTTTCTTTAGTCTATAGTTTTTAGATGAACTAAAGATACATTATTAAAAAAAAAACTCAATTCATCCCATAGTAGGGTAAACATGAGTTGTAAACAAATAGTTTTTCACATTATTTTTCCAGAGACCTCTGCAAATATATACATGTATTAACCAAGAAAAGTATCATATTAACGTGTTAACAAGAAAGACAGGTCTCTCAATAAGCTCCCAACCCTGCCTGTGTACAGTGGTTAGAAGGAACCCGGGCAATTCAGTCTGTGGGCTTTATGCTGCCATCTCCTCTATAACAGGGATGTTAACCCATTCCCATTGGAAGAATTTTTAAAATGTAGAAATTCAGCAAAAAAAAAAAAAGACAGTGCTTGAAATGGAAGGAACCACAACTCGAGCCAGTGGAAGACCCCATTCCCCACCATGCACAGGCTATTTTGTAAAAGGTGTTTCCTGGGATTGTGGTTGTATACCTTGAGGGCAAGGACTGAGTCTCTTGTTCTCCTCCAACATGTAAGAGTTAACTTACTAATAATAATCACGCCAATAAGGTAGCAGTGGTTGAAATACATAAGAGTCTCCTTTTCAGTTCAATTTTCAGCATCAGAAATTCAAATTATGGAGCATCCCCTCCCATGAAATTGAAAACTGAAAGGCTGATTTCACACCAACCAGAACTGAAATTCTCTGCCTTGAAAACTCTTCAGAAATTCTTTATGCACTTTTGACTTGAAATAATGAGTTTATTTCAAAATAAAGCAGCTATAGATCTTGAGGTTGGCTTGCTTTTTTAATAACTGTAGGTTTTCTCAACCCAAGGCTGGAAAACTAGTCTGGCATTAATCATTGAATCAAAGGAGGTAATCAAGGTCATAGCCACGATCCCACCCAATTCGTTATATGGATAACTAATAGGAAAAGTTCTTTGCAATGGCAACTCTGTGTCCCAACCTGCTGCAGCCCTCAAGCTCCTCCTACACAAAAACTCAGGAGCTCTATGTCTGGTCTTGCCTTGCTCTCAGGCTTCTTAGCTGAACTAGAGGCCTTACTCAAGTCTCTGCAGTCCAGTGGTTCTTTAGGCAGGGGACATATGTGACTGTGAACTTCATCTCAGAATCTACAGTTGGTTTTGCTTCTCCTGCTCCCAACATTCTACTCAACTCATCTACAGTTACCTGAGTCATGAGTAGCCATATCCCAAAACATAGCAATATCAAGTTCATCCAATTATTTTCATACTTTATAAAGGTAAGTGTTCTCCCCCTTTTAGAATCATACATTCTGATGACTAAACTTCATTAATAAATTATGTCTTTGCTCATACTTTGGTTCTTAATCTAATGCCTCATTCATTTAATTTTCCCAGTAGATTTTAGCATATCAAAGAGCTGCTAAAATTCAATGTGGTTTTAACAGATAGCATGCTTTAGGGAGCAAATGAAAGAAAACCTAACTCAAATGATTTGGACAATGAACAAAAAAAATTTAAGTCCCATAACTATAAGAATAGGGATAGATTAAGACATTATTTTTAGCTCCCTCATTTCTTTGGGGACTCAGGTTTCTTCCTTCTTTCCACTCTGCTTAATTCAGCAAGTCAGCTTGTAGCTCTCCTCATGGTAACAAGATGGCTGCAACAGTTCCAGGTATCACCACCTGACACCACAACATCCAGCAACAACAGCAGCAGGAGAGAAACTGTTACCTTGTTCACAGTCCCCAGTTCATTTTTAACAGCCAGAAAATCTTTCACAGGAGCTTCAGGGCTCATCCCCAAACCCCTTTCATTGCCTAGAATTGTACCACCTTCCCACATCTCAATCAATCACTAACAAAAGAGAAATGAGACCACCTAGTTATTTTAAGATCAACCTTTATTTTTCCTGGGCTGAGATTATAGCATACCCTCCTTTAAAAAGAAAAGCAAAAACAAACAAAAAACAGAAGAAAGTGAAGCATGAAACAACAACAGCAAAGAAGAAAAGAGAAAAGGGTAATATTTGGGGCAACTAAGCCTTTTAAAATTGATTTTGGGGTCCAAAATGTAAATAAAAGTACATTTATCAATTACTATATCCCCAAAGCCACTATTTAACATGGTCAGATATACCAAGAGCCAACCTCACAGTAAGGGCAGAAATATCAACAGAGCCATAAGAAATTCACTTACTACCCTTGATAAACAGGGTAAAGAGTAGTATAATTTTTATTGAGCAGCATAGACACCTCTATGTTTTAAGGTACACTGCCTGAAAGGCTTTTGAAATCAGAGTGATTATTTGTCATCTGACATAAAATCAAGTTACCATATAGGACACTGGATGCAGCCTATCTCCATTGTAAAGAGGTCCATAAATGCACTGGTATTACCTAATGATAAAAATCAATACATAAATACTCATTCTATGATTTCAATACTTATTCTACAGCTACAGTAATTAAAACTGTGTGTTATGAGCATTAGGGTAAGCAGAGAGATCAATGGAACTGAACAGAAAGTCCTGAATAGATCTATACATATATGGCTCATTGATTTTCAGCAGACAATGCAAAGTAATCAAAAGGAGAAAGAAAAGGTTTCTTTTCAACAAAAGGGGCTTGAATAACTGGATAAAAATGAACCTTGATCCTCACCTCACACTATACATAAAAATTAATTTGAGATAGATCATAGACACAAACATCAAGGAAAAAAAAATAAAGCATCTAAAAGAAAACCTAGGAAACTACTTTATGACCTGGGAAGAAGAAAAGATTTCTTAGGACACACATTTCAAGAAAAACTTGAACAAAAATGTTGATAGCAGTTTTATTCATCAGTGACTCCAAACTGGAAATAAGACAAATATCCAACAACAGGGAAATGAAAAAATAATTTATAGTATATTAATAAAATAAAAATTTATCCACCAGTACACTCAACAATTTGGATGAATATCAAAAACATAATGCTAAGTGAAGAAGTCAGACACAAGAGTATATATGCTGCATTATTTTATTTAGAAGACGTTGAAGGACAAGCAGAGCTAACCCAATGTGCTACAATTAAGAACACTTTGTACGCACTACTACTGCATATAAAACAGAAAAACAACAAGGACATGCTGTAATAACCTATAATGAAAGAGAATCTGAAAAAGAATATATATATATGTGTATAACTGAATCAGTTTGCTGTACAACTGAAACACTATAAATCAACTGTATTTCAATAATTAAGAAAAAAAGACTAGTTGGTTTTCTCTGGGGAGAGGAGGTGGGCTATTGACTGGGAAGAAGCACAAGTGTTGATGGAGATGTTCTATATCTTCACTAGGGTTGTAATTACTTGAATATATACATGTATCAAAACTCACTGAATTGTACACTTAATATCTGTGCGTGGTTTTTTTCTTTTTTTGGTAAAGTATTCCTCAATAAAAAAAACAATGTACAAATGCATGAATACATGAGTACTGAATGATAAGTTGCATTTTTATTTTGTCTCTATTTTCGGATCTCTAAAATTGTGATATGTCTTTTAATTATGGCCTAAAGAAACTTTCCAGCCATCTGGCAGTGGATTTTTAAAAACTAATATCGATATCTATTTATTTAGCAAACTTTTTACTGAAGCATAAAATATATGCAGAGATTTCAAGGGTACAGCTTGATAATATTTTATAAAATAAATACCCCTGTATAACTACCTCTGAAATCAAAATATCAAACATCACCAGCACCATGGAAGCTTCCCACCTCCCCCTCATTGCTGTATAGTGTTCCAATGTATGAATACAGCACAGTTGATTCTGATACCAGCTTCTGGTGGTTTTAAATAAAGCTGCCAGGAACATCCTTGTACATTTTTGGCGCACATATGCACTTATTTATGGGTCATAAGGTAGGAATATATTCAGCTTTCCTAGGTACTATCTAATAGTTTTGCAAAATGGTGGTGCCAATATGCATTTCACCAGCAGTGTATAAGAATGCCTGTTGTTCTACATCCTTGCCAAAGTTTGATATTGTCAGATTTGTGTTTGGTTTTTTGTTGGTTGTTTGGTTTTCATTGAGTGTGTGTTGAAGGGCAGGGCAGGGGCGTGGGGAGGGGAAGCAGTGCTGGTTGTTTGGTTGGTGGTTTTTTTTTTAACATTCTGTTGGTATCTTATTATGGTTTTAACCTGCAGTTCAATGTTAACTTAAACTTGGATCGTTAATTATTGCTTTAAAGTCTTCAAAAAGATTACATGATAAAGTAATTTTATATGTTAGAAAGCAAAGAAACAGAGTAGCAGGAAATGTGGAAATGTCACAATGCAGTGTTCTTCTTATAAAGCAACAACCCAACAACTGAGTGCCATAAGTGACCTATGAAAGAGTCCATGAAGCTGCATTTGGCATTGAAACACACAAGGGGGAAAGATATTAGGGAAAGAGTGCTAGGCACAACTCGAGATGATGCAACCAAAAGCAGTAGGATTTGCCAAGCCTTCATGGTAACCACATGAAATAGATATCACTATCCCTATTTTATAGATGAGGAAACTGAATAATTAGCAAAACGAGAATTCATACTCAGGTAGGTCACTCTTTCCATATAAGTAAAGTAGATATAAGAGAAGCAAAGAAAAAAGCCATGACCCTTGCCCATATTAGTCGTCATAATCTGTAATTTTCAAACCCATTATCTTAGTAGAACGCGCCCCAGCCCAACATTCTGTGTATCCAAGCAAGGCAGAGATAAATCCCCACTTTAGTGTGAGAAAACTGAGAGGTTGATGGGTCCCTGTGGTTACAGAACTGGTTTGAGAAGCAGAGCCAGGGACAAGATCAGAACCCCCTGCTTCCCAGGACAGATCACTATGCTTCACTGTCATAGGAGAAATTAGCCAAGCACGCCTATCTTCCATCATCTGTCTCCCCTCATGCCTGAGCTACAAAGTGTGGGTGGGAGATGCAAGGATTTCTTGGTCTCATCTCCACCCCGTACATACTACATTTTCTTTTTCTCAAACAGCTAGCATCAAATGACTTGGAAGAGAACATTCACTCTCAGGATTTGGTGTTTTAATTGGTTCCTTCTCCCCTAAAGAGTCACCAAGGATATCAAATTCTACTGAATGAGGGACTGAAGAAATATTTTAGAAGTGATAGTCTTCTAGGGGTACATAAACCAACATGTTGGTTAGGTCTAGAGATTAAAATATCTAGCAACCCGGTAGGAACTACCTTGCACTGAAAGGGCATTTCCATTTAGAGCTGAGAGTCTCTTTGAACTACTCACTCACGATAAGGATAAAGACTTCCCAGTCCATTGACTAACAAAGATAAGTGTTTAAGTAGCCTAATTATGCCTGAAGTTTTGCCAGTGTATTAACGATCCAACTGTTCCTTTGTCTTCATAAAGATTGGGATGAGAAGGCAGGAAACACCTTTAAAATGAAGTTTGTGTACATCTTGATTCATAGTAGCTGTCTGAAGTTGAAAACATTTTTTCAACCAAGGGGGGAAAGTCCCAGCAACTTGGACAGCTGGCAAAATAGAGTATATATTTCAGATTCGTGATTTTTAAATGATATCCAAAGATTTGTTTCCAATGGGTGATGGTGATCTCTGCAAATAAATAAATGAGTCTCTAAGCCACAAGCAACACTGGGAAAATAAATGAGGTTCTGGCTGGAGCCTGCCTGCCATTAAACAGTGGTCCCCAGTTGGTGGGAAAGCCCTCCTTGACCAGCAGGGCATCTTGGGGGTAGGCCACTGCCCTGTGAGAGAGGAATGTGCCATTTCTAAGGCTAGATAGGCTAAATCAACCCTATTGGTGGGGTAAACACAGGCATCTAAGAAAGTATTTTTAAAGGTTAAGAATACTTACAGGTAATAGATGGTGAACTTAGAGACAACTGTGAGAGAAATTGTGAGACCACTGAATTTCCTTCAGTGTCTCCAACTTTCTTTTTTAAAAAAAAGACTCTGGGAGGAATCATTTTGTAAAGAATTCTCCTGTTATATGAATAGCTCTCTCTCATCTGTGATGCTCTTTATGTTTGGATTTTCATATATTGATTATTTTTATATATTGACTTTTTACATTATGTGGAGGTGGGAGAGTCAATAAAAGTCAAGGAAACGTGCATCAAATTATTCAGAAGCACTCTCTTTGATAATTCCCTTTTTGATGGTTGACCAGAGACAATATTCTCTCCATTGAGAGGAGTAGAAGGTTCCTATTGGAAAACAGTGAAATACAGAATGGCTTCCCAGAGAATGTGGATCTTCATTGGGTTTAATGGACATTCAACCCTTCTTCTAAAATGCTTAGTGCAATCTTCTACGATGGGATTTATAAAACTGAAAGAACTTTTGTGAACACTAATATCATAAGATGCTCCTCAAAAAATTATTTTCAAAATAAATTTGGTGAAAGCTTAATTTTAACTCCCTGTTAGAGAGTCAAAACATATCTGCATAGTAGAGACTAGGAGAAATTCTGTAGTAAAGAAACCTGTTAACATCATTTCATGCACCATTTCCCAAACATTTATCCATGGAACTCACTTTTCTTATAATACCTAAACAAATCCTCAAGTGTAACACTCTTTGGAAAATGTGGTTCTAGTTAGGAAAATGTTGAAATAGTCCAACTTCCTCATTTATTGATACTTGGTGGGTGGGAAAAAAACAACCACAGTGGAGAAAAGACACTCTTTTCAGTAAGTGGTGCTGGGAAAACTCAACAGCTACATGTAAAAGAATGAAATTAAAACATTCTCTAACACCATATACAAAAATAAACTCAAAATTGACTAAAGACCAAAATGTAAGACCTGAAACCATAAAGCTCCTAGAAGAAAACATAAGCAGAACACTCTTTGACATAAGTCATAACAATATTTTTTTAATCTGTCTCCTAAAGCAAGGGAAATATAAGCGAAAATAAACAAATGTGACCTAATTAAACTTAAAAGATTTTGCACAGCAAAGAAAATCATCGACAAAATGAAAAGACAACCAACTGAATGGGAGAGAATATTTGCAAATCATATGATAAATAAGGGGTTAATATCCAAAATATATAAGCAGGTCATACAACTCAATATCAAAAAACAAACAATCCAGTGAAAAAATGGCAGAAGACTTGAATAGACATTTTTGCAAAGAAGACATACAGATGGTCAACAGGCATACGAAAAGATGCTCAACATAGTTAATCATCAGAGAAATGCAAATTAAAACCACAATGAAGTATCACCTCACACCTGTCAGAATGGCTATCATTAAAAAGAACACAAATAACAAATGCTGGTGAGGATGTGGAAAAAAGGGAACACTTGTATACTGTTCGTGGGAATGTAAATCGGTGCAGCCACTGTGGAAAACAGTATGGAGGTTTCTCAAAAAACTTAAAATAAAACTACCATATGACCTAGCAATTCCACTCCTGGGGATATATCTGAAAAAAAATTAAAACACTAATTTGAAAAGATACATGCACCCAATGTTCATAGCAGCATTATTTACAATTACAAAGATATGGAAGCAACCTAAGTATCTGTCGACAGATGAATGGATAAAGAAGATGTGGAATATTATTCAGCTATAAAAAAAATAAATTTGCCATTTGAAACAACATGGATGGAACTGGAGGATATTATGCAAAGTGAAATAAGTCAGACAGATAAAGACAAATACTATATGATATCACTTAGATGTGGAATCCAAAAAATAAAACAAAGTAGTGAATAATAAAAAAAGAAAGAAACAGACTCACATATATAGAGAACAAACTAGTGGTTACCAATGGAAGGAAGGGGGGAGGGGCAAGATAGAGGTAGGGGATTAAGAGGTACAAACTACTATCTATAAAATAAATCAGCTACAAGGATGTATTGTATACCACAGGGAATATAATAACTATAAATGGAGTATAACCTTTAAAAATTGTGAATCACTCTGTTGTATACCTGAAATTTATATAATATTGTACATCAACTATACCTCAATTTAAAAAAAAAGTAAATCTGACGACCAAAAATATAAAAAAAAACTACCACCTTGGGTCCAGGCATGGGAAGGGAGTTTTTCAAGTTGATCTATCAATTTGGACCCAGCACCTGATTTAACTTCTACGCACATTCTCTCTCCTCCAAATGATCCCGAGGACCACACTCATCAAGAGTTCTTACCTGGCTTTTTGTCATTGGTAAATGGTAATATGGAAGAGTATAGGGCAATGTTTTGTCCTCTGGGAGGGGTACATGTCACTAAGCTAATCTGCTGATTTATCTTCCAACATGGTACACCTCCTCTGGAAAGAATCACTCTGGTCCCATTCCAGTGTCATCACGGGTTAAATCAGTGAATGGGAAAGAATGGCAAGTGTCTTGGCTATTCCGACCCTCAGTATCACAAGAGCCAGTTGGGGTACATAGGGGTTTGGATGAGAGAATGAGCCCTGGGCTATCCGACTGCTTGAAGCAAGCCCTAAGCAGCTAATGACTCCATTGTTCCACCTCCACTCACATGGCAAAGCATCATACCTGATCATGTACTATCAGGTCAAAGGTCATGGGAAATCAAAAGGACATACCCTAGCTAAGAGGTTTTGTTCAACTGAAATTAAATTAATGGATTAAATACAACTAAGTATTTCTCAATTTTAAATTAAATTAAATGTAAAGTCTTTTCAAAATTTATGTCATTTTAAATCCAAAGTAAAAGGAATTGTCCAGATTTCTAGTAAGTGAGAAGAGAAGGGGTTCCTATGATCTCATAGTCCAGCTACATCATTTCACAAAGCAGTAAAGACTCAGATAAAATGGTCACACAACTGATTATGAAGATGACAACTAACAGACACAGTTCACAGTTTTTTTTTCTCTGTAAGTATCACCTCCTAAGAGTCACTTAGAGTTGAAACACACCCTAGCATCAGGATCCATATTAGTGTCTTGTATTTATCACATTGCTGTCCCTTTTTGTTCCTTCTTTTTTTTCTTTTGATCCCTAGTGTGTTTACTTTTTCCTTGAAACTAAGCTTTCAGAGGTTCAAATTTTGTCTGAAAAAAAAAAAAAGCTTAAGACATTATACTGAAAAAATAGGTATGAATTATTTCTGTTAGTGAATATTTTTAAGAGAATCTCTTGAGTTTGAAAACAAAAAATTTTGGAGACTCATAAAATTGGTACAAATGATGTTTAAAAATAGAATGTGATGTCTGCCAAGAAGTTAAAAAATGGCATACGAGTAATTTTTCTGCTTCCATAATACTTATTGTGGAATTCAAGTACTAACCAAGGCTGTGGTGGTTTTCTCTCTGGCAGCACAAGAGAGAAGCTTCCTGGTCCAGGGCCAGGAGAGTACCAATATCCCTTCCCATCATCCTCTCCACCTCTCCAATTCACTCTTAAGCCCCAAGCACTCATCATAGATATCAGCCAACAGGAAGCTTAGTCCTTTTCCTCTCACATGTCCCAATCCCACCCAACCCCCAGTCTATAATCTATGGACTCTCTGACTTTCCTTATGGAATAAGTCCTGGTCGTGGTTGATCAGGAAATGAGTGGGACAGGAACATGACTGCAAATTCTGAATAAGCCTAGCATCACCAATGCCATCTAGGGTCTGGGTGGAAACACGTTAGCCCATAGGTGTTCTCCAAAACAGAGTTTTTTTCCTATTCCCAGAAGGCTAAGGCTTTCCCAAAGGGAACTGGGTACACAGAGTGATGGGGTGTTGCCCACAGGATTCAGGACTCCTGATATCTTCATGGGCTGGGCAGCTTAGAGCCTGTGTTCTGGTTAGTCTGTGCCTCTCACTACTGGCGTCTCTCCCTGCACGTCCGCCTGGGAGGCAAGGCTGTGGGTCTCCTAGAGCAGAGCCAGGCTCAAATATTCACTGGAAATTTTTAACATAAAAACCATGATCTATCAAAATCCACTAGACCTGCAAAAAATAGTTTGAGCTGCAGGAATCTAAGTAAAAGCAATGCCTTGCTAGAAATCTTATTCCCAGGCTGAGATGCTAGAGAGAAATTCACTTCTTCATCACGCATTGTCATGAATTAGCAAGGGGAAAAGCTTTCTGAGCCCACTAAGGGAGAGAAAGAAGTACCAGAGCTATGTTAATAATATCTGGGGAGTCCGTGCAATTGTACATTCCTGATACACTAGCAGATTAAAGACATCATGATCACCTGTGAAGACACTATCAAGAGGGTAGCCATCAGATTTAATGCCCCTTAGTCCTTTATGTGTCACCATCCTCTCCCTCTTCCTCAAACCCACTGTAAATAAAGGATAAACTATATTAATTCACACTGGTGAGTATGTGATCATTATGATTTACTAACCCTCTCAAAAGTATCTGGGATATTTGTTAATTACTACTGCAAGAAGTGGTGGTCTCTTTTGGTGGCACTCTTTTTGATTTAACTAAAGTTTAAACCAAACTTGGAACCCAACAGAGCTGAGATCTAGTCCCGTTTGGTAATTTACTTTCTGTATAGAATTAAGGAATAAGAAGGATAATTTATATTTTCACAATTATTATTCGAAAAGAGTATCTGCCTGCCAAAACATCTGTCAGAGTGAACAACTGTGGAATCATAGACTGATCAATCACAGCCTGGGGGAACTAGACTATAAAGTGAATCTTGAATTATGACAAGGGTTTGATTTAAAATAGAAAAAATTATTAACTTCTTTTAGAGTAATTTTGTTGCTCAGAGATGGTAACGTTTGGATTCCCAATTAAATTTTCTTCCACCATAGCTCTGGGTGTTCGGGTAATTTTTTAAATTTTAGCACTAAATTGTCGGGAACTTTTAGGTTCCAAAGGATTCCTTGTATATAAGAAGTGTAACATCAAAATGTGGAGGCCATTCACTTCTTTAATCTCAACAAATTTGCCAGTAAATAGGGAAAGGGGACTGCTCCTTAGTGAGACAAATTCCTAGTGGGTCACGAAGCCCTAGAAAAACAACAGTGATGGGGGTACTCTCTGCTTCCTTGATTGTGAGGCTAAGGGCACAGCACGCACTATCAGACCTGTACACCATTTTATAGAGCCATGAACGTGGAGGAAGACAGCCTTGGAGGCTAGACCATAATGAACTCTGTTTCCTAGGACAGGACTGAGGAGGTGAAAAAAATCTGTGAGCCTTAAAGTGAGCTAGAAAATGCAATCTCAGAAACATCTCTGTATGTCCCTGTTTGTTTCATTTGTAAATGAATGGTCCATTTTGAAAAGTGACTTACCTCAGTTGTGCTAGAATAAACAGGAAGAATGAGATTCTTCTCTGTTCTGACTACAACTCTAAAGAGATGCTGCCCACTTTCCAGAGGCCAACGAGAAAAGGGTAACAGTAATGATGGAAGAGTATTCCAAAGGGAAGTTGAAACTCAGGACAAAAAGAGCTAGGAGAAAGACTTCATCTCCATAAAACCTTTAGCAAGATGGCTTAGCTAAGTATCACCAATAGTAAGTAGAACCCAGGGGTATGAGGCCTGGTTCCTGGAGAATGGCCATGGGAATGTACCACTCTCTGGGTATAAAATGGACATATTTCCGTGGGAGGGTTCCTGTCAATCTCACTTAGAGACCTCATCTATTCTGGACCAGAGGGGTTTCTCCAACTAGGAAAGGAAGGATCTAGGGAGCCACTCTTGAGGTCCCAGAGCTCTCTTGCCTATTGATTGCCCGTATCCTGGAAATGAATTAGTAAACCAGATACTTGGCAAGATCTCCAACTGACGTGAGTCTGATTTGATAATTCCATCCTGTGTGTCAGCTCACAGGCCATGGGCATCCATGGGGGCCCTATAATGTACAAAGTTTGGGATTAATTTTGCCCAGATCTGGAGGGCAGAGGGCTAGGCTAGCACCTGGGCTATTTTATTAGAGATGCATTGTAGAGCCTTGAACTGAGTATGAACATGAGAAAAGGTACATTTTAAGAAGGTGAATCTAAGAGGTTTACTCCAAGGGAAAATTGTTTCTTCCTGGATTCCTACCATCTTTTCTTTCAAAGAAGCTAGAAAAGCACTACTGTGCTTTTTCAGACACTAAGCCCACGCCATGACCTGTGTAGTGGACACCTTCAGTCTCCAACAATGAAGATACACTAAGTGTTGTCACCAGATGCAACTGGTGTTTAGGAGATGTGCCCTAGAATGGAAGACCTAAAAGGGGGTGAGGTGGGGGGTGGCCCAGAGATTGACCAGTTCTCCCTAGAGAAAGCTCTGCAACACATAGACTCGTAAATTCCAAATTTCAGGGGCTGTAACTTTTTAAACTGAGTTTTAAAGCACCTCCCACCCACAGCAGAAAAAGCCTGCAAATACGTTATCTCTATCTTCACAGCTCATGTTATTGCCTCCCAGCTTAGTGATATTTCTGAACAAAAATCAGAAATTTTTTGTGTTGAGTCAAATGTCACTCACACACAAAGGATTTGTGGGATGTACCCCTCTACTCCACACCTAAGTTATTATCCCTGCCCCAGCAACCCATATTAACTAGTGTCAACAGGCCATTTTTTCTCCTTTCTTCAAATAATTCGAGTCAGATCCGTGACATTTTTAGGGCCAAAGGAGAAAGGAAAAAACAGAATGGGAAGCAACGTGTGGCAGAGAAGTGAAAGTTTCCCCAGGACGATATGAAAGAAAATAGAGATGGAAGTCTGCATAGGTTTAAATTCCCAAAGAAACCGAGGGAGAGCTGATGAGTATCTTTTTAGAAGCTCTTTCCCGATACAGTGAAAAATCCATTCTCTTTAACTCGATCGCGGAAGGGAAACATCACTGAGGCCACTTTCAACAGATGGAAACACTCCACTTGCCTCAAGGATATACTACAGCCTAAATACTCCTGTTTCTCGTGTGTCTTGTTAACATTTTCTGTACACTAAAGTCCTACGCAATTATACAGTGTATTTCCTTCTGGGAGCTTAAGGCCCTTGATGAAGTGCTTAATGCTTTAAAAAGCTATCTCCTGGCTTCCTCCCTGAAGTTCGGGTACTGAAGGAGCTGTCAGATCTAAACAGGCCTATTCTTGTTCTCCTCTCCTGGATCAGACATCTCTGGTCACATTCGTTTGGCCCTCCTTCTACCCTAGCCATTGCCGGAAACCAGCATCCTGGGAGTGTTCACGGACGGGCCTTACCTCAGTTGCACTGAAGACCTCTTGCTTTCCACCATGGGCTCCTCTGACAGGTGGTGAGGGACACCCTAGTGCATGAGCGACCTTAAAGTAGAAGTTAAGCCCATACGGTTTGGCCACTGGGGGATGTGAGCTCATTAATGAATGCTCTCTGTGTGGGGCAAACCACTGATTTTCAAATGTGAACATGCATAAGTATCACCTGAAGAGTTTATTAAAATACTATACCCTGTGCCCCCCCCCACCCTGACCAGATGTTCTGATTCAGGAGGTCAGGCTGGGGCCCATGAATCTGCATGTATAATACAGTCAAGGTGATGCCAGTGTAGCTCACTCGAGGACCACACTTGGGGAACAAGTCTGCCCTGTAGTCTGTACAGGTCCTCAGAGACTCCCAGCACAATCGAGGGCCAACCAATCCACAGGAATGACCAACACTTCATGTGCTTTTGCAATGCCTTTCCCCAGTCCTTCACTCCTGTTTCTTGGGATCACTTCCCAAATACCTTTTCTAAAATGTCCTTGCCTCAGGATCGACTTTCAGAGCCCAGACAAAGGCATGGACCTTTAACCCCACTTGCCTTCAACACTCCTATGGGACCTTATCTGGCCTTGTTCCCCTGGAAAATGTAGGTTCGAATCCTGCCTTCCTATTGCAGCAATAATATGTGATCAGAACTAACAACCTGATTCAGCTCTTCAAGCCAGCAGGGCTTCTGAGATCAGACATTCAAGGAAAGTTTGTGCTGCTGTTGCTGTTTTACGCATCGAAGTAAAATGATTTGGCTTTCTAACTTTTTTTTATGATACCTCTGTGATGTCCACAAGCTTACCAAGACTTCTCAAAACTTTCCAAAGGATCCCTCATTGCATCAGGGAGTACCATATAGCTTTGAGGATTTTAATGTTGCCACGTTAGGTGCCTACCCAGCAGTCATTCATCTCTTCTAAGTAATAGCACCTGTGCTCATGCCAAGGGCCCAGCCCCTGGGCATGAATCATGATTGCCTAATGCAGTCATGACTATATATACCACTAGTCACAACTAGTATATAGAACATTGCCTAAAGCTCACGTCCCAGCCTTCCTTTGCTGATGTGTGTGGCCAATCAGAAATCAAAGGAAGTTTTGGAGCACTTCTGAGAAATAATGTTTATCTCCCTTGAAAGAAGGAGAAATCATACAAAGCCCTTTTCGTGTTGCCTCCCTGCTTCTGGCCTTTGAATGCAGCCTAGCACCTGAAGCAATGGCAGCCATCTTGTAGTCATAAGGTCACAAGCACAAACGTGAAAAGCCAAGCTGCCAAGGACTGCAGATCCACTTAGTAATGCATGGACTGCCTGGCGCTGGACTTTTTGTTTTATCAGATAGTTGACATTGTAACTGCTTAAGTCACCACTAGTTAATTTCTTTATTTGCATTCAGAAGTATTCCTGGCTTATATGTGACAAAGGATTTGCATCCAGAATATATAAAGAACTGCCACAAATCAGTAATAGTGAGACAACCAGCCCAATACAAATAGGCAAAAGATTTTAACAGGCACTTCACAAAAGAAGATATACGAACGGCCAGTAAACCTACAAAAAGAAGTGCTCAATGCGGTTGCTCATCAGGGAAATGCAAATTAAAACCACAGTAAGAGATCACTACATATCCACTGGAATGCCTGAAAATTATAAAGACTGACAATACAAGTCTTGACAAGGATGTAGAACAAGTGGAACTCTCTTCCATGGCTGGTGGGAGTGTAAAATGGTGCAGCCACAAAACTGGATGCCCGCCTACACTGCAGGACAATTTTAACCAAACCACAGGATTTCGACCAAAACAACCCATGGCTTAGCATTGGTGACACCCAGGCCTGGACAGGACAAGCTCTGCCACTGCAGCAGAACCAGACTCCCCTACCCTCAAATCTCACCCATTCGTGTTGCCTCCTCATGTCATATCTTTTATCCTTTAGCGTGTCATGTGTGATATCCCCTAATGAATTCAAAGACAGAGTTCTTATCTAATAGATAGATTTAACTATTTTGGAACCCAAAATTAGATACTTAGGCTGACAGTGACAGATGTAGTTATGGAGATGGGAAGTAAAAGTATTTTATTTTAGAACTTCTGTAAATAAGCTAGGACTTGTGATAAACACATTACTTCTTAACCTCATAACTCCTTACTAAATAAATGTGCATTTTATACATTATGAACATGTTGATATGAACTGATTTTACAGTTAAGGCTTCAGAGAATAAATACTAAGATTTATCGATAGCTCTCCTCTGCATGCGCACATACACACACACACACACACACACACACCCCACTCATACACCACCACACATACACCTCTCATTTCTCCCTTTCCATGTCAAAGCAGAAAGCATAGCAAAAAAGGGCAGAAGTGATCCAACAGAGAGAAAATACTTACGACGCCAGAGCAAAACGGTATAATTAAAGGAACAACATCTCTGAGTAGGAGTTTGGGCATAGAATACAGTGCACACGTGAAGGGTCTGGACTAAGTACATTGTCCATTATACGGAGAAAGATGATTAAGCAAATGGATAACATGTGAGTTGGTTAGTATATATGGTGGTGGGAGCACAAGGAGGTTCCCCTTTCATTGCTTCTATTTTCTAAATAAAATAAGAAGCAAAGGCACTGACTGAATATAAGTTATGGGGAGGAAATGTTTGAGGTTCAAAGAATAGAGAAGATGACATTTGAAAGAGGGGAAGTCTGAGTTAATTGGGGAAATATAGTACAATGTCTGGGTAGTTCCAAAAACCTCCCGAAGGCTGGCAGTCTTGGATTCTTCAATGTGTACCTTATTGAGTTAAAATCGTTCAGTGTGTATATTATTTGAGATTGAATATAGTTGTGAGTAACATGTAAACACAAAATAACAATGTATGAACCAAGTGTGTTCGTTTTCTATTACTGACATTACAAATTACCATAAACTTAAAATAACACAAATATATTATCTTACCATTCTATAGGTCCAAAGTCCAAAAAGGGTCTTAAGGGTTAAAATCAGGTGTTGATGGGTCACATTCAATTCTGGAGACTCTAAAGGAGAATCCATTTTCTTGCCCTTTCCAGCTGCTCTCACGCCCTTTCCCTCCATCTTCAAAGCCTGAAACATTACACTCTCTGACGCTGCTTCCATCATCAAACCTTTCTCTCTGACCGATTACATCTGGGAAAAGTTCTCAGTTTTAAGGACTCATGGGATTAGATTGGACCCACCTGAACAATCCAAGATCCTCTCAGCAAGACCCTTAATTTAATCACATCTGCAAAGCCCCTTTTGCCAAGGTAAGGGAACATATTCATAGGCTTTTGAGATAAGGGAACAGACATCTTTAAGAGTCATTATTCTGCCTAACACACCAAGATAGAAGTTCCTTTCTCTCTCACATGGAGTTCAGAGATAGGGGGTCTAGGCTTACATCACATTATGAGCATCATGGTCATTAGGACCCAAACTCTACATCCTTAACATGTGACCACATTGCCCAAGACAGCTGCTCAGGTTCCAGCCTTCACATCCATGTTCCAGCCAACTGGAAGGAAAAAAAAAGTTAAAGAAGTTCTCACACATATACACCCCTTCTTTGGGAATATTTCCCTAAAATTTTATAAAACAGCTCTGCCTACATCTCAATGGGCTGAAATTCTTCCATGCAGCCATGAATCCAGGTACATTTCTACTAAGGAAAAAAGGGAGAAAGTGCTACTAGGGTAGACAATTAAAACCCTCTGTCACAGCATGACTGGGTGGTTTCACCTCACCTGATCTCAAGCTTGTTATTGGATAGAATTAGGCAAGTAAGAGGGACAAAGATCAAGAGAGCTGATGGTGTACACAGAGGAATGATTATAATAATGAACCAATGGATTCAAGTCCATAAAGACAATAAGCGACAATAAATGAGACATTAGAAGGGTGACAGATGGTGAGAAAGTAATAGGGTTATTGCACTGGAAAGGAATGATTTGGAAGTAAAAATAAGAAGCGAGGATGACAAAGAAGGCATCTACTCTCCTTCCAGGCACAAAAGAATGTGTGTAGGACTTAAGAAAGCCACCATCAGGGAGGGGTGAAAATAAAGAAGTGTTCTCAGGAAAGAGACCGATTTCAAAGCAAGGAAGTAAAGGGAACAATCTGAGAGAAGGCTGAAGATCTAAGGGATTTTGATTATGACCAAGGTGGCCAGATTGTTAACTTTACAAACTGGAACAATTTTGAAAATGAAGGGGAATTCTGTTGTCACGAAATAACAGGCATAAACTGGGACTGTCCCAAGAAAACTAGGATGTATCTTCCTCCTACTTATGACTGACTTATAGTGACACCTCTGCTCCAACCGCAGAACACTGGATGCCACCATGCATTCTCCTGGCCACTGGCCTTAGACCTGGAGCTGCTTCCACCATCACCTGTGCTGCCACAATGGCTTCTCCACTGCCTCCTCTGTGCTTCCTTAGCAACGATTCGAGTCTGGGGAGGGGTATCTGATTGGCTGAGCCTAGAACACAATCCCACACTGGCCGCAAAGGAGAATGGGAAAGTATCTGGCCTTTTCAGTTTGCTACCCCGTCACATTCTCAAGCAGAAGGAGGATTCTGCCTCCTGCCATGACTCGTGAGATGGGGGATTCCTCAAACATAGGTGCTTTCAGACTAGGCAGTCCAAAAAAATAGCAAATGTCCTATTAAGTCACCAGTTCCTCCTCCTTGGTTGAGGCCTTGAAAAGCATCCTCTGGGGCTTTTTATTTAACTTATAAGACTCGATTAGGAGTTCAATTTAGGAATATTTGATTAATGATATAAATTCAATCAGAGCGCATTTACTACTAATATCACAATAATTTCACATTGGAAGAGGTAATTGTGAGCAATAAATTCACTTTCTAAAATGCCAATTTTATACAAATAAAATCCATTTGAAATGGATTAGCTAATAGCCACTGACATTTTCTAATACAAGATGAATGATTTAAATTATTCTTAATCGGTGTTGCAGAAGGCTTGAAGTTTTCATGGCTTTTCCCATAAAACATGTTACGACTTCGTGCCTCCCTGTCTGTCTATGAAGAGTGTGCTTAAGGCTTCTCAGAGCTCTGGGCGCGTCTTCTGATCCGCGTTCCCAGAGAAGGTACAGGCATTCTCTTTGACCATGAACATACATGGGGATGATTTTCTTAAATACAAACAGGTACCTGTTAACTTAAAAGCTACATGTCAAGGTTTATTTGGCACAATATTGCAATGCAGAATTCCTTTCACAGTAATAACAAAATAACAATAATAATATTGGACCAGATACTTTAGGCTGGATAAATATCACCCCCTCATTGTCTCCCTTCCCTCTTCATCCAGCCTAAAGTGTCAGGGCCCTGATAGGGAGTGACAATGAGGGAGGGGCAGACCTGGGTTTACATTCTGGGCTTTTGCCATTGACTTGCTGTGTGATCTAAGATGAATCTGGTAACCTCTTTGAACCTTCCATTGAAAACATCTTTAGCTCCATTGCCCCCCTCTCCCTTTTGCACACAGCTAGAAAAACCCTGATCCTTGTCAAACTGAAATATCTACACATCCTGAACCTTCTAACAGCTGAATGTTTCCAGGGCATGGGGGGGGGGGGGGAACCACATGTATTATGATGTCAAGTCATGTTAATCTAACGGCATAAATCCCAAATAAACACTAGATGCTGCCCAGTGATCCTACTAAATGTTTCTAGTAATTTCCCTTTTACATTCTCTGGAGTTATTTCACATCTTTTCTCTATCTTTGCATCTCCAGGGCATGCTCCCCAGTCACTAGCCCCACACTCAGCACTTGATATCCCCCCAAAGGCACTGAGAGATTGAAAACACTAAGAGAGAGGCACCTGCATCTTCCCACCATGTGATCCACCTGAACATGTAAAGCTACCTGAACACGCCCCCTCATTCTCTTCCTTCTTTCATGGTTCCTCGTCCCATCAAAGACTAGCTCCTACACTTGTACTCATGACATAATCTCCTTGATACTCAAGGCCTTTGTCCCTGCAACTGCCCCCTCCTCTGCATCATCACTTTTCCCTCCTGCTTGGTTCATTCCAATGATACACATGTAAGTTCTAGTTTAGTCCATTAAAAAAAAAAAAAAAGCAAATGAGCACTTCTCTCCAGGTTCTACTCACTCCAAATATCCATTCCATTTCTCTGCTGAATTTCAAATCACAACCACACACTATATACTAGACCTTCTTCTGGCATGCAAACTGTGAACTATGATTTTAGGAATGGGGAGTTCTTAACACTAAAGCCCCTAAATTCTCCCCATCAATGTGCAAAAGCCAGAAATTCCACTCTGAGACCTTTGCATTAAGGCTTTTGTTCATGCTAAAAATACACTATCAGATCCTTTTTCAAATTTTCTGTCATTTAGTCCTCTGAGAAAATGAAGTATCCAATGACCATGCTCATGTGGGCGAGAAGAGAAAATGCATGAGAAATACTGCAACAAACCAAAAAACTTGACCTTTGCTAACGCTGGGGTCTTTGGGGCGTATACTTCCCAAGCCTGTCTGATGGTAGATCAAGCTGAGAAAAAGACTAGTGATTTGCATGGGCTCACCTGGGGTCAGACTGAGAGACAAGGAAGGAAGGACCAGGGGAAAGAGATGGGCTTGCTTCTGTCTTGGGTAAAATCCAGGCCAGGAGACAGTAAAAAAAAAAAAAAAAAAAAAAAAGCCTGGTGTCTAACTTGGACTTGGGATGTACAGGCAGGCAGCCAGCTGTTAGAACTAGACACTCCTACTGGCAGAACTTAAGCTATAACTGTGACCCAAATATGCAGGTATCTCAGCAGAGGTGGGGGTCTGGCTGACTACAAGCTGGGGAAAGACTCAGAGCAAATGGACACATTGTGTCTAATTTTGAGGCTCAGGTCCCTAGCGTTATCCAATCATCACCCCACACCTGAGTCTGTGGGTGTGGTCACTGCTCCTAATGAATTAGGCTTCCTGAAAAGAGGTAGGGTCCCACGTGGGCTAAACGAGGGCTGTCCACTGAGTTCCACACACCATGGGAGCTGGATCAATCAGACTTCTCACCTCTGGGCCACCAGCTCAGCCTCTACGGAGGCACAGGTGCATAGGGAAGGATGTCTGTGAGGGTCACTGTGCAAGGACTTGAATACAGTGTCAGCCTCTAGTTAGTATGGTGAGAAAGGGATGGGTCCAGTCTCTGGTGCTGGCTGACCTCAGTCCAGAGAGTTGCTCCCTCACCATACCTTCCTCCCCAGGGCCAGCAGAGAAGATGCAGGTGGCTTGAGAGAAACTTCTCTCTCCATAGCTCAGTGCATTCACCCACCCTAGCCATCCCTTCTTTTATCTGCCTACCTCCTATTCACTTTTCAGAACTTAACTCTCAGGTCCACAATTGATGTCTCTCTCTTGAATTCCCATAGTTCTGGTATTCACTGTGCAGAAGTTGCCAGTTCATGTGCCCAATTCCTATTATACCTCTTTTGCCTCTGTCCCCAGGGCATCAATGAATATTTGTTTTAGAGCCATGGCTCATTCAGACCTGCTGAGAACCTATGGAAAAAGTGGCTTCAGTCAACCCCTGACCTTTTCATGCACCTTTAAGAAGTCCTCCAGCCCCATTTATTTGACCTCACATGGATTCCTTTCACTGCAGGGGTGTACGTAAGCCAGTTGCTCAGCATGGGCTGCCAGGAGAGACTTCCTGACCTTGGGAGACTGACACCTGCTATCGGAGTTGATCTTGCTCTGCCTCTTTTCTCTGTGAGCACAGCATTGTTCCATCGTGTGCTCGACTCCATTGTGTTTTCCCTGGCAACTCCAATACCAAGAGGCAGCAGGCAGAAGGTGTGAACTTCCAGTCCTGGTGGCTGGCATTGCAATGATCTTTGCTATCCTCCGTGTAGCTGGAGTCCTCCCCGGCATTGGAAACCACTGCATGGTACTCTGCTTGACAATTTCCAATCACATTTCATTGGCTAGAACTCAGTCATGTAGCCACACTTAGATATAAGAGAGGATGGTAGAGGGTAGACTTTGGGCAGCTACTTCCCAGTGATGAATCTACATTATGTAAGAGGAGCTAGCCATCTATGTCATGCTCTCAGAAAAAACAAATCAGCAACCATTTGTACGGCATTATTATAATTTGCCCAGCACGGCATTTTCTTTTCTCAAAAAGCACTTACACGCACACACCCCACATAAAATGAGATTTGACTCCTCCCAGAGGCATTTCCATTTTAACAAAAACTTAAGCCAAAATATATTCCAGTCAGTGTAATTCCAGCTATCAGCCATTCACCTGACAGCATGCATGGGGAGCTGAGGGCCCTCTCTGTTGCTCTGATACCTCAGTGCAAAGAGCTTCTGCCAAGACACAGGGTCAGCCCTGTCAGGCCCTCCACAGGCATTTGAACACACAAAGAGAGGCAATGGTGAAGGGTGCAAGAAGAAAGTAATGCTAGATCAAGGTCCTGCAACTGGTGTGCCCCCAACTTCTAAGTAAAGAAGAAGAGAAACGACACTGACCCGCAACAACCATGTAGCATGAACAGAAAATAAACCTTTGTTTTGTAAGTCACTGAGATTTGGGGATTGTTTCTTACTGCAGCACAATCTAGCCTATCCTGACTACTTCCCCAAATGAAGTCAATATTGTATCTCTTTCACAAGTTAGAAGACTCCTGCCTCTGCTTTAAGTAAAGGAGGAAAACTAACACTTACTGGAGGAAACAAACACTTATTAAGTGACTACTACCTGATTGGTGCTTTACATATGGTGTCTTTTCAGTGTTTTAACAGCCCCGTGAGGAAGCAAGTATTATGCTTATTTTGCAAATAAGGAAGCTCTGATGCAGAAAAGTTAAGTAATTGTCCCAAGATTAGTAGTAAATGATTGATCTTGGAATTGAACCCAACCACCTATGTCTGACTCTCAAGTCCATACTCTCCATCCTAGAAAGTCATGCAGAATATACCTACTTCCATCCTTTTGCCTTTTATTTTTTTCTTCTGCTCTAGCAGGGTTTCTGTTCATGATATGAGAAAGGAAGGCTCATAACAAGAAGAACTGGGAGTGAATGTCTCCAAAAGTGAGAAAGGGGATATTAACCCTGTAGGAGCCGCAGTGGGAGGTGCGACTCCAAGGCACCTGCGACGGGCCTCTTAGCACGGCTTTGCAACAGACAACTGTTGGGAGTGCGTCTCACATACCAGCAAAGAAAATGTCGATAACTT
The DNA here is from genome assembly GCF_963924675.1 of Phocoena phocoena. Lineage (NCBI taxonomy): Eukaryota > Metazoa > Chordata > Mammalia > Artiodactyla > Phocoenidae > Phocoena > Phocoena phocoena. Next base: position 22,683,352 of record NC_089231.1, read on the forward strand.
AATGAAAATGAAATCATTAATTCAAATTGCATTAAAATGTAATCTGGTTTATTTCAGAGAGAGGGAGGGTGCTGGTAACTGATTATAAAATATACTCGAAGAGCTTTGATTTCTTGCTCAAGGAGTTACATATTTATAACCCCTTTAAAAATAAATTGTCAAAATAAATAAATAAATTGTCATGCTGGGTTCTGAGTCTCTGCTGCTCCCAAAATAAACACATGAGTGCGGCCTAGAGCAAGCTGCAAAGGCCCCCAGGAGCAAAAGCTTCGTCATGATCATACCGGCGCAAGGCAGGCCAGAGATCTGCCTGTTTATTCCGTTCACTCGCTAAACTAAGCCGTGTGCTGTGGATGACAGCGAGGACACACGCATCAGACCGTAACACTCCTCCCCAGCACAATATGACTCTAAGAGCAAAAGGTCACACAGTTCTTAAGATAACATGACACAACCCTCTTACACAAAGACACACACACTCTCAGCATATAAAATGTGATGTGCCTACAAATAAATATTTACACTGCTTCACATTGTCATAAAAGGAGTTTCTACCATAGAACTACACGGAAGAACATGGATTTTTCAGGTACCCAGCCTCCTACCCACGCCACCAGCAGCAGCTCCCCGGCCTGTGAAGTAGGTGGTTTGTCCCTGACTGAGGCACCTCCTCTTTCTGATCTCATTCTTCCTCTTGCTCAGACACCCACCTTTCATTTCCGGTATTTATCTCATTCCAGTCCTTTACTCACCTTATCAATCTGACCTTCCAAGAATCTGGTCTCATTCATAAGCATCATCACAGGAAGGACTCTGTCACAGAGCCGCTCTCTCCAGGAACGGGCACATCAGCCATTTTATGAGCATAATCTTCTGGATGCAATTTCAGGTACCTGTGAACAGGGAAGGAAGGGGGTTGAGGAGGAAGGGGTCTCCTTTCCTCCTAGGTGGTCCCTGCTTTACTGTTGAAGAAGGTTAGTCCTGAAGTCTCTCCATTCTCTTCTCCAGTCCCCCAAACCTCCACTATTTAATAGATCTCAGATCCCCCAAATGCAAACAGTGCTCTGATTCGGTTGGGGGAAGCCAAGCGAACACAGAGGAGTAAACCATCATAGGCAAGCTTTGCTTCTGAGGGTGGGATGGGAGAAGGCCTTTCATGAAGCTGAGGATGGGCAGATCCAAACTGGTGAATCTCCAAGGAGGAGATGCATGAAAACAGGTAAGACACAAAGACAGGCGAGGGAACATTCACGAGGATCCTCCATTCAAAGGCCTGAGCCTGAACCACCTTTGCAAGCGTGTATAGAGGAATTAACCCTGCAGCTTCCGGTCTTTGACATGTCGACCCTCTAGGCCTCTAATGCTAAGAATCCTTTTTCCCATAGCCTAGAGTGTTTGATCTGGGGAAGCCTGGTAAGGTGACCCTCACTTAGTCTAAGGGGTTATAGAAGCACTGTAGGAGACCTCTTCCAGGCATACAAGCCAGTACAATTCTAGTTCCTGGTTATTAAGTCCTCTCTACTGAGATTGGCAAAGAACGTCCCTTAGAGAAAAAACAAGGACCGTGCTGGATCCAGTTCATATGTCAACATGCCCGGCTACGACTACTCATTCTTCCTATTAATGTTCAACACATGACTGTGTCGTCAGACCTGGAGGCCTATATACTTCTTAGTAATGTTTATCAGAATTTCAATTCTTTCAAAATAATGTCACTGAATTGCTTGGTATTTTCATTATACAACATTATAACGTATTAACTAAATGAGAAAACACACAGACACACAAACATACAGAGATGACATGTTCTTAATAGAAAATCATTGAAAGTATGGAGGCCCAGTGGTTTGGAAAGGGAGGAATAAAAAGAAAAGTATTGGTGTAAAATATGGCACATAGAGAAACCATTTTTCATATCCTTTTAAAGCATTATTTTTTCTCAAGAGAAAATGTACCCAAAGTCACATTTTAATGACTAGGTAGGAGTAACCTCTCTGGAAACAACAAAATTCATTATTTGAAGATAATGCTGGCATAACAATACTAAAAATGACAGGGAATTCAGGAAAATGACAGATGGCCCAGAAATCATACCCAACGAAACCAGACAAATGGGTCATTCAAAAGTTCCAACTTGGAAGCTACAATTCCGGTATGCTCAATTTTCAGTAAATTGAACTGGAGGACTTGGATGGCACAGTGAACTACACTTGAAGAGACTTAAGGTTTAGTCTTGTCTCTACCACTAATTACCTCCATGACCTTGAATAAGTCATTCAAAGTCCCCAGAAATGAAACACAGTGATCACCAAGAGCCTTCTAACTCTAAACTCTATAAGTGGAAACACATTTAGATTACAGAAAAAGAAATCGCAAACTTAAGGGAATTTTGAGTTTGACAGTAACATGTTAATGGATAAAAAATCCATTGGTGATAATTTTATTGAAATTAAAAGAAAAGCTACCATTTAATAAGCACTAATCAAATGCAAGTCCTTTATATATGTCATTCCTAATCATTATACTTGCAGAGAAATATTATTATTTCTATTTTACAAAACTGGAAATTGAGAGAGAATTTAGGTAAGTTGCCCAAGATTTACACAATTATTAAATGCTGGCTCCGGGATTCAAACAGGGGTCTTTAAAAAACTTTTTTTAGCCACTTTTATTGTAGTCAGCTGCCAATTCTATTGTCTGTTATAAAAAAATTCAAAAAGTAGAAGGAAGTTTCTCAGTTCTATGATGCAAAACTTCTGGGAATTATATTAGGGACCATGACAGAGATGGACAGCTACCTACCAAAAAACTGTGTCCATCTGTCATGGGAGTGTGATTGTGAGACACATAGCCAAGTACTACACTTCCCAACACAACCTGACTTGCTCCAGTAGGGCCATGTGGCTGTCTTTCCAACAAAATATGATGGAACCAAAATCTTTCACTTATAGACTATTCCTTTTGAGACACACATGGCACTTTTGCAAACCCCCCTTCCTCAGCAGCCTGGAGCAGGGAACTCCAAGGCCATTAAGGATGTGAACTGCAGAGGAGCTGCAAGATGGCGGAAGAGTAAGACACGGAGATACCCTTCCTCCCCACAAATACAAAAGAAATACATCTACATGTGGAACAACTCCTACAGAACACATACTGAACGCTGGAAGAAGACCTCAGACCTCCCAAAAGGCAAGAAACTCCCCACATACCTGGGTAAGGCAAAAGAAAAAAGGAAAAACCAAGACAAAAGAATAGGGACGGAACCTGCACCAGTGGGAGGGAGCCGTGAAGGAGGAAAGGTTTCCACACATTGGAAGCCCCTTCACGGGCGGAGACTGTGGGTGGCAGAGGAGGGAAGCTCCGGAGCCAAGGAGAAGAGCGCAGCAACAGGGGTGTGGAGGGCAGAGCAGAGAGATTCCCGCATAGAGGATCGGTGCCAACCGGCACACTCACCAGCCCGAGAGGCTTGTCTGCTCACCCGCAGGGACGGGCGGGGGCTGGGAGCTGAGGCTCAGGCATCCGTCGGATCACAGGGAGAGGACTCGGGTTGGCTGCGTGAACACAGCCTGAAGGGGGCCAGTGTGCCATGGCTAGCCGAGAGGGAGTCTGGGAAAAAGCCTGGAACTGCCGAAGAGACAAGAGACTTTTTCTTGCCTCTTTGTTTCCTGGTGCGCGAGGAGAGGGGATTCAGAGCGCCGCTTAAAGGAGCTCCAAAGATGGGCACGAGCCGCGGTTATCAGCGCGCACCCCAGAGACGGGCATTACATGCTAAGACTGCTGCTGCCACCACCAAGAAGCCTGTGTGCGAGCACAGGTCACTATCCACACCTCCTTTCCGGGGAGCCTGTGCAGCCCGCCACTGCCAGGGTCCCGGGATCCAGGGACAACTTCCCCGGAAGAACGCACGGCACGCCTCGGGCTGCTGCAACGTCCTGCTGGCCTCTGCCGCCACAGACTCGCCCCGCATCCGTACCCCTCTCTCCCCCCGGCCTGAGTGAGCCAGAGCCCCCGAAGCAGCTGCTCCTTTAACCCCGTCCTGTCTGAGCGAAGAACAGACGCCTTCAGGCGACCTACACGCAGAGGCGGGGCCAAATCCAAAGCTGAGCCCCGGGAGCTGTGCGAACAAATAAGAGAAAGGGAAATCTCTCCCAGTAGCCTCAGGAGCAGAGGATTAAAGCTCCACAATCAACTTTATGTAGCTGCATCTCTGGAATACATGAATAGACAACGAATCATCCCAAACTGAGGAGACGGACTTTAGGAGCAACGATATATATATATATTTTTTCCCCTTTTCCTCTTTTTGTGAGTGTGTATGTGTATGCTTCTATGTGTGATTTTGTCTGTATAGCTTTGCTTTTACCAGTTGTCCTAGGGCTCTGCCTCTCCGTTTTTGTTTTCTTTTTTTTAGTATATTTTTAAAACTTGTTATCATTGGTGGATTTGATTTTTGGTTTGATTGCTCTCTTCTTTATTTTTTTATTACTTAAAAAATAATTTTAATACTTATTATTTTTTATTTTAATAACTTTATTTTATCTTCTTTCTTTCGTTTTTTTTCCTCCCTTTTATTCTGAGCCGTGTGGATGACAGGCTCTTGGTGCTCCAGCCAGGAGTCAGGGCTGTGCCTCTGAGGTGGGAGAGCCACGTCCAGAACACTGGTCCACAAGGGACCTCCCAGCTCCGCTCAACGAACAGCAAGCTACAGTGCTGGACACCCTATGCCAAACAACTAGCAAGACAGGAACACAACCCCACCCATTAGCAGAGAGGCTGCCTAAAATCATAATAAGGCCACAGAAACCCCAAAACACACCACCAGATGTGGACCTGCTCACCAGAAGACAAGGTCCAGCCTCATCTACCAAAACACAGGCACGAGTCCCCTCCACCAGGAAGCCTACACAACCCACTGAACCAACCTTAGCCACTGGGGACAGACACCAAAAACAATGGAAACTATGAACCTGCAGTCTGCAAAAAGGAGACCCCAAACACAGTAAGTTAAGCAAAATGAGAAGACAGAAAAACACACAGCAGATGAAGGAGCAAGGTAAAAACCCACCAGACCTAACAAATGGAGAGGAAATAGACAGTCTACCTGAAACAGAATTCAGAATAATGATAGTAAAGATGATGCAAAATCTTGGAAATAGAATGGAGAAAATACAAGAAATGTTTAACAAGGACATAGAAGAACTAAAGAGCAAACAAACAGTGATGAACAACACAATAAATGAAATTAAAAATTCTCTAGAAGGGATCAATAGCAGAATAACTGAGGCAGAAGAACAGATAAGTGACCTGGAAGATAAAAAACTGGAAATAAATACTGCAGAGCAGAATAAAGAAAAAACAAATGAAAAGAATTGAGGACACTCTCAGAGACCTCTGTGACAAGATTAAATGCATCAATATTCGAATTATAGGCGTTCCAGAAGAAGAAGAGAAAAAGAAAGGGACTGAGAAAATATTTGAAGAGATTATAGTAGAAAACTTCCCTAATATGGGAAAGGAAATAGTTAATCAAGTCCAGGAAGCACAGAGAGTCCCATGCAGGATAAACCAAAGGAGAAACACGCCAAGACACATATTAATCAAACTATCAAAAATTAAATACAAAGAAAAAACATTAAAAGCAGCATGGGAAAAACAACAAATAATACACAAGGGAATCTCCATAAGATTAATAGCTGATCTTTCAGCAGAAACTCTGCAACCCAGAAGGGAGTGGCAGGACATAGTAAAAGAGATGAAGGGGAAAAACCTACAACCAAGGTTACTCTACCCAGCAAGGATCTCATTCAGATTTGATGGAGAAATTAAAACCTTTACAGACAAGCGAAAGCTAAGAGAACTCAGCACCACCAAACCAGTTTTACAACAAATGCTAAAGGAACTTCTCTAGGCAGGAAACACAAGAGAAGGAAGAGACCTACAATAACAAACCCAAAACAATTAAGAAAATGGGAATAGGAACATACATATTGATAATGATCTTAAATGTAAATGGATTAAATGCTCCAACCAAAAGCCATAGACTGGCTGAATGGATATAAACACAAGACCCAAATATATGCTGTCTCCAACAGACCCACTTCAGACATAGGTACACAAACAGACTGAAAGTGAGGGGATGGAAAAAGATATTCCATGCAAATGGAAATCAAAAGAAAGATGGAGTAGCAATATTCATATCAGACAAATAGGCTTTAAAACAAAGACTATTACAAGCGACAAGAAGGACACTACATAATATTCAAGGGATCAGTCCAAGAAGAAGATATAAAAATTGTAAATATTTATGCACCCAATATAGGAGCAACTCAATACATAAGGCAAATACTAACAGCCATAAAAGGGGAAATCGACAGTAACACATTCATAGTAGGGGACTTTAACACCCCACTTTCACCAATGGACAGATCATCCAAAATGAAAATAAATAAGGAAACACAAGCTTTAAATGATACATTAAACAAGATGGACTTAATTGATATCTATAGGACATTCCATCCAAAACCAACAGAATACACTTTCTTCTCAAGTGCTCATGGAACATTCTCCAGGATGGATCATATCTTGGGTCAAAAATTAAGCCTCGGTAAATTTAAGAAAATTGAAATCGTATCAAGTATCTTTCCGACCACAATGTTATGACATTAGATATCATTACAGGAAAAATCTGTAAAAAATACAAATAGATGGAGGCTAAACAATACACTAGTTAATAACCAAGAGATCACTGAAGAAATCAAAGAGGAAATCAAAAAATTCCTAGGAACAAATGACAATGAAAACATGAGGGCCCAAAACCTATGGGTTGCAGCAAGAGCAGTTCTAAGAGGGAAGTTTACAGCTATACAATCCTACGTTCAGAAACAAGAAAAATCTCAAATAAACAACCTAACCTTACACCTAAAGCAATTAGGGAAAGAAGAACAACAAAAAAAAACGCCATGGGGCTTCCCTGGTGGTGCAGTGGTTGAGAGTCCAACTGCCAATGCAGGGGACACGGGTTCGTGCCCCGGTCCGGGAAGATCGCACATGCCACACAGCAGCTAGGTCCATGAGCCATGGCCACTGAGCCTGTGTGTCCAGAGCCTGTGCTCCGCAATGGGAGAGGCCACAACAGTGAGAGGCCTGCGTACCGCAAAAAACCAAAAAAAAAAAACAAAAAACAAACAAAAAAACCCAAAGTTAGTAGAAGGAAAGAAATCATAAAGATCACATCGGAAATAAATGAAAAAAAAATAAAGGAAATGATAGCAAAGATCAATAAAACTACAAGCTGGTTCTTTGAGAAGATAAACAAAATTGAGAAACCATTAGCCAGACTCAAGAAGAAAAAAAAAGAAGACTCAATAGAATTAGAAATGAAAAAGGAGAAGAAACAACTGACAATGCTGAAATACAAAGGATCATGAGAGATTACTACAGGCAACTATATGCAAATAAAATGGACAACCTGGAAGAAATGGACAAATTCTTTGAAATGCACAACCTTCTGAGACTGAACCAGGAAAAAACAGAAAATATGAACAGACCAGTCACAAGCACTGTAATTGAAACTGAGATTAAAAATCTTCGAACAGGGCTTCCCTGGTGGCGCAGTGGTTGAGAGTCCGCCTGCCGATGCAGGGGACACAGGTTCGTGCCCCGGTCCAGGAAGATCCCACATGCCGAGGAGCGGCTAGGCCCGTAAGCCATGGCCTCTGAGCCTGCGCATCTGGAGCCTGTGCTCCGCAACAGGAGAGGCCACAAGAGTGAGAGGCCCGCGTACCGCAAAAAAAAAAAAAAAAAAAAAAAATCTTCAAACAAACAAAGGCCCAGGACCAGATGGCTTCACAGGTGAATTCTATCAAACATTTAGAGAAGAGCTAACACCTATCCTTCTCAAACTCTTCCATAATATAGCAGAGGGAGGAACACTCCCAAACTGATTCTACAAGGTCATCATCACCGTGATACCAAAACCAGACAAAGATGTCACAAAGAAAGAAAACTACAGGCCAATATCACTGATGAACATACATGCAAAAATCCTCAACAAAATACTAGCAAACAGAATACCACAGCACATTAAAAGGATCATACACCATGATCAAGTGGGGTTTATGCCAGGAATGCAAGGATTCTTCAATATACGCAAGTCAATCAATGTGATACATCATATTAACAAATTGAAGGAGAAAAACCATATGATCATCTCAATAGATGCAGAGAAACCTTTTGACAAAATTCAACACCCAGTTATGATAAAAACCCTGCAGAAAGTAGGCATAGAGGGAATTCTCCTCAACATAATAAAGGCCATATATGACAAACCTACAGCCAAAATCGTCCTCAATGTTGAAAAACTGAAACCATTTCCACTAAGATCAGGAACAAAACAAGGTTGCCCACTCTCACCACTATTATTCAACATAGTTTTGGAAGTTTTAGCCACAGCAACCAGAGAAGAAAAAGAAATAAAAGGAATCCAAATTGGAAAAGAAGAAGTAAAGCTGTCACTGTTTGCAGATGACATGATACTATGCATAGAGAATCCTAAAGATGCTACCAGAAAACTACTAGAGCTAATCAATGAATTTGGTAAAGTAGCAGGATACAAAATTAATGCACAGAAATCTCTTGCATTCCTGTACACTAATGATGGAAAATCTGAAAGTGAAATTAAGAAAACATTCCCATTTACCACTGCAACAAACAGAATAAAATACCTAGGAATAAACCTACGTAAGGAGGTAAAAGACCTGTACTCAGAAAACTGTAAGACACTGATGAAAGAAATCAAAGATGACACAGACAGATGGAGTGATATACCATATTCTTGGATTGGAAGAATCAACATTGTGATAATGATTCTACTACCCAAAGCAATCTACAGATTCAATGCAATCCCTATCAAACTACCAATGGCATTTTTCACAGAACTAGAACAAAAAATTTCACAATTTGTATGGAAACACAAAAGACCCCGAATAGCCAAAGCAATCTTGAGAACGAAAAATGGAGCTGGAGGAATCAGCCTCCCTGACTTCACACTATACTACAAAGCTACAGTAATCAAGACAGTACGGTACTGGCACAAAAACAGAAATATAGATCAATGGAACAGGATAGAAAGCCCAGAGATAAACCCATGCACATATGGTCACCTTATCTTTGATAAAGGAGGCAAGAATATACAATGGAGGAAAGACAGCCTCTTCAATAAGTAGTGCTGGGAAAACTGGACAGCTACATGTAAAAGAATGAAATTAGAACACTTCATAACACCATACACAAAAATAAATGCAAAATGGATTAAAGACCTAAATGTAAGGCCAGACACCATCAAACTCTTAGAGGAAAACACAGGCAGAACACTCTATGACATAAATCACAGCAAGATCCTTTCTCACCCACCTCCTAGAGAAATGGAAATAAAAACAAAAATAAACAAATGGGACCTAATGAAACTTAAAGCTTTTGCACAGCAAAGGAAACCATAAACAAGACAAAAAGACAACCCTCAGAATGTGAGAAAATATTTGCAAATGAAGCAACTAACAAAGGATTAATCTCCAAAATATACAAGCAACTCATGCAGCTCAATATCAAAAAAAGAAACAACCCAATCCAAAAATGGGCAGAAGACCTAAGTAAACATTTCTCCAAAGAAGATATACAGATTGCCAACAAACACATGAAAGAACGCTCAACATCATTAATCATTAGAGAAATGCAAGTCAAAAGTACAATGTGATATCATCTCACACCGGTCAGAATGGCCATCACCAAAAAATCTACAAACAATAAATGCTGCAGAGGGTGTGGAGAAAAGGGAACCCGCTTGCACTGTTGGTGGGAATGTAAATGGATACAGCAACTATGGAGAACAGCATGGAGATTCCTTAAAAAACTAAAAATAGAACTACTATATGACCCAGCAATCCCACTACTGGGCATATACCCTGAGAAAGCCATAATTCAAAAAGAGTCATGTAACACAATGTTCACTGCAGTTCTATTTACAATAGCCAGGACATGGAAGCAACCTAAGTGTCCATCAACAGATGAATGGATAAAGAAGATATGGCACATGTATACAATGGAATATTAGTCAGCCATAAAAAGAAACAAAATTGAGTTATTTGTAGTGAGGTGGATGGACCTAGAGTCTGTCATACGGAGTGAAGTGAGTCAGAAAGAGAATAACAAATACCGTATGCTAACACAAATATATGGAGTCTAAAAAAACAAACAAACAAAAATGGTCAGAAGAACCTAGGGGCAAGATGGGAATAAAGATGCAGACCTACTAGAGAATGGGCTTGAGGATATGGGGAGGGGGAAGGGTAAGCTGTGACAAAGTGAGAGAGTGGCATGGACATATATACACTACCAAATGTAAAATAGATAGCTAGTGGGAAGCAGCCACATAGCACAGGGAGATCAGCTTTGTGACCACCTAGAGAGGTGGGATAGGGAGGGTGGGAGGGAGGGAGACACAACAGGGAAGAGATATGGGGATATATGTATATGTATAACTGATTCACTTTGTTATAAAGCAGAAACTAACACACCATTGTAAAGCAATTATACTCCAATAAAGATGTTAAAAAAAAACCAAAAAAACAAAACAAACAACAAAGGATGTAAACTGCAAGATGGAAGGAGCCTGGGGACCTCAATCAGTGTGGAGTGGATCATCTTGCTGTCCAGGACTACTGAATTATTACGTTAGTGAGAAAAAGAACTTTTTTTTATGTGAAACACTAACATTATAGGGTTTGTTTGTTACATCATCTAGTGCTTCCCTAACTAAGACAGGGTATCAGATGGACTTTGCAGGGATCTCCTTATCTCTTTGCCCCTATGTTCCTCTAACCAACCTGTATGCTGGGAAGAAGTGAAGGAGTTAGGGTACGAGGATGGGAAGTTGCAAATTCATGCCTTAAAGGACAGGGAAGGGGGTTACAGAAAGGGTGAATCACATTGCCCCATCCCATTCACAAACAATCCCATCTTGGTAATTATGACAGACACATACATTTAGTAATAAAGGCTTGGTGATTAGGATATGTACCGACACACACATTGCACCCACCTTCATAACACCCCAGCCACACGTATCAGTTGAGAGTCACTACCCTAAAATCACCCCTTCTGGTTCCACCCTCTATCCTCATCTTTGAAACCCATCTGACCCTCATGCAGAGGATATATAAAAAGGACCAGACCAACACTTCAGCCACTCCACATTAGATTAACTTGGTTATTGTGTTTCCTAGGGATATCATAACAAATTACCACAAACTGGATGGCTTAAAACATTATTCTCTTCTACAGTTCTGGAGGCTAGAAGTCTGAAATCAAAGTGAGCTGGTGCCCCCTGAGGACTATAAGGGAGAATTTGTTCCATGTCTCTCCCCTAGCTTCTGGGGCTTGCCGGCATTCCTTGGTGTTCCTTAGTGAGGAGACACGTGACTCCAATCCCTGCCCCCATCTTCACCCAGCCTTCTTCCCTGAGTACCTGTTTCCAAATTTCCCTCTTCTTACAAGGACATCAGTCATACTGGATTTAACCAAGTTCAATCCAGCGGGATATTACCTTGATTACATCCCCAAAGATTCTATTTCCAACTAAGGTCACAATCACAGATTCAGGGGGTTAACCTTCAACATATAATTTTGGGGGATGGGGCACAATTCAATCCACAACAGCTACTAAGGCAGTTGCTATCTCATAGCTAGGTTCTTCTAACTGGCCTACTGTAATCGCATCTCCTAAAACTAAGCCTTGTTGAACAAGGCATTTTGGAAGAAAGTTCAGATCTTACCCCCTCACACACAGGTTTCAGCCCTGCCTTTCTCTCTAATGTTCTTCCTGGCACTGGAGTCCTGGCTTCTGCAAGCCCCACCAGTGTCCCCTTCTCCTGCCCCTGAGCCTCCTAGATTAGACTCCTCTACACTTCAGCCTGTTGTCTTGAAACTGACTCCCCATTCATCCAACCCAGCCATTGCTAATGGACCGGACTTCCCAATCTGTCCATTTGACAAACTATCCCTTTATCCAATTAACCTCAGTGGAGATCCATCCCAGGCCAAGCATATTTGCCTCTGATCTGGGGGAAGGAGTCAGGAGGGTACAAACAGGATTCTAGACCCAGGAAAGTGCTCAAAACAGTCAAAAGCCCCTCCTGGAAAACCCAGAGGTTGCTGCTGTCATGGAGAGTCTTGTGTATATGGAAGAGTCCGTGCAGAGTTTGATACGTGTGAGGCTGGGCAGCTCTCCGGATGCTGTTACCCGTCCTCATAGCCTGGCACAAGTGCAGGATATGCAATTACCACAGGCCCAAGCATCCCAGTGGTCAGAAACCCAGGACACCCAGTGCGAGTTCTGGAGAATACAGGTGTCTGTGCCCATGTCAAGAAGGAGGCTGGGAAACGTGGGAGAGCAGACCAGAGTATTGCTTTGGGTCTCTGTCTAATTATGTCCATGGTAAATCTAACAGGAAGCAGGTTTCCAGCTCAAATTCTCATGTGCTTCTTCTTGGGGCGAAACACATTCCAAGGGATGGGTCGCCCTGAGCCCACAGAAGAGGATGTGTAGGTAGAAATAGTTAAAATATATAGAAACACAAGACGGTTTTTTTTGAATTTTATTATTATTTTTTATACAGCAGGCTCTTATTAGTTATCTATTTTATACATATTAGTGTATACATGTCAATCCCAATCTCCCAATTCATCCACCACCACCCCGCCACCCCCCACTTTCCCCCTTGGTGTCCATACATTTGTTCTCTACATGTGTCTCTATTTCTGCCTTGCAAACCAGTTCATCTGTACCATTTTTCTAGATTCCACATATATGCATTAATAAACGATATTTGTTTTTCTCTTTCTGACTTCACTCTGTATGACAGTCTCTAGATCCATCCACATCTCTAGAGATGAGCCAATTTTGTTCCTTTTTATGTCTGAGTAATATTCCATTGTGTATATGTGCCACATCTTCTTTATCCATTAATCTGTTGATGGGCATTTAGGTTGCTTCCATGACCTGGCTATTCAAAATAGTGCTGCAATGAACACTGGGGTGTATGTGTCTTTTTGAATTACGGTTTTCTCTGGGTATATGCCCAGTAGTGAGATTGCTGGGTCATATGGTAGTTCTATTTTTAGTTTTTTAAGGAACCTTCACACTGTTCTCCCTAGTGGCTGTATCAATTTACATTCCAACCAATAGTGCAAGAGTGTTCACTTTTCTCCACACCCTCTCCAGCATTTGTTGTTTGTAGATTTTCTGATGATGCCCATTCTAACTGGTGGGAGGCGATACCTCACTGTAGTTTTGATTTGCATTTCTCTAATAATTAGTGATGTTGAGCAGCTTTTCATGTGCTTCTTGGCCATCTGTATGTCTTCTTTGGAGAAATGTCTATTTAGGTATTCTTCCCATTTTTGATTGGGTTGTTTGTTTTTTTTTAATATTGAGCTGCATGAGCTGTTTATATATTCTAGAGATTAATCCTTTGTCCATTGATTCATTTGCAAATATTTTCTCCCATTCTGAGGGCTGTCCTTTCGTCTTGTTAACACTTTCCTTTGCTGTGCAAAAGTTTTAAGTTTCATTAGGTCCTATTTATTTATTTTTGTTTTTATTTCCATTACTCAAGGAGGTGGGTCAAAAAAGATCTTGCTGTGATTTATCTCAGAGTGTTCTTCCTAAGTTTTCCTCGAAGAGTTTTATAGTGTCTGGTCTTACATTTAGGTCTGTAATCCATTTTGAGTTTATTTTTGTGTATGGTGTCAGGGAGTGTTCTAATTTCATTCTTTTACATGTAGATGTCCAGTTTTCCCAGCACCACTTATTGAAGAGGCTGTCTTTTCTCCATTGTATATTCTTGCCTCCTTTATCAGAGATAAGGTGACCATATGTGCGTGGATTTATCTCTGGGCTTTCAATCCTGTTCCGTTGACCTATGTCTGTCTTTGTGCCAGTACTATATTGTCTTGATTACTGCAGCTTTGTAGTATACTCTGAAGTCAGGGAGCCTGATTCCTCCAGCTCTGTTTTTTTTTCCCTCAAGATTGCTTTGGCTATTTGGGGTATTTTGTGTCTCCATACAAATTTTAAGATTTTTTGTTCTAGTTCTGTGAAAAATGCCAGTGGTAATTTGATAGGGATTGCATTGAATCTGTAGATTGCTTTGGGTAGTATAGTCATTTTCACAATATTGATTCTTCCAATCCAAGAACATGGTATATCTCTCCATCTGTTTGTGTCACCTTTGATTTCTTTCATCAGTATCTTACAGTTTTCTGAGTACACGTCTTTTACCTCCTTAGGTAGGTTTATTCCTAGGTATTTTATTCTTTTTGTGGCAGTGGTGAATGGGATTGTTTCCTTAATTTCTCTTTCTGATCTTTCGTTGTTAATGAATAGGAATGCAAGAGATTTCTGTGCATTAATTTTGTACCCTACAACTTTACCAAATTCATTGATGAGCTCTAGTAGTTTTCTGGTGGCATCTTTAGGGTTATCTATGTATAGTATCATGTTACCTGCAAACAGTGACTGTTTACCTTCCTCTTTTCCAACTTGTATTCCTTTTACTTCTATTTCTTCTCAGATTGCCATCGCTAGGACTTCCAAAACTATGTTAAATAATAGTGGCGTGAGTGGATATCCTTGTCTTGTTCCTGATCTTACAGGAAATGCTTTCAGTATTTCATCATTGAGAATGATGTTTGCTGTGGGTTTGTCATATATGGCCTTTATTATGTTGAGGTAGGTTCCCTCTATGCCCACTTTCTAGAGAGTTTTTTCATCATGAATTGGTGTTGAATTTTGTCAAAAGCTTTCTCTGCATCTATTGAGATGCTCATATGGTTTTTATTATTCAGTTTGTTAATACGGTGTATCACATTGACTGATTTGCATATATTGAAGAATCCTTGCATCCCTGGGATAAATCCCACTTGATCATGGTGTACGATCCTTTTAATGTGTTGTTGGATTCTATTTGCTAGTGTTTTGTTGAGGATTTTTGCATCTATATTCATCAGTGATATTGGTCTGTAGTTTTGTTTTTTTGTAGTAGCATTATCTGTTTCTGGTACCAGGGTGATGGTGGCCTCATAGAATGAGTTTGGGAGTATTCCTTCCTCTGCAATTTTTTGGAAGAGTTTGAGAAGGCTGGGTGTTAGCTCTTCTCTAAATGTTTGATAGAATTCACCTGTGAAGCCATCTGGTCCTGGACTTTTGTTTGTTGGAAGATTTTTAATCAGAGTTTCAATTTCAGTGTTTGTGATTGGTCTGTTCATATTTTCTATTTCTTCCTGGTTCAGTCTCGGAAAGTTATAGCATTCTAAGAATTTGTCCATTTCTTCCAGGTTGTCCATTTTATTGGCACAGTGTTGCTTGTAGTAGTCTCTTATGATGCTTTGTATTTCTGCAGTGTCTATTGTAACTTCTCCTTTTTCATTTCTAATTTTATGATTTGCGTCCTCTCCCTCTTTTTCTTGATGAGTCTGGCTAAATGTTTATCAATTTTGTTTATGTTCTCAAAGTACCAGCTTTTAGTTTTATTGATCTTTGCTATCGTTTCCTTCCTTTCTTTTTCATTTATTTCTGATCTGATCTTTATGATTTCTTTCCTTCTACTAACTTTGGTTTCTTCTGTTCTTTCTCTAGTTCCTTTAGATGTAAGGTTAGATTGTTTGAGATTTTTCTTGTTTCTTAATGTAGGATTGTATTGCTATAAACTTCTCTCTTAGAACTGCTTTTGCTGCATCCCATAGGTTTTGTTTTTGTTTTTGCAGTACACGGGACTCTCACTGTTGTGGCCTCTCCCGTTGCAGAGCACAGGCTCCGGACGCACAGGCTCAGGGGCCATGGCTCACGGGCCCAGCTGCTTCGCGGCATATGGGATCTTCCCGGATCGGGGCACGAACCCGTGTCCCCTGCAATGGCAGGCAGACTCTCAACCACTGCGCCACCAGGGAAGCCCCATAGGTTTTGGATCGTTGTGTTTTCCTTGTCATTTGTCTCTAGGTATTTTTCGATTTCCTCTTTGATTTCTTCAGTGATCTCTTGGTTTTTTAGTAACGTATTGTTTAGCTTCCGTATGTTTGTGTTTTCTACATTTTTTTCCCTGTAATTGATTTCTAATCTCATGCTGTGGTCAGAAAAGATGCTTGATATGAATTTTCTTAAAACGCAGGCTTGATTTGTGACCCAAGATGTGACCTATTCTGGAGAATGTTCCATGCGCACTTGAGAAGAAAATGTAATCTGCTGTTTTCAGATGGATTGTCCTATAAATATCAATTAAATCTCTCTGGTCTATTGTGTCATTTAACGCTTGTGTTTCCTTATAATTTTGTCTGGATGATTCTCTATTGGTGTAAGTGAGATGTTAACCTCCCCAACTATTATTGTGTTACTGTCATATTCCTCTTTTACAGCTGTTATCATTTGCCTTATGTATTCTGGTGCTCCTATGTTGGGTGCATATATATTTATAATTGTTATATCTTCTTCTTGGATTGATCCCTTGATCATTCTATAGTGTCCTTCCTTGTCTCTTGTAAAATTCTTTGTTTTAAAGTCTATTTTATCTGACATGAGTATTGCTACTCCAGCTTTCTTTTGATTTCCATTTTCATGGAATATATTTTTCCATCCCCTCACTTTCAGTCTGTATGTGTCCCTAGGTCTAAAGTGGGTCTCTTGTAGACAGTGTATATATGCATCTTGACTTTTTATCCATTCAGCCAGTCTATTTCTTTCTGTTGGAGCATTTAATCCGCTCACATTTAAGGTAATTATTGATATGTATGTTCTTATTACCATTTTCTTAATTGTTTTGGGTTTGTTTTTGTAGGTCCTTTTCTTCTCTTGTTTTTCCCACTTTGCATTTGTTGTAGAGCTAGTTTGGTGGTGCTGAATTCTCTTGGTTTTTGCTTGCCTGTAAAGCTTTTGATTTCTCCGTCGAGTCTGAATGAGATCCTTGCTGGGTAGAGTAATCTTGGTTATAGGTTCTTCCCTTTTATCACTTTAAGTATATCCTGCCACTCCCCTCCGGATTGTAGAGTTTGTGCTGAGAAATCAGCTGTTAACCTTATGAGAATTCCCTTGTATGTTATTTGTCGTTTTTTCCTTGTTGCTTTTAATAACTTTTCTTTGTCTTTGATTTTTGTCAATTTGATTACCATGTGTCTCAGCATGTTTCTCCTTGGGTTTATCCTGCCTGGGACTCCGTGCTTCCTGGACTTGGGTGGCTGTTTCCTTTCCCTTGTTAGGGAAGTTCTGACTATAATCTCTTCAAATATTTTCTCAGACTGTTTTTTTTTTCTCTTCTCCTTCTGGGACCCCTATAATGCGAATGTTGGTGCATTTAATGTTGTCCCAGAGGTCTCTTAGGCTGTCTTCATTTCTTTTCATTCTTTTTTCTTTATTCTGTTCTGTGGCTGTGAATTCCACCATTCTGTCTTCCATGTCACTTATCCGTTCTTCTGCTTCAGTTATTCTGCTTCTGATTCCTTCTAGTGTATGTCTCATTTCATTTATTGTATTGTTTATCTCTGTTTGTTTGTTCTTTAATTCTTCTAGGTCTTTGTTAAACATTTCTTGCATCTTCTCGATCTTTTCCTCCATTCTTTTTGTGAGGTCCTGGATCATCTTTACTATCATTTTTCTGAATTCTTTTTCCGGAAGGTTGCCTATCTCCACTTCATTTAATTAATTATTTTTTCTGGGGTTTTATCTTGTTCCTTCATCTGGTACATAGCCCTCTGCCTTTTCATTTTGTCTATCATTTTGTCTGTAAATGTGGTTTTCTTTCCACAGGCCGCAAGACTGTAGTTCTTCTTGCTTCTGCTGTCTGCCCTCTGGTGGATGAGGCTATCTAAGAGGCTTGTGCAAGTTTCCTGATGGGAGGCCAAGACTTTTTTAAAGCATGGATGTCCTTTAGAGATCATCTTCAATTCCTTTTATCTTACAAATGAAGGATCGAATTCCATTTGCCTATTATAACCCAGTGAGTTAGAGAGAGACAGAGACAGAGAATGAAATAATGAAATCCCTGCAGTCACTTTCTGGCCAGGTCGCCGACCAGGAACCAGAGGCAGGTGGAATTACCGGTCAACCCTATTGTCTTCCAAAGCTTTAAGCTGCAGGCTCTGAATGGGAAGAGCTGACCTTGCTACAAGGAGCCACTACACCCTCAAGGTTTCCCAGGACTCTGAGAGATTCCTAGCTTGGTCCCAGTTTGGAACACCCAGGCCTAACTTCAGGATCTAGAAGGCTCACTCTTCCCCATCACTCACTGGCAGGTGCCTTTGGTTGGCAGCACCTGGTTTGGATGGATTCACCTCCCATCTCCCAACAGCATTGAGAGCAACACCTGAGCTAAACCAATCTCAGCCCCCATCGCAGCAGATCCCACTGAGAACTCTGTCATGCTTTTCAAGATGTACTTAAAGCAGAAGCATCACCCAGACTGGGGCAACAGGAGGCTCTCAGAGGCCGGGCTGTAATCAGACCCTATTCATTAGTGAGCCCAACCTTCAGGACAATCAGAGTGAGAAATGTTCACGCTGGTGTTGCCTGTGGTGTTTAATCAATCAACACAACAAGCTTGTTAGACTGGCCATCACAGCAGGGCCCCCAGCTGCCTGCCAAACCATCCCTGCGAAGAGCTTCTGAAAAAGAAGCAAGGAGCAAAAGAAAACAAAATCCGACAAGCCACATCTGTGTGATGGGAGGTGGCCCCCGTGGGACTGAGGGTAGCTTTTCACAGGGACAATGACGTGGAGCTGGGCCGAGGCCGGCTCAGAAGGTCCCTAAGGCAGACTGTCCCCTGCTCTTTAAAGAGGTGTGACATTCGAGCATGTTGGCCTTGTGGGGTGGAGCAGGTAGCACATCTGACGAAGGGCTTCTCTCTGCCTCCGTCTGTCCTGCTTCAGTCTCCCTGAATCTTGCATTCTGTCCTCCCTGGAGGGGCTGGATGCTCCTTGCTGCCAGATCCTCTCCCTTAGCTGTGACTTCCCCACAACCTCAGCATCACTGAGGGCGTTTGTGTTTGATGATCTTCAGTTTCTAGGAGGCACCGTTTCACACGGGTCACTCTCCAGCTCTGCACCAGGCTGACTTCATTTTTAATGAGCTTCATTTCAGGAGGTTTTGTCAAGTAGCACGCTCCAATCCGAGGATGGACTAAAAGGGATCTTCAAGAGCACTAAGTCCAGGGACTTCCCTGGTGGTGCAGTGGTTAAGAATCTGCCTGCCAATGCAGGGGACACGGGTTCCAGCCCTGGTCCCAGAAGATCCCACGTGCCGTGAAGCAACTAAGCCTGTCTGCCACAACTACTGAGCCTGTGCTCTAGAGCCCATGAGGCACAACTACTGAACCTGCGTGCCACATCTACTGAAGCCCATGCACCTAGAGCCCATGCTCTGCAACAAGAGAAGCCACCGCTTGCTGCAACTAGAGAAAGCCCGCGTGCAGCAACGCAGCCAAAAATATAAATAAATAAATAAATAAATTTATTTTTTAAAAAAAGAGTACTGAGTCCAGGCTTACCATTTTTCAGAAGAGAAAACTAGGGCATTACAATAAAGTGTTAAATATATCACATCGACCAGATACATGATGCTGTAAACTATTAAAAACGATAACATTTGAAACTTTAAGAGTAGAAATCATAAAAGTTCTATAGACGTTGGTAGTGGCTAAAGCCACCTTACAACCCTTAGCTGTACAAAAAAGGTGATGTGTGAGTTTGCTAGGGCCCCATAACAAAGTATTATAATCAGGGTGGCTTAAATGGATGGAAACGTATTCTCTCTCAGTTCTGGAGGCTAGAAGTTGGAAGTCAAGGTGTCAGCAGGGTTAGCTCCTTCCGAGGACTCTGAGGGAGAATTAGTTCCATGCCTCTCTCCCAGCTTCTGGTGATGGGGGCCACCCCTGGCGTTCCTTGATCTATAGAAGCATCATTCAAATCTCTGCCTCCATGTCACATGGCTTCCCCTGCATCTCTTCACATCATCTCCCTCTGTGCACATCTCTTCTTCTCTCCTCTAAGGATCCCAGTCATATCGAGTTAGGGTCCTCCCTAATCAAATATGACCTCATCTTAACTTGATCACATCTGCAAAGACCCTATTTCAAAATAAGGTCACATACATGGGTGCCAGGAGCTAGGACTTCAACATATCTTTGGAGGACACAATTCTACCCCTAACAAGCAGTAATATCTTTCCCGTCTTCTCACTCTTGAGGACAATAGATGGTAAAGGGCACTGGAAAGCATACAGTTTGTATACACACGTTTAAACTTTGAAAGCAAACTCTGTGTTTCTCAAAACCCTTTCACATCTATTTCCCTTAAACATAGGGATGTAAAACATATATCCTGAGCCCCAGGTCACTTCCTCCCTATGCATTATGACTAGAATCCCATTGCTTCTTCAGAAACCCAATCTGTGTGTATGTAATGACTAGTAATGACTAGGGAGCAGGATTCCTTAGGAAAGTTTGATTTCACATTCACCCAAGCTTTCAGTGAAGACAACTGATGTCCACCCCACCAGCGGCTGGCCATCTTTAGTGACAGTGAGATCCTCTTGGGTGTGTGTGTGTGTGTGTGTGTGTGTGTGTGTGTGTGTGTGTGTCTATTATGAAGGATTGGAGAGGAAGGAGATTGGAACCAAACTTAGCTTCTCTGAAGGAATTTAAAAGATAGGAGAAGTCTTACATCTGTATCCTTGCAACTTTCCTTTCTGATCCTCAACTGCCTCATTTGCCACTTCTCTTCAGCCTCACAGTGGCTCCTCATGGCTGTGAAGATGAGATGGCTGGGATGCAGGGGCCACCGCACCTGCTCAGGATTACCCAAATAGTGACTGGCAACAACCAGGGCTCGGTGGCGTGTAGAACTTTCATTTTTCAGATTCAGAGCTTTCTTTGACATGCTTCAGCTCTAGAGAACTGAGATTCTCAGAAATATAATTGGAAAGGTAGAGTCTAGATGGTCTCTAGGTTTGGAGTTGAAGTAAGAATGTCAAAGTCTAAGGAGAAAAAATTCAAAGATGGATCCTGTGAGGTTTGCAATGAGTCTAGTGACCCTCAACGAGTTCTGGCTTTCACTTATATCCTTACTGACCATTAAATGAAACTTTTCTTAGTACGAATCATGTTTTGAGTTCAACTCATTATAGTTTCCTCAGCGTGAACCAATGTCTGAGGCACCGGGTCTGACTGAAAGATGAGGAGGCTGTTTGGTCTCTTCCAGTTCATGTGTAATTAAATATTTATGGGGTGGCTAGCATCACTCTCCCCTAAGCACTCTGGAGGTTACATAAGAAGCCCATGTCCCTGCTTCTTCCCTCAAGGACTTTAGACTATCATGGCAAGACCTTACTTATATCTGAAACAAAGAATTTTAAATGATAGCATAACACGCAGTGCTAAATAAAATATAATCAAGGCCTACAATGTGCAGTAGAAGCCACAGGCAGTCCACATAAGGAGGGATGGATATTGTGTGGGGCTACAGGGAAGACCCTCCATGGAGTCAGTCCTGTCCACCCTGACTCGGCCTGACTACAGTTTCCGAAACTTTCAACTTGCAGCTCCAGAACAATTCCAACCGTTATTCCAGGTTTTCCTCAACGTTTTAACCACAACACACAGTAAGGAAAATACTCAGTACTCACAAAAACATCAAGAAACAGTGCTACTCTGGATTTGTTCCTTCTGTTCTTCTAGACCACAATCCACCATTCTCCAGCTGATGCATATGGACTGGATCCATAGACGACTCCTTTGCTCTCTGCCCAAAGGTGGGTTTGGCCAATGAGAGGCACCAGCACGAGATGAGGATGGCAGGAGGGGAGTAGGACTGGGCATTTTTTATACTGGCTCTCTCTCGCCAGCTTGCTGTGGGATGCCTGCCTGCCTCCTTGGAAGATCACGGCTCCTGTCAGGCAGCCCTCTCCTTATGGTGTTCTGGAAGCTCTCTTTCTCTTTACCTCTTCAGGCCTCAGAATGGTAAGGTCTCCCTGCTAATATGAGGCCCAGATGCTGCACCACCTCTTGCTGCTATTTATTAAACTCTCCTCAAGTTTAAACTAACTCCAGTTATTCAGTTTGAGTGTCATCTGTTTCCTGAAGGTATCTCACTGATACAGATCCTTACCCTGACCAGGTGTGATGCAATCTGGTGTCCTTTATTCTATTGTTAAAAACAAACAGATATGTGTATATGTATAGCTGATTCACTTTGTTATACAGCAGAAACTAACACACCATTGTAAGGCAATTATACTCCAATAAAGGTGTCAAAAAACACACACACACACACAAAAACTATTGTCTCTCACTTAATTGATTTCACAATCAACTGGTGGGTAGTGACCTATAGTTTGGGGAATAAAACTTGTTTTCATCAAAAATAACTGAACTTGTGGTTGTCACGTAAACCATATTCCCATCACTGGGATGTCTGGAATTAGTCTTATGGCCTAGATGAGCCCCTGGCCAACCAGGCATTCATTGATCTGCAGCCTCTCCTTTACAACTGGTCTTTTTTTTTTTTTTTTTGGCGGTACGCGGGCCTCTCACTGTTGTGGCCTCTTCCATTGTGGAGCACCGACTCCAGACGCGCAGACTCAGCGGCCATGGCTCACGGGCCTAGCCGCTCCGCAGCATGTGGGATCCTCCCGGACCGGGGCATGAACCTGCGTCCCCTGCATCAGCAGGCAGACTCTCAACCACTGCGCCACCAGGGAAGCCCAACTGGTCCCCTTTTGAAGGTCTCATCCTTATAACTGGGCCCCTTTCAGTCCTGGTTACCAGTTTTACCTAGTCCCTAGTGGGCCTGTAACCTGGCCTGAGTCTGAGCCCCGTGGCCTGGTGGATCAGTTTCCTAGGGTTTCTGTAACAAATTACCACAAACTGGGTGACAGAAAACAACATAAATTCATTCTCTCACAGTTCCGGAAGCCAGAAATCTGAAATCAAGGTGTCGGCAAGGCCACACTTCCTGCAGAGGCTCTGGGAGAGATTCTGTTGGCTCCTCCAGCTTCTGGTAGCTGTAGGCATGCATCCCTGGGCCTGTGGCTTCATCAGTCCAATGTCTGCCTGTGTTCACACAGCCTCCTCCTCTCTGTGTCTTTTCCTCTATGTGTCTCTTGTAAGGACACTTCTCATTGGATTTAGGGCCTACCTGGATAAACCAGGGTGACCTTATCTCAAGATCCTTAACTTAATTACATCTACAAAGGACCTTTTTCCAAATAAGGCTTTTTTTTTTTACTTTCCTAGGGTCTGTGGATTAGAACATAGACACAGACATATCTTTTGGATCCACCATTCAACCCACAACATTTGGTACTTTGACATAACCACTAGTTCTTGAAAGCTCTCATGCAGTGCTTTATGCCTGTACATTCAACTTGGATGGACCCTGGAAACTAAGACAGTGGCAGCCACCTCTCTAGAAGAACCACCACAGTTCAGAGATGACTGGCCATGACCCCACCAAACAGATCAGTACTTGCAGATGGCAATGCCAGGAAGATCAAGCTTTAAGCTATTCTACTTTGGATGCTGGTCACATTGTTTGACAGCTAACTATCTAGGTGGGTCCGTGCCTCTGCTCTGGTAATACCCAATGTCCTTGCTGAGATTACAATCTAGTGATAGAAGCTAGACAATAAACCATTGTTCAAGTGTTTCCCCATTTTTTCTGTTAGATAATGTGTATTTTTATTATTAATCCAAAGGAGTTTTAAAATAGATTCTAGATATAAACCTTTCATTTGTTAGATATGTTATGAAACTATTCTCCCACCCTGTGGTTTGCCTTTTGTCTCTCATTATTTGTCTTTTGGTGAGCAAAATGTCTTAATTTTAATGTCACCAGATATATCAATTCTTTATTTATCCTGAGGTCTTAAAGACTGTTCACCTATGTTACCTTCTAAAAGCTTTTATGTTTTGCCATTCACACATAGGTTTATATATGCCTGGAATTGTTTTCTATATGTAGTTTGAGAAAAGGTCCTATTTCATTTTTGTCTATATGACCCTCCACTTACCATAACTTAATTTATTTTAAAAAATGTTCTTTCCCTGGTAGTCTATGGTTTCCTTTGTCACAACTCAAGTCCATATATATGTCAATGAATATCTGGGTCATCTCTTCTGTTGCATTGGTTGATTTTTTAATCCTTTTGCCAATACTACACTAACCTTGATTCCTATAAATTTACAAATCTTAACAGTGAGTAGGCCAATTTTTTTTTTTTTCTTCAAGAGTGTCTCTTCTCAGTCTTTTAATTTTAGTACAAATTTTAGAATAAGCTTGTCAGGTTCTGGAAAATACTTTGCTGGTACTGTCATTCAGATTGCATTGAATCTATAGATCCATTTAGAAGAACTGACATCTCTGATATATATATCTCCCCTAATGAATGTATAGATCTATAGATCTGTAGTGAATTTCTGTAAATATTCTATGTGGAATTTAAAAATACTATACATTCTACTGTTGTTGGGTGCAGTGTTCTATACATGGGAATTAAGTAGTTTTGTTAGTTGTGCAATTCAAATCATTTATATTATTAATGAGTTTTGTCTGTTTCTTCTATCAGTTACTGAGAGAGATATTTTATCATTTTCCATTATGACTGCAGATTTGTTTGTTTCTCTTAGTAGTTCTATCAGATAGATGGATAGATAGATAGATAGATAGATCTAGAGAAAAAGGAGGTGGAGGTATATTAAGAGCATACAAATTAAAAATATAGATAAGGCCAAAAATTCAGCAAGGAAATGGAGACTAAAAATGTAACAATAGATTTGAAAAAAAAACCTAGAAGTTCTAGAATTGAAAAATAAAGCAACAACAAAAATTCCTTTAATGGATGGCTTTAATCCCAAATTAGACACAGCTAAAGAATTACTGAACTGAAAATTAGGTTAAAAGAATCTATCAAGATTAAAAATGGACAGACAAAAGGATGGAAAAAGCACAAGAGTAAGTAAGAGACATAGAAGATGTAGTGAGAATATGTAACACATAATTAATTGCTATGTCTCAAAGAGAAACAAAAGCAGTATTGGAGATATTTCCAGAACTGATTAATTTAAGAAGCGTAAGGGGGCTTAAATTGTCCAGGCCCATCTTAATCCAATTTCAAAACTTGAGGTTTTTGGTCTACCCAGAGGACTGGAAGTCAAGCTGGGAGAGCTCGTTTATTTCTGATTAGCTCTCCTTCCCAGGGTGAAATCCTTCACAGATGCTAGATTCCTACTGTTTTTCTCTCTAGTCCCAGAAGGCTATGAAAGTACAGCTCAGAAACTCAGGTAATGTATCAATTAGTAACCAACAGGAAAACAGGAACCACTCTACATATTTCTAGCAGGGAGAAATTTATTGTTTATCACCAGAGAATTGGTTGTAAAATGTCAGAAGAACCAGAGGAACAAAAGGAAAAGAGTAGGTCACCCAGAGATCAGGAATCTGCTTCATGCCCCAGTTTGGAACCCACTAACCCACGTGATTGCCGCTGCTCCTGCCATTGCTGTGAAACTCACTCACTGCATCTAATCAGAAGCTTAGGAGTTAACCCCATTGATGCTGCAGAAACCAACACCAAAGCTGGGGCCTGCAGTCACTGTCAGAAGTGGGAAAATAGCTTCTTCCTCTACAAGCCCATCAGCTTAAGACCACCAGGGGCACACCCATAGTTCTATAAAGTCAGATTTATTTGCTGTTGCAACAAGAGAAACACCAGAGGAACCACGGGACATCTCACCAAACAACAGAAATAACAGAGTTAAAGAATTTGGGGGAATGGTGGAGTTTAGGCGAACTTTAAAAGAAGCAGTGCTTGGACAGCCTCAAAGCAAAACAGCTGCAAGTAAGGGATCATCTTCAGGTCTAGACTGCAAAGTGGATTCAGGGTTCTGTTTCCTTAGAAACTAAAAAAGTTTAGATAGATATGGAATGCTGTGTCTAGCAATGAATTATCTGACACTCCACAAATGGATTGAAACTCGAGGTTCCTTCTCTGTATCACAGTGGCTCAGATCCTTTGGGCAAAAGTGAGATATTTCATTCTTACTGATATAATTTCAAGTAACAAAAGATTTTTCACAGGTAAGAAAGCAGGAGTCACTTAAAGAAAAAAGTCATCTAGAGTCTGTCATACAGAGTGAAGTAAGTCATAAAGAGAAAAACAAATACCGTATGCTAACACATATATATGGAATCTAAAAAAGAAAAAAAATGGTTCTGAAGAACCTACGGCCAGGACAGGAATAAAGATGCAGACATAGAGAATGGACTTGAGAACATGGGGAGGGGGAAGGGGAAGCTGGATGAAGTGAGAGAGTGGCATGGACATATATACACTACCAAATGTAAAACAGATAGCTAGTGGGAAGCAGCCGCATAGCACAGGGAGATCAGCTCAGTGCTTTGTGACCACCTAGAGGGGCGGGATAGGGAGGGTGGGAGGGAGACGCAAGAGGGAGGGGATATGGGGATATATGCATACTATGTATGTATAGCTGATTCACTTTGTTATACAGCAGAAACTAACACACCATTGTAAAGCAATCATACTCCAATAAAGATGTTTAAAAAAAGTCATTATAACATTTTACAAGGGCAGCATGTCCTTGGAGAAATATCGTTCCCTGCTAACTTTGCAGTTGGCTTTATCTGTGGTTGTCATGTCCACCTGATGAATGGCAGGACAGATTTTACTTTCTCAGTAGGCATTAATTTTTAGATTCCTATTCCTTTCTTCTACTTTCAGTTTTCAACTAGTGTTTCGCATTGCCAGAACCTAACTGGAAGGCAGCTGGCAGGGAAGTCTAGGATGTGTCATTTTCAGGCTTTGTGCCCCTTGAAATGAACTTGAGAACCAAAAGGAACATCAATCCCCAGAACATGTCTCTTCAAGTTCGGCAAATGCCCTCAAGAAAAAAAGTGTTCTTGAAAAATGATCTCATCTTTCTAGTTTCCCATTTCTACCAAGATCTTAGTTGGTAGCTCCTACTTTCTTTTTCGTTCTTTGACACTTCTAAGAAAATGATTTTTAGATTTGTCCCAGCTATCGCAGTTGCTTGAACGGAATGGTTATTTCGGTGAAATTATCCAGTTTACCATTACCCACCTCGTCCACTTTCTAATTGATCTTTCACATTTCTGTCAAATTCATCTACCTAAACTCAGTTCTGATCATGTCAAGAGACAGATCCCCCACAAGCAAATGAGAAATAATCCCAGCCAGTTTGTGGGCAAGAACATTTTGCCCGTGGTGCTGGCCTGGAGAAGGGCATGTGAGCTCAGGACATGGGCATTTTTATTAGATCACACTTATCAATGTCCTTACATTCAGTGCAACCTCCAAATATATTTTTCCAAGCAATTAATCATTTCAGTAAAATTGAAGCCACATGTTTTTAATTCACAGACAACTGACGTGTTAATGAATTGTATGGTGAGAACCAGCTGATGGCCTTGAACCTTTCAAACCTTGCAGGAAGGCTTGTTTCTTCTCCAGTTATTTTCCTTAGAAACATGAAGTTTATTATGCCAAGAAAAAAGTCATGCACGCTAACCGCAAACTCTACATGGTTTCAAACTGCCAAGCCCAGGCTTCCCTGGTGGCGCAGTGGTTGAGAGTCTGCCTGCCGTTGCAGGGGACACGGGTTCGTGCCCCGGTCCGGGAAGATCCCACATGCCACGGAGCGGCTGGCCCCGTGAGCCATGGTCGCTGAGCCTGCGCGTCCGGAGCCTGTGCTCCGCAACGGGAGAGGCCACAACAGTGACAGGCCCGCATACCACAAAAAACAAAACAAAACAAAAAAAACTGCCAAGCCCTAGAGGGGCCTAGGTGTCTGTGGGAAGGGTCAGGGTGTTGTAGCCTAAGATAGCCCATGGCTCTCCCTTTACTGGATTGGAATTCTCCACTGTCTTTGACTTTTAGTTCTCACCTCCAGATCAGTGACATCAACTTTTTCATCCAATAGATTTTACAGTTACAAAGGGCTTTCTCATCCATTACCACACCAGATCCTCAGTAAAACCAAATGAAGTCGGCACCGCTAACTAGCATTTTTATTCCTGTTTGAGGGGAAGATGAGACTTAGAGAAGTTAGCTTCTGACTAACCCTAACCCAAAGGTTCAGGGTGTGATAGCCAGCCTCCAAGCTGACCCGATTGGTCCCCAGACCAATCATTGTATCAGGATTAGGCTGTGTGAGCAATAGAAGTCAGCAGAAATAATGGTATGTCATTTGTAAGACTAGATGATAAAAAGTCTATGGCTTCAGTCTTCAGGATCCTCTCTCTCTCCATCTCCCTCTCTCACTACTCAAGTTGTATCAGGAGGATTCTCAGGCCACCTCTGAGAGGCCCACATGGTTAGGAACTGAAGTCTCCAGCCAAAAGCCAGCAAGGAACTGAGACCTGTGAAAAACCATGTGAATGAGCTTGGAAGTGGATCCTTCAGCCCCAGTCAAGCCTTCAGATAACTGTAGTCCTGGCCAATAGCTTAACTGCAACCTCATTACAGACCCTGAAACAAAACCACTCAGCTAAGCCATTCCTGGATTCTTTACTCTCAGTAACTGGGCCATAATAAATGTTCATTGTTTTAAGCTGCAAAGTTTTAGGGTAATCTGTTACACAGCAATGGATAACTGATACACAGGGCTACAAATGTTCCACAGTGATACTGTATCCATCTCTATCATCCCCAAGGTGAGAAATCCTATATTCAGTAAGAAATTAAGCATCTTTTAAACTCAAGACACATTAGACTTTTAGGTGATGGAGAAACTTAGAGAAAAAAATACGTTTTGCATCTGGCAATACAGAACACACTTTTCCCTTTATAATGCACTTTTTCTTTCTTAGAAGCTTTTTGGCAATATTATCTATTTGATATCAACAGAAAAGTCTCAAGCCGGAACCACCCCTGCCCTTTAATGTCCACTTTCTAGGTCATAAATATGCCCACTAGCCAGCTCTCATCTACTATCAGGGCATCTACTTGCCTTCAAGGTGTCTTCCTTCTGAGAAGTAGTACTTTAGACACCTTTTCGGTGCTTACCTAACGAGCCTCTAAATCATCTAAGCATCAGTTCTTAAAGAGGCTTATGTGCTAGACCTCATGGAAAACTGGGTCACTGACAGTATTTCTGAGTCAAGTCATGCTCAGTGAACATCTAGGAGTCTGCCTAACAAGGAGCTGCTCTACCTTTTATCCAACTGATGAGCAGTCCCTGGGAGGTTCTTCCATCTTGAAGGGTTAGGGCTTTTGCTATCTACTTGGCAAACTCTCTACCCCAACCAGAAATGGTCTGCTCCCTTCTCCACAAATCTCAGCGTCTGGCCTCTGTTCCTTGTTATGCTCCTGAAATCTGAATGCATTCTTCCCTCTCCCTCTTCATATCCTATCGGAATTCTATCCGCCACCCAAGGCTTGATAGACACCTGAGATTTTTCCAACCCTCAACTTCAACTCCTAAAGAGCTCTCCATTCTTTGGAATCCAATGATCCATCTCATTTTCCCTATATTTCACTGGATAAATGGATATTTTATTTCTATAACATGATTGAAACTCTTTGCGGGGTGGGGAGGTGGGGAATAAGTTACGGAGCACGTGCTCAGGGGTAGGCTCTCCTGCCAGGTATTCTGCATAGATTACCAACTACACCAATGTCATCCCTCTGGGAGGGAGTTTAGTGAGTACTGCTGAGTATTTGGTTGACTAGGAGACCCATTAGTGTCTGCCCACCCCCAATCTCTCCGGTGAATTTTGACAAATGATACAAAGGTCTAGCTCAAGCCCCAGAGCCCCTAGATTGGACTTCCTTAGGTCTCTAGTACTCATGCCCATCATTGTCTCACTGCCTCCATGCCCTATCCACAGCCCCTGGCGGGAGTGGCTCTGAGCACTTCATGACCCCTGGCCACTACTGGTTGGACCAGGGATGGATGCTTGACCCAGACTGGGCCCCCTCTTCTTAGCCTGTGGAAGAATGCAATCTCTAAGGGTCTGAGGAAGTTGGATCATGGGAGGTGTCAGACCTTCCAGTTAAAGGTCAAAGAGTTTATACAGACTTAGAAAACAAACTTATGGTTAGCAAAGGGGAAAGGTGGGGGAGAGAGATAAATTAGGAGTTTCAGATTAACACATACACACTACTATTGATAGAAATAAAATGGGTAACCAACAAGTACCTACTGTATAGCACAGAGAACTCTACTCAATATTCTGTAATAACCTAAATGGGAAAAGAATCTGAAAAAGAACAGATATATGTATATGTATAACTGAATCACAACACTTTAAATCAGCTATACTCCAATATAAAATTTAAAAAAATTTTTTTAAAAAGGCCACAGAGTTTAATCAGCTTTGGGATTGTGCTGAGATAACTCAGAATTACGAGGGAGCTGAAAATTCAAAATTAATTAGAAGAAACTGACCTGTCTGCAGTAGGAAGCACAGGAATGGACCAAATGCCCAAAGAGCACTAAGAAACTTTGCAGTCCCCTGAGACTGGAGTGGGGTGACTCCATTCCTGACGTTCCCTAGGTCCCCTGTGGCCTGGCAGAACTTCATTTCCTATCCTGGGAAGCCTTCAGGACAGTCCCTTGTAGTCCTTCAATAATCTCCCTTTATATCTGGACTAGTCTGATGGGTTTCTGTTCTTGCAATTAGCAAGGCCTGAATAAAACAATACCCAGTATTTTTAAAGTTAAACAGGGGATAAGGGGTATCAATTCAGATTCATACTGATTCTGAAGTACTGAAGGTTACCTTTAGGCCATAAAGTATACTTGTGTTATGGATCCTAAAGCTTCTTATTTTATAGATGAGGAAAAAGATATCCCGAAAGAAGAAAAAGATAGCCAAGTACACAGCGATTGACGGAACCAAGACTACGACCTGGGTGCCCTCATATTGTCCAGGGTTCTTCTAGTACTTTGCCGTCATTGACTCTGCTCTTTCCAATGACTATGTCTGCTGGGGCAGGCAAATAGGTCAATATTAAAGAGAAATAGCAGAGATCATTAGTGTCTCTCCTCCGATCTCACCAATGGATTTGGGGGAATTTTGCTTATATGTCAGGCAGCTAAAGGAAAAGATGCGAGTGGTGCTGATGCTGCATTTCTTAAAAGAGCTGGGCCAGAGACACAGAAGAGAGACATGCAATGAGGTTACTGGCTGCCCACTTTAAAATACAATTCATATGCATCTTAAGAGAAAACTATGAAGGAAAGTTTATCAATTTTCCCATAAAAACATGAGGTCAGGGCTTCCCTGGTGGCTCAGTGGTTAGGAATCCACCTGCCAATGCAGGGGACACGGGTTTGAGCCCTGGTCCGGGAAGATTCCACATGCCATGGAGCAACTAGACCCGTGCACCACAACTACTGAGCCTAAGCTCTAGAGCCCGCGAGCCACAACTACTGAAGCCCATGTGCCTAGAGCCCGTGCTCTGCAACAAGAGAGGCCACCGCAATGAGAAGCCCGCCCACTGCAGCAAAGAGTAGACCCCTCTCATTGCAACTAGAGAAAGCCCATGCACAGCAATGAAGACCCAATGCAGCCAAAAATAAATAAATAAAGTACAAAACAAAACAAAACAAGAAAACATGAGGTCAGTCTGTTAATAAGAGAAAAATACTGCAGCCTCAAGAGGAGCAATTGTGCTGAGCCGGCTGAATTGCCTACAGAATGCCCTTGTCACATACATCCTCCCTATAACGTACCCACTTGGTAATGTGGTCCTTGAAACAATCAAAATTATTTTGTGTTACAAGGTATTATATTTCCAGTAATGGAAAAAAACATCTTCACTGGTCCTATCTCCTTATGCATTTTAGTACCTTAAATATTTTAATATTATTGCAAGTAAATGAAAATGTTCTTAAAGCAGGTTTATTAAGATTTAATTTATTTAAATGTCTCAAAGAAGTAAAGGTGAGACATTAAAGTATGGTAATTAGCCTGACAGATGGGCCAAGAGGATACTAGGGAAAGGGAAATGGTCCCACAATTAGCCCACAGCCAGTGATAAATAGGCCTAAACACTAACAGAGAAACCCCAATCACTATGGATGAGAGAGAAGAAGCAGCTCTCACCTATCTTTAGCTATAACAAGAGTCACTACTAATGTTTATTGAGCATTTACTTTATCTAGGCACTGCTAAGCCGTTTATATGCTCTGTTTTACATGATCTTCATAAGAACCCTATGTGGCAGACAGTATTACTTTCATTTTCCCTATTTCGTAGATTAAAAAATACAGAGCTTAGGGAAATTAATTAACTTTACCGGGTCTACTGGCTAACAAAAGATGAATCTCAGACATCCAATGCTCCAGGTCTTTCTCTGCACCTCTCATTTCTGTTTCATTCTAAACATCAACTTTATTCTTCAGCATCCCCTCTGTGTCAGGAAACATGGGCAAAAGTGGTTCTGGGGCCACAGTCATACAGTTAATTTGTACTATCTTAAATATTTTAATATCCTTAACAATATTATAACAAAAGCAATGGCAGTGGAATCCAAGAGAAAAAGTCTCTAGTTTGCATATGAAAAATTCCAGGGAAGATTTTGATTGGCCTAACTTGGTTCACATGCCCACCCCTGGACCAGTCGTTATGTTGCAGAGGTTCTATGATTGCCCATACCTGTGCCCATACCACATACCCACTCCTGTGCTCAATAAAACAGATGCTATGGTTGGCAGCATCACCAGAACACCATTATTGTAGTAGGAAAGGAAGTGGATGGATGCTTGGCAGATAAAAAGATACCCATACATTCACCTGTTGTGACAGAGGTAGACCATCAAGTAGAGAGTAAGAGCTGTTCCAAGAAGATGAAACATGAAGAGAGGCATGAAGATGTTAAATAACACAATGCATCCAGAAATCTGCAAGTATTTTAGATGTGTCTGGGGAACAGGATGTGCATGGCAAGCGGGTTGAGATCAGACATTGAAGGTCCTGGAGAACTTTGTGTGATAACCTAAGGAGCTGGTACTTTATCCTGAAAGCAATGGTGAGTCGTGGAAGGATTTTAAGCAGGGAGGTAATATGATGAGTTCTAATTTTGAGAAGACACAGTCTTACGGTAGATATGCAAGAAAGGTTAGAAGCAGAAAAATCAGTATGGAAACTGACAATTGCTCAGGCAAGAGAAAAAAGCAGTGGCAGTTGGACTGGTGATGAAGCGATGGAGAGGATTGATGCTAAAGAGGCAGGATTCATAAAAGAAAGTCTGAACCCTTACTGGGGATTAGATTGTCCAAGCTGTTCACTGATGCTCAACAACTTTCATGGCTGCCCCAATGGGACCACCAACACAGCAATGAACCAAATGTGCCCATGGAAATGGGACCCAAATCCTGCTACTCTCCCAGAGTAGCAGAAGCAATAGTAACTGGATTCCCACCACCTACAAGCCTTAAGTTGAAGCTGCTAGTTTTGTG
The DNA here is from genome assembly GCF_963924675.1 of Phocoena phocoena. Lineage (NCBI taxonomy): Eukaryota > Metazoa > Chordata > Mammalia > Artiodactyla > Phocoenidae > Phocoena > Phocoena phocoena. The sequence continues at coordinate 22,716,891 of NC_089231.1, forward strand.
ATCTATAAAGGACACTTTAAGCCCAGGGCCCTGGAAATGGAATTATGAGTACAAAAACTTTTCCTGTAAGTCTTTTAACCAACCAATAGAATCTAACACCTAGCACTCTCAGGGCATAGCATGGCACGTGAGAACTGAGCCATGAGGGCAGACAGAGCTGGGTTTGATTCCTGTTTCTGACACCTCCTATGTTTCCTTGGACCAGGAGATCTCTAAGCCTCTAAGCCCCAGTTTTCCCAGGAGATATTTCCCTGGCAATAATGTCATTTCTCTCTCAGGGGCTTTGTGAGGACTAAAAATAATAACACATGGGACAACAAAACAAACTTCAAATGTGGTTAGAAATGAATCTGTTTGAATCACTCATTTGTTTTGCTAAAGGGGACATAGGAACAAAAGCCAAAGTATGGGATATTCATGCTTTTTACTAACAAGAGAGTTCTTGCCATTTACATACTGAGGTTACAGAATGAAGTTAAAATGTCATTAACAAGTCCATAATCAGTGTGTACATTAAAATTGAGGTGAATTAACTCAATTTCTATAACATTTTCTAACAAAACACATTTTCTTCTTGAACTTATAATGAACAAATAGAATTTCTTACCAAAAAAATAAAGTTTTGCCATAGTCAGTCATGTGGTTAAGGGTTACATTCCATAGGAGATAGCAATAAATATTTGTACTTAAATGGCAGATCATCAAAGGAGAGTTTATTTTTTTCAGCAAATAACATAGTGAGAAATTTAATTTAATAATCCAGAATACCTACAGATATGATTTCAAAAGAACATCTGTCCCCCGTGGCTAAAGTTCTTACTTGCTTGTCACTTTAGAGTAATTGACTTGTAAATAGTCTTTAACCTCTTATCTTTAAGACAAAGGATAATGAACTAGCCCGAGGCTTTCTATTCCCATGGTCACTTGGGTTAAGTCTTCTATTTAGCTCCTATTTGCTTTAAATCTGTTGAGATTTATAGCAATAGTTCAGCCACAATTGTAACTAAGAAAAATTGTGAATAGAAAAATATGGCTTTTAAGATGTGGTATACTTATGCAATGGAATATTACTCAGCCGTAAGAAAAGAGTGAAATAATGACAACTGCAGTAACACGGATGGACCTACAGATTATCACACCAAGTGAAGTAAGTCAGACAGAGAAGGACAAAGATCATATATGATTGCTTATATATCGAATTTTTAAAAAATGATACAAATGAACTTATATACAAAACAGAAATAGACCCACAGACATAGAAAACAGTATGGAGGTTCTTTAAAAAACTACAAATAGAACTACTATATGACCCAGCAATCCCACTACTGGGCATATACCCTGAGAAAACCATAATTCAAAGAGAGTCATGTACCAAAATGTTCATTGCAGCTCTATTTACAATAGCCCAGAGATGGAAACAACCTAAGTGCCCATCATTGGATGAATGGATAAAGAAGATGTGGCACATATATACAATGGAATATTACTCAACCATAAAAAGAAACGAAATTGAGCTATTTTTAATGAGGTGAATGGACCTAGAGTCTGTCATACCGAGTGAAGTAAGTCAGAAAGAGAAAGACAAATACCATATGCTAACACATATATATGGAATCCAAAAAAAAAAAAATGTCATGAAGAACCTAGGGGTAAGACAGGAATAAAGACACAGACCTACTAGAGAATGGACTTGAGGATATGGGGAGGGGGAAGGGTAAGCTGTGACAAAGTGAGAGAGAGGCATGGACATATATACACTACCAAAGGTAAGGTAGATAGCTGGTGGGAAGCAGCCACATAGCACAGGGAAATCAGCTCGGTGCTTTGTGACCACCTAGAGGGGTGGGATATGGAGGGTGGGAGGGAGGGAGACGCAAGAGGGAAGAGATATGGGAACATATGTATATGTATAACTGATTCACTTTGTTATAAAGCAGAAACTAACACACCATTGTAAAGCAATTATACTCCAATAAAGATGTTAAAAAAAAAAAAGAAAACAAACTTATGGTTACCAAAGGGAAAAGGTGGGGAGGGATAAATTACAAGTTTGGGATTAAAAGAAACACACTACTATATATAAAATAGATAACTAACATGGACCTACTGTATAGTACAGGGAACTATATTCAATATTTTGTAATAACCTATAAAGGAAAGGAATCTTAAAATATATATATATATATATACACACACATACACACACACATACATACACAACTGAATCACTTAGCTGTACACCTGAAACTAATACAACATTGTAAATCTAACTATACTTCTAGTTAAATAAATAAAGTAGAAAGAAAAATACGGCTTTTAATTTTCTTTTTCCACATATGGAAAGTACTAGCATAGCATGTGGCCTGGAGAAGGGGCTCAGGCACAGGCAATGGAGGGATGGCTCTGCTTCCTGTCTGGTCTTTGTGCTCCCTCACCCTCTGAAAGCTGGCAGAGGAAGTCCGACCATCTAAGTCCTCCCTAGTGACTCTCTGTACGCTGTATGGCTCTTTCTAAATCTGAACCAGAAAATGGAGGCTTGTTTGGGGTCAACATAGTCAGTAATCTTTCATGATAAGCCATCATAAATCACACATGTGGAATATCTACTTTCCTCCTAAAGAAAAACATAAGTAACTTCTTGCCTTTCCACTCACCTGGCTTCTCTTTGCTCTCATAAACTAGCTAGGATTCATTATAATAAAAGCAATGCCTTTCAGGCAACTAGAAGGGAAAAAACTCAACAAATTAGTACCAGAAACCTTCTCCACTTGAAAATCACACATCACAGAATTCTAATACAGGTGACCCCAGATTTAAATCTGCTGAACTTGTCATACTCCCTACTTTTACATCACAGTCAGGACCAAACCCCATTCTGATGATTTCTAATTTCTGCAAGCAATGCTTCAGCATTCCCATCAGCAGCCTGAGGCGCTCACCACAGTTGGCAGTAACTCGGCTGACATCGTCTGCAGGTGCATTTAAAGTAAGTGAGTCTGTTGCAAACTGCTATCTTTGCAAATTTTCTTTAAACTTTTAAATTCCTTGCTCTTTACTGTGTCAAATAGAATATTTGATGGAATACACAGCACTTCAAATCTACCTCCCCAAAAAGGCAAGACAGTCCATCTCTTTGAAAGCGACACAAGAGAATTTAACTTAATGGTAGGAGAAATGAAAGCAAATGAGCAAACTGTCAAGCCCAGACTGTCACACTCAGGCACAAACACAATTCTGAAGTTCAAGGAAACGTATCTGGAGACTATGAAGAGCGCTGAGCGGATGCAATGGATGGTCTTTAAAATAAATGAAAAGGAATTATTTATCAGATGGAAAACTCTTGCATTTTGTAGTGGCTTGCTGAAGCCATGCTCCACACTTCTTTGCTTAGTTGGATAGAGCAAGTAACCTTAGAAAGGATCTTCCTTAGTCAAGGCAGAATTTTAAGGGGGGCTCCCTTATCTGATAGGCAGCCACTGGTCTAGAAGTAGGTATAACAGATATTTTTATGCTCTAACAAGACACACTTTTGAAGTGTAGAACTGGTGCCAGCAAAGGGAATACCAAGTTGAATGATTTTCCTCAAAGCTTTCTGGGAAGATGGGGACAAAGATGCCCAACACCTGCTCCCTAAAATTCAAAGTTAAGGAAGACTATTTAGAGTATACTAGGGCTGTCTGATGATCCAAGTTCTACTAGCCAGAGGAGCCTCCAAGGACCCTAAAGGTAAACTCAACAACAGGACTGTGCTGGTGTCCCATTCTAACAGAAGAATCTAAATGTTCTGGTTCAGGCTGGAACTAGAAGCACTTCTAAACTTGGCCAGCTGACACCATGATTCCTACTTTGAAAAAGCAATGGGTACGCTTGTAAATGTGATCAACAACAACAAAAAGCCCCCAGAGATCAAGCATGTGGCACTCCAAGCAGAATCTGGGTGAGTAAATGCATCATTCCATGGTCTAGAAGGGTCCACTGAAACATGCAAGAGTAGTCTTCAGATGCGATATCGTATAGCAGAGCCACAGAAACACCAGCAGGGCTGACCTGTTTCTCCAGTTATTGCACCAGAATTTTGAACTGATTGGGAAGTTGGAGACAGGGAAACGTCCACAGAATAGAAATGTTAACTCCCTGCTAAAAGGTCATGTCAGGAAGTGAACAATTAATTAGAGCGCATTATACTAAGTGAAAGAACTCATTACAAAAGGTTACACACTGTATGATTCCATTTATGTGCAAGTCCAGAACAGATAAATCCATGGAGACAGGAAGTATATTAGTGGTTGCCTAGTGCTGTGGAGCGGGGATAGAGAGTGACTGGTAATGGGCATAGGGTTTCTCTTACAGATGATAAAAATGTTCTATACTTATACTGTGGTGACAGCTATGCAGCTCTGTGAATATACTATAAATCACTAAATTGTACATTTGAAATGGGTAAATTTTATGGTATACAAATTCTCACTGAGAGATGTTGTAAAAGAGAAATGTACAACTACAGTATTTTCTTCTCTCTGAAGGAATGGAGATATTGTCTCCAATGTGAACTATATAAACTTTAAAGAATCTGCTTATCTCATTTTTTCTCATAAAAAGATTCAGCAGGGATGGGCAATATATTGTAGCAATTAACAGCATGGGCTCTGGAGTCAGACTGTCTGGGTTCAAGTATTAGCTGTGTTTTGTACAGTTGTGTGATTCTGTGCCTCAGTTTCCTCATCTGCAAAATGGGATACAGTAAAATCTACCTTGTTGAGCTACTGGAAGGATTAAATAAAAGGGTTTAGCATAGTACCTGATGTGAAGTTAAGTGCAAAATGAATGTTTAATATTCAAAAGGATTTTTAAAATATGTATATTTACTTGTATATAAAATAAATGCATATTTACTGGTGTATAAAATATTCTCTCTGCAGGGTCCAAGAAACTGATAAAGTTTATTGCATGAAAGGGTGGCTGGGTAAAGGGTGCAGGAGGGAAATATTTCAGGTTGCACAGTCTTTTTTGTATTTTCAGAATTTTGAATCAGATAAGTTTATTACTTAAATGCAATGAAAATTGAGTTTGATGAGTTTTCGAAAAAGAAACAGAACTTTATTTGTACCGAAACTAGTCTGGCAGTCTACACTAGCTATCCTTGCATGTTTCAGGATCAGATAGAGCCAATCCAATACTTGCACACCAGGCAACACTCTTGGTAAAGGCATGCATCTCATCCAGAGATAAATTCAATACAGGTGTGTTGGAAGGTGCCCAGTGGAAAATTTTTTTATTGAAAGCAATAGATAATTTTATTGCTTCAGACAGAAAACTGGTTGATACAAAAGCGAAAGGGTATTGTGATGATGTGGTAGGTAGTTAGGAACATGGAAACCGTAACTAGACTGCTTGGTTTGAATTCCAGCTTTGTCACTGGTGGTTTTTAACCTCTCCATGCCTCAGCTTTCTCATCTGCAATGGGGATAATACTAGAGGGATTTTGTGAGGATTGAATGAGGTAACACTAAGAGTAGAAGCTAGAGCATAGTATGTACTATTTGAATGTGAGCTATTGCAGGTATTGGAGAAATCGCAAGCACTGACACAGAGGCACAGAATAATTACCTGAAGAGTTAAATGAAAACATTGAAAAGTCATGCTATCATTTGAGAAAGGTGTTTCATGTTGACAAAAAAAGAAGTACTTTAGAGGCAAATGTCTTAGAAATGATGCACGTCTAAGGAAGAAAAATCAATAACAACTATAAGGCAAAAATTATCAATAATTTAGCTGAATTTTTTTAAAAAACAGAAAGAAAAAGAGACAGGAGGAAGAGAAAGAAAGAAAAGGAGGGAAATAATATGTTGCTAGAGAAAGGGTCTTCTGTTATTCACCTCCTGAGGATTTCATGAATGTCAAAATCAGAAATGAAAAATGCTGGGAAAGACAACTCTAATTGTGAACACTCATCAGAGGTGCTTAGAGAATGAATAAGTTCCATGTCGCTGGAAAGAGGTTTCCAATGAAGACGTATCTTTTGTTCACAATTCACTGGACACTTATTTAAACACTTTACTGGACACACATAAGATCTTTGGGAAAAATATATAATAAGATCTGTTACATCTGGGGCACACACGTAAAGGAGAAAATACTATAATAAAATAAACACATATGGATCTATCACCCACTTAATGGTTGGAGTATTATCAGAATTATTGTATCTACGTGTGCTCTTACCCTCTCTCCTTCATTCCCCAGCTTCCTTCTCAATATACTGTTTAGTTGTTCTTGTTTTTAAGCATTTTAAAAATGGTTTCATTCGGTATGCATTACTCTTATGACTTATTTTCCTCATTCAAATATTCATTCAAAATCATACATGAATCAAACATACATGATACACGGATGATACATTTATTATTCACTGATGTATAATATTCCATTTAAAAGACATTCCACAATTAATCATATTCCTGTCAGTGGGCATTTTGATTATTTTAGTATTTTTGCTCTTCCAAGCAATGTTGCTGTGAATAGGCTTGCATGTATCTTTCCACTCCCCCAAGGTTTACTGAAGTATAATTGACAAATAAAAATTTATGTATTTATGGTATACACTGTGACTTTTTGGTGTTCCTATACATTGTAAAATGATGACCACAATAAAGCTAATTAACATACCCACCGCCTCACACAGCTTCCATTTTATGTGTGTAGGTTGTGAGAACACTTAAGATTTAATCTCTAAGAAAATTTCAGGTATAAAATACAGTATGAAGTACAATTGACATGCTATATATTAGCTCTCCAGAATGTATGCATCCTGCATAACTGAAAGCTTGTACTCTTTTACCAACATCTCCCCATTTGTCCCATCCCTTAGCCCCTGACAACCACAATTCTACTCTCTGCTTCTATGAGTTCATTTTTTTCAGATTCCATATATAAGTGAGATCATGCATTATTTGTCTTCCTGTGCCTGGCTTATTTCACTTGGCATACTGTCCACCAGTTTCATCCATGTTGTCACAAATGACAGGCTGAATTATAATATATATGGAGAGAGAGGGAGAGTTCCATTTCTTAATCCATTCATTTGTCAATGGACACAGGGTGATTCCATAGATTGGCTATTGTGAATAATACTGAAATGAACATGGGAATGCAGATGTGCCTTTGAGATATTGACTTCATTTATTTTGGATATATACCCACAAGTGGAATTGCTGAATCATATGGTAATTCCGTTTTTAATTCTGGGAGGCACTTCCAAACTGTTTTCCCTAATGGCTATACCATTGAATGTGTCTTACTATACATATTTAGAGTATTTCTTCATGACATCTATGAGTTAAATTGCTCTTTGTAGAGAAAGGAAATGTTCAGCTTTACGGAGATGAAAACTTGTTTTCCAAAATAGTCGTATTAACTACTTACACTCCTATAAGGAGCACGTGAGAATGCCTATAGATCCACATCCTCACCTACACTTGGTATTAGCAGACTTCTAAATTGTTGAGTGTTTATATGTACCTAATTTGCATTCTCCTGATAACTAATGATGAAAATGTCTTTTCTTATATCTATTTGCCATTTGTGTTTCCTTTTCTGTGAAATGGCTTTAAGCTTTTTCCTATGAACTGAATTATTATACAGTTGTCCTTTTCTCTCTGACATGTAATCCTTTGCAAGTTATATTCATTTGCTGTGGAGGCTTCTCTTTTCCTTGTTTTTTTGATAAAGCCTTTTGATTTTTAAATTTTAATGTAATCTAATTTATCGATCTTTTTTTCTCTTTTAAAAATTCCTTCTCGGGCTTCCCTGGTGGCGCGGTGGTTGAGAGTCCGCCTGCCAATGCAGGGGACACGGGTTCGTGCCCCGGTCCGGGAAGATCCCACATGCCGCAGAGCGGCTGGGCCCGTGAGCCATGGCCGCTGAGCCTGCGCGACCGGAGCCTGTGCTCTGCAACGGGAGAGGCCGCAACAGTGAGAGGCCCACGTACCGAAAAAAAAAAAAAAAAAAAAAAAATTCCTTCTCTACTCAAAGCTTCAGAAGAAGTTTAAAAATTTTACTTTCACATCTAGCTAATTAACCTACTTGGAATTGATTTTTGTGTACAAGATAAAAAGCTAAATTCATATCTTTTTCCATATGGAACGCCAACTTTCCCAGCACCATTTCTCGACTCTTCTATTTTTCCTTAACAATCTGCAACACTGCTGTACCAAATATACAATTCCCCAACATGCTTGAGGCTGCTCTGAACTCTCAGTTTTCTTTCATTGGCCATTTTATTTATCATATTAACAATACTGTACTGGTTTAATTACTACATCTTTATAGTAATATGCTTTATCTTAATATGAGAGTCTCCCCATCCTCCCACCTGGTTCTTCAGGACTATCTTGGTGATTCTCAGGCTTAGCTATTCCATGCAATATTATAACAGATAACATTGGACTCACAATGGGCTGGCTTATGTTCTAGTAACAAACAGCCCCCATATTTCAGTAGTTAAAAAAAAAGTTGATTTCTTGCTTGTGTTATATATCCTTTGTGTCAGCAGTTTTCCATGAAGGCCCCCATTCTAGGAATCAGGCTAACAGAACAGCTATAGAAGGCTCACTGCTGGTCCACGGCAGATGGAAAAAGAGCTCTGGAGGGTGGTGCCCTGCCAATGGAATACCCTAATAAGAAATGATACACACACTTCCAAACATAACTCAGTGGCCAGAATTGGTCATGGGGGCCCCACCAAACTCCAAGGAAGCCAGGAAGCACTATCGACCATGTCTCTGGAAGGCAGCCAAAAACATTTGTTGAACTAATCACTACCACCTGCAACATTACCTCAAAGGCCTCAGCAGTCTTCCCAAGGGTTTATAGATGGTACAGATAGAAACGGGGGGCCGAGGGTCAAGAGCCTGAATTCAGAATCTAAAGAATCCCACTCCATCATGTTGCTCAGGGTCTACTTGGTCATTTACATTGTGCAATTTTAGGTTCAAATTAAGACATGGGTTAAATAAACCTCTGGCAAATGCTGTGGAAATAGAATGATAAGTCACCTCTTTGAGAGTGGAAACTATTAAATCAGAGAATGGGTTTGTTGTGCTTATATTAAAGGAAGATCATGAAGCAGGTCACTTGGATCTCAAGTTCCAGATACTGTGATACTGTATTATAAACCCCTTTTTTTTTGTTAGCTAAACAGAAAACCTATCTGCTGGCTAATTCATTCATTATTACCAATTCATTATTTCTCTTACTGTTAAATTCTTTTAGCACAGATCTGGCTGAACCAGCCTGAAATATGAAACATTTCAGATAACTGGAAAGTCACAGAAAGTAACCTGCAGTGGTTCATAAATTATACCTAATGGCAATAAGTTCATCACTTCAGGTGAAACAGAATTGACAATGATCTCACTCCACTGATTGTATTTTTCTTTTTCCACCTAGATCTGAGTCCATTGCTACACAAGGTCTAAAATTGGCCAGTGCGACTTGACAGTGTTTGAAATAGATATAACTGCAATCTCCCTACCACAGTTTACAATAAGTGAAAATTTTAAAAAGTGCCTATGACTATTTCTACATCTCAATACAATGTCTCATTCTCCCATAAATGCATAGAACTAATCTACACTGTAAAGTCCACAGTTGCTAAGCAACGGGCTATGAGTTCTCCCAACTTCCACCTCTCCCCAAGAAAAGGAGTTACCATTCAATTCAGCACATCTGGTGAAAACATGTACAAACACAGACACAAATATAAACATAGTGCACTGAAAAAGAGTGTTGCCTCTGAGTCAGGCTGCCTGGGTTTGAACCTCCATTATTCTCTCACTTTTTAGCTGTGTGAACTGGAGCAATATAATATAGAAGCTAAGAGCTTTGGTTTTGGAATTAGTTTTGCAGATTCTGTCTCCTGCTGGCTATGAGTCTTTGGGAAAGATATTTAACCTAAGCCTCACTTTCCCCATATATAAAATGGGAATAATATTAGTACTTACCTCATAGTGTTACTGCAGATGTTACATTTATTGCAGGATTATTCACAGTAATCAGAATATAGAAACAACCCAAGTGTCTGTGTCCATCACAGATAAATGAACAAAGAAGATATGACACATATTATATATATCTGTATTTTTTATATATAAAATGAGAAAGAAGGAAATTCTGCCATTTGCAACAACATGGATGGACCTTGAGGGCATTATGCTAAGTTAATAAGTTAGTAAATAATAATAAGTAAAATGAGTCAGGCAGAGAAAGACTAATACTGTATATCATTTTCTATATGTGGAATGTAAAAAAGCTGAAGACAGAGACGGAATAGAATGGTCCTTGCCAGGAGTTGGGAGGTTGGAGAAATGAGGGAGATGTGAAATGTTGGTCAAAGTAACAAGACAAATAAATTCTGAGAATCTAATGTACAGTATAGTGGTGGTTATAGATAATAATATATTATATACTTGAAAGTTGCTAAGAGAGTAGATCTTTGATGTTCTCATCATTAAAAAATGGTAAGTATGGGGCTTCCCTGGTGGCGCAGTGATTGAGCGTCTGCCTGCTAATGCAGGGGACGTGGGTTCGTGCCCCGGTCCGGGAAGATCCCACATGCCGCGGAGCGGCTGGGTCCGTGAGCCATGGCCGCTGAGCCTGTGCGTCTGGAGAGACCACAGCAGTGAGAGGCCCGCGTACCGCAAAAAAAAAAAAAAAAAAAAAAAAGGTAAGTATGTAAGATGTTGGCGGTGTTAGCTAACTCTATGGTGGTAATCATTTTGCAATATATTAGTGTATCAGATAATTTTTTAAGTGTTTAGCAGGGTGTCAGGTATATAGTAAGTGCTCGATTAATGATAGTTTTTATTATAATAGTAGTATCAATATCGTTATATAAATGTACTTATATTTACTACAGGGAAAATACTGTGATTGTCATTATAGATAGCACAAGTTCACAGTGATGGATAGATTGTCTCCACCTTCCCAAAATCATACTTTTTCTCTACTGGCTCAGCTTGGCAATTTAGACTTTACTAGAAACATGGACATAGGATCCTAGGAATGGAATTACTCTCAATTTATAAATATGCAAAACATGAGGCTCTAAAAGGTACAGCCCTCATGGGAAAGACTTTAAATCCACAGTGGTAGAAAACTACAGGGCAAGCAAACCCACTGCCTGACCACCTGCTACATTATCTGTCCCAGGGGCTGCTCCTAGCCCAGGTGCCTGCAGGTTGTACCAGAAAACAGGCTGCTCCTCAAGAACACAGCCTGAATTCCAAGAGACCAGAGTCCTTGATTGCTTTTTTCAAGGATGTGTGGTTGTAACAGAGTGGGAACAAGTTTGGGTCAAGTTCAAAGGGAAGGCTTACACTGTGGACTGAGGAAAGGATCTTACTCAAGGTCCCACAGCAGGTGGACTGCTGCCGTGCCTCCAATTTATAAACACTCTCAGAGTCAACAGAAATTTCCAGACTTTCCAGTTCAGTAGCACTAGGGTGTCCTGAGATAGAAGTTACAAGCATCTAGGTGTTTTATGATTTTATTAGGCATTCTAGGACTTCCATACTGCCTCTTTCCTCCCAGTGCTGAGAAATAGTGGGAAACACTGGTGATCATGCTGAAGAGAATGAGGCAATAACAAAATTAATCTCTTCCAGGCCAAGGATCACAGAGTCGGGTCTTTTCCACAGAGTCCTCAGTGATGACTGTAATACAGGATGGGCATAACCTGCAGCCTAGCTCTGTCTATAGCTTCGCCTGAAGAACTGTGTTAATTGGTAACAGTTCACAGCTCTCCATCGCCTTCTCACTCACCTTCTACAAGCACCTTTGGCCTTTGCCCTCACCTTGCTGAAGCTCATATGTTCTGATGACAGATTTCCCTTCTACTCTCAGGGACTAGCCAGCTCAGCTAGCCACAACTCCCCCACTTCCTGCCCAGATGCCCTCTCATGAATAACCCCATTCATCCCACGCACAGGAGAAATTGGCTGGTCCGTAAGCACTGATTAATGCAACCTCCAACTCTAGTTTCTTTCCAACAAAGTAACCTGTTTTCCTCTCAACAGGCCACCCCATGAACTCAGAGGGGTTTGCGTGTGTGATTTAATACAGCAACAAAAAGCCAAGAATTTCTCATTTATATCACCTATTTGTAACTGCTTATCCAACTTCTTCCCTTTCTCTCTTCTATTTGGTTGATTGGTTGAACTTGTTTCCCCTGACTGGGGGAAATTCAGGGTATAATCAATTCAGATTTTATCTGATTTCTATATCAAAAGAGAAGATAAAACTTATGGTCCTGATGGGCCTATGGGTGTAGTTAATTCCTGAAAGGATCCCAGCTCCTAAAAATGTGGGAAATTTTCTCCTTCTCTCTGTGTAAGTGATTGATGGGCCACAGTGATGGTCACAAACTCAGGAAGACCACAGACTGTGAGGGGGATGCATTAAGTCGTGGTGTACTGAAAACCTCCATTATTAGAACCAAGAACTGGCTTAATTGGGGATATTAACCAATTTCCTAAAGCACAAAATAAAAGGAGCTGTGAGTTAACAGGCAGGGAAAGAGGCAAAGATCAAATGGAGAATGAGTGGGAATTAAACAGGCAGAAACCCTGTGCCCTGCTTCATTTGCCTTCATGATGCTAATGACAAGAAGACATGATGTTACACAACTACTAGTTTACCTGTCTCTCGTCTCCCCATCCCAGTAGAACAGGAGTCCCATGAGGACCTAGTCTGTACGTGGTACTCACTGACCCAGCACCAAGAGCAGAGCTTGGTGTATAAATGAATAAGTGACTGGAGAGTCAAAGCATTCTAACAAGGAACAACCTAAGCAAAGGAAGATGGGATCGAAAACACATTTACTGGACATATTCTGTGTTAGGAATCATATAAGTGCTTTCAGGGTATCCTCCTGAAGCAGGGGAGGCACACTTTTTCTGGGCCAGATAATAAATATTATAGGCATTGAGGGCCATAGAGTCTCTGCTGTTGCAGCATGAAAGCAGCCAGAGACTATATATGAAGGAATGAGTAAAGTTCCAATAAAACTTTATTTACCAAAGCAGGCAGCAAGCCAAATTTGACCCACAGGCTATAATTTGCCAATGCCTGGCCTTTATAAGTCAAAGGCAAAGAAATTATTGCACTATGTGTTATTAATCGGTTTATGTAAAAATGTGAGACAAAGATATATTATCAATATTTGCATCATGAATTGATCACCCAACTGCACACATTTTAGACCCCATGGTACCCTAAGGAACAAAGTTTAAATTCACTCACATTGACCTTCCTAGGCCTGAGGTGAAACTTGCCTCCATTCCCTCCACAACATTCTGAACAGTTACCAAAGAGGATGAGCGAATTCCCCAACACACTGCAGAGACACTGGAGCAGATGTCCCCAGGAGAACTTCCTTACATGATTCAAATGTAAATTTCTATTTGAAAGATTCGGATGACTCAGCAGTCTTCTCATCAAGGACAAATATATACGGGATAAAACAGTAAGCTCTTTTGTGGGGATTTCACATAGAAATCCCAACTATTAATATAGTCACAATGAGACAGAGAGAGCAGCAAAATAATACTAACCAGGATATACTACTACCCAGAATTTAGCTACATAGGAGGCAGCTGATCCTCAACTCAAACCAGTCGGAAGGAAAGTCTATACAGGCACAGCCAGGGCTGAAGCAATTAGGCAGCTAAATTCAGGCTGTCAAGAAATGGAGTCCAAGGAAATCAGCTAAGGCATAAAGGGCCAGGCCATTCCCTGGGGGCAGGTCAGGGGTAAAATCTATAAAATTTAATCAAGACTGGAAGATTCAGACATCTAGATATTTATTGGCTCAGAGAAGTCAGAAAAGGCAGCTGATGGAGGAGAGGTGCAAAGCTGATTGGTGCCCCTGTTGGCCACATACCAGAATATTTTTCAGGTGAAGGCTTGCTAGCCTTTCCAATTCATACAGTTGTTCTAGTCACGTGGCCGTCTTTATTTTATGATCAATGAATGTTAACGAAGAAGACTTTAAAAGGGCACAACCAGGTTCTTTTACCCAACTTTGGATTAAATATATCAAGTTAATTCAAAGGTATATTTCCTATTACCTTTCTCATTCTCCATTTCTACACCTCTTATGAATAAGAGAGTAATGTAAATAAATAAATAAATAGGAATTACATGACAGACCTATCTCCCCAAGTACCTGAGCATACAGATAAATTATCTTTCACAGTCTTCCTGTCAGCCCTCTGTCTGAGCTCTAGCCAATGGGATGGAAATAAGAAGTAATGTAATGCTTCTTCCAATCTGGGTCCATCAAAACTCTCCAAACATGGTCTCCCATCCTCTTTTCCCCTTCCAGCTGGCTGGAATGGAAGAGGTCTCCAGGGAAACTTGAGAGTCATATGGATAACACAGCAAAGATTCAAGACTGAAGGAAACTGGATTCCTGAATCACTGTGTGGAGGAGAGCTGGCAGTCCAGAAGAACCATCATTGTACTGTGATACGAGTTTTCAGCCTCTGATATTGGAAGTGTATCTACTATAGCAGTTAGCATTACCTTAAGTCATGTGAGGCAGAAGAGCACACTTTAATATTGGAAAATTTCTGAATATATTACTTAACCTCACAGAACCTGAGCACTGAAAAATTCAATGTGAAAAAAGGAATAAGAAAAAAAAAGTGAAATTAGGTTAAAATAACATTTTCCTCATGTAAGCAAAGTTCAATCATATCTCCTATGCATATGGAAAAGAACAAAGCAAACAAAATAGTTTTTTGGAACTGGGATAGGCCTGGAGGATCTACACTGGTGTTAATTCCTGCAGACCATTGAGAAAATGGTAAAAATAAGAGACTTCAAAGATTGTCACCCAGTGAAATGCATCTGAGGACCACTATCAGACATCAAAGAATGTATGCTTTTTCCTTTCCTTTTCTTCTGCCTGTAATTTTCTGTAATTTTTCTTTCTTTTTTTCCTATTCTCTGAGCTATTATAGTATTCATTAGTACTGCCTATCTAACATGTGATCATATATTTATTCCATGTATGTAACTTTAAATTGCAATTCCATTAAGTGCAGGGACGAAGTCTTTAACATTTTTCCTTTTGTCTCTCAGAGGCTCAAAATTTAGTCCATCATACTCCTCAACTCATGATTCACAATCATCACTGACCTGTGACAAGGTACTGGTTTGGTCTGGTCTGGTTTGGTTTATTGTTTTTCCTCTTTATCCTCTATCTCCAATTTCAATTTCCCTTTTTCCAACATAGGCAATCATTTTAGTCTATTTAATGCACATATTTCCATTCCATCATTCGTATTTTCATTTAGATGTGTACTCAGGCTAGAAAAATAGGTAGCACTGCTTTTTTGTGTGCATGTTATATACATAAGTGGTATTTCACTATCAATCTCTGTCTGTACCTTACTTTTTTTTTTTTTTTTTTTTTTTCGGTACGCAGGCCTCTCACTGTTGTGGCCCCTCCCGTTGTGGAGCACAGGCTCCGGACGCGCAGGCTCAGCGGCTGTGGCTCACGGGCCCAGCCGCTCCGCGGCATGTGGGATCTTCCTGGACCGGGGCACGAACCCGTGTCCCCTGCATCGGCAGGCAGACTCTCAACCACTGCGCCACTAGGGAAGCCCTGTACCTTACTTTTTAAATTCGGTCTTTTGTTTTTGAGATCCATCCATGTTGTTACATGTAAATCAAGCTTATTTCTTCTGATTCATGCATGGTATTCTCTAGCATGATAATTGACTTGGAATCCATCAGCATGTTATAAAAGTAAATATAATGTAGGAATTTGATAAGAAAGTTTCTAGTTGGCCACCAATTGTTTGGATTAGTCTGGGATTTTATTAAATTTGAATACTTGGTTAATGATCTAGAATCAGAATTGGCAGTGTGTTCATTTCATTCATAAATGGTAATCGTTTTGGAAGTAAAGAGAATGGTAGAATGACACCCCCTCTCCCTGCCCGCTGTCTCTGTCATAATGACCTCTGTTATAATGAGATTGTAAATTTCTGAGAAATGAACAGAAGAACCTTCCTGTTTTGTACGGCTTCTAGAAAACTGTGGCTGTTAGAACAGTTCTTGGGAAGATGGACGCTACTTACTGATGTTTTCACTTCAGTAATGCTTCCTCCAATCTGGGTCCATCAAAACTCTCCAAACATGGTCTTCCATCCTCTTTTCCCCTTCCAGCTGGCTGGAATGGAAAAGACCCCCAGGAAAACTTGAGAGTCATATGTATAACACGGCAAAGATTCAAGATTGGTGTAGGTATCAAGCATACTATCTTTATCTTCCCTCTATCTACACCATTAATCACTCCCTCCTTCATGCAAAAGATCTGCAATTACAATCTCCTGAAACAAAAGGCTTTAGTTCAGTGTTTCTTAAGGTATAGTACACAGAGCCACACTGGCAGCTGCAGGTCTTAGGCATTTGCTAAAACTGAAGATTCCAGAGCCATTCCCAGCTGAATCAGAATCTCTGGTGTGGGACCCAAGATCTGTACTTTTACAACCTCCTTTGGTGGTCACGATGCACTATAAGAACTGAACCTCTATATCTTGAACCAAGATAATCCTTGGCTATCCTATTCAGAAATTAGCATAGTTAGTGTGCCCAGACTGTAATAGACTTCATGGTTATAGAATGCTGAAATAGGAGCTGCTTACCTGTTTTATCTGATCTTGACATTTATAGCAAGAAGGCTCTACCTAGTCCAAGTATTTATATTAGACGATATCCAAAGATACTGTTATTTCACTCGGGATTTTATAAAGATGACAGATCAGTTCAAGCTATTCTATACAGAAAACCATATTCCATTTTCTATACACACTTGCAGGTGAGTTTTGAACATAGTCTCCTAAATGAAAAAATGGTGAGTGCCTCTGAAAGAGGCCAAAGCTCACTGAGTCTGCATTCTCTTCTCTCGGGACACAGATGTTCTCTCTACTTTGGGAATTGCCTACATTCAACTTTGGGCACACTTTTGCCAACACCTGACCTAAGAAAGTAGAGATCTGCCTATGCCCAAGTCCTCTCTTACTGCAACTGGAAGAGTTTTTTAACTCACTGTTACAGGCACAGATCCTTCCTACTGAAATCAAGGCAGAGGTGGGAGCCCTCATTGCTCAGAAAATGAAAGCCCGGCTACGGTCACTTTTTGTGCAACATCATTAAACACAACCCTCATGGTAATGAGGCTCATAATGGCTGGCACACGTGAGGAAACAAGGGATGTACACATCTCTGCTTCCTGCTCCGAGGGCCACCTTTGGAGGGTGGTGGGGGAAGACGGAGACACAGTAGGACCTCCAGGCTCAGGCTCCATGAAAAGCACTGGCACCTGAGTGTGTGCCACAAAGCACAGGCTGGGCATCCTGTCTCCTCTGGTCACCACAAAGCATCTGGTCACCAAGGACCTACAGCCTCACAATTCAATGAAGTCGTTTGAAACAGTCTGATGCGGTTTGATGCAGTTTTCTTCATCGAACCAAGGTTCAGACCAGGTCATTATTTTTTGGATGACAGTCACTTCAAACAAATATTACAATCACCATCCCTGATTATCAACAAATTATTTGGAAATTATTCGAATGACTAGATGAACAGTTTGCACCTCACTGTAAATCACTCAATAAGCAGTGCTATAACACATAAGCTTTATACATATATTATATGTAACATACATGCATTCTATTACTGAATGCTAAATATTTTGAATATCACCTTTGAGTGCACACCTGTGTGCTTGTGCACATACAAGTGTGTTTAGGTGGAGAAGCATGGTGAAGATTAGTGTTCAATTTCTTTTTGCCCAGTTTTATGTAAGAGAAACCTGACTTTAGATTATAGAACCAAGTTTATATTTTGGTATAGAGAGGTTCTCAACCAGATCCTAATTAATAGATTGGCTGGGGGGGTCTGATCACTTTTTTTTAATCCAAAGATGGGAAGAGTGGTGTATCTTATTTCAGTTTATAACCTCTTCAGAAAGAATCCATCCGTTCATCATGACCCCAAATAGTCCTTAGTCTTTGGGGCAACTTAACAAATGTTTGAAGACATCCAAAGATTTATATAAGATCCCAATTACCAAGAGAATATAGATCAAACTCCTTAACCACTAAGAGCCTCCACAGTCAGGTTCAAATACAGTTCATTACCCAGCAATCCAGCAATCCAGCAACATACACCTTTATTCTATTCTTTTTTTTTAAAGATTTTTTTTTGATGTGGACCATATTTTTAAAGTCTTTATTGAATTTGTTACAATACTGCTTCTGTTTTATGTCTTGGTTTTTTTGGCCATGAGGCATGTGGGATCTTAGCTCCCCGACCAGAGATCGAACCCGCACCCCCTGCATTGGAAGGTGAAGTCTTAACCACTGGACCGCCAGGAAAGTCCCAACCTTCACTCAATTCTAATTAAACTCTTCTACTCACAGTCTACAAAATGGGCTTCATGTCATATGCTGTCTTGTCTCTTTCCTTTGTCATCCCATGTACCAATTTCTCTATCCTGTTCCAAACAGAATTACCTCCCCCATCCCTTTCAGCTTTTCCAAATCCTGTCCATTTTTCAGGATCCAAGAAATGTCCCAGCTGCATAGCATGTATGATCTTCCCTCAGGCCCAGCCTTCAACAATCTCTGCTCCGTCTGAGTTCTTGTAGCACGCACTATATACTCATTTCCTGTTTATCACGCACTACTGTGATGTGTCAGTCTGCTCTGTTTTTATTCCCCTGTTGCATTGCTCTTATCTTTTAAGATGCATTATATTTTCCATGCCTACATAGGCTGTAAGTTCCTGAGGATGGACAAGCTATGTCTCATTATTTGTGGAATCATCACAGCCCTGGGTTCAGGGCCCTGGACAAAGAAGCAGCCTGTCAAAATCCTCTTGTTGCATTTCTCTGCTGCTTCAAGCATTCTCTTTGTCAGTAAGCTTCCAGGCTTGAATAAATCGCCTGTCTTAACCATTCAACCCCCCATACACTGCTCAGCCTTCTCTCCTGGTAAATTTCTTTCTTCCCATTCATGACTTTTTTTAGTAGAAAAGATGTGAACTACATCACTTAAAAATAAATCTAATATAGCCTCTTGGGGACAGGAAAAAAAACAGTTATTCTTGGCTCCGATATATTTTGAAAATGATTACCAAAGGTCAAAGATTCTGGATTGTAAACTCTGATGGATACAGTGAGTATTCTGAAGATGAAAGGCATTCCCCAAAGTGATACATTTTAATTCATGATTCTTTTTAGACTGACTCTCATAGCCAAGATTCAATCTGTAGCAAAGGCACTTTAACTTTAAAAACAGCAGTATAGCAAATCATTCCCAAAGATGCTCAAACTCACTGGTATAGTTCAGGAATTCACAACAGCCTTACTCTGCTTCAGGACATATACAGAGCTTTATCTGGAATGCAATTTTCTCACTCAAACTTCTCTTAATGCAAAGAGACTCAGAACAGAGTGGTTGGGAAACAGTGGTTCTCTCTGTCTAATCCACTGAGGATTGATACGAGGAAAGGGAAGGTTTGCTTCGCGAACAGCTAGGTCCTCTGTGTAATCTTGCAGAACATTATACCTCTCCCAACTGTGATAGTAAGAAACTAGCACAAGTCAAATAGTTTTTTTTACTCAATCTTACTTCCATCACCTCTGTAGCTAAGGTCTAATATTATCCCTGACACATGGAGCTCTTGGGTTAATCCCAGAAGAGGTAAATATCATCCACAGCATCTGGGGAATAAATTAATGCTTCAGGGCCTAAACTCTGTTGCTTCTGAAATTACACTGGTTTGAAACTCACACTTCCCCTTGAATTACAGTATGTGTTTCCTTGAAAGTTTATCTCTCAGGAAAACTCCCCCAATGCCAATTTAAACTCTGTTCCAAGCCCAAAATTAAATCACATCCTCGTGCAATTCAGATGTCATAAAAGCAGATAAAACGAAAGCTGAGTGAATAAAGGACACCAGTTCCCCTTGGAGGAAAATACAGTTTGATTTTTTTTTTTTTTTTTTTTTTTAGCTCGGAGACTTCTGAGACTCAGTTCTTATCATCTCTTAAGATGTACAGCCTAGAGATTTACAAGAATTTGGGGGAAAAAGAACAGAAAAATGCTTCCCAAAAATAGAAAACACATTTTAAAATCTTAACCATTGCCTTGAGGGCCTGTGGGTAGAACACGATCTTATCTGATCTGTTGTCTTTTGCTGCATAACAAACCATTCCAAAACTTAGTGGCTTAAAATAACAGCCATTTTACTTGCCCGTGATTCCATGCCTAAACAATTTGAGCTGGGCTCGGCAGGATGGTTCTTGTGTTGATCTCGCTTAGGGTCACTCACGTACCTGCAGGTGTCTGGAGGCTTAACTGCAGCTGTGGGGTCTATGTGATCTCACTCACATGTCCTGTGGTTGGTGTGCTGTGGGCTGAGTTACAGGCCTCCAGCAAGCTAGTGCGGGCTTCTTCACAGGGCAGCTGATTACTAGGGGATGAGAACAAAAGCCTGTGCCTAAGCTTCGAACTCTCACAGCATCCCTCCTGCTACGTTCTATTGGTCAAAGCAGCCACAAGGCCCATCCAAATCCAAGGGTAGGGAAATCGAGCCCATTCTCGGTATCAGAAACTGCAAAGGATCTGCGGCCCTTTTAAATCAACCACACCATCTGATTTCCACAGCACAGAGATGGAGGGGACCCAATATTCTGACCTCAGGCAGAGTTTTATTTACTTTTCTTCATTTCTTCACAGGAAAGGAACATTTACTTTCTGACAATATCAGGATTATCAGTTTTTAAAAGACCCAAAAGGTTAAGGAATACTCAACATGGAATCAGAAAATAATGAAAATCAATTATTCATGAACTATAAGTCCAATAGCTATAAATACATATATATGTGTGTATATATATGTGTATATATACACATGAGAGGATATATTTATATCTTAACCATCAGAAGAACCTGGAAAAATTTTGCTAAATATTCATGTCAAGTCTCACCTCAGATATACAGAATAAGGGCTCACTGGATCAGTGCTTCTTCTTTTATTTACTTACTTTTTAAATTAATTAATTGATTAATTTTTGGCTGCGTTGTGTCTTCGTTGCTGCACACAGGCTTTCTCTAATTGGGGTGAGCAGGGGTTGCTCTTTGTTGCGGTACACAGGCTTCTCACTGCAGTGGCTTCTCTTGTTGTGGAGCACGGTCTCTAGGTGTGTGGGCTTCAGTAGTTGTAGCTTGTGGGCTCTAGAGTGCAGACTCAGTAGTTGTGGTGCACGGGCTTAGTTGCTCCGTGGCATGTGGGATCTTCCTGGACCAGGGCTCAAACCCATGTCCCCTGCATTGGCAGGAGGATTCTTAACCACTGTGCCACCAGGGAAGTCCCTCTTCTTTTATTTTTTAAAAAAAATTTTGCAAAGAAAAATTTCAAAGATACCCCAAAGTAGAATAATACCATGAATTCTCAGGTATTCATCCCTCACCTTCAACATTTAACAACATTTTGCCAATTTTCTGTCATCTCTCAGTCCTCCCCACTTTTTTCTTTACAGTGTGTTAAAGTAAGTTTCAGAAAATATGATTTTTTCTTGATATGTGTATTTATTAAAGATTTCCCAGATGATTGATATGCAGGTGGATGAGACAGAAACAGTTGGGGGTCACAGTATCCACCACGGGCTCCTCTATGATTCCCAGTCTTTATACCTGGGTCAGGGCCATGGGACTTGTCCTGGCCAATAGCTAAGGGTAGCAGTAACTGGCATCCTTCCAGCTTGAGGCGTTGAGGCGTTAAGAGCTAGGGGCCTCCTCCATGGCTCTATCCTCCTGTTTCAGTGACCTTGGAATTCTGACGTTCCAAGTGACATCGGTACAGGATGGAAGGAGGCTGCCACTTTACAGCAGATTTTATGTGAGAAGTCTTTACCTTCTCAAGCTACTAAAACTGGGGAGTTTATCTTTTAGCTCAGCATAGCCTAGCCTTGTTGAAAAGAAGCACAATGTCAGCAGCCCTATTTGCTTCTAGCCTACCATGAGACCAGAGGCAATTCAGCAAAACTCTTTAAGCCTCAGTTTCTTCATACACAGAATGGGTAGCAATAAGTGGTGAGAGTGAGATAGTGGGAGGAAAAACTGTTTAAAAAATTATAAATTATTATAAAATGTGGTGGTTTGTTAGATTATTGTTCAGGCTAGCAAAACCCCCTTCCTACCATCAAGAACTGAAAAACATGATAAGGACTATGCACAATTTGTCACACAGGAAAGGTTTTATTAGTTCATCCACAATAGTAGATCCACAATGTTACTATATTTTAAACTATTAACATTGGGATTGCATGTATCTATATTCACAATTTTAAAACCTCAGCAGTAGGCCATATGGAAAAAGGATCATTTTGAACTGATTCATACAGTCTTTGTAACCCTGTGGGATGTAGTCCTGGGTGCTTGGAGGGGGTAGAAGGTCATTACCCATAAAGCTCCTGCACACCCACCCAAATTCATCTACATTCCCAACTCCACCAACATATTTAGTAGGAACAACAGATTCACATGACAGTAGGGTTGTGATATAATGCATCTTCCAAACCCAGACATAGAGTGAAAGGAATAGCAGTAATAATAATGCAAGGATAACAGGTGTACCTGGGAACCTGGGAGACATGGTCCCCCTACACTTGTATACAAATAGAGGATAGGAAGAAAGAGTACGAATAATTTCATAATTGATCAAGAAATAAATATTTATACCTAGTTTTTTGTAAAGAGGAGGAGGGGAAGGAAGAGGGAGAGAGGAAGGAAGAGAAGACAGAGCAAAAATGAGGAAGCTGGGAAAGGAAGGACAAAATGGGAAGGGAAGGGAAGGGGAGGGGAAAAAAGAAAGGAAGAAGAAGCACTGGTGCCCTAACCTATTCTATAATGGGATTAAACTGTGGGGAAACAGCTTTACTTGCCCAAACTGATGGGCCTTTGGGGGTAGCAAACCACACCCTTGAAGGTCAAGGAACTGCCCTCACAGGGCGTGTGACTTGACCACCATGACTGGGCATTTCTGAGAAGCAGATGGGTTTGGAGAAGACAGTTGAATAGCCAGGAGGGCAGCCTTCTGGAGGCCCTGACAGCTAGGCTAAGAATTTTGGTTTTAATTCTTTAAGTTCAGCTTCTCAGAGTTCCCAGGCCCCTGGGAATACATACTGAGGGGCCAGAGGATATGAGAAGCCACAAAGTAAACTAGATGCTTATTTCTAATGGGTCAAATTTTTTAGTCATGGTGGCGTATGTGCAGAGATTGAAAATTTTCACCAAAAATTATTTTAGGATGATTACATTAAAACATTCAAAAGTACATTATGAAATGCAAAAGCCTTATGTCTTTTAAAGGCAAGACACAAGGATTCATTTTTTAAATGTCTATTTGTTTTGCAATATTGCAAAATTCGTCTATTTGAGCTCTATCCTCAGGCCATGGAATTTTGCATTTATTCTTTTCTTCAGAGAGAAGCACTTGGGCAGAAATGTTTGAAATGGCTTTTTTTAAGCAGCAGGACATCAGCAAAGAAGACAGCAGGGAGCTGTGACATAAATGTTGTCTTGGAAATGTTAGTCTGGCACCTGTAGGGTAAATGGAGTACAGGGCAGTGGAAGCAGAGAGGAGCAGACAATCAGGCCCACAAAAGACCAAGCAAGGAAGGTTTGGGCCTGGCTGATGAGTTTAACGAGCTGAGAATGGAGGAATGCCCCAGATGTCCCTCCTGCTACCCTTGAAACCAGTCCTTTGTCCCTGCTCTCAGCAACTTTATGATGTCTCAATACAAAGATACCAAAAAACACTAGACACAGGAGTTTTCTCTTGTAGCCTCAGCAGCCCGTACAGGGCCTGGCATTTAAGAGGTACCCAATAAATGTTTGTAAGATGGGATGGAATTAAATGGAATGGGATGGGATGATGGGAAGGAAGTGACAAGATTTACTGACTGAATGAATAATTATGTGAGAAAGAAAATCCAGGGAAAATTGCTGGCCTGCCTTATGAGGAACAGCATGTAACTTAATTTGAAATGCAATGCAATGTGTGCACTATTATTAACAACAAAGATTCAGTACTGTGCTAACTAGGAGCTCCTTACATGTATGAAGAGCTCTGAATGTAAAAGCAAGGTATTGATGCTAGTGGTGTTATTATATCTCAGATGAAGGAGCAGTAATACTGGAGGAACTGGCTCTGGGCACAGACCTCAGGGCACTCACAATCAGCCAACCAGCCTCCGAAAGCTACTAGAGGAATAGGGCCTTGAAAAAGGCCAAGCAATGTATAAAGTAAGGTGAAGAACTCCCTAAAACCTCAGCAGCACCCTCAGGCTAGGCTCCCAGGTCCAGATTCAACTGCTTTTCTGTCTGGTTTCTGTCACTATGATCACTGACTATGTTATGTTACCTGGCAGAAGGGACTTTGTAGATATTAGGATTACAGATTTTGAGATTGCGAGGTAATCCTGGATTATATAAGTGGGTCCAATCTAATCACATTAGCTCTTAAAAATCAGCCGTTAAAAAGTCTGTGAGAGAGAGAGATGAGGCATGACAAGGACTCAATATATATTGCTAGCTTTACAGACAAATGTACTCATGAGACAAGGCATGTGAGCAGCTGCTAGAACCTGAGAACTCTACCCAGATGACAACTAGCAAGGTAACAGAAACCTCAGTCCAACAACCACATGAACCTGAATTCTGCCAGGAAGCCTATATGAACCTGGGGACAGAGTCTCCCCCAGAGACTCCAGTAAGGAACACAGCTCTGCCCACACCTTGGTTCTAACCCATTGAGACCTGAGTCAGACTTCTAACCTACATAATTGCAAGATAATAAACTTGTGTCACTAAATTGTGGTAAGTTGCTATAATAATAATAGAAAACTCATACAGTGGCCATGAAATGTATTTGTCAAAGTAAACACTCGATGTACGTAATGAAAGACAGACTTACAAAAGCCAAAGATTAAATTTATAAGCCAAGAGACAAAGAAACAAACAAAATGGAACAAATAAAGAGGTGAAAGGTATACAAACAGTGTTAAGAGTTACAAGGTCAGAAGTGGTGCCAATAGCAACTTAATAAAAATCCCAAAAGGACAGGAAAAAGAGGCTGTAGGAGAGGAAATAATTGAAGAGCTAATAACTGAGAAATTCCCTAGTAATTAAAAATAATTATAATACAGATTGAAAGGGATCACAGAATTCCTAGCAAAGATATACAATAATGTTTTTAATAAATATAAATAAATAAATATACAAACCCACACCTAGGTATATCAGAATTTACACCAAAACCAGAAAAGTCTAAAAGTTTACAGAAGGGGAAAAAGCAAAACAAGAATCAGATAAGCATCTATCTTCTCAACAGATTACTTTCAGTGGAAAATAAAGAATAACTTATATTTTCACTTTACCTGTAGGGGAATAAAGATATTTTCAGTCAAAAACAGGACTTAAAAGTATTCAAGCAAAAATAAAAATTAACCCAAAGGGAAGCAATGGGATATATAAATAAGTATATTAAAAGAAGTATCTAAATAAATAAATACAAAAATATATATTGATTACCTGGAAATAAAATCTTAAATAATACCTACAAGAGATCTAGAGTAGGAGAAGACACCAAAAGAGCTGAAAGTCTAGGAAGGTTCTTATTCTGTCTGAGGTGAAGACATTGTTAGTGATAAGCCTAAGACACTGATAGGGGAAAATGAGTGTATGAATGGCTCTTAGTGAGTAGGAAAGAGTAGCAGAAAAAATAAAAATAGAATGTATGCTTCTCACCAGTAGAAAAGAGAAAAAACTAACAGAAATTCTTGTTCTTTCAAATAGGTGACAGCAAAATAGAAAAGTCAGCACAGGAAAAGAAAAATAAGTAAGCACAGAAAATAGAAAATGCACTCTCATGTTCATAAATGTCAGAAATAAGTTTTAATACGTTAATAACTATAATAAGTAGAATAATTAAACTCAGTAACTAAAATAAGGTTATCAGATTTTATCTTTCGAAAAGATGCATCGCTGTTGTCTATGGAAGACAAAGAGGGGGAGGTGGCAGAGAGAAGTTGAAAAGGAAAAGATTTTTTAAAAGATACACAAGACAAATATGAAACAAACAATAACCTAAAAAAACTGAGTGGCAGTATTTGAAGTAAAAATTCTAAAATAACTCAAAGTAAGTTTTCAAATGGTAAAAGGAAAAGTATTATAAGAAGGTATGCAATCATAAACAGATATATGTCTCTTTTCTTCTTTTTCTATTATAATTATATAACATATCAATGCAACAATGGATAGAATTACAGAAGAAAGTGGCTAAGTCTATAGTACATTATAGTTGAAGATTTTTACACATTCATATCCAAAAATTATAGATTGGGCAGACAAAAACGAAACATGAATAGATATTGGAACAGTCACCTCACAAAAATACAGTATATGATCCTTCTAGAGTAGGTATGAAATATTTTTTAAAAACATGTATTAAGTGACAAAGGAAATATAAATTAATTCCAAATCATCACTATAAGACAGACTATGTTCTCAGACTTTTGTAAAAAATTACAGACAACTGATAAAAATATAGCTGGATTATTTCATATGTATGGAAACTAAAATAATTATTTTTAGATCAGCCATTAGATAAAATGGATACTGTAAAGGAGTTGTGAAATACTAGAAATGAAAAACAATGAAAGCTATATTTGATAAAGAGTAATGAAATCAATCTAAGACAAGATTGAAAGAAAAATGGGGAAAAATTGAAAGAACACCAAAAAATAATAATACTGATTAAAAAAGATTTTTTTTCCTGTGAAAAGTCTAATAACACAGATAATTTTCTGGAAGGACTAATAAAAGATACAAATGAACAATCTGTAGGGAATATGGGGATACAGGGGATACACTGCAGATACAGAAGTAATAAAGGCCATAAAAGCATATATGAATAACTACATGCCCATCTTTTTGAAAACCTAGATGGAAAGACAGAATTACTAGAAAAATGTAAAATGCACAAATCAGCACAATAAGAAACAGAATATCTGAAAAGGAAAATAATTTAAAAATAGAATGATAAAATTATTTCTCTCCCATAATACAAAAAGCAAAAAAGAGGAAATAAAACAACAAAAATTAAAAGACCCATGCCTGGATGGTTTTAAAGGTGTTTACCATATTTTCAAGGAATAGATATTTTATACATTATAAATATATAATTTACGTGGACAATGGAAAAAGACAACAAAGTTGCCCAGATTTTCCAAAGAGTTGATACAAAACCCAGAAAGCACAAGAGACTTCTGCTTCCAACCAAGATGAAGTGAAAGGGGCTGGATTTAACCTACCCACCTGAAACAATTTTTTAAAAAGAATAAAGACAATAGCTTTTACACATTGGGCACCAGGCAACAAAGGACAGTGATCCACGAGAGAGAGGAAACAAACAACATAAACCCTGTGATTGCCCCAGATTATTACCTGGAGGTAATTTCTAGACTGATGTGTAAAAAGGAAGAAAACCCTGTTGGAGTCTGGTGATCTCCTTCAGTTGAGGAGACAGAACTGGTAGTCTGAGAGACTAGACTTCACATGGATAAGTACCAGATAAGATAAAGGTACACAGAGAGAGAACTCAAGAGATTGGCAGAGGGTTCCTGTGAAGACTTCAGTTGAGTATGTAGTACTCATGTATAATTTTCCTCATGTATATGAGGAAATTACCTACTGCTGGGGAAAGAACTATCCAAAGAAGCAGAAGGAACAATTCTCGAAGCTCACACAAGTCCAGAAATAGCACTGATTCCCACCAGCCAGAGTGAAAGTCTTTGTAATGCACTGGACATTTCAGTACAGTACATAGTACTAAGAACTTATACTGTTTCAGTGTTGGGCTAAAATCAGCCCTAGACGAAAAGCTTTTCTAGCCCTGCCTAACAAAAGTTAAAAGCAAAGCCTCAAAAGGAAGAAACCGTTTCCAAGTAACTCATTTGCATCCTAGAGCAAAGTTTAAATATTCTTATAATAATACAAAAACTTCCACTACCCTGTAAAGGTAAAATTCTGAATATATGACATCAAATAAAAAGTTACTAAGCATGCAAAGACATGGGTAAATATGGGCCATAATATGGCATAATATCTATCAATGGAAACTGGTTCATAAATTACACAGAACTATAGAATTAGTAAACAAAAATGTTGAAACATGTGACTATATTCTATATGCTCAAGAATATAGAGGAAAGATTAAGCATGGTATGCAGAGACAGAGAAGATTTTTTAAAAAAAGACCCAACTTGAAATTTTAGAGATGAAAAATATAACGACTGTGATGAAAAAATACCCTGGAAGAAATGAATGCTATTTTAGACACTAAAGAAGAAAAGATTAGTGAACCTGAAGACACAGCAATAGAAACTGTCCAAAATAAAACATCTGGAGAGCAAAGACTGAAAAGAAAATGACCAGAGCACCAGTAAGCAGCCTAATATATATACAATTGAAGTCCTTAAAGGAGAAGGAAATATTTGAAGAAATTATGGCTGAAATTTTTCAAAATTTGATGAAGAGAATAAACCCACATACCTAAGAAGCTAAGCAAAATAAATCTGTGTTATATATATAAACATATATGTATTTATATGTATACAGACACACACACACACAATGTATGGTCAAGAGGGAGAAATGAAAATATGCTGTAATAAGGTTGTTGTGTCACATGTGCCATTGTACAATATTCCCTGAAGCCATTCACAGGGTTCATGTAAGCCATAAACCCAAACACTGCCATTAAAAAAACAACAAAAAAAGAGGTACAGCTAACAAGACAATACAGGAGGCAAAATGGAACCATAAATTATGCTCAGTTAGCTCAAATAAAGACAAAGGAAAGAGGGAACAAATAACAAATGGGAAAAACAAACCATAAATAGCAAAATGGTAGGTTTAAGCCCAACCATACCAATAGTAACATTCAATGTAAATGATCTAAAAACTCTAATGAAATGACAGGTTGTCAGACTGGATAAAAAATTAAGACTCACGTCATGTAGTTAAAACTTGTTTACAATTATCTGAAGCTAGACTCTAATATACACAAAAACAAAGTACTTATGCTTGGTTGTCAGAATGCAGTGACCATGTAAATCAAAGGAAGATTGTACTTGGACATTAGTTCAGAACTTTATCATGCGGTGGTCGACATTTTGCAAAATAACATTATCAATAGCAACACTCTCACAGCGTTTTTGAGCCACATTTTCACATACCTAATCCGTCTGCATTTGTAGCTGCTATAGTCACAGTAATTCTCCAAATAGGTGCAAACATCTGATTACTTTATTTCTTTTTTGTTATAGCCAATGACCAGTCATTTACATATTGAAAACGCATCATTCTATGATTACTTCTTTTTTATTTCTCCTTTACATCAGACTTAGGATTTTATATAGAGGTTTTAAGATTATATATATTGGTGCCTTACGTTATATAGGAATTTTATTTCAGGACAACAAATATAACATTGAAGCTCAACCATATCAAGGAAAACTTCAAAATAGTAACAATACTTAAAGGAGTTGTTCCATCTATTAGAACTGGAAACCACTGGCGTAGACCAACGTCCATAAATCACAGTTAGGGCACCTGAGGCCTGGGGAGAAAAATGACTTATCCAAAGTCACACAACTAGATTCATACTCACAGTGATCATATATACTGCATTTTTCAGGACAGTGTTCCTCATTGTCCCAAATCATTGAAATATCTTTACGATAACTCCTAGATTACCAATTATAACCCAAAGGACTGAAAATCAGGACACATGGTCACCAGTTCTGTTTAAAAAAACTCCATAGATTAGGCCTTAAATAGTAGCTAAAACCAACAAAAGTAAACACCGTAGGAAGACAGATACTCTCCTTTGGCAGCATTAAAAAATCAGGGGGGTGGGGTAGGGGAGGGAGGAGACAGTGGGGAAAATCTTCCATAAATAAATAAATAAATGTTTTTACTAATATACTATTTTCTATTAAAAAATAAACTTGTTCTGAAACTACAGTTTCACCAAAATATTCTGGCTAGTGAAGATAGAGAATAATAAAAAATGCAACGATTCTCAACTAAAAGTATGCCCTGTCAGGGTGAATAAATCCAAAAAGCAGTACAGGGTGATAATGAGATTTTTATCAAACTTTTTTTTTTAGCAGTTACAGAAATACCAGTATAAATTCTCTTTAGTGGTTCAGTTCCTGAGTGCCCAATTTGCCAGCAGCTGTCCCCCAACCCTGTGACCCCAATATGGTACCATGTCTCCAGTGGTCAAGACTGCCACCTAGTGGCCGTTTTAGCACATTGACCCTCTGCCATCAAGAAGGGGAATTCTCCCTGGAATAGACACTTATTCTGGATTTATATATCCTGTGCTGCTCACCATGCTTCTGCCAACACCATCATCCTTGAACTCACTGAATGCCTATTCAGCATCCATATATCCTTCAACACTGCTTCTGACCAAGGAACTAATTTATAGTAGACATAAGAATGTACTGGTCTTATCATACATCTCATCTCCAGAAGCAACCAATCTTATCAAACAGAAGATTAGCCCTTTGAAAATACAGTTAGAACAGCATCTTGGAGACAATTCCTTGCAAGAATGAGGTACTGTCCTAAAGCATATGGCTAGCAGTCCATAAGTGGTGATCTTTCTCTCATTTTCCTCTAAACCTAGGCAGACCTAGGTTTAGAAACCAAAACGTGAACTTGGCAGTGGCATCTCTCTGAATTCTCCCATAGCTCTGATCGATGCTGGCTTAGTAGCAATAGCCCCCACGGGGAAAATGTTGCCACCCTGGGACATAGCAAAGTGTTCCACTGAATTGGAAGCTGGCGGTCTTCCAGTGTCTGGGAAATTTTTGCTTTCTCCCTTATTTTGGGTTGTAGTTGCCTACTTTGGGTGGTGGCTTTGGCTTTGAAAAGTCAAGGTGGGGACAAGAGGAAAGTAAAGAAACTAGTCTCTGCTTAAGACAGAAGAGTACTCTAGAGTTAAGGAGGAAAGATCAAAAGAACAGTCAGAATCCTTCTAGGGTTTACAACATGGCTCAACAGAGTGGATAAGAGAGTAGAGATTCAAAGTAGAAGCTACTCCTGGAATAAATGGTGGGCATTAAACCTGAGCTTTTCCTGTACAGTAAGTGTACATATGCCTTTCTCACTATACAGATGAGCAAATTTATGCTTAGAGAAGTTAAATAACTTGTCCAAGATCAATCAGATTCAATGCAGATGTGTCTGACTCCAGAATCCAAGGTCTTAAGGAATAAGACACACTATTTCTGACTCAAGAGCTCTCTGGGAAAACAAACAAGCAAACAAATAGATATCTCATAGAGAGGTGATCAGTGCTCCAGAGAAAGTTTTTCAGCTGCTGTTTTGCTCCATTGGGGGTTGTAGGTGAAGACCAGGATGTTTTCAAGGTAACAACGTTGCTTGAAGAACGTGGGGGACCCACCGGAGAGTTCCTCTGCCAGGATTTTGCCTGGGTCAGCCTTGGTTTTGAGGACAAGCCTGAATTAAAAGCGTAGCTCCCGGGCTTCCCTGGTGGCGCAGTGGTTGAGAATCCACCTGCCAATGCAGGGGACGCAGGTTCGTGCCCTGGTCTGGGAAGATCCCACATGCCACGGAGCGGCTGGGCCTGTGAGCCATGGCCGCTGAGCCTGCGCGTCCGAAGCCTGTGCTCCGCAACGGGAGAGGCCACAGCAGTGAGAGGCCCACGTACCGCAAAAAAAAAAAAAAAGATAGCTCCCAGGAAAGCAGATGAGTTTCTCCCAGGAATTCAGTATCAACTCAGCCCATCCCCCTCCCACTCCTCTTGGGTAACTTCTCTAAAGGAACAGCATGGTGAACCTGAACTACGGAAGCTTTGGAAGATGTGGAAGTTGTGGCTCTCACAAGTCAGCTATGGAGTATTTGGGGTGGATGTGCTAAAGAAAGGGAGACCAGGAAACTAAGGAACCCAATTTTGCCATAAACCCCAGAAAACACAAACCAGACAGAAATGGCAAGCCTATCCTTAATCCATGAGTGGGAAGAAAGATCAGTGATTCACTTGCAAACCTGCTCCAACTTGTTACAACCTCGCTGTGTTGGAACCTTCAAGCCAGGGAACTGGATTGGGGCCCTTGCTTCATTTTCTGAAGACGGGGCCCTAACTGATTTCGCCTCCCCAAGACATATGTACACTGGGCCCAGCTCATTGGTCTGACCTGCTGCCTACCTTTCCCATCTGCACTCCTAGTTTCCTGTCACCTCTGGTCACTATGTATTACTCAGCATATTTTATTTAAACACCTGGATTCCCAACTCCTCTTCTTTAACTGTGGTGACTGAACATCTCCAAACTACTACCTGGCCCTCCAGACACACCTGCTTGACTGGAAAGTTCTTCATTACTCCTAAAGCCTGGAGGAAGTGGCCAAAGTGACACATTCATTGTAGTCAATGCCACCCACCCAATGGGGGCAACATGGGTTAAGCCAGAGAAGACTCTCCTACTCTGAAAACAGATTCTCTCAATGAAGCGAAATAACGAATGGAAAAGTTCCTTAAGTAGTTACCGGTATGTAACAAGTGCAAAATAGATAATGGTTCCTTTTCCCCTTATCTGTTGGTGTTTAACCTTTTAAAACAATTATTTAGAATATGGTGATATTTCTATTCTATGTCTAAAATGAAATGCACTTTTGATACAATCCTATGAAGCCCCAGGATTGTTGAGCCCGGGCTCAAATTTTTCTATGTACATCTGGAAGACAAACTCAGAAAAATGTAGTCTGGTGAACTACAATTCACTCTGTAGCCAGACTGTTTACACTAGAATTTGCCTAACCTTGGGCTAAATCTAGGAAATAAATGAGTCAGAGTCGTAGTTAAGCATGCCTGGGTAGCTCCAGATGATCCAGACAAATCATATTTTGAGGTACACTGATTAAGAATTTAACCAAGCAGCAGCCAAAAAGAAGGAGGAAAATCGACACCTACTAATATGAAGAGATCTCCAAAGCACGCACTTGGTTGAGTGAAAAGAAGAGTTCTAGAATGAATAATGTAGGGGCATCTGCCATTATTCTGTCTGCTCAACCGTAACAACAACAAAAACTTCCTATTTGGGTGGACTTTTCTACGTTAGGGGGATACTTGGGAGGCAAGGCTCTACCTTCCACTGCGAAACTGAAAGGGGCAGGTACCCCTTCTCTCCAACCCCAGCACTAGGAAATGAGTCAGGTCTGACCGACAGGAAGTTCCCGCTTGCTTCCGTTTCATCTCAAGGGAACAATGGAATGGAAGAGGGAGGGTAGAGGTCATCTGGCCCACCTCTCATTGGACTGTTCCCACAGGTTGCTGACAGATCTCCCCTTGTGGTCACACCCCTACTCCCTCAAATCTCTTGCCACGAATAGCCAGTGATGTAGGGAGAAGGCAAATCCAGCTGCTGCCCTCCCTAAAGCCCTGCACGGCTCACCTGCACATACAGAATGCAATCCAGGCTCCTTAATATGTCCTCCGCCGCCATGACCCGGTCTCTGTCCAAGCCCCCCGACCCATCTCTTACCACCACCCTGCGCACCTTCACGTTAGACCTCGCCCTTGCTGAACCCTCTGGGGTTTCTCAAGCCGTCCTGCTCTCTCACCTTCCCAGGCTTCTGTCTATTCTCAGCTCACTCAGACCTGCTCCTCCAGGAAACGTCCCATAACCATCGTCAGTGCCTCCCTGTGCCCAGCCTGTCCAGCCTCTAGATGTCTCTCCTTTCTTCCACAGTCCACTCTGCATTCTTCTGTTTTGGCATTAATCACATTTAAAGTATGTAGGACTTCCCTGGCGGTACAGTGGTTAAGACTCCATGCTCCCGATGCAGGGGGCATGGGTTCCGCCCCTAGTGGGGGAACTAAGATCTCACATGTTACATGGCATAGCCAAATAATAATAATAATAATAAATTATGTACAGTGTCTGTGGCTGTGTTCCCAGTGAGCAACTTGAGGACAGGAAACATGTCTTACTCATCTTGGCCTATAATAGGAAGTCTTTGTACCAGTGAATGACAAGCAGAAGACTGAGGATTTTTTCTACACTGTCTCTGTAGTGAGTCTGCTCTCCCATCCCCCACAATGATTGTTTTACCCCTTCTTCACACCTCTCATAATCCTGACAGATTTACCCAGCTCTTCTCTCCCAGAGACTCTCACGTCTCCCTTCATAAGAAAACCAACCAGAAGGAAACGCCTCCCCCATCACTGCTGGACCTCCTCACCTGTCTGCATCTCCACCCACCATCTCCTGGCTTCCTCCTGTTACAATCGCTCCAGCCTCAAAATTCACTTTGTTATAAAGCAGAAACTAACACACCATTGTAAAGCAATTATACTCCAATAAAGATGTTAAAAAAAAAAAAAAAACCTGTTCTTATAAAGCAAAAAAAAAACAAAGCAAAAAAAAAAAAGCAAAAAAAAAAAAAAAAAGCAAAAATCCCAGCTGGCCGCGGCACTGTGTTCCAGATCACTCACCTTCTCACCTTGTTGGGAACTGATCGCATCTGAATTGCCTCTCACTCCTTCAAGTATCTTCAACCTGCTTTCCATCAGCATTCCAACTGGCTCTATTCTCTCCAATCTTAAAATGAAAACAAAGAAGCCAACAACAGAACTGAAAAACTTGCCTTGACCCAGAGATTACACCACTTCTCTACTTCCCTTGACAGCCCAGCCCTCACAGCAGCCGTGTCTTCCTTTCCGAAAAACTGTCTTCCCGGGGCTTCTGTGACTCCACACCCCACCTTCCCAGCTTCCCTTCTGCCTTTCTGGCTCTTCCTCCCCTACCTGCTTTGCTGGCTCCTCTCTTTATGTGAACATGAGTGGAGTTAATCAGGGCTGGGACCTGGGCCCTCTTCACTCCTCACTCATCATTTTCTCCCTTGGCAATCTCAAACGTCCCACAGCCCTTTATGTGCCAGAGACCTCAAATATGTATCTCCAGCCAAGGCCTCTCTTCTGAGCTTCAGATAGGACCATCAACTGCCTATCTGCTATCTGTTATGAGATGCTCTGTCTCACAAGCACCTCAAACTTATCATGTCCAAAACTGAAGTCTTGGTCCTCCCAGCCCCGAGCCCTCAAGCAGTCCCTCCTCTGGCTTTTTCCATCTCAGTAAATGGCTCTTTCATCCAGGCAGTGGCTCGTGCCAGAAAAGTGGGAGTCATCTTGGCCTTTTCCTTTCCCTCAGTGCTTAAAGCCAACCAATGACCAAATCCTGCAGGTTCTACTTCCAATATAAATTTCCAGCGCATCGATCTGCACTGCCGCTGCCCTAGTCTGACGGCCGTCAGCTCTCCCCTGGGCCTGGATTCCTAGAAACTCTCCTATCTGGTCTTCCTTCTCTGCAGTCTCCAGAAAGTTTTTTTAACCAACAAACATTGAATCTTAACATTTCCCCACCTAAAACAGTTTAATCACTTTCTATTGTGCTTGAGATAAAACTTAAAAACCCTTAACAAGCCCATCAGATGTTATATGACCTGAGCAGCCAAAACACGTCATCCACATCTCTTGTCACGATGTCCCAACCACAGTGGCCTTCTTTCCTTTCCTGAAAATTACCATGCACATTTCTAATCCTGCCACTGGCATGTCTTAACATGCTAATCCTATATCCCTCTATCCTTCCCCTGGCTAGTGTCTGTGAATCCTTCAGGACGAGTCCTAACTGCTCCCTCACCAAAAAAAGACTTCGTTCCTCCCCCAAGTTAAACATGATCTTAATTTTTCCTTCATATTAAGTTCCAGACTTTACCATTATTTATTTATTCATGTGATTACTTGTTGAATGACCAGTAAGCTTCAAGAAAACAGGGATGAATGCTACAGCATGCAAAAACCCACAGACTGTATGTTTCCATTTATTTGAAATTTCCAGAATAGGAAAACCCCTAGAGACAGAAAGCAGATGAGTGGTTGTAAGGGTCTGGAGAAAGGGTAACGGGGAATGACTGCTAATAGGGTTTCTTTTGGGGTGATAGAAGTGTTCTGAAATTAACTAGTGGTGATGGTTGCACAACTCTATGGATATAGTAAATACCCCTGAAATGTGCATGTTAAACGAGTGAGCTGTATGGTATATAAATCATATCCCAATAAAGGTTCTTAACAAAATAAAAAGAACTGCCCTTGCCTTGCCCTCAAAAGCTACAGTAAAGATATTACATCAATGCAAAGCAAAATACGGTAAGTGCTTGGAGAGTAGGCACCACCAAGTCTTTCCAGGATGCTCTGACCCACGGCTTAATCAGGGTCATCTGGACTGCCGATGCCAGGAGGGATTTCTGACTTGATTTAATTGGCCCTCTAGGCCTGACTCAGAGATAAACCTTTATTTTGGGAGAAAGAGAAAGGGATGCAAGATAATGAAGAATTTTCTTTTCACTCCCTCCTCCATTCTTCCCCTCGTCACTCCACAAATCTAGAAACAGCTTTCCCTTAAACAGACAGACGTCCCCCTGCACTTTGGGATTTTTATCCCAAAGTGAAGACTGACATAGACATCAGGGGAGGCCTGTAGACTGATATCAAACAGCCAGTAACCGGAAAGGTTTCATCTCAAATCAGTCTCTGATGGCTTGACATAAAATTGTATATGATCTTTTCCCTTCATTACCAAAGTACATGTCGTTCTAGGCTTTTTCCATGCAAAAATTTATTTTAATATAATCATTATGTGTATAATTTAACATGTATAACATTATAGTACAAGTACTTAACATGTCTTTACCTACTTTCTTAAGCAATTGTACAAGTTTATGATGTTCCATCAAAAAGATATTTAACAGTTATCTTAACTAATCCCTCATGGTAAGACATTTAAGTGGCTCCATCTTTTGCTGCAATAAACACATTTATACATAAAGCTGTTTCCATACTTAGCTTTATTTCACTGAGATAGATTCCCCAAAGTGAAATTTCTATTCTAATATCTTTCATTTTTTTTAGTCCCTTGGCAAAGACACATTACTTTTCTTATGTTGGGTTGAGTTCTTTGATCAGATTTTACAACTGCTTGTTTCTCAAACGTGCAAAGGCAAAACTCAAAACAGTGGAAGCAATATTCACACTTTCTTGATACATTTAATACAACTAAGTGCCATAGAGGAAAAACACCCCTTTGACATTGATGTTGGACCTACCATGTGCCAAACACAGAACTAACTGTTTTGGAAATATTAACTCATTTAATTCTTTCAATAGCTCTAAGAAGTAGTCACTATCATCATCCCTGTTTTGCCAACGAGGACACCTTGCCAAGGGCACACAGGTGGTAAGTGAGGGGGCCACAGTCATGGACACTGGTGATCTGGCTCCAGAATCTGGGTTCTCAACCAGTATGCTGAACCCAAATTTGGAGTCAGAAGATCTAGGTTGGGGTTCCAGCTCCACCACTCACTGACCTATGGACAGGTCAGTAAATCACTCCTACTAGTTATATTATCTCTTTTTTAAACATATGCACACATGACTTTACATGAATGCATATGTGTTACCAGATCATGCATTCCTTTTTTTAATATAAATTTATTTATTCATTTATTTATATTTGGCTGCATTGGGTCTTCGTTGCTGTGTGCGAGCTTTCTCTAGTTGCGGCGAGCGGGGGCTACTCTTCGTTGCGATGTGCGGGCTTCTCATTGCAGTGGCTTCTCTTGTTGCAGAGCACAGGCTCTAGGTGTGTGGGCTTCAGTAGTTGTGGCATGTGGGCTCAGTAGTTGTGGCTCGCGGGGTGCAGAGCACAGGCTCAGTAGTTGTTGCGCACAGGCTTCATTGCTCCGCAGCATGTGGGATCTCCCCGGACCAGGGCTAGAACCCATGTCCCCTGCATTAGCAGGCGGATTCTTAACCACTGTGCCACCAGGGAAGTCCCAGATCATGCATTCTTAATGCAGTCTTTTCTCCTTTTTAGCTTAATTTCATTCTTCCCCTCTCCATCCCCTCTACCCTCACAGGCACTCACCCCTACACTTATAGTCCATGTTAACACCTAGTACGTACGCTTTCATGGTATTCTCCATACTCACATAATCATGCACACACTTATTTTGCATGGATTATCATTGTTTACACAGATCATATTTGTTTCACTCAGGACCCAATCAAGAAAACAGAAACTACTACTCTAAGATAGTTCAGACAGAAAGAATTTAATGCAGGATACTGGTCACACTGGTCATGGGAGAGCTAAGAAGCCAGGCAGGGAATGGTGAGGCAGCCTAGAGGTTGGCAAGAGCAGTGAACCACTACCAGCTCTGGGCTGTAGGTGCAAAGGAAAGAGGCAGTGTTACCCCATCCCAGCAGCTATGGTCACCTGGTGGAAGCTGGCACCAGGGCGAAGCTGTCCAGTGAGACCAGAGCCATGGAGGGGAGACACCGTTGTCACCATAGTGAGGTGGCATTCCCCCATTCATTTAAGTGAATGGACATGAAGCTACTTTGTAAACCAGAAAACTGAGTAGCAAATTGTAAGCTTTATTGGAAATAGTATGTCACTGTGAGATGGCATGTATTCGAGAGTGAGCCAGGGAGAGAGAGAGCAGAAGAGGTTGGGGAGGGTCAGCACATGTCAGGTCATGCAGGGGGCCTTGGAGAAATTCAGCTTGTAATAATCATCATCATAAAACAGAGAAGGGAGAGAAGAAGCCCTATGGAAATCCACGCGGGGGCCAAGACTGCCGTGGGCGCTGTAGATGCTCTCCTGAGAAAGGAGCCACAGACTTCCTTGCAGAGGTAACCTGTTTTAAAAACCAATATGAGGCGAGCGGGAGGAGCCTCCACGATGGCAGCCGCCAGCACAGGCGTCACATGGTAGAAGGAGCTCCCCTGTATGTGCTGCAGCCACCCTCCACCTCTCCAGGAGACTCTCCAAGCCTAGCAGGTAAAGGAACAATCGTTTCCAGGCTGCTTAGGGTGAAGGAGGACACACAGGAGACTGATACACACACTTCCCACCATTCCTGTTTTCAGCTCCATACTCCACCCTTACCTTCTGAGAGTTATCCTTAAAACTATCCAAAGCAGTACCAGGAGGACACGGAATTCGTGTCTCCTCACAACTAGGGCACCTACCAGGCACCAGTGGGGGACCACGGACACCTAAGGGGATGGGAGGAACCCCCAGTGACCGGCTGGCGGGATCTTGGTTCCCAGGCTGGAGGTCAGGCCTGAGCTCCTGGGGTATCAATCAGAGTGAGGCCTCCCAGAGGTCCTCATCTCAGCAACAAGACCCAGCTCTATCTAACTGCCTGCAAACTCCACTGTTGGACATCTCAGGCCAAACAACCAGTAAGACAGGAATACAGCACCACCCACCAAAAAAAAAAAAAAGAAACGACAAAAAAAAACTGTTACAGATGAAGGAGCAAGGTAAAAACCTACAAGACCAAATAAATGAAGATGAAATAGGCAACCTACCTGAAAAAGAATTCAGAGTAATGATAGTAAAGATGATCCAAAATCTCAGAAACTGAATGGAGAAAATAAAAGAAACATTTAACAAGGATCTAGAAGAATTAAAGAGCAAGCAAATAGTGATGAACAACACAATTACTGAAATTAAAAATACTCTAGAAGGAATCAATAACAAAATGAAATAAATAACGAAACACGAGCTTTAAATGACACATTAAACAAGATGGACTTACTTGATATTTATAGGACATTCCATCCAAAAACAACAGAATACACTTTGTTCTCAAGTGCTCATGGAACATTCTTCAGGATAGACCAAACTTGGGTCCAAATCAAGCCTTCATCAATTTAAGAAAACTGAAATCATATCAAGTATCTATTCCGACCACAACGCTATGAGACTAGGTATCAATTACAGGAAAACATCTCTAAAAAATACAAACACATGGAGGCTAAACAATACACTACTAAATAACCAAGAGATCACTGAAGAAATCAAAGAAGAAATCAAAAACTACCTAGAAACAAAGGACAATGGAAACACGACAACCCAAAACCTATGGGATGCAGCAAGAG
Organism: Phocoena phocoena; assembly: GCF_963924675.1. Classification (NCBI taxonomy): domain Eukaryota; kingdom Metazoa; phylum Chordata; class Mammalia; order Artiodactyla; family Phocoenidae; genus Phocoena; species Phocoena phocoena. Next base: position 22,757,084 of record NC_089231.1, read on the forward strand.
CAGTTCTAAGTTCTAAGCAGTTCTAAGCAAGAGCTAAGTTTACAGCACTACAATCCTACCTCAAGAAACAAGAAACAGGGGGGGACCTTGAAGATGGCGGAAGAGTAAGACGCGGAGATCGCCTTCCTCCCCACGGATACACCAGAAATACATCCACACGTGGAACAACTCCTACAGAACTCCTACTGAAGGCTGGCAGAAGACCTCAGACCTCCCAAAAGGCAAGAAACTCCCCACGTAACTGGGTAGGGCAAAAGAAAAAACAGAGACAAAAGAATAAGGACGGCACCTGCACCAGTGGGAGGGAGCTGTGAAGGAGGAAAAGTTTCCACACACTAGGCAGCCCCTCCGCGGGCGGAGACTGCGGGAGGCAGAGGGGGGAGTTTCGGGACCGCGGAGTAGTGCACAGCGACGGGTGCGGAGGGCAAAGCGGGGAGATTCCTGCACAGACGATCGGTGCCGACCAGCACTCACCAACCCGAGAGGCTTGCTGCTCACCCACCGGGGCGGGCGGGGCTGCGAGCTGAGGCTCGGGTTTTGGTTTTGGACGGAGCTCAGGGAGAGGACTGGGGTTGGCGGCTTGAACATAGCCTGAAGGGGTTAGTGCACCACGACTAGCCGGGAGGGAGTTCGGGGAAAAGCCTGCACCGGCCGAAGAGGCAAGAGACTTTTTCTTCCCTCTTTGTTTCCTGGTGCGCGAGGAGAGGGGTTTAAGAGCGCTGCTTAAAGGAACTCCAGAGACGGGCGCGAGCCGCGGCTGAAAGCGCAAACCCCAGAGACGGGCGCGAGCCGCGGCTAAAACCGCGGAGCCCAGAGACGGGCGGGAGACGCTAAGGCTGCTGCTGCCGCCACCAAGGGGCCTGTGTGCGAGCACAGGTCACTCTCCACACCCCTCTTCCGCGGAGCCTGTGCAGCCCGCCACTGCCAGGTTCCCGGGATCCAGGGACAACTTCCCCGGGACAGCGCACGGCGGGCCTCAGGCTGGTGCAACGTCACGCCGGCCTCTGCCGCAACGTCACGCTGCCTCTGCCGCCGCAGGCCGGCCCCGCACGCAGTGCCCCTCCTTCCGCCATCCCCCAACCCCCGGCCTGAGTGAGCCGGAGGCCCCGAACCAGCGGCTCCTTTAACCCCGTCCTGTCTGAGCAAAAAACAGACGCCCTCCAGCGACCTACACGCAGAGGCAGGGCCAAATCCAAAGCTGAGCTCCTGTGAGCTGTGAGAACAAAGAAGAGAAAGGGAAATCTCTCCCAGCAGCCACAGAAGCAGCGGATTAAAGCTCCACAATCAACTTGATATACCCTGCATCTGTGGAATACCTGAATAGACAAGGAATGATCCCAAATTGAAGAGGTGGAATTTAGGAGCGAGATCTATGATTTTTTTCCCTTTTCCTCTTTTGGTGAATGTGTACGTGTATGCTTCTGTGTGACATCTAGTCTGTATACTCTAGCTTCCACCATTTGTCCTAGGGCTCTATCCGTCCATGACTTTTTTTTAAAAAATTCCTTTTCTTAATAATTAAGTTTAATTGTAATAACTTTATTATACTTTACCTTCGTTCTTTCTTTCTTTCCTTCCTTCCCTCCCTCCTTTAGACAACGAACCACCCCAAATTGAGGAGGTGGTCTCAGGGAGCAGGATTTATGATTTTTCCCCCTTTACCTCTTTTTGTGAAGGTGTATGTGTATGCTTCTGTGTAAGATTTTCTCTGTATAGCTTTGCTTCCAACATTTGTCCTAAGGTTCTATCCATCCCTTTTTTTTTTTCTAAATATTTTTTAATTCAATAACTATATTATACTTTATTTTATTTTTACTGTATCATCTTTCTTTCTGTCTTTTTTTTCCTTCTTTCCCTCCTTCCTTCCTTCCTCCCTCCCTCCCTCCCTCCTTTCTTTCCTTCTTTGCTTCTTTCTTCCTTCCTTCCTTTCCTCCTTTCCCTCTTTCTTTACTCATACTTCTACTAATTCTCCCTACTTTTTCTCCCTTTTATTCTGAGCTGTGTGGATGAAAGGCTCTTGGTGCTCCAGCCAGGAGTCAGGGCTCTGCCTCTGAGGTAGGAGAGCCAACTTCAGGACACTGGTCAACAAGAGACCTCCCAGCTCCACATAATATTAAACGGTGGAAATATCCCAGAGACCTCCATCTTAACACCAGCACCCAGTTTCACTCAACGACCAGCAAGCCACAGTGCTGGACAACCTATGCCAAACAACTAGCAAAACAGGAACACAACCCCACCCATTAGCAGAGAGGCTGCCTAAAATCATAATAAGGCCACAGACACCCCAAAACACACCACCAGACGTGAACCTGCCCACTAGAGAGACAAGATCCAGCCTCATCCAGCACAACACAGGCACTAGTCCCCTCCACCAGGAAGCCTACACAACCCACTGAAACAACCTTAGCCACTGGAGACAGACATCAAAAACAACGGGAACTACGAACCTGCAGCCTGCAAAAAGGAGACCCCAAACACAGTAAGATAAGCAAAATGAGAAGACAGAAAAACACACAGCAGATGAAGGAGCAAGATAAAAACCCACCAGACCTAACAAATGAAGAGGAAATAGGCAATCTACCTGAAAAAGAATTCAGAATAATGATAGTAAGGATGATCCGAAATCTTGGAAGTAGAATGGACAAAATGCAAGAAACAGTTAACAAGGACCTACAAGAACTAAAGATGAAACAAGCAACGATGAACAATGCAATAAATGAAATTAAAATCACTCTAGATAGGATCAATAGCAGAATAACTGAGGCAGAAGAACGGATAAGTGACCTGGAAGATAAAGTAGTGGAAATAACTACTGCAGAGCAGAATAAAGAAAAAAGAATGAAAAGAACTGAGGACAGTCTCAGAGACCTCTGGGACAACATGAAACGCACCAACATTCGAATTATAGGGGTTCCAGAAGAAGAAGAAAGAAAGAAAGGGACTGAGAAAATATTTGAAGAGATTATAGTTGAAAACTTCCCTAATATGGGAAAGGAAATAGTTAATCAAGTCCAGGAAGCACAGAGGGTCCCATACAGGATAAATACAAGGAGAAACACGCCAAGACACATATTAATCAAACTGTCAAAAATTAAATACAAAGAAAGCATATTAAAAGCAGCAAGGGAAAAACAACAAATAACACACAAGGGAATCCCCATAAGGTTAACAGCTGATCTCTCAGCAGAAACCCTACAAGCCAGAAGGGAGTGGCAGGACATACTGAAAGTGATGAAGGAGAATAGCCTGAAACCAAGACTACTCTACCCAGCAAGGATCTCATTCACATTTGATGGAGAAAATAAAACCTTTACAGACAAGCAAAAGCTGAGAGAGTTCAGCACCACCAAACCAGCTTTACAACAAATGCTAAAGGAACTTCTCTAGACACGAAACACAAGAGAAGGAAATGACCTATAGTAGCGAACCCAAAACAATATATAAAATGGAAATAGGAACATACATATCGATAATTACCTTAAATGTAAATGGACTAAATGCTCCCACCAAAAGACACAGATTGGCTGAATGGATACAAAAACAAGACCCTTATATATGCTGTCTACAAGAGACCCACTTCAGAACTAGAGACACATACAGACTGAAAGTAAGGGGATGGAAAAAGATATTCCATGCAAATGGAAACCAAAAGAAAGCTGGAGTAGCAATTCTCATATCAGACAAAATAGACTTTAAAATAAGGACTATTAAAAGGGACAAAGAAGGACACTACATAATGATCAAGGGATCGATCCAAGAAGAAGATATAACAATTGTAAATATTTATGCACCCAACATAGGAGCACCTCAATACATAAGGCAAATACTAACAACCATAAAAGGGGAGATCAACAGTAACACATTCATAGTAGGGGACTTTAACACCCCACTTTCACCCATGGACAGATCATCCAAAATGAAAATAAATAAGGAAACACAAGCTTTAAATGATACATTAAACAAGATGGACTTAATTGATATTTATAGGACACTCCATCCAAAAACAACAGAATACACATTTTTCTCAAGTGCTCATGGAACATTCTCCAGGATAGATCATATCTTGGGTCACAAATCAAGCCTTGGTAAATTTAAGAAAACTGAAATTGTATCAAGTATCTTTTCCGACCACAACGCCATGAGACTAGATATCAATTACAGGAAAAGATCTGTAAAAAATACAAACACATGGAGGCTAAACAATACACTACTTAATAATGAAGTGATCACTGAAGAAATCAAAGAGGAAATAAAAAAATACCTAGAAACAAATGACAATGGAGACACAACGACCCAAAACCTATGGGATGCAGCAAAAGCAGTCCTAAGGGGGAAGTTTATAGCAATACAAGCCCACCTTAAGAAGCAGGAAACATCTCGAATAAACAACCTAACCTTGCACCTCAAGCAATTAGAGAAAGAAGAACAAAAAAACCCCAAAGCTAGCAGAAGGAAAGAAATCATAAAAATCAGATCAGAAATAAATGAAAAAGAAATGAAGGAAACAATAGCAAAGATCAATAAAACTAAAAGCTGGTTCTTTGAGAAGATAAACAAAATAGATAAACCACTAGCCAGACTCATCAAGAAAAAAAGGGAGAAGACTCAAATCAATAGAATTAGAAATGAAAAAGGAGAAGTAACAACTGACACTGCAGAAATAAAAAAAATCATGAGAGATTACTACAAGCAACTCTATGCCAATAAAATGGACAATCTGGAAGAAATGGACAAATTCTTAGAAATGCACAACCTGCCAAGACTGAATCAGGAAGAAATAGAAAATATGAACAGACCAATCACAAGCACTGAAATTGAAACTGTGATTAAAAACCTTCCAACAAACAAAAGCCCAGGACCAGATGGCTTCACAGGTGAATTCTATCAAACGTTTAGAGAAGAGCTAACACCTATCCTTCTCAAACTCTTCCAAAATATAGCAGAGGGAGGAACACTCCCAAATTCCTTCTACGAAGCCACCATCACCTTGATACCAAAACCAGACAAGGATGTCACAAAGAAAGAAAACTACAGGCCAATATCACTGATGAACATAGATGCAAAAATCCTCAACAAAATACTAGCAAACAGAATCCAACAGCACATTAAAGGGATCATACACCATGATCAAGTGGGGTTTATTCCAGGAATGCAAGGATTCTTCAATATACGCAAATCTATCAATGTGATAAACCATATTAACAAATTGAAGGAGAAAAACCATATGATCATCTCAATAGATGCAGAGAAAGCTTTCGACAAAATTCAACACCCATTTATGATAAAAACCCTCCAGAAAGTAGGCATAGAGGGAACTTTCCTAAACATAATAAAAGCCATATATGACAAGCCCACAGCAAACATCATCCTCAATGGTGAAAAACTGAAAGCATTTCCACTAAGATCAGGAACAAGACAAGGTTGCCCACTCTCACCACTCTTATTCAACATAGTTTTGGAAGTTTTAGCCACAGCAATCAGAGAAGAAAAGGAAATAAAAGGAATCCAAATCGGAAAAGAAGAAGTAAAGCTGTCACTGTTTGCAGATGACATGATACTATACATAGAGAATCCTAAAGATGCTACCAGAAAACTACTAGAGCTAATCAATGAATTTGGTAAAGTAGCAGGATACAAAATTAATGCACAGAAATCTCTGGCATTCCTATATACTAATGATGAAAAATCTGAAAGTGAAATCAAGAAAACACTCCCATTTACCATTGCAACAAAAAGAATAAAATATCTAGGAATAAACCTACCTAAGGATACGAAGGACCTGTATGCAGAAAATTATAAGACACTGATGAAAGAAATTAAAGATGATACAAATAGATGGAGAGATATACCATGTTCTTGGATGGGAAGAATCAACATTGTGAAAATGACTCTACTACCCAAAGCAATCTACAGATTCAATGCAATCCCTATCAAACTACCACTGGCATTTTTCACAGAACTAGAACAAAAAATTTCGCAATTTGTATGGAAACACAAAAGACCCCGAATAGCCAAAGCAATCTTTAGAACGAAAAAAGGAGCTGGAGGAATAAGGCTCCCTGACTTCAGACTATATTACAAAGCAACAGTAATCAAGACAGTATGGTACTGGCACAAAAACAGAAAGATAGATCAGTGGAACAGGATAGAAAGCCCAGAGATAAACCCACGCACATATGGACACCTCATCTTTGATAAAGGAGGCAGGAATGTACAGTGGAGAAAGGACAGCCTCTTCAATAAATGGTGCTGGGAAAACTGGACAGGTACATGTAAAAGTATGAGATTAGATCACTCCCTAACACCATACACAAAAATAAGCTCAAAATGGATTAAAGACCTAAATGTAAGGCCAGAAACTATCAAACTCTTAGAAGAAAACATAGGAAGAACACTCTATGACATAAATCACAGCAAGATCCTTTCTGACCCACCTCCTAGAGTAATGGAAATAAAAACAAAAATAAACAAATGGGACCTAATGAAACTTCAAAGCTTTTGCACAGCAAAGGAAACGATAACCAAGACCAAAAGACAACCCTCAGAATGGGAGAAAACATTTGCAAATGAAGCAACTGACAAAGGATTAATCTCCAAAATTTACAAGCAGCTCATGCAGCTCAATAACAAAAAAACAAACAACCCCATCCAAAAATGGGCAGAAGACCTAAATAGACATTTCTCCAAAGAAGATATACAGAATGCCAACAAACACATGAAAGAATGCTCAACATCATTAATCATTAGAGAAATGCAAATCAAAACTACAATGAGATATCATCTCACACCAGTCAGAATGGCCATCATCAAAAAATCTAGAAACAATAAATGCTGGAGAGGGTGTGGAGAAAAGGGGACACTCTTGCACTGCTGGTGGGAATGTGAATTGGTTCAGCCACTGTGGAGAACAGTATGGAGGTTCCTTAAAAAACTAAAAATAGAATTACCATATGACCCAGCAATCCCACTACTTGGCATATACCCTGAGAAAACCAAAATTCAAAGAGAGTCATGTACCAAAATGTTCATTGCAGCTCTATTTACAATAGCCAGGACATGGAAACAACCTAAGCGCCCATCATCGGATGAATGGATAAAGAAGATGTGGCACATATATACAATGGAATATTACTCAGCCTTAAAAAGAAATGAAATTGAGCTATTTGTAATGAGATGGATAGACCTAGAATCTGTCATACAGAGTGAAGTAAGTCAGAAAGAAAAAGACAAATACCGTATGCTAACACATATATATGGAATTTAAGGGGAAAAAATGTCATGAAGAACCTAGGGGTAAGATAGGAATAAAGACGCAGACCTACTGGAGAACGGACTTAAGGATATGGGGAGGGGGAAGGGTGAGTTTTGACAGGGTGAGAGAGAGTCATGGACATATACACACTAACAAACGTAGTAAGGTAGATAGCTGGGGGGAAGCAGCCGCAAGGCACAGGGATATTAGCTCGGTGCTTTGTGACAGCCTGGAAGGGTGGGATGGGGAGAGTGGGAGGGAGGGAGACGCAAGAGGGAAGACATATGGGAACATATGTATATGTATAGCTGATTCACTTTGTTGTAAAGCAGAAACTAACACACCATTGTAAAGCAATTATACCCCAATAAAGATGTTTAAAAAAAAAAAAAAAAAAAAAAAAAAAGAAACAAGAAACATCTCAAATAAACAACCTAACCTTACACCTAAAGCAATTAGAGAAAGAAGAACAGAAAAACCCCCAAAGGTAGAAGGAAAGAAATCATAAAGATCAGATCAGAAATAAATGAAAAAGAAAGGAAGGAAACAATAGCAAAGATCAATAAAACTAAAAGCTGGTTCTTTGAGAAGATAAACAGAATGGACAAACCTTTAGCCAGATTCATCAAGAAAAAAAGGGAGAAGACTCAAATCAATAGAATTAGAAATGAAAAAGGAGAAGTAACAACTGACACTGCAGAAATACAAAGGATCATGAGAGATTACTACAAGCAACTATATGCCAATAAAATGGACAACCTGGAACAAATGCACAAATTCTTAGAAAAGCACAACCTTCTGAGACTGAACCAAGAAGAAATAGAAAATATGAACAGACCAATCACAAGTAATGAAATTGAAACTCTGATTAAAAATCTTCCAACAAACAAAAGTCCAGGACCAGATGGCTTCACAGGTGAATTCTATCAAACATTTAGAGAAGAGCTAACACCCAGCCTTCTCAAACTCTTCCAAAAAGTTGCAGAGGAAGGAACACTCCCAAACTCATTCTATGAGGCCACCATCATCCTGATACTAAAACCAGACAATGATACTACAAAAAAAAGAAAATTACAGACCAATATCACCAATGAATATAGATGCAAAAATCCTCAACAAAATACTAGTGAACAGAATCCAACAGCACATTAAAAGGATCATACACCATGATCAAGTGGAGATTATCCCAGGGATGCAAGGATTCTTCAATATATGCAAATCAGTCAATGTGATACACCATATTAACAAATTGAAGAATAAAAACCATATGATCATTTCAACAGAGGCAGAAAAAGCTTTTGACAAAATTCAACACCCATTCATGATAAAACCTCTCCAGAAAGTGGGCATAGAGGGAACCTACCTCAACATAATAAATGCCATATCTGACAAACCCACAGCAAACATCATTCTCAATAATGAAATATTGAAAGCATTTCCTCTAAGATCAGGAACAAGACAAGGACTTCCACTCACACCACTATTATTCAACATAGTTTTGGAAGTACTAGCCATGGCATTCTGAGAAGAAAAAGAAATAACAGGAATACAAATTGGAAAAGAGGAAGTAAAACTGTCACTGTTTGCAGGTGACATGATACTAAACATAGATAATCCTAAAGACGCTACCAGAAAACTACTAGAGCTCATCAATGAATTTGGTAAAGTTGCAGGATACAAAATTAATGCACAGAAATCTCTTGCATTCCTATCCACTAAAAATGAAAGATCAGAAATAGAAATTAAGGAAGCAATCCCATTCACCACTGCAACAAAAAGAATAAAATACCTAGGAATAGACCTACCTACGGAGGTAAAATACCTGTACTCAGAAAACTATAAGACACTGATGAAAGAAATCAAAGATGACACAAACAGATGGAGAGATATACCATGTTCTTGGATTGGAAGAATCAATATTGTGAAAATGACTATACTACCCAATGCAATCTACAGATTCAATGCAATCCCTATCAAATTACCAATGGCATTTTTTACAGAACTAGAACAAAAAATCTTAAAATTTGTATGGAGACACAAAAGATCCCAAATAGCCAATCTTGAGGGAAACAATCTTGAGGGAAAAAAACAGAGCCAGAGGAATCAGGCTCCCTGACTTCAGACTATACTACAAAGTTGCAGTAATCAAGACAATATGGTACTGGCACAAAAACCGAAATACAGATCAATGGAACAGGATAGAAAGCCCAGAGGTAAACCCACACACATAAATCACATAAAGTAGGATATTATGCAGTGGATTTATTTAATAATCTGTGCAGCCTCATAGATTCAGAATGAGACATGGAGGGAGAATTACTCCTCCAGATTTTAAGAAGGCAGGTAGATTTGATTAAATGGAGAACTTTCTTAAAGAGATGGACCCAAGATAAGAAACTTCTCCCGTTATTTGTTCCAGTGCAGTCTGTTTAGGCCATGTGATTTTGCGTGTGAGCATAGCTATCTTAGATTCGGTACTTGTAAATAAACTTTGAGACAGAGTTTCATGCAGAAAGTTTATTGCAAATGTATTCAGGAGAGACATCTGTAAGGCAGTGGGGAAGGCAGGACTGGGCTGAGGGGGAAACCTACCTGTAAAATTGATACAGCCATTATGGAGAACAGTATGGAGGTTCCTTAAAAACTAAAAATAGAACTACCATATGACCTAGCAATTCCACTACTGGGCATATACCCTGAGAAAACCATAATTCAAAAAGAGTCATGTACCACAATGTTCATTGCAGCATTATTTACAATAGTCAGGACATGGAAGCAACCTAAGTGTCCATCAACAGATGAATGGATAAAGAATATGTGGCATATTTATACAATGGAATATTACTCAACCATAAAAATAAATGAAATTGAGTTATCTGTAGTGAGCTGGATGGACCTAGAGTCTGTCATACAGAGTGAAGTAAGGCAGAAAGAGAAAAACAAATACCGTATGCTGGCACATATATATGGAATCTAAAAAAAAAACAAAAAACAAAAAGGTTCTGATGAACCTGGGGCAGAACAGGAATAAAGACACAGATATAGAAAATGGACTTGAGGGCACAGGGAGGGGGAAGGGTAAACTGGAACAAAGTGAGAGAGTAACACTGGCATATATACACTATCAAATGTAAAATAGATAGCTAGTGGGAAGCAGCTGCATGGCACAGGGAGATCAGCTTGGTGCTTTGCGACCACTTAGAGGGATGGGATAGGGAGGGTGGGAGGGAGACTCAAGAGGGAGGGCATATGGGGATATACGTATGCATATAGCTGATTCACTTCGTTATACAGGAGAAACTAACACAACACTGTAAAGCAATTTTATTCCAAAAAAGATGTTTAAAAAAAAAGATGGCATGTGTTCTAATTGCTAAAAACCTAATGAAAACACAGCCAGGCTAGAAGTTACAATCTAACCTGAGTGGACTGATATTCTGGGCATCAGGGAAATACCCACTGACTGATGCTTTCCCACTCAGGGACAGTAGGTCCTAAGACCTCTGTCTGACTTTTCATCCTGCTCTGCTTCCCAAGGCACTGTTTCTCCACTTAGAATAAACAACAAACAATACTGAATTCATGTTTTATAGCAACACTGTCCTACAGAACTTTCCATAATGAAAAGTTGTTGACTATGGCAGCCACTGACCACATGTGGCTTGAGCTTTGAAATGTGGCTAGTGTGACTGAGGAACTATATTTTCAATTTTATTCAACTTTAATTCATTTAAGTTTAAATTGCCCCATGTGACAAGTGGCTACGGTATTCCACAGTGCAGCTTTAGAACCTCAATCATTCTCTCACAAGAGTAGTATTTGTGACCTCTGAGAATCAACTGAATCTTTTTCAAGACACGTGTACTTAACCCCTCTCCAGATTTACTGAATCAGAACTGCTCGTGCTTGGACCACAATGGTCTGTGACATTCCTCGTGGCTCTAAATTCTCTATGGGAAGAAGAGATGAAAAAAGGGGGCTTGCATTGTGTTACCTTGAAAGTTTAATACATTAACTCACCTACTCATGAGTGGAGATTAAAATTCTTTGGAGTCATTTCTTCCCTCTTCTGGTCACCTGGATGAGAATAACACTCTACAGCAAAAGAAATGAAAAAAGGAAGGTGGGTTTTAATAGAGCAGCAAGCAGCCAAGAAAGTCCCAACAATTTATCAACACCCATGCTTCCAGGGTCTTTGTGTTGGGCATCTCTGGGCAGCCCAGAGTCAGCATGATTGAATTAGAAAAAGAAGCCCACTGCCAATGACTTTGACAGAGGGTCACCCTGGCTGTTCAGGGGCAGTGCCAGGAGATCTGGAACTCAACAGGCCCACAGTATGAAAAGGGAAGGGAGACCATGCCAAGACGGATTCGTGGCTAATGAAGCAGTCAGCTGCTCTAAGTGCACGGTGGGATGGATCACAGTGCTGCCGAAAAGACAAATGATGAGGTAAAGCACTTATTAAATAAAAACACCAGGGTGAAGGTGAGGTGCCACGGACAGCTGTCAAGTCCTGTCCCATAATTCCATTTCATATTAAACTTATTATGGGCAATAACGTAATAATATCAATGACACCTCTACTCCCCAACAGCCAAGAAATTGATGGTGAGCTAAAAACTTTCCAGTCCTAGGGCTAATCTATGACTTGAGGGGATAAAACTGGAATGGAGAAGATATGAAAAATTCAGAATGAGTGCTTCTAATGCTATCTTGGGCACAATTGTTCCATGTTGCTAAGAAAGCATTAGCATGACCTCCTCTGCTCTGGGCTCTGCCAGCAGCAAACTGGGAAAACTTCCTGCTCTTCATTACAATACCTTTAATAAGTGCCAGTGTGGATGGGTGGAGTCTTAGACACTCTGCCTTTCTCCATTCCCCTTGGAGAAAGGGTACACCTAATAAACAAATTAGGATTGACAGGAACTGAAGTGAAAAGCTCACATTTCAAAGATGAACTGAGGAATTTACAGCTGTTGGGTTAAAGCTTCCTAACTCACCTCTTTTATTGTATCATAAACCTCATTTCCCCAAGTCTGAAACTGAAAACTTTGAATGTCTTTCCACTGTCTCTGAGATGAGCCTCTCCTCCTTAGCCTGACATCAAAGCCTTTATAAAATGGCCCCAACATCCCTTCCTGTCTAATGTCACTGACTTGTCCTCCTTTGTGAGCCTTCACAGAATAATAAATGGAGAAACATACTGGCTACATAGCAATGACAAGTTAACTTTTATGAACAGCTGCCTCATCTGTAAACTGGATGAACAACATCAAGGACATAATGGAATTATTGTGAACATTCAGTAAAACACTTGGCATAGTACCTGGCTTATGAAATGCAGGTCCCCTTGCTCACAAGTCAGCCTTGTCTTCTCATTATTTCTAAAACCCACCTAGTAAGTTCCTTCTTCCCTTTAGCTCATCCCTATACCCCTCCCCACCATCGCCTCCATGCTCCTGCTAGAACCAACACCATCTCCGCCTCCCCGTTCTCCACTTAGCCAATCCCACTCTCCCTGTAAGGTCCAGGCCCACTGGCCTCCTTCCATGAAATCAGATTCAGTTTCCACATTAGGAGCAGGGCTTAGGCAAAATAGCCTTAAATAGCCTCTCCAACTCTAACATTCCATGATGCAAAGAACACATAAATTTTGCTTTGAAGGTATGATCAATTGAAGCCTTAAACTCTCAAAAAGACAGATGATTTCCCCAGTTGGTGGGCAATGGGGAGAAAATGAAAATACTTCATAAGTTCTTTAAAAATCCATATTACTGTAAATGGTCATTATTTTAAAGTCTTGTGTAACTTGGGGCTTATTTCATGCCAGATAACAGGCTCTATCATGTATGGAATTTTAACTTTTCCTAGAAAGTCAGTGATATCACCCAGCTTCAGGATGACCAGAAAACTGAGACCCAAGGTCATTCACTTAGTAAGCAGATGACATGAGATCTAAACCATGGATGGTGACCATGATCTTGTACAGAATTCTGGAATCATTCTTTCCACTATGCTTAACTTCCACAAACCCACCCATTTATCAAGTGCTTTTGTTACATACAAAATCCTTGGTTAGCTACTGGGAAAGATGGGCACGTGTGTGTGTGTGTGTGTGTGTGTGTGTGTGTGTGTGTATTTATATATTTCCTTCTCTTAAAGAATTCAGAATCTAAAAAGAAAAATAAAACACAGATATAAAAAGAATATAGCGAGAAGTCACAGGATGTGTCAGACTGGCATAGTATTTTAAGGAATTCAAGGATATGGGAATTTCTTTCAACTAATGTGATCAAAGAGCTGTGCCCAGTGATCTAACTTTCCAACACTGCATCTATCCTGCTCTAGAGAAAAGAATAAAACTCTAAAAATTCTAAATGCTTCAGAAAAAAAAACCATCAGAAATTCATTTTTTATAATTCCTTCATATTCACCCTTTGGAAATCTTGAAATCTCCTCCCCAGCAATATTTCTTCTGTTATTTCTCACTGGAAACATGCTTAAGATAGAATATTAAATCAAAGCAATAAAGATGGAATATGTGACATCAGATTAAAGTGTAAAAGCTAACAATTCATCTTAAAATGACTACTATATACAAGAGAAGATAAAACCTTTTTCTCAAATGGACGACAAAAATTCCTATTCACATAGAAAATTATTTTTGATCTTTTTTCTTGGCACCCAGAAACTAAGACAGTAATAATTTCCCATAAAACCCCTGATTTAATTATCCTTCTTTTGTAAGTTCGAAGTCCATCTTTCAGAATCCACTGTGACTTGTCAGAGTTCTCCATATGAGCCACATCTACAAGACAGCCTTGTCCCTTTACAGTCACAGGCTCTGTGCAAAAGTTGCCCCCATAGACCAGAATTGTCTGTTACAGTTAACCGAAATTTTAGATTTATTCTTCACCTTGTTATCAAATATATCCTTAGAGCTGATCAACAACAAAACATTTTGGGAGCTGGGCCCACCGGAGAGTTTGGTTGATTTTGGAAAAGAATAATAAAAATATATAACATTAAAAAATAAGAATGGGTTATACTTACTGAGTGCTCACTGGGTCCCAGGTATGTTATAAGAACTTTACATATTTTATATTATTTCATGTTTTATATTATTTCATGTTTTACATTATTTAATGGTGTTTTACAGTAGTTAATCTTCATAAGTAACCCTATGATATCAGTAATATTATTTTACTCATTATGCAAATAATGATGTTGAGACCCAGTTCTCACAGAGATTAAGGGCAAAAATAGGACTTGACCCTGGAGTCCAGCTATTAACCACTGGGCACCAGAGCCAATGTCAGAGCATGAACGGAGAAGCCTTATCTGCTCAAATGTATCAAACCAAGAAGACATTTCCTCCCCTACCTCCCACCCTCCCCACCTCAGCCACAGAAACTATTATTTCATAAACCTTCCTGCCCACCCCCAGCGGGGATGGGGGAGGAAAATGATGGGCAGGAAGTGATCTGGGTGAGGATGACTGTCTTGGGAAGTCAGGGACTTGCTGTGTATGAGGTAGACATGGGGGTGGGGGGCGCACACTGACTAGACTTGAACAGTTCCTCTTGCTGGTGGGGCCTCTCTAATCTGGTCTGAATTGGCTCAGTAAGTAGAGAGGGTCCAGGAACGTAGGAGCTAAAAATCTAAGGGTGCCTAGATATTATAGCCAAGTGTCCATTACTGTTGATGAGACAGTCAGACAGACAGACAAGGATGGGAATGGGAGCGATAGTGGTGCAAGAGCCACATTTGCCTCCTCTTCCTCCTGAGTTTTCTGTTTCTCAGACTCCATCTGTGAGCACATGTATTCCTATACTGGTTCTTTGGCACCCATTGTGCTTCTCCATCTCCTTCCTGTACTCAGATGGTCTCTCTTCCCTCCCCCCACAGGAGGCTCTCTTGCCACTGTACCACAATGCCTCATAATTCATACCCTTATGAAGTGCCCATCACTGTGGGAGATAAATGTAAGGGACCCAATTCCTGCTCTTAAAGAACTTACAGTCTAGTGGTAGAGGCCTTACAAACAGAATATAGGGTAGTTATGTTATACGTCACCACATCAGCCAGAATTCTTTCCATTGCAAGTGGTAGAAACCCAACTCAACATGGCCTAAATCTGGACTTCTGACACACAGAACTATGAGATAATAAATTTGTGTTATTTTAAGCTGCTAAATCTTCGGTCATTTATTATGGCAACAATAGGAAATTAATCCATGCACCCAGCCAGCTCTGGAGGGGAAAAAGGTAATTCCACAAAGTCTACAAGTTCTCTGAGGAACTGGGAGAAACTATGGTACAACTAGGCCTATAGCCACAATAGTAACTCCAGCTCCTATCATTGGTGGGGCCTCCTGGACCTGATCTAAATTGGCTCAAGAAGGAGAGAAGTTCCAGAAAGGTAGAAGCTAACAGTCTGTGGTTGTGCCTGGAGATATCAGCCAGGTGTCCATTACTGTTAGTTAAATCAGGGACTGGCGAACCACAGGCCAAATTCGACCCACCATCTATGTCCCAAGAGCTAAGTATAGCTTTTAGATTTTTAAATAGTTTTTTAAAGCAGAAGATGAATATTTTATAACGTATCAAAATTACATAGAATTCAAATTTCTGTGCCCATAAATAAAGTTTTATTAAATGGAGGCTCTGAATGCCATTCTGACATGACAAAGTTTTCCTGAACTGATGGCTTTTTGTCCTGGAGCTGTGGTCTGGTCAGCCAGGGCAGTTTCTGAGTGTTCAAGGCACTAACCCTACAATTAAGAATACTGCCCTATTGAAAAACAGGTTTACCTTTATCTGTGCAGGGGCCTCTGGTATCTGTCAGATGGTAGAGTTAGGACTGATATGAGGCGGGCTACAATAGGATGACCTACCAGGTGGATCCTAATAGATATTTCCTGGGTTTCCATGGGGTTGGATTGTCTAAACATGGCTTCACTTTCTACTGTTTCTCAGACTTTCTTTCCCTTTTCCAGTTTCTCAGACTTTCTTTCTATTTCTCTCAAAGCTAGAACGGGGACTAACTCCTTGTCAGTAACTGAAAGAAAGGATTTGTTTTAAAGCCTTTGAAGAGAGTACAGGATTTGTCAAATTAGCCAACAGTCCCCAAGCAGAACAGTAGTCATGCCCAGTTTAGCTGGCCCCTTAATAAATATCACCATGAAAACTACATGCTCTGCATCATGGATCATCTTGTGTTATAACTGGCGTAAGTAGAATAATTTGGCCATGATTCAGCAGGTCACCTGGGGGACGCTTCAGAGAAGATGGTGTTATTGAAGAATAGCACCCAGGTCAAAGAAAGTCCCACTCTAATCTCTCCATCAAGCCAACCCCTATCTGAAGGGTTTGATCAATTCTGGTACTTGAGAGCAAAGGTCTAGAAAGAATAGCACGTGAATGTTTAACCTACTGAGGAGAACCCTACAGGGAGAGGAAGACGCTGACTCCAATATCTTTTAAAATCTGTGATAAGAAAGGTAGACCAGTCTTATATGTGGAATCTAATCTAATCTTTCTTATCTGTGATATCTTTTCTGTGATATCACAGATAAGAAAGACCAGAGCTACCTTTCTCACAGAAACCTGGACATGTGAGAGATGGAAAGACCATACCATATAGTCTAACTGGGGCCCAAGAGGGGGCATTTCCAGTGATCTGGAGGAATGCAGGTCTCTGGATTCTCAGCCTGTGTTCTTCACACAGTGCCACAAGCTCCACAGGGGTTTCTCCTGTTGAACTTCTGAGCGTGTCCCAGGGCCTTGTCCATGGAGAGTGAGGCAGAGCTACCCTCTTGTCTGACTTCCATCAGTCCCAGACATCCATGTCAGGGTGACCCAGCAACTTGCCTTCCAGGGCCAGTCTGGGTAGGTATTTGCCCTCAGCCATTCTCTTCACCACAGACGAGAATAATGCTGAACATTTCTGGAACAATTTCCCCAATGAACCCACAAATTCCCGCTCCAGCACTTCAGGGAGGTCAGGCAAGATGACGATGATCCCATAACTTAGTATTAAGCATCAATGCCGCCCACACACTGAGATCAGATGGCCTCTCCCTTGCTCATGTTTCTGTTAGAATAAGAAAGGTTATGTCATTTCATCCCCAGAGAGTGAATGTCACAGCTGGTGATTTTAAAAAGTAGAATTTCTTATGGGAATCCAGGAAGAGGCAGGGCAAAAAAGCACTAGACATGGGAAGGCAGAGCCTTAGGAAGCATGGAAGACTTCAGAGCAGAGAGACCTCAGTTGAAATCCTGGCTCCTCAGCACTATTTACAATGGCCGAGACAAGGAAACAACCTGAATGTCCATCGACATTCAGGAACGGATAAAGAAGATGTGGTACATATATACAATGGAATACTACTCAGTTCTTAAAAAAAGAATGAGATAATGCCATTTGCAGCAACAGGGATAGACCTAGAGATTATCATACTAAGTGAAGTAAGACAGAAAGAGAAAGACAAATACCATATGATATCACATGTGGAATCTAAAATATGACACGAATGAACTTATCTATGAAACAGAAATAGACTCAGATACAGAGAACAGACTTGTGGTTGCCAAGGGAGAGGGGGGATGGGAGAGGGATGGACTGGGAGTTTGGGGTTAGCAGATGCCAACTATTACATATAGAATGGATACACAACAAGATCTTACTGTATAGCATAGACAACTATATTCAATATCCTGGGATAAACCATAATGGAAAAGAATATAAAAAAGAATGTATGTACATGTATAACTGAATCCCTTTCTGTACAGCAGAAATTAACACAACATTGTAAATTAACTATACTTCAAATAAATAAATCATGGCTCCCCTTACTAACAGTAACTTGATCCTTCTTCTAAGTCTCTGCCCTTATCCGCAAGATGGGGGATAATACCTGTACCCCAGGCTGAGAACCGAATGAGGCAATGTGTCTGCGGCACTCATTATTCTGCTCAGTGAAGGACTGTTAGCTGTGTATACATATGAAGTAGGTGGGCATAACTAGGGAACACTAGAGGCTCAGTGGGTGCTAAAGGACCTAGAGCTGCTTGCTCCCCTACTCCTGAATCAACGTCAACCACATCAGGAGTGGATCACTTTGCCAAGCAGCTGTCTTCTCCCTCTCGGCTCTTCTGACGTAAGAGTGGAGCTGCTTAGAAAGGACACATCAGCAAGGCAGACTGTGTTCCCGTGAGTGAGTCAGCTGGGTTAATGGGCTTGACTCTGATAGGGTTAAGTACACATCACTCATGCCACCCAGTGAATTCCTCTAGTCACAGAATCCACCCAACCACATAGCTGAGAGCTGCTCAGCTGGGGAGAAATAAAAGTTCTGATCCAAGATCCAAGTTGCAGAGGAAGAAATGGTGCTTTGGCCTCTGAACACTTCAAAGAAGGAAGGCTGGCCAGGTGGACACAGCCTCTGGGTATTCAGACACCAGGGACAGCAAGAGAGAGAGAGGAAGCCAGATAACAAGGAATGAAAGAGGGATTGGAAAAAAGCAAGGGAAAGAGCCCAAAGGAAACCTTAGCCCCATCTGTTCCTCTGCTGATGGCCCTGGTGATCATCCTTTGTAGCCCAGCATTGGTGTCAGTGAGGGTTTAGATTGACGGTGAACCCCTAGATCCCTGCAGAAGCCATAGTGAGATCACTGCTGGACTGGAAAGCTTATGCAATTTCAAACAGGAAGACCCAGTTTGAGTACTGTTTCCACTTCTTGCTGGTTTTGTGACCCTGAGTAAGTCATGATCCTTTCTTTGCCCCTCAATGTCTTTGTTTGTAAAAATGAAGGTTAGACCAGGTGGACGCAAAGCTTTCTTCAGGCTCAGATTATAAGGGTCCCTGGAGAGGGCATATGACTAGAGAGAACAGCTTCCCTCCCACGTGGAGGCTGGGTGTCCTTTGTTTCTACTTCTCTGGGGGAGGGGACAATGGTTTTCTCTAAAATTCTCACTGAGTCAAGAAAACGATTACGTACCTAAGAATCTTGACGGCCAAGGAACTCAGGCTATGAATTTGGTCCAGAGACTCTGCTCTGTAACAGACTCTTCAGCAGTAGAAGGAGATCTTTGCTTCAGCTGCTCTGAGCTGTATGTGAAAGGGCGTGGGGCAGAGAGGAGTCGGGAGGGAGGGAAGTGGCTAACCCCACACACAGTCTTGCAGCTCAGTGCATCTGTGTCCCTGCGTATCTCCAACATGTGCCCGCTCCCTGTCTGCCAATTTCCATGCCTTTTAGCACAGGTTCTCAGTTCCTGGACTGTTTCACGTCCCAGCTGGTGTTCTTTTCTCCCACAAGCTGGCTCAGAACACACAGCCCTGCTGTCTGTCCACCCACTTCCCCCAAAGCTGAATTCCTTCCGCCAGCAGTGCCATGCCACCCAGACCGGGGTTGGGGGCAGGGGGGAGGCGGCTGTGAGCCCACTGTCCCTGAGGACCAAAGAGCATGCAGCCAATCCTAGTTCCCCTACTCTCATTTTCACTGCACGCACGCACACACACAGGCACCAGGAGATGGGTTCACACAGCCTCTATTTCAGCCTTCCCTCTTCCCTTGACACACTTCTTTTTATCGAGATTCTTCTTCCAAATGAATTCAGTTTAGTTGTAAAACTACAGTAAGGGACTGGATGTCTCCCTTCTATATAAATGGTAACTCAGTGCACTCACTCGACACAAATTTGTGATAAGCCTACCATGTGTCAGGCACTGGGCTGGTTGGGATGAATGCAGCGATGAATCACAGTCTAGAGAGTGTTAAGGACCAAACCACTGATGAGTGAGTCATTCAGAAACTGTTCCTTTAACAGAGTTAACCAATACATTCAAGGTAATGATCTTCTCAAGGGACTCTTGTCAGTTCTGCTGCTGTCTGAATCGCAAACACGCTCTCCACGGCATTTCTGCCAAGGTTCCCTGTTCTGCCCGTCACTCTGATGTAGCAGGAGGTGTGTAATCTGAGTGTCAGGCTGTGGGATTGTGGAAAGAGCACTGGGTAGGGGTTAGGAGCCCTACAATCTAGCCCCAGCAGTGCCACCTTTGTGACCTGGGTATAGCTATGTGTGGCTATGTGACCTGGGGAGACTGGAGCCCACTGCTTCCAGTGTCCCCAATATCTGCTGCATGCAATTCATTACAAAAAGAAAGAAAAGCAGAGTCTGAAATCTCCAAGCAGGGGGAATGGCTGAGGAAACGACTCTCATAGGGGAAGAGGGCCAAAGAGAGGTCTGTGGTACTCAGAGGAACCAAGGTAACTGAGGCTCCCCAGGGAGAGGCGTTGGGATGCAGACAAGAGCAATTAAGCCAGCAGAGAAACCCTGCCTGGGTACTTGGACTGACATCAAGAATGACAGCATCATGTCACCCCAGAAAAAGCTTTATGAGAATATGGCTTCTGAAGATAGCAGACTTGATCATTAAAGGTGTGTATCTGTGGGGGGGGGGGGGGGGGGCTTCTCTCTGACTATATCTGAGTGAAGGCTACTACCCCGTATCCAAGCCCAGATCATCCTTCCAAGGACCCTGTCTTTGCTTTCTAATTGTCCCCTAGTCTGAGCTACCTTTATTTCTTCTTCCCGTTTCCTTCCTTCCTCTTCTCTTTCTCTGTTCCTTTCTCCCTCCCTTTCTCTCTCTTTGATAAGCACACATGATTTTTTTTAAAAAAACTCAGAATAAAATAGTACAAAGTGAAAAGTCTCCCTTTCTTCCCTCCCCCTGCCTCCTACTTCTGGAGATCCCTTCCCCAGAAACAGTCACTATTACCATCTTTTTTTTTTAACATCTTTACTGGGGTATAATTGCTTTACAATGGTGTGTTAGTTTCTGCTGTATAGCAAAGTGAATCAGCTATACATATACATATATCCCCACATCCCCTCCCTCTTGCATCTCCCTTCCACCCTCCCTATCCCACCCCTCTAGGTGGACACAAAGCACTGAGCTGATCTCCCTGTGCTATGCGGCTGCTTCCCACTAGCTATCTATTTTACATTTGGTAGTGTATATATGTCAATGCTACTCTCTCACCTCTTAAATAAACTTCAAAAGGTATTTTCTGCACAGACGGGCACTTACGTATTCATAGCACCCCTTTCATAGAAAGGTGCTGCCTCTTTGTTTTTCTAAGTTTTGTTCAGCCTCAGTGTAACTAATTTAATCAGTGTACATGTCCCCAGAAAGCTGTATAAATTAAATTCTATTGTGACAGGTGTGAACAGGAAAATAGTTATAAAAGTTATTTAAAAAGAAAAAATGTTCCAAGCCTTATTAGGCAATTTAAAACTGTAATTAAAAAAAAACTTTGGGTTAATAAAATATTCTTCCTCCCCTTCCCATCATTTAATCAGTTGTGTATGTACTTTGGTCTTGGGGGTTTCCTTCAGTTGAGCATTCCTGTGCTTGAGCTGTTCTCATGATTTAAAAAATGCCTTATGACTTTTTGGAGGATGTGCATTTTATAGTTTTCCATAATGAGTCGAGAGAGCCCATCAGTACCCAAACTCCAGCAGGATAGTGGTGCCCCAGAAAAGCACACTGCAAGTGACCTAGATGAGGATCAAGTTTAGACACTATTCTGAAACTGCCGGCAAGAGATTCATGAGTAATGGATGAGCGCCTACCAGAAACCCAGCACTGCCTGAGGCTGTGTCAGAAATTCAGAAAGGTAAGGAGCTTACAGACTAGGTAAAGATAAATCTTCAATCAAGTTGAAGGAAATCATAAAACATATCAGAATTACATGCTGATTTCAGGCATAATTGTACCAGACTTCCAGTGTAGCTGGAAATCAGAGAAGGAAGGCAGGGGAGGTCAGTATGACCAGAGGAGTGGAAAGCCTTGCTGGAGGCACTGGAAATTGAGTGGACCTTTAAAGGACGGGTAACCTTGGACCAGGAGAGAGGAGTGTACATTACCGCCCTAGGACCATTGTAACAAAGCACCACAAACCAGGTGGCTTAAAACAACAGAAATTTACCCTCTCACGGTGCTGGAGGCCAACATCGGAAGTCAAGGTGTCGGCAGGACCATGCTCCCTCTGAAATCTGCAGGGGAAGATCCTTCCTCACCTCTTCCCGTTCCTGGCGGTGGCCGGCGATCTTGGTGTTCATTGGTTTGTAAATGCACCACTCCAGTCTCTGCCTCTGTGATCACGTGGCATCATCTTCTTTCTCCCTGTGCGTCTCTGTTTTTACATGTCGTTTTCCCTCTCTTATAAGGACATGAGTCCTATAGATGAAGGGGCTACCCTACTCCAGTGTGATCTCACCTTAACATCTGCAGGGACCCTATTTCCAAATAAGGTCACATGCTGAGGTTCTTGGGGGTCAGGACTTCAACATATCTTTCACAGGGGGACCCAATTCAAACCATAACAAATGCCAAGAATTTTCCGCATGACTCCATTTCCAGCCCACCTCACCTCCCCCCACCACCCAAAGTCAGTGCGCACTGAATTCAGCCTCTTCTCCAAGGACCTCTACCCCTCCTAGTAACCCATCAACACATGCTCACTGTAGAATTTCTCATCACCCCTGCTCCTGCAAAAGAGCAAACTCAGATGCTCTTGTCCGAGCCCAGTTTCTTGCCCTTCTGCTGTGCCTTCTCTCTCCCTTTTTCCTCATAACACCAGTCCCTCAGTTCGTCTTCCTAGTCCGCGCCCACCTCCTGGATACACATCCCTTTGCACCACCTTGGACCCCAGTGATTCACCTGTGCTCTCATCAATACCATCAACGTCCCTGCCTTCCTGACAGCCCATGAGCCCACACCTGAAGGAGGTCTGACTCCTCCATACTGCAGGAGAAAACCAAAACAAAACAAAACAAAAAAGTCTTAGCCTATTTACTTCTAGTAAATAAATTGTCTTCACTGCGCCTTACCTTATGCATTCTCACTCCCACTCGATACATTTTCCTGTTTCCCACATCAGCTTCCCAAACCCTTCCCACCCTCTCCAGTCCAAACCTTGTCCCCATTTCCTTTCCTCCCGCTGGAAATGACATATATCTCCGTTATGTGGAGTAAATAGAGGTCATCAAATATAAACTTGTTTAACCTCCTCCTTCTAGAACTCAAAGTGTACACCCAGCTTTACTCTCATGTGACCCCTCTTCTGAAGTCCCACGGCATTTTTCATAAGGAGAACGGAATTGTTATTGAATACCTCCCAAGGGCCAGGAATTATGCTAAGTGTTTTCACATATTATCTCATGTATATTTCTACTATGACACTTACATGATTCTATTTTTGCTTGTTTACTTTTCTATCTGACCTTCCAACTACAAGCTTCTTGGGAAAATCTCTTGGCCACCTCTACTCCTCATGCATTATTTCATGTAATCCTCTAAAACTTTATGAACTAAGTGGCGAACTGCTATTATCTCTATGTTACATATGAGGAAACAAGCTCACCAAGGTTACGCCACTTGGCCAACCGGGAAACAGCAGAGCCAGGATGCGGGCACGAGTCCACCCAGTCCCAAAGCCCGTGTGTCATGTCACCACCACATCACACTGAACGAGGGGAGGGGCTCGGTGCTAATGGAGGCCCAGACAGGAGAGAAAATGAGGGCTGCTTCCTGTTGGTTCCATCAGCTACCTGCATCCTCTCTAACCAGGAACCACCCTCAAGTCTGGGGTAAGAAATGTCTAAGAATTATTCAAGCTCAATAGCGCACCCTTTCATTCATACATTCAAGAGAGGTTTAATGAGTGCCTCATGTGTGTCAACCTGTGCTAGAAGCTGTGGACACAAAACAGAGCTGGGCCCTGAACCCCTCCCTCTTTACTCTCCATGGACCTTGCAGGCTAAGGACCTGCTCCAGGAAAGGCTCCGTCTACCAGAAGGTGGCTGTCCCCAGCCCCATGCACAGCCTATCCACAGCCCTTCCACTTAGTTTGGGAAAATTTGGGCCCCATGGCAGGCATACATCTCTTCCTTGTGGGGCATTGGGGGAAGGAGACGGGGAGCCTGGGGAAAATGAGAAAAGGGTGGGTTGGACTCTAGTTTGTCCTCCCTCTCCTTGAGCAAGGCCACTTCCCATCAGTGAGTTTATGGATCACAGCTAGGGTTTGGAACCACTCCTGAAATCCCTAGCTGAGGAGGCAGAATCCCACACCAGCCCTAACTGCAGCCACTCACCTGTCCCCACTGCCCTTATGAAATGTGTACTTATCTCCCGATAGGCTTCCACTGGTACAAGGCTTCTCAGCCTTAGCTATTGGTGTTTGGATTGGATAATTCTTTGCTGGGTGGGGCTGCCCTGTACATTGTTGGAAATTTAGCAGTATCTACGGCTTCTACCCTTGGCATCCCAATAGCAACAATGCCACCATCCCACTTATGACCACCAAAATGTCTTTCAGACATCGCTAAATATTCCCTCAGGGTTGGGGGGGCAAAATCGGCCCCTGTTCTAGTACATTAAAAATTGCTCAGATGGACAAAACTATAATTCAAAAAGATACATGCACCCCTATGTTCACAGCAGCAGTATTCACAATAGCCAAGACATGGAAACAACCTAAGTGTCCATCAACAGATGAATGGATAAGGAAGATGTGGTACATATATACAATGGAATACTACTCAGCCATAAAAAGAATGAAATAATGCCATTTGCAGCAACATGAATGGACCTAGAGATTATCATACTAAGTGAAGTAAGTCAGGCAGAGAAAGACAAGTACCATGGGATACTACTTATATGTGGAATCCAAAATACGACACAAATGACCCTATCTATGAAACAGAAACAGAATCACAGACATAGAGAGCAGACCAGTAGTTGCCAAGCATGAGAGGGTTGGAGAGGGATGGAGTGGGAGGCTGGGGTTAGCAGGTGTAAGCCTTTATATATAGTAAGGATAAACAACAAGGTCCTACTGTGTAGCACAGAGAACTATGTTCAATATCCTACGATAAACCATAATGGAAAAGAAATTTAAAAAAGAATGTGCATATATATGTATAACTGAATCACTTTGCTGTACAGCAGTAACTAACACAACATTATAAATCAACTATATTTCAATTAAAAAAAATAATGTAAGAAAGAAGAAGAAGAAAAAAAGATGATTAAAAAATACGATGAGAGGGCTTCCCTGGTGGCGCAGTGGTTGAGAGTCCGCCTGCTGATGCGGGGGACGTGGGTTCGTGCCCCAGTCTGGGAGGATCCCACATGCCACGGAGCGGCTGGGCCCGTGAGCCATGGCCGCTGAGCCTGCGCGTCTGGAGTCTATGCTCCGCGACGGGAGAGGCCACAGCAGTGAGGAGCCCGCGTACCAAAAAAGAAAAAAAAAATACGATGAGGATTGGTGCCTATGTTTTGGTTCGTATTGTCACATATTATTATAATTGCCCTTTCTATGGTCCTAAACAGTAATAAAACTTCAAAATTAAAAAAAAAAATTATGCAGATGACTTCCAAGGTATCAAGTGGGGACCCACATGACCTGAGTGCCACAGAGAAGCCACTCTGAGGAGGAGAGCCCAGTGCAGCGAGGACTCTCCCTCGGAAGATGACCTCAGAGCTGATGGATGCAGCCAGCATCCAGACACTCAGCTCAGCTCAAACACATCCAAGCTCAGCTCACCTGGAGACTCAGGAATGCTGAGCCATCGAAGTGTGCCCAGAGTTGCAGGGCATTTGTAGCAAGGCCCACAACAGGATAAGTTACAGGTTAATCCTCCCTGAGGTCTCAAATCTGAATGGCTCAATCATGGGCTTTTTTCCCCATCATTTCCTGCCAGCTACCTGGTCGCCATCACTTCCTGAAATGCTTTTGTTAGAGTATCTTCTCTTTTTCTCACAGCTTACCTATAAAATGTGAACCTCCCCAGGAGAGCACAGTAAATCACTAACCTTTTATCTTGAAGTAACTAACAAATCCTTTGTCCTTAGGCCCTGGGGTAATTTGACACGTCAGCCGGCTTTGATGGGAAGTTTTCTGTGTCTCCGGCATCTTCTCAATAAATGGCTTTGCAGCCATATCTTCTACATGCCATAATGAAATTGGCTGAATTTAAGTGTGTCAATTTGAAGAGAGCTTTTTCATCCTAACTCAGTGAACCCCAGAACTGGGGCAGCAAAGAGAGGAGGAAAGAGGAAGGGAAGAGGGAGACACTTGCCAATTTGACTTGCTACCTGCTTGTGACGAAGGCTGGTAGGGACTGTGACCTGCTAGAATGGTTTCTCAAGGAGCAATCATTCAGTAAGTATTGATCGACAATTTACTCTGTGCCAGACCCAGTAGGATTGATTGGAACCAACCTCCTTTGCAGGACTCGTGCTAAAGCAGCACTGGACTCAATGGCTCCCCAGTAAGGACTGGATCATGCGCCCTTGGGAGTGTCTTGCCAAGAAATGGGGTCACATATCCTGCCCCAAATCAGTTCAGTTCTAACCAATTATAATAGACAGGAAGGCCAAAGAGACCCTGACCCCACTGACTGCCCTGAAGAATTTCTGACCCTGAGTGGACAACAGAGACATTCTAGGAAATACTTGGGTCTTCAAGGTTTACTTCAGCTGACCCAGAGGCCCAGGCTGATGTCATGTAATTGTGTGGACCTCACCATGGAGCCCAAACCACTGGGCGAGCTGAAGTCCATCCCTTGCAGTTCTCCACAACAAGGAAATTAACTCATTTGAATTAACATTCCACTCTCTGTGTTTCTCCCCTTCCTGCATGGCTACAGATGTCCAGAAATTGGCTTGGCCACTGGAAGACCTACATTCCAGTGTTTCTCAATGTGGCATCCTAACCACCTGCGTCGAAGCCACTCATGGAGTGTGTTTAAAATGTGTGTTAAAAGGGACTTCCCCGGTGGTTTAGTGGTTAAGAATCCGCCTTCCGATGCAGGGGACACAGGTTCAATCCCTGGTCGGGGGACTAAGATCCCACATGCTGCGGGGCAACTAAGTCCACATGCTGCAACTACTGAGCCTGTGGCTGCAGCTAGAGAGAAGCCCGTGCACTGCAACAAAAAGCCCGTGCACCGCAATGAAAGATCCCACATGCCACAACGAAGATTCCACGTGCCACAACTAAGAACTTACGCAGCCAAATGAATAAATAAAAAAATAAATATTAAAAAAAATGTGTTAAAAAAGCAGCCCCACCCTGGTCTAGATAAATCAATCCCAAGGTGGTAAGGACCAATTATCTGATTATTTCAATCACACAGTAGGTGATTCTTACCCACACCGATTTGGGAATCGTTGGAACGTAAAAAGAGCACAGACGCTGAGACCAGACTGACCTAGGTTCAAACCCAACCCTGCTAGTTCTGGACTGTATGACTTTAAGCTAGTTATTTAGCCTCTTCTTCATTTCTAAAATGGGGGAAATAAAGTCTTCATTGGCTTTGTTATGAGAATCAATACAATAATGTGTAGAAATGGCTCAGTCCATTGTATGTGCTCAAGGATGGTAGGCTGCTGTTACTGTCTCCATAGTTTTGTCGAATTTAGACAAATGATCAAACCAACTGCTGGTCCTCGGAGTGCCTGGATCTTTCTGGAAGCTTCTAGCTGCATTCCTGCTGCAGATTACAATAGCCAAAACTGGGAGAACATGATCCAGGATCATTGCTCCCCTCCACTGGAATCTCTGAGGCCCTGAGGACCTAACAGAACTTTTAAGCTACCAGAACTCCCAGAAGCAAAGGCAGACAGATTGCTGGGGCGAAAGATCCTGCTAATACATCCACTCCTTTATAAACTCTCAAGCCCAAGGACCTCTAAAGGCCCTGATCTCAGCAACACACACATCACACTGAACTGGCCTTGCCTGCAGCTCCACTGTGCCAAGACAGGTGCCTAAAACGCAACTGACAGGCACGGTGTGATAAGAAAGCTATTTTCTGAGTCTTCACAAGGAATGTTTAATATCCTAGAGCTCATACAAATGGAAGAGGCTGCTAAACAGCAGTGTCAGAGCGTTCTGCATAAGAGCATTATGCATTTTGCAAGGAAATTATTTTTAAAAGCTTTCCACTGACAGTTTCTTCAAAGAGAGACATTGTTCCTTTCAGAATTTCCTGTGTTCTAACATAGATGAGCAGCTTAGACCTGCTTATAGGGTGACTAAGTGCTCCTTTACGCTCTTATTTCTACCCTGGATTATTCTAAGCCCTCAGATTCAGACAGAAATCAAGTCCCAAGCCTGGGCGTTCAGCAGGAGGTCTCCTGATCACCAAGTTCTGAGCCGAAAGAGCAAGACTTCATTTTAAAAGGGAGGTTTCTCCAGGTGGTATTCTTGGGACTAATCCTTACTTCATAGCCTCACCCATCACCGTCCTAATTCATCCCAGGGTCCTGCGAGTGTTAAAGTCCTGATACAGACTGAATGTCTGTGTCCCCCCAAAAGTCATATGTTAAAAGAATCTTTAATGAGATGGTATTGGGAAGTGGGGCCTTTGGAGGTGATTAGGTCATGAAGGTGGAGCCCTCAAGAATGGGATTAGTGCCCTTCTAAAGGAAACCTCAAAGAGCTCCCTCACCCCTTCCACCATGTGGGGACACAGTGAGAAGAGGGGACAGGCACCTTGAACCTGGAAGAAGGCCTTCACTAGACCCTGAATCTACAGGCACCTTGATCTTGGACTTCCCCGCCTCCAGAAGTGTGAGAAATAAATTTCTGTTGTTTGTAAGCCACACAGTCTATGGTATTTTGTGATAGCAGCCCAAACCAAGACAGGTCCTATAAGAAGTTTGCCTAGCTAGGATTTTAAAGACTTATTGAAATATCTGAGGAATTTCAAACATAAGGGACTTCATCTCTGTTTTTGATTTTTGTTTCTTAATTTGGGTGGTGGGTACATGGATATCCATTATTTTATCCTATATGTCTGAAATATTTCATTAAAAATAATGCTTCCCAAATATCATATACTATCACTTATATGTGGAATGTAGAAAAATGGTACAGATGAACTTATTTGCAAAGCAGAAATAGAGACACAGATGTAGAGAACAAACTTATGGATACCAAGAGAGGAAGCGGCGGGGTGAGATGAATTGGGAGATTGGGATTGACATATATACACTACTATGTATAAAATAGATAACTAATGAAAAGCTACTGTATAGCACAGGGAACTCTACTCAATGCTCTGTGGTGACCTAAATGGGAAGGAAATCTAAAAAAAGAGGGGATATATGTATATATATAACTGATTCACTTTGCTGTACAGCAGAAACTAATACAACATTGTAGAGCAATTATACTCTAATAATAGGGCTTCCCTGGTGGTGCAGTGGTTGAGAGTCCACCTGCCGATGCAGGGGACACGGGTTCATGCCCCGGTCCGGGAAGATCCCACATGCCGCGGAGCAGCTGGGCCCGTGAGCCATGGCCGCTGAGCCTGTGCATCCGGAGCCTGTGCTCCACAACAGGAGAGGCCACAACAGTGCGAGGCCCGCGTACCGCAAAAAAAAAAAAAAACAAAAAAAACATTAATTAAAAAAAAAGTTTCCAGATATCCAATGAATATGCCCAAGAAAATGTCTTATCAATAGTCCCTAATCTCCAAGGTATCACCAGCCTGTGACATGGATTCCTTCTCCCTCTCCTTTGATCATCCTGGCACATGGTAACTATGAATCTCTACCAGACAACATCTTTTGAGAGCAGAGACCTTTGAATTTCCAACATATTGCACAGGGATGGACATATGGTAAGTACTATTTGTTGAATTTTTTGTTCATTAAATTGAGGCCTTTAGAACCTCTTAGAACCACAGCTTTTCCCCTCTCTCTTCTCCCTAAATAGCTCCACTGCATGCTGGCTGAGGCCATTCTAGTACACATATATTTTATGACAGTGTGACAGAATCTTGAGTTATACGATATGGATTTCATAAATTACACACATCCATGTTCATATTAATGAAGTCAGTTTGGCATGAGTTTAAAGCATGGCTAGTTTTCCAAAGCTTATTCTGTTCTCATACTCCCTTCAGTTATCCCTCTGCTTTTTTTTTCCCTCTAGCCTATACACTTGAGTTATTTTTCTTCTTTCAAGGTCACCCCACTTCCATCTTCCATTTCAAAAAGCACTTGAAATCTGATCAAAGAAATGTCCTGCTTGGGCTTCCTCCTGTTCATGGCTCACAGCAGCCCCCTCCCAGCTCCCCCGAGCACACGGTCTCACCCAGCAATTTCCTGAATTCCCCTGTCACTCCTTCTCTCTCCTTCCCTCTCCTCAGCCCATGGATTCTTGGAAAGTCAAGGTTCGCTAACAATGAGACTCCCCAGAGTCACCATCTAGGCTTTCCGATCCCAGGTCACTGTTCCTCCTTGTACTCTGCTTCCTCCACCTGTGAGTGTAAATAAGCTGGGCCAGGAATCTGCAGGCAAAAGGTTCTCCTGGCTTTCAGACACATCTCTGCCATGGAGCCATGGTGTTCCCACCAGTCTGGTCTCCTCAAACCCAGACGTAGTCCATGACGCTCTTTGCTCTGACTTATGTGTACTTAAAATGGGAGGTGGGGGTACAGGCACAGCCTGTCTTTCTGGAACCCCACAATGCTGTCAACTTTTTCCATTCAACTTGTACACAGTGAGAGTCCCTGCACCCACAGGTACCATGAGGGTACCTGGGTAGGGATAGCTTTAATAACCACCCACCATAACCAAGAGCTCTTCCTCTCTGATCTTGTTTGCCCAATGCTCCTCACCCTCTATACCCCCATTCCTCTCCCACATCCAACAGAAGCGTCTGTGTGTCTCTTCAGCCCAAATTGTGGACAGAGTTTCTATTGTCTTTGTTTATCCGAGGGGCTACTCAGTGAAGGTAAACAGATCATCAGAGCTAGGAAATGTCTCCTAGCTCTGCACCACATGCATACCTGTACCAGCTGAGATACTCTGTGATGCTGACATTGGCCTTGTTGAAAGTGATTGCACATCATTTCTCACTTACCTCTCATTCCCAAGACTTCAGCCAAGTAGCTGTGCCCTCCAAATCAAAAGTCATCTAAGTAAATAGGTTTTCTGCTACAGGGTGGATTAAAATCAATTTCAGAAAAATAATATCCTTAATCATCTAATACTTAGTTGACCCTAGATTGGGTGGTGTTCTTCAAGGACTAGGAATCAGAGCAAACAATTTTTCTGGAGATAAATTCACTGGTAGCTTTTCCCAATTTTGAGCTAGAGTATCTCACATTTGGTCATTTTTCATACCAAGGAGAGAAAGCAATCTCAGTAAGGGCTGAAATCAATAGTTTTGCATCCTCCTCCTCCAAGGTGCTTGGGAAGAGTCAACACTCTTCTCAAGGCTAGATGCCCATCACTAATACTGACTCTACATCAGAACACGTCCACCTCTATGAACAATAATCCTTGTTTCCCTCCCTAAGAGCTTCGTCACTGTCAGATTGATCTTTCATTGATGGCCACCTAGACATAAAAACCACAGTCAAAATCCTGACAGAAAAAGTTTAGTATCTGAAGAGACAATAACTGTATAACTAACAAATTCTTAAAATAATTAAAACAAATTCATGCAGCGTGTATAAGGGAGAAGGAAGAAACAACAGATTTATTTCATTATTACTAAATTCATTTATAGAACACTGAACATTAAATGGTGAATATAATATTCATTGATTAAAGATATGAATTCACCAAAAGTTTTATTGGAAGAAATTGAGAACTAGAGTTGTTTATGGTATGAGAGGGACAAAGGCTAATGCCACCAGTTACTTTAACCAATTAGTATTTGGGTGACAAGAAAGAGGGGTGCTGATGTCTTAGGTTCAGTACCTAGAAGCTGACTCTGAGATGAAGATTTATTAAGAAAGTGCTCCCAGGAAAAATCAACAAGAAGGTAGACAAAAAACTTATCTACTAAACATAGATGACTTTAAAGGTAAAAAAACTTTGTCTTAGAGCCTTGTTATTCTCAGTGTGGGCTTTGACCAACAGCATTGGCAGCACCTACAAGACTCTTAGAAATGCAGGATCTCAGGTCCCACTCTAGACCTACTGATTCAGAGTTTGAATACTGAAAATATGTCCAGGCAGTTTGAATGTACTTTAAATTTTAAGAAGCATTTCCTTATATAAAGCTGGCTTACAGCTATGATCAATGTAAAAAGAACAAGAGATTCTAATGTCTACTGCCTACAGATCCATTAGCCAATTCATATGTCCAATTTTTCTTTAAACTTTTGACGTAAATAAGGAATAATTATCTGTTAAAATTTGCTTCTGCTGTTAAATGATGAACTCTGAGAGGTCAGGGACTGTGATCTGTGAGGTAGACAGACAGACAGATAGATAGATCTCCAAGTGCACAGTTAAGGTTCAGTAAATGTACTCGAGTCTCATCTCTTGGTAGCAATATAAAGCCAGCAAAAATGAATATTTCAAAAATGTTAGCAATAACACTAATGGCTGATTCTGTAACAAACACTTATGGAATATCTATCATGTTCCAAGCATGTGCCAGACATTAGAATGAAAAGATGAAATGAAGGAAAATATGAGAGAAAATACAGAGGAGAAACTTATCAATAGAATAATTCAAGAAAACTTTCCAGAACTGAAAATACATTGAATTACCTGATCCAAAAGGCCCACTGAATTTCTAACACAATAGTGAAACTAGACCAGGGCACTGTGATTGAGGGAAAGATTCTACAAGTCTCCAGAGAGAAAGGAAAGTTATATACAATGTCTAAGAGATGAGCATGGCTTCAGACTTTTCAACAGCAACACTAGAAACAAGAAGATGCTGTAGCAAAGCCTTCAAATTTATGAAGGAAAATTATCTTCAACTTAGAATTGTCTACCCAGCTAAACTATCAATCAGAAATAAATTATCAATCACATATGAAGATGGAAAATAAAGATGTTTAAATACAAGACATGGCTTAAAAACTTTACCTCCCATGTTCTCTTTCTCAAGATGTGATTTGATGGTACCAATAGAGTACCATAGAATAAATCAAGAGAGCAGTAAATGCAAGAAAGAAAGAAGTGAAGGGAATTCCCAAGAAGACAATGAAGAGAGATCCCAGAATGACTGTTGTGCATCAGACAGAGAAGGCAACAAGAGCAGATCAGAGAAGAGTGACTCAGGAGATTGACAGCACAAGGATGCCCACTGCCATTGTGCTATGCTCTTAAGAACAGAATGCCTGAATGAGTCTGGTCCAGATTCTAATCTGTACCTGTCTTGTCTTAAACACGAGCTGATGAAATCCTTGCTCTCCCCACTATACTTGCTGCCTGGCCATCTTAGGACACCCATTTTGTTCCACAGAAATGTTCTGCTTTGACCTAGGCCTGAGAGCTTAAGATAAACTCTAGAGATCTTTGAAGCAAAAATACACAGCGGCCCACTTCTCATGCCTATAATCCTGCTGGATATTTAGTACCTGACCACACAAGAGCCCAACTAGGGTGAGCCTTGGGTTTCAAGGAATCTCTCACGACTTTGCTCATTCACTCTCCCAAAAGGAGCGCCTATCAGCTCTCAGATTTCTTAGGGAATCTGAGACTGTTCAGTCTGTCTTCTACTGAGAGCCTACATCTGCTGCTTTTTCCTTGCACAGTTGTGTTTGTTCTTGCTATTCAGTGTGTCCAAACTAAATAATGTGTTGTTTAATAATACTTAACTAGGTGATATAATTATAAAGAAAAGCAAGGGAATGATTAACACAAAAATTAAGACAGTGGTTACCTCTAGTGGGGGAAAGGAAGGTGAATGCAATAATAAAGGGGAATCTCTAAGACAGTGGTAATGCTGTACTTCTTAACCTGAGTGCTGGATTATTCCTTAAACTAGATATAGGTATATAGATATATATATACATACTCATTATACATTTTTATACTATATTCTCTATGTATGGTATACTTCATAATAAAACACAAGTTTTTAAAAGGAAGTGGATTTGAAAAACTTTAAATGGATCAAATAAATAGGTAGAATCAGATGAAGGCAAGGGAAGATTTAAAGTTGAAGCCAGGTTCTCTGGCTTGGACAAGGGATTAAATAGTGGTACCATTTACTGAAATGGGATACAACCAGAGGAGTATATCTGAAAAAAGAAGATTGTACACAGAAGGATGGAAGCCTTATAGAACTTCAAGGATGAGATATCTGATAGACAATAGAAATATATGGGTTCAGAACTCCAGAGAGGAGCCTGGGCTGAAGAAGTACATCTGGCAGTTGGAGGATATAGTTGGCGGTTAAAGCTATGACACTAAATGATATTGCTGAAAGAAGCACATCAAACAAGACGGAAAGAACCCTATGGAGAATCAAGATTTGAGAGCTGGGACTTCCTTGACCGTCCAGTGGTTAAGATTCTACCTTCCAATGTAAGACGCTCGGGTTCAATCCCTGCTTGGGGAGCTAAGATCCCACAAGCCGTGGGGTGTGGCCAAAAACTTAAAAAAAAAAAAAAGATTTGAGAGCTAATTGGAGAGACTTTGACTCAAAGTTCTTAGAGCTGACAGTGAAAGTTTATAATTTACTAATGGAGCTGTCTTGCTAAGGACATTTAGTTTGCATCTGGGTTTTGTTTGGTTTGGTTTGATTAGAATACCTGCCAACACATTTGCCCCTTTGGGTCTTGGGAGGCTATAATTGATCGGTATCTAGGAGGGAGAAAAAGAGGATAAACTAGGACCTGGACTCTCTTCATAAAGATGTAATGGTTCCAAAGATCTTGAGAAGTTCAACCAGAAGTTCACTAGTAGCAAATAAGTACCAGGTATAAGACAAAATGGGAAGGTAGGGATGAGGGGTAAGATGAGCAAAGGGTTAAGAAGAGAAAGCTTAGAGCAGGTGTCCAAGCAGATAGACTGGGATGAGGAGACCAACAAAACAGGGTGTAAACAAGCATTGATCTGATACTAAAACCAAAGAAAGACATTACAGTGAAAATGAAACTATAGAGCAATACCACTCATACACATAGAGACAAAAATTTTTAACAAAATATAGCAATCAAAAACAATATATATTATTTTTAAAGCATAATATACCAAATATACCAGTAGGATTTATCAAAGAAAAAATTGTAAAGGAAAACTGTCTCTCTACTCATAGCATTACTGATACCAAATGTGTGGACTTCCCACACCAAGCTATTCTCCAGTTTCTTGCAGACATCAATTGGGTGTCCTACAATTTCATTCAATTCTGATACTAACTACTCAGAGTTAGTACAGACCTCACAGGTTTAGGGCTCAGTCCCACAAGACTGTCCCCCACTTCAGATGCCCATTGCAAGCAGTGGATTCCCAGATTACCCACACTTCTGTTCTGCTTGGCTACAAACTGGAGATTCCCATGACCCCTTCCTCAGGTTTGATAACTTGCTATAACGGCTCACAGAACTCAGAGAAACACTTAACATATGTTTACCAGTATTTAATATAAATGATACAAATAAACAGCCAGATGAAGATGCATACAGGGTGAGGTCCAGAAGAGTCCTGAGCAGAGGAGCTTCTGTCCCTGTGGAGCTGGGGTGTGCCACCCTCTTGTTATGTGGATGTGTTCACCAACCCAGAAGCTCTCCAAACCCTGTAGTTAAGGGTTTTTTTAATGGAGGCTTCAACATGTAGGCATGATCAATTATCAACTCAATCTCCAGCCCTTCTTCCCTCCCTGGAGGATGGGGTTTGAAGCTAAAAGTTCCAAGCTTCTAATCATGGCTTGGTCATTTTTGTGATCAGCCTCTATCCTGAAGCTATCCAGAAGCCCACCAAGAGTTACCTCACTGGAACCAAAGATGCTCCTATCACCTAGGAAATTCCAAGGGATTTAGGAGCTCCGTGTAAGATACTCCTATCACTCAGGAAATTACAAGAGTTTTTGGAGCTCTGTGTCAGGAACTAGGATCAAAGACTAAATATTAGAGAAAAAGATGCTCCTAGCACCCCTATCACTCAGGAAATTACAAGCATTTTAGGAGCTCTGTGTTAAGAATCAAGGGCAGAGGCCTGATGTGTGTATGTGTGTGTGTGTGTGTGTGTGTGTGTGTGTGTAATGTCACAAATGGCATATGACGTTCAAAAATCAGTGAAATCACCATATCAAGAAACTAAAGCATTTGGCAAAATTCAACACTCACTCATAATAAGAAGGCAGGAAGGAAGGAAGGAAGGAGGGAGGGAGGGAGGGAGGGAGGGAGGGAAGGAAGGAAGGAAGGAAGGAAGGAAGGAAGGAAGGAAGGAAGGAAGGAAGAAAAGAAAAGAAAAGAAAGATCTGTCTCAGCAAATTAGTAACCTGACAAATGACATCTGAAAAAATTGTACAGCTAATATTTTACTTCGTGTCGAAAACTCAGTGTTTTCCCCTCTAATAGCAAGAAAGGCAAGGATGTCCACTCTCACCACTTCTATCCAACACTGTACTGGAGACCTTAGACACAACAATAAGAAAAGAAAAAAAGACATAAGCATATTGGAAAAGAGGAATTAAAAGTATCTATTTGCAAGCATTATGATCATGTACATAGAAATTCTTAGGGAACCTAGTAAAATGAGCTGTGACAAGTGCTAAAAGGTGAATTTAGCAAGGTCTCAGGACATATGGTCACTATACAAAATTCAATGTATTCTATACACTAGCAATGAGCAATTGAAAATTGAAATTTAAAAACAATATAATATATAGTATCATCCCCAAACACAAAATATTTATGAATAAATTTAACAAAATATGTATAAGATCTATAGCTAAAACTGATAAATCATTGCTGAAAGAAACTAAAAAGATTTAAATAAGTGGAGAGAGATGCCATACTTAGGGACTGTAAGATTCAATACTGTTAAGATGCAAATTCTCCACAAATTAATATACAGATTTAATGTTATCCCAATCAAAATGCTAGCAGACATTTTATAGAAATTGACCAAGCTGATTCTAAAATGCAAAGAACCATAAATATCAAAACAATCTTTTTAAAGGAAAATTTTTTAAATATTAGTGAATTTGTATTACCTGATACCAAGACTTACTATAAATCTACAGTACTCAAGATAGTGTGTATTGTCATAAAGTCAGATATATAGATCCATAGACCAGAATAAAGAATCAAAAAAATAGAAGCATACATATATGGTCACTTGATTTTCACAAAGGCACCAAGGAAATTCAGTGAAGGAAAGGATAGTCTTTTCAACAACTGGTGCTGAAACGATTGGATATTTATATGGATAAAAATTAACCTTAACCCTTATGTCACACCATACACAAAAGTTAATTCAAAATGTACCATACATCTAAACATAAAAGGTAAAACTTCTAGAAGAAAACATAGTAGAAATCTCTGTGACCTTGAAGGCATCTCAGATAGGTTATGAAAAGCATAAAGCATAAAAGGAAAAAAAAGATAACATGAACTTTACCAAATTTAAACACTTTCATTTGATGAAAGACCCCACTGATAAAATGAAAAAGTAAGCCACAGACTGGGAGAAAATGTTCACAATTCATATATATGCCAAAGGTCGTGTATCCAGAATACATTTCAAAACTCTCAATTTGATAAGTAATAAGTCAAACAATAGAATTTAGAATGGGTAAATGACACTTTACAAAATAAGTGATTTAAATAGTCAGTAACCACATGAGAAGGTGCTCAATATCAATAGTCATCTAGAAATGTAAAATAAAACCACAATGAAATACCTCTGCACACCTACTGGCACTAGAGTGGTTAAAATTAAAAATATTAATAATACCAAGTGTTGACAACCACTTGGAGCAACTAGAATTCCCACGCATTGCAGGTGGAAGTGTGAAACGAGACAACCACTTGGGGAAAGTGTGGCAGTTTCTTATAAATTTAAAATATATATATTATGTGAACTATCAACTCCATTCCAAGGTATTACATAATAGCCGAAAAACTACTAATAGTGGACAATTGACTATTTCAAATCTGAATTTATCATTTCCACTAACAAAGAAATGCAATCAACACTTTTCCCTTACAATTCTAATTCATTAGAAAACTTCTAGGGCTTCCCTGGTGGTGCAGTGATTGAGAATCTGCCTGCCAATGCAGGGGACATGGGTTCAAGCCCTGGTCTGGGAAGATCCCACATGCCACAGAGCAACTAAGCCCGTGTGCCACAACTACTAAGCCTGCGCTCTAGAGCCTGCGAGCCACAACTCCTGAAGCCTGCACACCACAACTACCGAATCCCGTGAACCTAGAGCCCGTGCTCCGCAACAAGAGAAGCCACCACAATGAGAAGCCCGTGCACCACAACGAAGAGTAGCCCCCGCTCACCGCAACTAGAGAAAGGCCACGCGCAGCAACAAAGACCCAACACAGCCAAAAATAAATAAATAAATTTATTAAAAAAAAAAAGAAAGAAAACTTCTATGCTCCCCAGTTTCTGGTTGGATAAGGAAACTCTTAGAAGACAAGGGTCTGTGCCTTATTTAGTTTTGGATCCTTAGTACCTAGTTTACGCCTGGCACGTAGTAAACACTGAACAAATATTTGTTGGTCATGATATAATTCAGCGCAATTTTAGGTCCGTCAAGGGACATGATATTACTTTAAATCACAACGTTAGCACAATTTGTAACAGATGTGTTTCCCCTTCATCGTTTTCTGGGGACTCTATTGGAACCTCTCAGCATCTTCCATAGTGGTTGATGTTACCACTCTGCAGAGGCCTGGGATCAGGAATGTGAAGACAGCTGTTCCTCTTTTTATTGCCCTGGACTAAGATTGTGCAGCGATAAATGACGAAAACACTAAGCAATATACTTCTAAAAGCAGAAGGGTTCTAGATCAAGTCTCAAGGGGAGCTAGCTGACAAGTCATTCTTTCCTCTGATTTAAGGGAAATTTTACTGCCAGATGTGAGAGCCTCATGAAATAAGGAAAAAGACAATGAATTAGGTCCCTAGGTCTCCCAATCAAATCATTAATATCGAATTCAGTGGGGTCCAATAACTAGTTTAACTTGGGTATGATTCCAAGATTAATTCCAAACCACAACTGGGTAAGTAGATAATATAAAACTAAAGTGACAATAAGAATTATATTTCACTCTGAATTGACATTATTATTTTCAAGCTCAGCTCAACTGAGAAAACAATCGAAAGTACAACGTTCTAAGCAGCTTCCAGGAAAATAATATTTTTTAAAAATCCTTACGACAAAGGTGGTTCACCCCTCTGCTTCTAAGCAGGAAGTGGTTTGGAACATCAGCAGGTTAACACAATTAATTGTTCCACTCATGGCAGCTAAGAGTCTTCCCTTCATTATGGCTGTTCTTATAAAGGCGATGAAAATGCCAAAGTTTAAAAAGTGTTTTAAGATAACATACAGGCTCCAAAAGCCTGGAAAGATTAGGGATCATTATAAAATGGAAATATAAGATGGGCTATGGTTTTTCCAGTTCAACCACTACATTGTTTATTCCTCTTATTTTCCACTCTCTTTTATCATAATTGTTGCTTCTTTTCTTTGAAGAGATGTTTGGTACTTGGCAAAACTCTCCAAAGGGCCCAGAAGGTCTTTCCTGCAGGCTTTGCAAGTTTTAGTCACTGGTTTCTCAAATAATTGTAACTGTTATAAAAGAAGACACAGTCATCTTAACTTTCTAGAGGTTGTCTGAAAAGTTTCAGGCACACAACTGATGAAAGAAAGATGCTTGGCGAGGAAGTTGTATAGGCTGGATTTTGATATATCGCACTGATCTAGATTCCTCTTAGAGACTGCTCTTTATTATGTGACCTTGGCCTAATGACTTAGTATCACTGAGCCTCAGTTTCCTTCTCCATAAAAATATTATTGTTGGGATTATATAATGATCTAGGTAAAATAATGATCTGTGCCTGACACACAGTTAACCCTCAATAAAGGTACATTTAAGAGGATGAGGGAAGTAACTGGTCAAAGAGTAGGGAAATGGAGGGAAGGAGAGAAAACAGACAAAAATTACAGAAGCCAGAGGAAGGGAAAAAGGTAAAACAAGGCACTCCACCCTAAAGTTATAGAAACCAACTAAACATGAATATGATCTATGGCCAATTCATCAGGAGGGTACTCATACCAAGATTTCACAAGTTATCCTTTGCTTTTTGGGTGCTCAATAAATTGACAATGCCTTGTATGATCTTTGCTCATCCCTCACCTTATATTGCTTCAAAGATATTGATTGGAGAACTGTTATTTAATGGGATAGTAGGGAAAATTGGTAAATATTTAGGGCATCAAGTTTGAAAAACTATGAAATGTCCATTCCATCAACTGATAAGTTGCCAGGTATTTGTTTCATTTGTATGGATGTCCTACCAAATGGGCAGTGCTCCTTAAGGGAAAATTTTGTTTCTGTGTCCCCAGTACGTGACACCCAGGAAGTCTCAATAAAGACTTCTCGAAATGAGTTAAGTCCAACATTCCATGGGGTTCAATACTGAAAAAATAAGAAAACCTTAAAAATAGGTCTTTGTCCTCCAGGAATCAATACTCTAGAGTTGGAAAGTGAGATCAGTGCAGGCTGGATCAGTCTGGAAAGACTTTGCAAATTTCCTCAGCATGGACTACCTGCAGAAGAATCCTTGGAGGAAATGGGGCAGCATAAGAGTCTTAGTAGAAAGTACAATTACCTCCTAATACTGACTCTCAGGGGTGAGGCTCCTGAATGAAGCAGATGTGAG
This sequence comes from Phocoena phocoena, assembly GCF_963924675.1. NCBI lineage: Eukaryota > Metazoa > Chordata > Mammalia > Artiodactyla > Phocoenidae > Phocoena > Phocoena phocoena. The sequence continues at coordinate 22,798,028 of NC_089231.1, forward strand.
AGGAAGCTTGAAAAACACTGGCCAAGAGCATTATAGGATGAGCCAAAAAAAACTGAAAGGCTTTCTTGTCCGACTCTTTCATTTTTCAGATGAAGATGTTAAGACCTAGAAAGAGGAAACGATTTCCCCAGAGTCACATAGCAAGTTCAGACCTCAGGACCCCTGACTTCGAGTTTTTGCAATATTTGCTATTCCATGAAGACTTTTCTGTCTGTCAAGAAAAACTCCAGTGATTAACTGAGTATCTGCCTCCCAGGCCCATCCGGTCTATCAGAGTGGATCACCGGTGATTCACTGCTGTATTTCCAAACACCTTCTTTCTCTTAGCATTGGCATCAGCACTTTTGGTCCATCTATAGGAACAATGTTAATTATATTGCCATATTAATCATTTCAGCAGAAAGAAATAAAATAGAGGAATGAGTATCACTTCTTACTTTGGAAAAGAGTGTCTTAATCTTTTGTTTTGTTTTGTTATCCCTCATACACCCAAAGAGCAGCCCCCAACATCTCTCCTCAGGCTGCAGCCTTCCTCTCCTTCAACTACACGTGCACTTATATCCATTGGTTTTTATTCCAGCTCTTTCCTTGGCCTACAGTAATCTTCCCCAACTCCCACCCCATCCCCTTCTTCATCTGCTCAACCAACAAGATGTCATTTAAAAGCTTCCTCTTATGAAAGGCTTCTCAGATGACTCAAAATCATAACAAATGGTTCTTGTCTCTGAGACCCCAGACCACAGAAGTGCAGCCTCTGCCTCTATTTCAGGTCTTAGATCCTCAACTTAGATATCATTCCGATCACCCTCTAGATTTCAAGTCTCCAGGAAGCAGAGATAAGATGCATCCTTTTTCAGTGTTTCACAAAATATCACAGGGGAAATGTTGAGTACACGTCTGTTCAATGAAGAGATAAATGAAATATCTCTTCCAATTTGCATATTTCAGAATACTTAGTATGTCTGAGGAACTATGTAAATTATCGTATTTTAATAATTTCATTACTGAAGGGTAGTTATAGGGTGATAACAGAATCCAACTCAAAAATAAATTTATTATTACTTTAGGAAATAATACTAATGAGTTTAAGTAAGGAAATAAATTTTTAAGAAAGGTTAACTAGGCCAACAGAGCAGCTGGGATTTGAGGTTCTCTGGCAAAGTGATCCATGATCCCTCATAATAAAGAAAAATAATGCAGGAAGGCCACCCTGACAGCACCGCAGAACTGTACAGTCAGGGATCCACAGCATCAGAGAAGGAATGGAGGCGGGGGATGACTACGGGAATTTTAACTTCAGGTTAGACAGGTCAGTGTTTTGAGAATATTTTCTTCGATGTTTTTATCTCCACTTCCTTCCAAATAAAGTTTAAGGACACTAAAAGTAATATCACAAGGAAGTAGGGTGCATTAGTAGGGCAATAATACTATTTTTCAAATTTGTGTCTTTGTGTATGAAGGATGAAGAAAAAATAGCACAATGGGCACCTTCCACAGAAACAACTTTTGCCAGCCAAGACATGGGTATCAGAGGAAAAGAATGGCATCCAAAAATAATCCCAAGCACCTATGATCACTACAAATAATTAGCAGGCGCGATGAAGATGATCCATCAGAAGTAAAGTCATCGAGACTTCCCTGGTGATCCAGCGGTTAAGACTCCACGCTGCCAATGCAGGGAGCCCAGGTTCGATCCCTGTTCAGGGAACTAGATCCCACAAGCCACAACTAAAGATCCTGTATGCTACAACTGAAAAAAGAAGATCCTGCATGCCACAACTAAAGATCCTGCACACCACAAAGACCCGGGGCAGCCAAATAGATATTAAAAAAAAAAAAAAAAGAACTAAAGTCATCAATATCTCTAAGAGTGTTGAGCACCTGGAGATTTGGAGGGAAACTAAAGACAAATGGCCTCTCAGGTAATGACAAATTATTCATTTAACAAATATTTATTAAGCAACAAATGAGTGTAAGGCACAGAAAGATGAAATACTAAAAGATTTATCCTTGGGCTTCCCTGGTGGCGCAGTGGTTGAGAGTCCTCCTGCCGATGCAGGGGACGCGGGCTCGTGCCCCGGTCCGGGAAGATCCCACATGCCGCGCAGCGGCTGGGCCCGTGAGCCATGGCCGCTGAGCCTGTGTGTCCGGAGCCTGTGCTCCGCAACGGGAGAGGCCACAACAGTGAGAGGCCTGCGTACCACAAAAAAAAAAAAAAAGATTTATCCTTAAAGACCTCACAGCCTATAAGGGAAAGAAAACATTACCATACATACTATGTTACAGCTCAACACCTCTTGATTAAGCAGTTACTATGTCTTAAAATTCTCCTGAATATTAAGGCTGGCTACATAACAGAAGATGATCGCTGCTCCCAAAGCACATATAATCTAGGTAGGGAGACAGGCAATGCATATGAAACAATTTGCAAACCATATAAAACATTTTTAAGTAGTTATTTTAATCTGGCAGTATGGCAAGTAATTTGGAGAATGGAGACTTACTTATAGCCTAAGATAATCAGGAGAGGCTCGAGGGAATAGAGGAAACCAAGAAACTGAGGTAAGCCTTGAAAGATGACTTGGAATCAAGATCCATGGGAGGATGGAGTGAGGGGGTTCAGAGTCAAAAACACGACACGTAGAGAAGACAGTCATGTGACTGAGTTGAGAGGAAGAAGTTTGCTCATGATTAAGTAATAAAAGTTACATTTCAAGACACAGTAAGGGCAGATTTTTAAATGTCGAGAATAGCGTTCTAGAACTATGTGCCCTAAAAATGTGTTTGTCACCTGTTGGCATGTGGCACTGTATCCACTTAACCTTTGAGGCTAGGTCCACAAACTAGGATGCATGCCAAGCCTCTCTCCTCCAAGTGAGGGTTTCAAATCCTTTATCTAACTCCAGAAACCTAGGATTTCAAGAACACAATGATCAAGCCAGAGCAGAGGAGAATGTAAAATGTAAACATGGCAAGGCAGACAGATGCTGAAATGATGAGCAGCCCCATCCACGGCATGCTTAGAAGTGACTCAGGAAAGCATTTTCCCCCCATTTCTTAGTGACTATACAGCTTTGAAAATGAGGTCTTTCTGCCTTGTTTTTCACAATCCGGAGAAGAGAAACATTCAACTCCTTTGCAAAGTGGAAAAAGAATCCGCTTACGTTTTTTCCCCATTCAACAATAACTTAGAGGCAGCTGGTGAGATTTTCCTTCCTTCCCTGTGCTCCCAGAAGCCATCCATTCTCTACCAGGCAGGGTCCAGCCGTGAAAATTTCCACCCAATTTACAGTTTTTCAGACAGCTCGGAGAGGGATGAAAATGGCTTAGTAATGGGAGTTGCCATAAAACTTATAATATAGAATTGCTACACTGAACACCATAATGGAGTGTTTGTTTAAATCAAATATCTGTTGACTCTCTTCAAAGATAAATGATGTATTCTATATCCCATTTTCTCCAAATGTACTAAGACAGCCTTTTTGCACAAGAGTGGTTCTTCCATCTTTCTTCCACACACCAGCTGTGCTGGGGCTGCGGCAAGTAACTTCACCTCACTCAGGAACAATAGACAGACGCTGAGCACGGCCCCAAATCTAAGCCCAGCACTAGCCAGTAACACAATCAATTAATACACTCTCATAAGACCTTCAAGGCGACTGGGCATCTTACCTAATAGAGATGCCAAGGGCAGTCCAGGGAACAAACCAGTCTTGCCCTATGTGACCTTGAGATAATCTGACATTTCTCTGCCTTAGTTGTTGCATCTGTCAAGTCAATTCATAGAATTACTGTATCTCCAAGATCCTCTAACATTCTACAGTTCTCCCTCAGAAGGAAAACTAGGATTAGAATTAAGCTCATACTTAAGTCCTTAAACAAAGTTGGCTCGTCACAGTTTATCCCGTAACAAACCTGCACCAAAGTCCTTGATAGAGAATTTCATGAGATGACAAAGGGATTTCCTCTCAAAATCTCTCCTCTCCTCTCTCTCCCCTGTTCTGTATCCTAGCTAATGGTGGGAAACAGGCTTTGAAGCTCAAAGACACTTATGGAAAGAGGAAGAATCATTTTCCTTCTCTTTCCTATTGTTAGCCAACTATTAACTGTCCCCACAGGATAAGAGATGTTGAGAGGATTCAATAGTTAATCTTTGTGAAGTGCTTTGCAGATGAGAAATGCTATGCAGAGTGTTAAGGAACATTAATAGTGGCCCAATTTCACACCAAAGAATAAAAGTCCCAGAATAAGAACACATCACAAGATTTAAAATAACGGAGGGCAGTAAAAGAAAGGGGGGGGTGACAGAGACGGGCGATTCTATTTCGCTTAGTTTGGAAAGCAGGGAAACCCAACCAGGAAAGACAGGACACAAAGATCCAAAACAAAGCACTTGAAAGTACATGTGCTTTGAAAGAGAAAATGGGAAAAGTAAGGAGTAAGGTGTCTGAAGCCTGCAGATTAAAAACTCCATCATACGAAGGAGAGAGACCTGGCAGCTCTTTTATGGGGGCTATGGGAAAGAACAGCTCTGTGTTCTATCCTCTAAAGCCTTCTGAAAATCTCTCCTTCAAGGAGCAATCTGCGAACACAGACCAGCAACACTGTAACTAGCTGCAACTAAAAAGGGTATTTCTACAATGCACTCATCACTCAAGTCTCGGGAAGAAAATCCTAGCCCAATTAGAACCAAGAAACTCAGGTTGCCCCCTCCTGCCGAGAGAGGACTTTTCTGCACAGCAAAGAGTTAAAGCCTGACCAAAGTACAGCCGAGAACTGAGGTATTTATCCTACGAATTCAGACCAAAAGCAGTAAAATACTGGCTTTGTTCCTGGAGATTTAGGAAAAAGCCTGGGGATAGCGCTGTTCCTTGGGATGGGAGATGCAGCTCCCCATGCCTCCACATCCCATGGATTTTCAAACACCTAAGCTAAATTTTTACCACCTAAGCTAAAATTCTGCTCAAGGCTGCAGATAAACCTATAGAGGACCCAGAGCTGGCAGCACGCTCAGATGTTGAGAATCACTCTTCACAGCAGTCTCCGCTATTCTGAACCCTTGTTTTGCTAAGGAGGCTGTAAATCTCTACTTCCTCAATGCATTACATCTAGTATGTGTGGATGGTCCACAGAGAGTTCCGAATTAGACACTCTGCGAATGGCTAGTGCCTGTCAATCAACTAAAGTTCAGCCATGATGAGACAAAAAAGAGTCTGTGGAGACACATCAACAAGTAAGATGAACTGGATGATTTAACGACTGGCTGTCCCCTTTGCGGGACACACACTGAAGGACTGTTGGTATTTGGGGTTGGAGGCAACAGGGCTTAAATGCAAGTGCCCCCGTCATGACTTCTAGCTTTTTAACCTTGGAGAAGTTATTCAATCATCCGAAAAACATAAGGTTCTCATCTACAAAGTAGAAATTATAATAATATTTACCTCGTGGAGTTGTGATTACATAGAATTTGGCATGAAAAAGTACTTAGGCCCAATCCTTGCACTCAATAAATGCTTATTTTTATCAGTAATTGGATTTTTAAATTTTATTGTTAATTCTATCTATATTAAGGACAAAATACTATGAAAATGTTTTACAATCCCCTTAGTGACATCTGTTTTTAGTTCTCCATATTCCCTTCCCATGTTTTATCCTTGTATAGATGTGTAATATATATATTACACATCTATATTACACTATAGATATAACTTTTTGTTTTATTTTGTAACTTAATTTATGCCATAAACACTTTCTATCCTGTTCCATAGTTTCTGTAGTTAAGAGTGTGTAAAGCCTCCACGATGTTCATCAAATTGGCAAACCACAGGTTACTAAAAAGTCCTTCCACTGGGAAATGGTGATGGTGTGGTAAAGAAAACACTGAACTTGGAGCTAAAGACCTGGATTTCCCATTCCCTCTTCCAAAGCACAAACACATCCAAGTGCTTTGTTGTGGATCTTTTTGACCAGCGTCCTATCTTTCTGGGTTAGCTTTCCCTGCTTTCCAAACTAAGCAAAACTTTCCCAACTCTCCCTCTCATTCTCACTGTGCAACCTTAAAGAAACCACACCATCTCTCTAAGCCTGTTCCCTCATTTCTAAACTAATGAGGAAAAATAAAACTACCTGTCCTGGAGGGTTGCTGTGAAGATGAAATAAGACAATACGTGTGAAAAGGACTTACACACTGTAAGTGAAAAAAAACCTGTATGTTAAAACAACACAGCAATATGTTTTATAACTTTCTTTTTCTTTTTAAATGATTTCCTTGGTATCATTTCCCAAGGAGGACGGTGTCCAAGAGTTTGTCTGTTTTTATGACTCATGGTAAAACCTATTATTATAAGCTAAATTGCTTAAATTGAAAGCAAATGGATAGAAGTATGCTCAATCCATTACTCCAGTATTCTAAACAACTACATCCCAAACACAGAGATATGTGTGTATATGCATAAAATACATGTGTGCATGTGTGTGGATATATACGCATGTATATGCATACACATAATATACAATAGTATGTTTTGAGCAGTGTCAAGTTTGATACTAGAGAGTTGGAGATGAAAACAAGAATGTAAATAAAAACATTTCTGTGCCCTTTATTCTTATTTTATCAATATCCACTCAAAATCATGGCATTTTAGGGCTTCCCTGGTGGCGCAGTGGTTGAGAGTCTGCCTGCCGATGCAGGGGACACGGATTCGTGCCCCGGTCCAGGAAGATCCCACATGCTGCGGAGCGGCTGAGCCCGTGAGCCATGGCCACTGAGCCGGCGCGTCTGGAGCCTGTGCTCCGCAACGGGAGAGGCCACAACAGTGAGAGGCCCACGTACCGCAAAAAAAAAAAAAAAAATCATGGCATTTTAAAAATATGGGAAATCCAGCTTTTGCCATCCATGAAGAAAAGCCTCTGATTGTGAAGTGAACACATACTTACTTGCCTTGGCCCATGTTCCTCCATCCCATCTGCAGAACCTCCACAATGGACAGGACAGACACCCACAAGGGAACAGTGAAAGGAGAAACTTCCAAGGACAGGCTTTGGAGTAGAAGCCTTGGACAGAGTCCCTTAGACAGGATGGAAATAAAGAAAAATGAGGCTGGGCCAGCCAAGCCCATCTGTGGTCCGAAGCGCTACTGCTAAAGGCAACTCTCGTTCTAAGCTTCTCCATCTTTTTAAACCCTCACCCCCACCCCCCGCCGCCTTAGTGAAAGCTTGTTTGCAAATGTTCACTCTCTTCTCGGGGTCGGGGAGCTAAGAGAGAACATGGCTGTGTCTTCCCTCTGCAAGGCCAGGTCAGCGGGGTCTGTGTGCCCCTAGTAGCCAGATGTATAATGGTGATCACAGGGCAAGGGCTTGTCAAGACCTGGTGGACATCCAGGAGGACAAACATGTGAGGCCAGTGTCCCCTTTGCGTTGGGATGCAGTAGCAGACAGGCAGCACCCACATCCACTGGAAGACTGAGCTCAAGGATTCTCGTCTAAATCACTCCATCACACACATACACTAAGTCACAAAGGCAGAGCACCAACACCAAACCACAGTGACCTCGGGCCTCCAGAATAATTTTTCAATCTGGGCCTCATTTCTTTACCTACATACACCCTATTTTACTCACTTTGTGGAGTTTAGCAGTAGCATAGGGCATCCCCCTAAGGAAGTGGAAGGTCCATGAATCTCAGCTCTAATCGAGAAACTTCAGGCAAGTCTGTCAACTCTCCTGACCCTTGGTTTGCCTCATTTATAAAAAGGGGCTAATTCAAACCTCCCTCATCAGATGCTCAAAGTCCCCTTAAACAATCAGAGTTATGTTGCCAAACACATTTTCTAAAATATTAGAGCCCAAGAATATAGTGCCTGTTTTATATCACCACTTAAAAGATCTGCATGCTCAGACATATTACGAAAATAGCGTAGTAACAGAATTTGGGCTTTTATTGTTCTTTCCATGAAATCCCTGATTTAATTTAGTCACACTGTGGACCCAAAGAGTCAAGCTCTGGTCTCAATTACTGAAATACAACTCTCAAATGGAGAAGAACAATCTCCTGAAACATAGTTGGGCTCCAGAATGCAACAGCCCAGAATGTCATCTCACCATGTTTACAAAAAAAAAAAACAGAGAGAGGATGAAGAAATTGCTCTAAACTGATCATTTTCCAGAGAATGGCTGCAGCAAAATCACAAGAAGAGTTTTTAGGACCAATTTCCTATCCTATACTGCAGATCATCTCAGTTCAGTGGAGAGTTACCAGAATCCGTATCCCCCTACATCCTTTCTCTTAATCCCAGACATAAATGAGTATATAAGGAGGATGCTACAAATAAACGGCGAGCTATAGTCCATTTGGAGTATAATGGAGATCCATAGTCCATTTCCCAGGTTAATATCCTTGAACCACCTGCACACTGTAGAAAACTCTCCGTTCCCCCTCTCTTGGTTCCTCTCATGTTATTATTAAAGCATCGTACAAATGGCTCAGTCAAATTGTGTAACCCAAAACTGTGGGTAGAAGAGAAAATTCTGGTCTGTAAGATATGAGGGAAGACATTGGGAGGGCATTTGAATTTCCTGAAAAATTTATGTCAATGCTTCCAATTTCCCTCTCCTCCTTTCCCCTTGTCTTTTCTCCCTTCTTCCTTCCTTGAATACGGATGATGTGCTGACTGGAGCTGCAGCAGCCCTCATGTAACCATGAGGAAAAAGGCAAGAAACCTGCAGACACACAGCCCTAACATAATAGAGCCACTGAACTAAAGCTGGCAATCACTACCTCTCAAATTCTTGTTATGTGAAAAATAAATAGATCTCCATTTGCTTAAGTCCCTGTGTTTGGGTGTCCCATTTTATTAAATTGGTTGGAATCCAAACAGATATACATGACGTTTCTTTCCCTGTAAATGGTTTTGGAGCAGATGTTCTCCTTTACAGCTCCACGGGACCAGCTTCCACTCTGACACAGGCTCCTAATTACACCAGGTCTCAAAGCATGACAGCAGCTACCTCTCAGTACCTCCCAGGCTCCCTGGATCCTCACCATCTACAAACATTTGTGACTTAAAGAACTGTAAACTCACCAGCCCGATAACCTAGGTCTATTCAAGTTAGATTAGAAACAAAGCAGTCAAAACAGTATCAGGAGCCTACTAGATAAGCGTTCTTTAGAGTAAAACAAGTATCATCAACTTATCAATAGAAAAGAGAAAAAGGCAAAGAAGAGAGAATGATAAAGAGTAACAGAAATAACTATCAAACCTCTATGTCTTCATAATTAATAGGTAGCTGAATACAATCACGCTCTTTACAAAGTTGATGGGAAGAGTTCAACAGAGACAGCATTTGAACATATACCTTCATAACTGCTTTCGGTTATTTCTTTACTACATGAGTGCCCCTAGGACCACTAGCACTTCCTTCCACCTCTTCTCTCTCCCTTGCCTCCTCCAGGAAGAGTATATAGAATATACTCTAGAATCCTAGAATGCTCCAGAATAGTCTAGAATATAATATAAAATCCCAGAGCCTGAGTTGGGAAGAACTTTAGTGGTCTTTTAATCCAGACTTTAAGAATCCCCTATAAGCCCCTCTTGACATGTGGTCACTCTGCCTTTGTTTGAAAACTCCTGCCTGTTACTCTCATGGCAGCCAAAGTCCACTGTTTCACAGCTTTCCTTCCTGGAAAAAATTTCCTTGAGTCAAAGTCTCAAGGAGGCTGTTTCTTGTAACTGTCTCCAACCTCTCTTAACAGCCACTCAACTGACATGGAATAAGCCTAACCCCTTTATTGTGTGACAGGTCTTCACAGGAGCTTTGAAAATCATTGCTTGATGTCCCTTTTCCCTTTAATTCTATAATGCGTCAATATACAGCTGAAATATAGCTTTAGGAATGTACCATATAGTATGATCAAGGTACAACTAGAGTACCTTGTGCAAGTTCACCCCATGCACGCTTCTGTCTGAGGTACATCAGCTTTGTAAAATCACGGACTTGATTTATTTGAAACAGAGGAACAAATTTTTTCTACAGATAAATCTATTCGTACTTAACATACTAATTAAAAATCATTAGGAATACATGAGTCTATACACTTGATAAAATTTCATGGAATTACACACACACACAAATGAGTGAATATTAAAACTTGTGAAACATAAGGCATATAAAGTATACAAATGTCAATTTTCTGCTTTCAGTATGTACTATAGTTATGTAGGATGTTACCATTGGAAAAACCTAGTTGAAAATGTAGATGGGACCTCTCTGTAATCTTTTTGAAAATTTCTGTAAGTCTATAATTATTTCAGAATTTAGAATTTAAAAAAATGTTGATAGGGAGTGGATTCAAGATGGCAGAAGAGTAAGACACGGAGATCACTTTCCTCCCCACAGATACATCAGAAACATATCTACATGTGGAACAGCTCCTACAGAACACCTACTGAACGCTGGCAGAAGACCTCAGACCTCCCAAAAGGCAAGAAACTCCCCCACATACCTGGGTAGGACAAAAGGAAAAACCGAGACAAAAGAATAGGGACGGGACCTGCACCAGTGGGAGGGAGCCGTGAAGGAGGAAATGTTTCCACACACTAGGAAGCCCCTTCGCGGGCAGAGACTGCGGGTGGTGGAGGGGGAAGCTTCGGAGAGCGCAGCCACAGGGGTGCGGAGGGCAGAGCAGAGAGATTCCCACACAGAGGTTCGGTGCCGACCAGCACTCACCAGTCAGAGAGGCTTGTCTGCTCACCCGCCGGAGCGGGCGGGGCTGCGAGCTGAGGCTCGGGCTTCGGTCGGAGCGCAGGGAGAGGACTGGGGTTGGCAGCGTGAACACAGCCTGAAGGGCCTAGGGCGCCACAGCTAGCTGGGAGGGAGTCCAGGAGAAAGTCTGGAGCTGCTGAAGAGACAAGAGACTTTTTCTTGCCTCTTTGTTTCCTGGTGCGCGAGGAGACGGGATTAAGAGCGGTGATTAAAGGAGCTCCAGAGACGGGCGCGAGCCGCAGCTATGAGTGCGTCGACCCCCGAAACGGGTATGAGACGCTACGGCTGCTGCTGCCACCACCAAGAAGCCTGTGTGCGAGCACAGGTCACTATCCACAACCCCCTTCCGGGGAGCCTATGCAGCCCGCCACTGCCAGGGTCCTGTGATGCAGGGAAAACTTCCCCGGAAGAACACACGGCGTGCCTCAGGCTGCTGCGACGTCACGCCGGCCTCTGCCGCCGCAGGCCCGCCCCGCCTCCGTACCCCTCCCTCTCCCCGGCCTGAGTGAGCCAGAGCCCCCGAAGCAGCTGCTCCTTTAACCCCGGCCCGTCTGAGCGAAGTACAGATGCCTTCAGGCGACCTACACGCAGAGGCGGGGCCAAATGCAAAGCTGAGCCCCTGGGAGCTGTGAGAACAAAGAAGAGAAAGGGAAATCTCTCCCAGCAGCCTCAGGAGCAGCGGATTAAAGCTCCACAATCAACTTGATGTACCTGCATCTGTGGAATACCTGAAGAGACAACAAGTCATCCCAAATTGAGGAGGTGGACTTTGGGAACAACGATATATATATATATTTTATATATATAAAATTTTATATATTTTTAAAAAATATATATATTTTTCCCCATTTTCCCCTTTAGTGAGTGTGTATGTGTATGCTTCTCTGTGTGATTTTGTCTATATAGCTTTGCTGTTACCATTTGTCCTCGGGTTCTGTCTGTCCCTTTTGGGGGTATTTTTAGCATAATTTTTAGAGCTTGTTATCATTGGTGGACTTGTTTTTTTGATTTGGTTGCTCTCTTCTTTCTATTATTTTTTAAATTTTTTAATAATTATTTTTTATTTTCTATTTTAATAACTTTTATTTTATTTTATCTTTTTTTTCTTTCTTTCCTTTTTTCTCCCTGTTATTCTGAGCCGTGTGGATAACAGGCTCTTGATGCTCCGGCCAGGCGTCAGGGCTGTGCCTCTGAGGTGGGAGAGCCAAGTTCAGGACACTGGTCCACAAGAGACCTCCCAGCTCCAGGTAATATCAAACAGTGAAAATCTCCCAGAGATCTCCATCTCAACGCCAAGACCCAGCTCCACTTAACGACCAGCAAGCTACAGTGCTGGACACCCTACGCCAAACAACTAGCAAGACAGAAACACAACCCCACCCATTAGCAGAGAGGCTGCCTTAAATCATAATAAGGTCACAGACACCCGAAAGCACAACACCAGACGTGGACCTGCCCACTAGGAAAACAAGATCCAGCCTCATCCACCAGAACACAGGCACTAGTCCCCTCCACCAGGAAGCCTACACAACACGTGGAACCAACCTTAGCCAGTGGGAACAGACACCAAAAACAACGGGAGCTATGAACCTGCAGCCTGCGAAAAGGAGACCCCAAACACAGTAAGCTAAGCAAAATGAGAAGACAGAGGAACACACAGCAGATGAAGGAGCAAGGTAAAAACCCACCAGACCTAACAAATGAAGACAAAATAGGCAGTCTACCTGAAAAATAATTGAGAATAATGGTAGTAAAGATGATCCAAAATCGTGGAAAAAGAATGGAGAAAATACAAAAAAACGTTTAACAAGGACCTAGAAGAACTAAAGAGCAAACAAACAATAATGAACAACACAATAAGTGAAATGAAAAATTCTCTAGAAGGGATCAATAGCAGAATAACTGAGGCAGAAGAACGGATAAGTGACCTTGAAGATAAAATAGTGGAAATAACTACTGCAGAGCAGAATAAAGAAAAAAGAATGAAAAGAATTGAGGACAGTCTTAGGGACCTCTGGGACAACATTAAATGCTTCAACATTTGAATTATAGGGGTCCCAGGAGAAGAAGAGGAAAAGAGACTGAGAAAATATTTGAAGAAATTATAGTTGAAAACTTCACTAGTATAGTAAAGGAAATAATCAAGTCCAGGAAGTGCAGACAGTCCCATACAGGATAAATCAAAGGAGAAACATGCCAAGACATATATTAATCACAATATCAAAAATTAAATACAAAGAAAAAATATTAAAAGCAGCAAGGGAAAAACAACAAATAACATACAAGGGAATCCCCATAAGGTTAACAGCTGATCTTTCAACAGAAACTCTACAACCCAGAAGGGAGTGGCAGGACATATTAAAAGTGATGAAGGGGAAAAACCTACAACCAATATTACTCTACCCAGCAAGGATCTCATTCAGATTTGATGCAGAAATTAAATCTTTACAGACAAGCAAAAGCTAAGAGAATTCAGCACCACCAAACCAGCTTTACAACAAATGCAAAAGGAACTTCTTGAGGCAGGAAACACAAGAGACGGAAAAGACCTACAATAACAAACCCCCCAAAATTAAGAAAATGGTAATAGAAACATACATAACGATAATTACCTTAAATGTAAATGGATTAAATGCTCCAACCAAAAGGCATAGACTGGCTGAATGGACACAAAAACAAGACCCATATATATGCTGTCTATAAGAAACCCACTTCAGACCTAGGGACACATACAGACTGAAAGTGAGGGGATAGAAAAAGGTATTCCATGCAAATGGAAACCAAAAGAAAGCTGAAGTAGCAATTCACATATCAGACAAAATAGACTTTAAAACAAAGACTATTACAAGAGACAAAGAGGGACTCTATACTGATCAAGGGAACAATCCAAGAAGAAGATATAATAATTGTAAATATTTATGCACCCAACATAGGAGCACCTCAATACATAAGGCAAATACTAACAGCCATAAAAGGGGAAATCAACAGTAACACAATCATAGTAGGGGACTTTAACACCCTGCTTTCACCAATGGACAGATCATCCAAAATGAAAATAAATAAGGAAACACAAGCTTTAAATGATACATTAAACTGGATGGACTTAATTGATATTTTTAGGACATTCCATCCAAAAACAACAATACACTTTCTTCTCAAGTGCTCATGGAACATTCTCCAGGATAGACCACATCTTGGGTCACGAATCAAGCCTTGGTAAATTTAAGAAAATTGAAATCTTATCAAGTATATTTTCCGAACACAATGCTATGAGACCAGATATCAGTTATGGGAAAAAATCTGTAAAAAATACAAACAAATGGAGGCTAAACAATACAATACTTAATAACCAAGAGATCACTGAAAAAATCAAAGAGAAAATCAAAAAATACCTAGCAATAAATTACAATGAAAACACGACAACCCAAAACATATGGGATGCAGTAAAAGCACTTCTAAGAGAGAAGTTTCTAGCAATACAATCTTACATCAAGAAACTAGAAAAATCTCAAATAAACAACCTAACCTTACACCTAAAACAATTAGAGAAAGAAAAGCAAAAAACCCCAAGGTTGGCAGAAGGAAAGAAATCATAAAGATCAGATCAGAAATAAATGAAAAACAAATGAAGGATATGATAGCAAAGATCAATAAAACTAAAAGCTGGTTCTTTGAGAAGATAAACAAAATTGATAAACCATTAGCCAGACTTATCAAGAAAAAAAGGGAGAAGACTCAAATCAATAGAATTAGAAATGACAAAGGAGAAGTAACAACTGACACTGCAGAAATACAAAGGATCATGAGAGATTACTACAAGCAACTATACGAAAATAAAATGGACAACCTGGAAGAAAAGGACACATTCTTAGAAACGCACAACCTTCCAAGACTGAACCAGGAAAAAATAGAAAATATGAACAGACCAATCAGAAGCACTGAAATTGAAGCTGTGATTAAAAATCTTCCAATAAACAAAAGCCCAGGACCAGATGGCTTCACAGGTGAATTCTATCAAACATTCAGAGAAGAATTAATACCTATCCTTCTCAAACTCTTCCAAAATATAGCAGAGGGAGGAAAACACCCAAACATATTCTATGAGGCCACCAAAAGCAGAAAAAGATGTCACAAAGAAAGAAAACTACAGGCCAATATCACTGATGAACATAGATGAAAAATCCTCAACAAAATACTAGCAAACTGAATCCAACAGCACATTAAAAGGATCATACACCATGATCAACTGGGGTTTATCCCAGGAATGCAAGGATTCTTCAGTATATGCAAATCAATCAATGTGATACACCATATTAACAAACTGACGGAGAAAAACCATATGATCATTTCAATAGATGCAGAGAAAGCTTTCGACAAAATTCAACACCCATTTATGATAAAAACCCTCCAGAAAGTAGGCACAGAGGGAACTTAACATAATAAAGGCCATATATGACAAACCCACAGCCAACATTGTCTTCAATGCTGAAAAGCAAAAACCATTTCCACTAAGATCAGGAACAAGACAAGGTTGCGCATTCTCACCACTATTATTCAACACAGTTTTGGAAGTTGTAGCCACAGCAATCAGAAAAGAAAAATAAATAAAAGGAATCCAAATTGGAAAAGAAGAAGTAAAGCTGTCACTGTTTGCAGATGACATGATACTATACATAGAGAACCCTAAAGATACTACCAGAAAACTACTAGAGCTAATCAATGAATTTGGTAAAGCAGCAGGATACAAAAATTAATGCAAAGAAATATCTTGTATTCCTATACACTAATGATGAAAAATCTGAAAGTGATATTAAGAAAACATGCCCATTTACCATTGCAACAAAAAGAATAAAATATCTAGGAATAAACACTTAAGGAGACAAAAGACCTGTATGCAGAAAATTATAAGACACTGATGAAAGAAATTAAAGATGATACAAACAGATGGAGAGATATACCATGTTCTTGGATTGGAAAAATCAACATTGTGAAAATGACTATACTACCCAAAGCAATCTACAGATTCCATGCAATCCCTATCAAACTACCAATGGCATTTTTCACAGAACTAGAATAAAAAATTTCACAATTTGAATGGAAACGCAAAAGACCCTGAATAGCCAAAGCAATCTTGAGAATGAAAATGGAGCTGGAGGAATCAGGTTTCCTGACTTCAGACTATACTACAAAGCTACAGAAATCAAGACAGTATGGTACTGGCACAAAAACAGAAATATAGATCAATGGAACAGGATAGGAAGCCCAGAGATAAACCCACGCACTATGGCCACTTTGTCTTTGATAAAGGAGGCAAGAATATACAATGGAGAAAAGACAGCCTCTTCAATAAGTGGTACTGGGAACACTGAACAGGTACATGTAAAAGAATGAAATTAGAACACTCCCTAACAGCATACACAAAAATAAACTCAAAATTGATTCAAGACCTAAATGTAAGGCCAGAAACTATCAAACTCTTAGGGGAAAACATAGGCAGAACACTCTATGACATAAATCATAGCAAGATCCTTTCTAATCCACCTACTAGAGAAGTGGCAATAAAAACAAAAATAAACAAATGGGACCTAATGAACCTTAAAAGCTTTTGCACAGCAAAGGAAACCATAAATAAGACGAAAATACAGCCCTCAGTATGGGAGAAAATATTTGTAAATGAAGCAACTGACAAAGGCTTAATTACAACATTTACAAGCAGCTCAATATCAAAAATACAAAAAACCCAATCCAAAAATGGGCAGAAGACCTAAATAGACATTTCTCCAAAGAAGATATACAGATTTCCAACAAACACATGAAAGAATGCTCAACATCATTAATCATTAGAGAAATGCAAATCAAAACTAGAATGAGATATCATCTCACACCAGTCACAATGGCCATCATCAAAAAATCGACAAACAATAAATGCTGGAGAGGGTGTGGAGAAAAGGGAATCCTCTTGTACTGTTGGTGGGAATGTAAATGGATACAGCCACTATGGAGAACAGTATGCAGATTCCTTAAAAAACTAAAAATAGAGCTACCATATGACCCAGCAATCCCACTACTGGGCATATACCCTGAGAAAACCTTAATTCAAAAAGTGTCATGTACCACAATGTTCACTGCAGCTCTATTTACAGTGGCCAGGACATGGAAGCAACCTAAGTGTCCATCAACAGATGAATGAATAAAGAAGATGTGGCACATGTATACAATGGAATATTACTCAACCATAAAAAGAAACGAAATTGAGTTATTTGTAGTGAGCTGTATGGACCTAGAGTGTCATACAGAGTGAAGTAAGTCAGAAAGAGAAAAACAAATACCATACACTACCACATATATATGGAATCTAAACATAAATAAATAAACTAAAAAGTGGTCATGAAGAGCCTAGGGGCAAGATGGGAATAAATATGCAGACCTACAAGAGAATGGACTTGAGGACACGGGGAGGGGGAAGGGTAAGCTGGGACAAAGTGAGAGAGTGGCATGGACATATATACACTACCAAATGTAAAATAGCTAGCTAATGGGAAGCAGCCGCATAGCACAGGGAGATCAGCTCGGTGCTTTGTGACCACCTAGAGGGGTGGGATAGGGAGGGTGGGAGGAAGGGAGACACAAGAGGGAAGAAATACAGGGATATATGTATATGTATGCCTGATTCACTTTGTTATAAAGCAGAAACTAACACACCATTGTAAATCAATTGAACTCCAATAAAGATGTTATATATATATATATATATAGAACCCAAAATAAAGGAAGCTGCAACAACAACAAAAATGTTAAATAGTCCAGAAAGAACCTAAGACCTCCCTGACCTTCTTGGTATTCCTAGTATACCATTAACTCACACTGAGCTGTGTCACTGTTGTGATATTATTTACGTATCTGCTATCTCGGCCTTTCCCATCTGTCCTTGTATAGTTGAACTTTTAGAAAAATACAAATCTTTGATTTATCTCTTTTACATTTGTTGTGTTCGTTTTAAACTCATTGTTCTGGCCTGTCAAGATCTTCTTGAATCTTGACTTTGTTTTCCAAGAACTTAAATATCCCATCTTGACCTTTCTTCTGTGTGAAATATGAGAATTATGTCTTCATCAAGGCCAAGGGAATCGAAGCTGACATGGGTCCATTAATCAGCACTCTTCATTCAGTAAACTATAAAGGCACTTTGATGTATACAACATCCAACTCTCGTTTTTCCATTCTGTCCACAAGAATATCATGGCAAATTTTATAAAACATGGATGAAGTACTTATTTAAGGGGTTTTGTAGAGTTTCCCTAACCTACTGGTATAGAAGCGCCATTTGCGTTTTAAAAACCATGAGCTCAGAGACTATAAAAGAAAAGGACAATAAACTTGACTACGTATTTTTTTTAAATCAATGTGGCAAAAGAAAAAGCCATTAAGCAAATTTAGAGGACAAATCAAAAACTGGAAAAATATTTGCAACATACAATGAACAAAAGATAATTTAACTTATAAATACCATTCAAATCAATAATAAAAGGTTAAGGAACATATTAAAAATGAACAAAGGCTATGAAGAGGAGTTCATTAAAAGAAAAGTATGAATGGTGAACAGAATTTTGGAACAATGCTTAAGCTTATTAATGAATAAATACAAAAACACAAGAATATGATAGGTTTTTTCCCCTATTAGATTGTCAATTTTTTTAATGCTAAAACCTAGTAGTGGCAATGATGTGGGAAAAAACAAGCATTCTCATGTCCTGTTCAAGTGAGAATAAAGTGACAGAATCATATTGGAGGGCATTTTGAAATATTAAAATGCATGTACATTTTGATTAGCTCTCCTTATAGGAATTTATCTTATGGATATACTTGGAAGTACATATAAAATATATGTACAACATTATTTATTGCACCATTGCTAGCAATACATTAAAAAAACAAACATAAATAATATCAATTTTTAAAAAATATCTCTAAACAGTAAAAGATATGAAGGAAGGCTATACAACCATTAAAGATAATGAGGTAACGCTATGAGTGTTACCATGGAAAGGTCTCTAAGATATACAATTAATTTTTTTAAGGCAAAGTACAGAATAGTGTACCTGCAGAAAGAGAGCAATCCATTTACATGTAAATTTCCTTTTCCAAAGATGCTCAACATCGCTAATTACGAGAGAAATGCAAATCAAAACTACAGGGAAGTATCACCTCACAGCAGTCAGAATGGTTATCATCAAAAAAGTCTGCAAATAATAAATGGGTGTGAGAAAAATTGAACCTCCTACACTGTTGAGGGGAATGTAAACTGGTACAGCCACTGTGGAGAACAGTATGGAGGTTCCTTAAAAAACTAAAAATGGAGCTACATATGATCCTGCAATCCTACTCCCAGGCATATATTAGAAGAAAACCATAATTTGAAAAGACACATGCACGCCAATGTTCATTGCAGCACTATTTACAATAGTCAAGGCATGGAAGCAACCTAAATGTGCATCAACAAAGGAATGGATAAAGAAGATGTGGTACATATATACAATGGAATATTACTCAGCCATAAAAAAGAATGAAATAAAACCATTTGCAGCAACATGGACAGACCTAGAGATTATCATACTAAGTGAAGTAAGTCAGACAGAGAAAGACAAATATCATATGATATCACTTATATGTGGAATCTAAAATATGTACAAATGAACTTATTCACAAAACAGAAATAGACTCACAAACATAGAAAACAGATTTATGGTTACCAAAGGGGAAAGGGTGGAGAGGGACAAATTAGGAGTTTGGGATTAACGTATACAAACTACTATGTATAAAATAGATAAAAAACAAGGTCCTACTGTATAGCACAGGGAATTATATTCAATATATTGTAATAACCTATATGGGAAAGGAATCTGGAAAACTATATATATATACACACATACACACAGGAATCTAGAAAACTATATATATATATATACACACACACACATACACATACACACACATATATATATACATATCTGAATCACTGGGCTGTATACCTGAACTAATGCAACACTGTAAATCAACTATACTTCAATTAAAAGTTAATTATTTGTTTTTAAGAAGCAAAAAAATTAAAATAAATTTTCTTTTCCATAAGAATACACAAAACCTTTAAGAAAGCCAATGGGTGAGGGAGGGGAGTTCAGTTATCTTACAGTGGGATTACGGGCCATCTTTGCTTTCTCTTTTACACTTTTCTGTATTTAAACATAAGGAACTTTCTTTAAAAGCAGGAATGAAACAGCACAAAGATGATTTGGTATAATCCGGCTCTTTACAGCTCAGCTGTTTTCCTTGTTAAGTGTTCACACCCCACCCACTTAATAAAGCATTCTAGATTTTTGCCAGAAATCAATGTAAAGTTAACCAAACTGTAGCTGTCAGGAGCCATCTAATTCTGATTTTTAAAAAACTAGAAAGATGGGCTTCCCTGGTGGCGCAGTGGTTGGGGGCCCGCCTGCCGATGCAGGGGACGCGGGTTCGTGCCCCGGTCCGGGAGGATCCCACATGCTGCGGAGCGGCTGGGCCCGTGAGCCATGGCCGCTGAGCCTGCGCGCCCGGAGCCTGTGCTCCGCAACGGGAGAGGCCACAGCAGTGAGAAGCCCACGTACCGCAAAAAAAAAAAAAAAAAAAAAAAAAAAAAACTAGAAAGATTTTATTTGCCAAAATATGATTCTCTACGGTTTCTTGGAGCACCAACAGTAGTCTGTAATGATAACGATAAATTCTTTCAATATGCTAGAAGAACGATCCTGAAACTTCTGGGGTCTCAAATCCTTTTGAAAATCTGATAAAAGCCATTTTCCTCCCACCGTCTGGCCAATGCACATTGAAAAAAAGATTTGTGTCTTATACCAGAGGGTTAAGGGACCCAATGAGGTCCACCCATGGAGTCCAGGTTATGAATTCCCTCATGTCAGAATCACCTGGAAGGCTTATTAAAACACAGGCCCAGAGTGCCTGAGTCAGTAGGTCTAGGATAGACCCAAGAATTTCCAATTCTGAGAAATTCCCAGGAAATTCTGCTGCTGCTGGTCTGGGGACCACACTTTGGGAACCACTACTTGAGGATATAATCCACCTGGCCCTGGAGGTTTGAATATAATTGAAAACTACTAGGAGATGTCCTTACTACTTTCTCAATTCACTAGGCTTTCACTTTTCTTATAATCCTATTTGTCCATCCCTTTCTGATTTGGCCACTAGTCTCCACATCAGGGCAACACTGGATATTATAACGTTACCTGGCCCAACACCTGTTCATCCTTGATTCTTCATCAGGCTCCACAAACTATAAGCTATTTTCCTTATTCTCAGCATTTTTCACAGGCTCCACTTATTTTCCTCATTAGTCCTCCTGATACTTTTCTCACACACCATTTTTTTATATTTACCTTTGGTGGTCATTTGTCCCCATATTTTATACATTTGAGGGTGAAGAGGGTATATTTTTCCATCAAAACTCACCAGAGAGCTGCCTGGGTAGCCTTTTTTATCTTCACCAGAATAATTTTTTTACCTTGAACCACTGCCGTTTTAGAGTCTCAAGCCTTGGGCTTATTTTTATTTTCCCCTCGAACACTGTGTTTTAAAATTCTGGAGTATATGCAGAGCTAACCCAACAGTCCAGTTAGCAACAGCTAACTTGGCAGTTGCAGACTTCACAATGGCATTTTTCCCCCGGGTTTCCAGCTATTTCCCTAACCAGCAACCCCATCTTTAGTGAGAACTAGGTCAGTCCAGCAATCCCTTCATTGCCTTCTCTCTCTTCTTGGAGATGACACTGTCCTTAATGAGGCCCCATCAAGAACTGATCATGGAGAATTTGGGGGAACGGCCTGACCAACACGAATTCCCCATTTTGCCTGTGTGTCCCTGTGATGGTTTTATCACCTACTTTAGGAAAGCATCACCATATCCTCTGGTGCCCACATGGGTCCATCTGTAAAATACTTCAAACAATACCTCAAAACAAAACCAGACTCTCATACATTTAAAAGAGGAAGTTGGATGAGAAAAGTGTCACTCAGTAGAAGAATGGGTGGAGCAGGACCTGTGACATCAACAGAGCAACCCGAGCCTGTGAGGGCGGTTAGTCTAGAGACACACAGACCCATAGGCTCTTTCTTCATCCAGGTCGGCATTAGTTGCCTACCGCTCCAGTAGTAAATTACTACAAACTTAGAGGCTTAAAACATGCATTTATTATCTTAATAGTTCTGGAAGCCAGACTTTGTCTAAAACCAGGGTGTCAGCTGGGCTGCATTTCTTCTAGAAGCTTCAGGGGAAATTGGTTTCCTAGCCTTTCCAGTATCTAGAGGCCTCCCGTGTTTCCTGGCTCATGACCTCCTCCTCACATCACTCTGACCCCCGCTTCCCTCATCCCATCTCCTTCTCTCCTTTGACCCTCCTGCCTCCCTCTTTTTTTTTTTTTTTTTTTTTGCGGTACGCGGGCCTCTCACTGTTGTGGCCTCTCCGGTTGCGGAGCACAGGCTCCGGACGCGCAGGCTCAGCGGCCATGGCTCACGGGCCCAGCCGCTCCGTGGCATGTGGGATCTTCCTGGACCGGGACACGAACCCGCGTCCCCTGCATCGGCAGGCGGACTCTCAACCACTGCGCCACCAGGGAAGCCCCTGCCTCCCTCTTGTAAGGACCTTTACAATGACACTGGGCTCACCTGGATAATCCAGGTGACTCTCTCTATCTCACAATCGTTAAATTAATCACATCTATAAAGTCTTTGTTTTTGCCACCTAAATTAGCATATTCACAGGGCCAAGGATTAGGATATGGACATCTTGGGGGGCCATTGTTTAGTCTGCCACAGGCCCCAGAGTGAGATGCTATGACTCAGAAGATATGTGTCCCCTTGTAAGAAGGGTAAAGACCCAGAGCAAGGATAAAACAGAAGAGAATGTTCTAGCTGGAAGAGATCATCAGGATTCTACACATACACATATATATACCCTCAACTGTAGCTCAGAGAGGTTAAATGACGTTCCTAAAATCACACAGTTTGATAGTGCCAGATCTGAAAACCATACATTTCCTGACTGAAACAAATTGGCATTTTAACATAGGCCATGTGCTCCCATATTCCAGAACAAGGTGCTGGACCAACCATGCAGGACATACAAAGGAAATGAGCAAAAAAAGTTCTGCCACAACCCAGCACTGGAGAATTCACTGGAGGTGTGAATTTCTTATATAGAGAGTGTTGCAGTTGATGTACTGTGTATTCACACACACACACACACACACACACACACTCTTATGGGAAGGGGGTGGGGCTTTCCACCTGGGAAAGGGAAGACCTTTAAAGAATAATCCAAGAGGTTGACATGTGTTTCCCATGGCTTGGGAGACACAGGGACCAGAATACAATCTGAATCCTACAAAGTCTGAAGGAGTGAAGTTGTGGAGATGTGCAAACAGGGCCACACTGGGGAAAACCTGCTCTTTTAGGGCAGGGAGGCATGAATGCTCTCATGGACAGGAGTGGTCTCCTGAAGAGAAAAGTGAGACCAGGTCCTTAGGAGAGAGATTCCTCTATGGATGGGCTAAAAGATCCCAAAAAAGCAGCACATCACCAGAAGCCATAGGGATGGCACCTGAGGGAGACAGGAGTCAAACAGAGAAAGAATAGACAAAATGTAGTGGCTTGAAACAGCAAACTCTATTATCTGATGCTGTTTCTGAGGGTCAGGAAACTGGGAGAAGCTTAACTGGATGGTTGTGCCTCAGAGTCTCTCACAAGGTTGGGGTTAAGATGTCAGCTGGGCTGCAATTTCATCTGGTAGTTTGACTAGGCTGGAAGGTCCACTTCCAAATGCACTCATGAGGCTGTTGGAAAGAGGCCTCAGTTCCTCACTGGCTGTTGACTGAAAGCCCAAGTTCCTCAGCATGTGGGTCTTTGACAGGGCTCCTCACAAGACAGTGCACTTCTTTCGGGGCTAATGAGATGGCAAAACAGAAGCCACAGTGTTTTTTATTACCTAAGCTCAAAAGTGACACCATCACTCCTGCCATATTCTATTGGTCACACAGACCAACCGGGGTACAATGGAGGAAAGGAGGTGGTACCACACAAGAATGTAATGTCAGGAGGTAGGGGTCATTGGAGGCTGGTTACACAACCCTTATGAGAGAAAAAACCTGCATTTGGAACCCAGCATGATCGGAGGTCACCAGCATCTAATGACCACCGTACAATCTCTCCTCCCTGCGAACCTGGAGGGGCCAAAGGTGACAACCAAGTGAGGGAGGAGGGGGAAGAAGAAGAGAGAAGAGGCTGACCACAACCTGCTTCCATACTCAGGTTTTACAAGCTGAGATAGGCCCTGGCTGAGGGAGAAAAATGTTTAAATTGGATAAGAGTTTAGAGTTTTGATATTACATTGCCCGGAACTCTGCACAGTGACGGGAAAAGCTCTTGGACCTCCCCATGACCCCATCAAGGGAAGACTGGTAGAGGGAAAAGGCTTTGCTTGGAATAAAGCAGCTTCCGGCTTGCACCCCACCAGGTCCAGCTCATTTAATAAAGCAATAACTAGTTAAACTCAAACCCAAGTGTCCCGACTGGGTTCAGGCTCCTTTCCTCTGCACTGTCCTGTCCCATAGAAGCTGTCCTGTGTCTTTCGGTCAGGTGATGGAGAGGAGGTGGGGAGAGGCTGGTAGGGGGTGGGGGCAGTGATGAGGGGAAAGAAACCAGTCTATGGCTGGGCTTCAAACTAAACATACGTTTTCCTCAATGGAAGTGGCCACTAGCCTTCCTCTTCCCTTCAAACATATTTCCTGTTTTGAAAATCTGGTTTCTGCTCCCAGGATTCCTTGGAGTTCAATGGGAGGCTGCTGCTAGCCCATTGAGATTGATGACTAGAGAAATACACACTCCGGAATCTGCAGGTTTGGGATTCTGAGCCTCTAGGGCCACATGGTACCTCCCTACCTGGAATCACGAAAAGTTTCATTCCAAGAGTACACATTTATGTTCTCCCGAGGGCTATAACTGTCCATTTTCAGGAGAGCACTGACAGATCATAACTGCAAAAATAGAGGAGGTGTGGATAATGCATTACCCCTTACGATGTGTCTTCACAAACATTATTACCCATCTCTGTGGGTATCAGAATATTCCCATTCTATAAGTAGTCAGGATCCAAAAGAAGTGACAAGTCTGACTCAGTCCCAATAGGTGAGTTAGGTTCTAATGACCTACTACTCCATGCTTAGCTCTGTGGCAGATTTGGGGAAGAGCACAGAAGATGGTGAAAACAAGCACCAGCCTTGAAAGATCTTATAATCCAATTGTCCAGACTCATGCAGAGTCATTTATTTATTTAACAGATATTTATTGAGTAATACCATGTGCCAGTCACCCTGCTGGGCACTGGGATACAGTGGTGAATAAGGACAAGTTCTTGACCTAAAGCAGCTCATGGTCTAGTAGAGAACACAAGAGAGTTAAGAGAGAAATACACCAGGTAAATGCCTGGTGCAAAGTAGATGCTCATTAAATATTTACTGTATTCATGAGTACAGTGACGATGGGTGATTGCATAGAGATATAACAGAGCATGTATGAGGGGCTTGGGGGTTCAGGAAGCCTTCCCAGAAAAGATGATATGGCACATGTAATAACAACTTCTTATTATTAAAGAACAAATTGTGGTATAAACTATGTGTTAGCTTTGCTACAATAACAAGCCCCAAATCTTACAACAAGAGTTAATTTCACTCCTGTCCCATGCCAGCTACTGCTGGGAGTGTCTCTGGCTCTACTCCATGTGTCTTCACATTCCAGGGCCCAGGCCGAAGGAGCAGCAACCATCCAGGACATGCTGTTCCTTCAGTGAGGAAAAAGGGCAAGAGGCAACCACACGGTGGACCTTAGAGCTCTTGCTGGACACAGCACACACTGCGTCCCCTCTAAACACATGGGTCAAGTGAGTCACATGGCCAAGTCCAACAGCCAGCCTGTCCACTTCTCCCAGGAGCGTAGGGAGGGCGCCACAGTCATGGGCAAGAGCAAGGACGCACATCCTCATAAAAGGAAGGGAAGAGAGAATAACGAGGACTGTAATACAAGCTCCCACCATGTGTTAGTCCACTCGGGTTGCCACAACCAAATACCTCGGCCTGGGTGGCCTGAACAGCAGAGCTTTACTGTCTCATCGTTCTGGAAGCTAGAAGCCTGAGCTGGAGGCAGGGTTGGTGTCTCCTGTGGCCTCTGTCTCCATGACTTGCCCATGCCACCTCCTCACTGTGTCCTCACGTGATCTTCTTTCTGTGCCCACGCACCCTGAGTTCTCTCTTTGTGTCCAAAATTCCTCTTCTTGTAAGGACACTAGTCAGATTGGATTAGGGCCCACCCTAAGGGCTTTGTTTTAACTTTACAGCCTCTTTAAAGACTTTATCTTCATATGCAGTCACATTCTGCTGGGGGTTAGAGCTTCAACAGAGGAATGTGGACACAACACACCCATCACCCACCATAAGTTACCAGAGGTGTTCAAAGGAGGCTGAAAACACTGAGGCACCAGGAAAGGCCTCCAGAAGGGCAGGCCCGGCCACTGGGTGGCAGTGGATGAGTGGAGGGGAAGGGAAGTGATTGTAGGCAGCAGAAGTGACATGACCAGGGCCCCAGGCAGAGGGAAGCAGGAAGCGCTTGTGGGCTGTTGAGGAAATGGAGCTTTTGAGACCAGAGAGTACAATGTGAGGCTAAAGAGATGGGAGGGAAGCAGATCCATAAAAACTTAGAAACCCTGAGCTCTGAGGGGGCAGCCCAGTGGGGAAAGGGTGAAGAATTTTGAGAAAGGGGGTGGTGTGGTTAAAACTGCTAATTTGGGAAGATTCCCCTAGAACTGTTGCTTGGGGTGGGGACAGCAGTTCACAGAAAGGAAGCAAGGAACAGAGGGAGACATAAACGTCTTTATAAACAAAGAAATCATGAGAGATACTTGCTCAGGAGAAAAGCAAACAAGATTCAGAGCAGCAGTTTCTGACCCCCAGCAGCCCAGGCTCTCCCAAGACCACTTAGGCATTTTCCCCCTATCTCTTGCAGGTGTGAATTCAAATTTAATGAATTTTGGTTTGCCCAGAGTTATGAAATAATTACAAAAATGTCACCTGAGAGGTCCAAATTCTATATAATATAATTATTATTGTGGGTTTTTATTAAAAGAGAAAAATCATTGAAATCAGAAGGGAGAAATACAAGGGTTAATATCTGCCCCCCAAAAAACAGAGAAAAAAAATTGAATTATATCTTCCTGCACCAAACACCCGCCAGCACCACCATCCTAACCCCCTCCTGGTGAGCAATCTCTGTTTAATTTAAATGAAGAGCTGACTGGGGGAGGGGGGGGAGGAAACAGGTCTAATTCTGTTCCCTGACGATGCCCGCTGGTCTCAATGGTGAACAATTGATGTTAAAAATAATGATGATAATAGTAATTATTCCTGCATGTCATGCTCAGTACGGGTCACACCACCAACCAGAATGAAATAATAAGCAGACACACAACCCCATACTGAAATATGCAATCATCAGAGAAGCTGCTTAGAGCCAGGAGAATGGAAGAGAATGTGGACTCGTTGGTATGCTCAAACGTGCAGAGCCCTGACAAGCCCTGCCAAGAATTGACTGCTCAGGGCCTGTCAGGGAAGGGCAGGGTGAAGGGAGACAGCTGTCAGGTTCCCCCGCTGTGCGGCTCACAGTGGGCACCGTGAACAGGTGTCAGGCAGTCATGTCACAGAAGCACCCAGGACAATCCAGTCTCCCCACACGGTTTGAACAAGCCTGCCAGAGGATGGCATAAAGCTCCACCCATCCTCTCCAGGACAAAGGCTGCCTTCCAAGCGACAGCATTTAATTCAATAGCTCCCAGGATGGCTTTGCAAGATGATTCCTCTAAGAATGAATCGTTGTTGGAGGTGCATGGGGTGGCCTCGAGTTTGCATGCTAGCTCCTATTACAGTGTGAAGAGAAAGCTGGAAGAAAGCATGTATTCAGAGCAGCAGAGGTGTCAGTAACGTGAAACTGACTGTCCAGTGCCAAGAACCACAGCAAGGTCAGAGCTAGCACATCAGGCTTCCTGCCTGGGGAGTATCTAAAAACATCTCTGCATAGCTAGTGGGAAGCAGCCACATAGCACAGGGAGATCAGCTCGGTGCTTTGTGACCACCTAGAGGGGTGGGATAGGGAGGGTGGGAGGGAGGGAGATGCAAGAGGGAAGAGATATGGGAACATATGTATATGTATAGCTGATTCATTATACAGCAGAAATTAACACACCATTGTAAAGCAATTATACTCCAATAAAGATGTTTAAATAAATAAATAATTAAAAAAAAAAAACATCTCTGCAGCCCAGGTCAGAGGCAGTAAGCCCTGCTAAGGACACTCTTACATCTATGCTTCCTCAGTAACTCCACAGCCCTCCAGGAAAGCAAGATGGCATCATGGTCAAGCACATGCGCTCTGCAACCAGATGACCTGAGTCCAAATCCTTGTTTGTGTTATATGAACTTGAGGGTGAAACTTTGCATTTGTCTCTGTGGTTTGAAACCCTGAATCTGCCCTTCTATTTAAGGTTGGCAGGCATCTTAAGCAGCCTTGTGAATCTGGGCAGAGCACTTGACCTGTCTATAAGTAGATGATGTTGTCCTGAGTTCTAAGTAAGATAATGTACACAATGCACTTAGCACTGGGGTGTGATGAGCCCTCAAGAGGCAATAGAAATTTTTAATCTCCATTACAGTTCTTATAACCTCATATTCTAATTTTACAACATGTTTCTGTTTTTCCCACAAACAAAAATGTGAGTTCCTCCAGTTCCCAGGGCTGCATTTTGCTAATGGATACATCCCAGTCCCTAGCCTAGTAAAGGCACTCAGCTGGTCAGAAACAAATATTTGGTGAATTAATGTGTGGTCAAAGTAATTGGGATGATCAGTCTAGAAAACATAAAACAGGCAGGAAATAATGATTTGTTTCACAATTAGAAAGGAAAGGCTCCTGTTTGGAGGAGAAAGTCAACTAGATCTGGGGTGTCCGGAGGAAAAAACTAAGATTGGAGATGGAAAGTTACAAGGAAATTAACATGATATCCCAATACAAAACAATTTTCTTAAGATTCCACAGGTGGCAGGGAGGGAGGAAGGAGCTCCTACCTTAGAAAGAGGGCAGGGCTCTGCCTTGAACACCACTCATCAGGGCTGGGAGGACAAAATAGAGGCTGCCCCATGCTGGATTTAATTAATATGATACTGAGTAGCAGCAGGAGGACATTTGGGTTCACTGCTGAAGAGTGAAGCAAAAACAAATTGTGCCTTCTACCTTTTCCCTCCAAAATTCCAAACTCACACACGCGCGCACACACACACACGCAAAGAAAAGCTCTGGGAAGGGATCCCTCCCTATTTCACTGTAGTGATTTTAAAAAGATGCCCCCACGTGGGACAGTAGACGAGCAGCAGAGCCAAAGATGGGCCGGCACAGGAGACAACAGCATGGATGTGCCAAAGCACTAGAAAGACTTTCCAAGGAGACGGGGCCTTGGGAAAGCATCGCCCTCTGTGTCTGCCAAGGCCAGTCTCCCGTGTCTGCCAAGGCAGTGCCACTCCCACTGGCTGGGGCTGCCCCAGGAGCCGGAGAATGCCAGACGTGAAGGACATCTGCCCAGACAGAGAAGTGATAGTCCAGGAATTCTGCACGCCTCCACCCTCAATTAGCCTTGCCGGCTTCAGGGCCATGCCCAGCGCGACCAGCCTGCAGCGCTGCGCTCTCAGAGCCAAGGCAGCAGAGACACTGACTCAGAGGCCAGCCTCCCGCGGAGTTCCCGCAGGCGATTTGCACGCCCCTGCTCTCATGTGCTGGCTCTGAAACTCACCAACCTCAGAGCAAGCAGCTTTCTAGGCTACCACCGGCTGCTAATTATAGCGAGGCCCCGTCACTGCGCTTCCTTTCTCACAGGGCAGGAGCCGGGCTGGGCTGCGTCGTTGCACCTGTGCTGGCTACAGCTGTTTCCTGTGACTCGTGGAGTTGAGTTGGTTCAAGGGCAAAGCCACCGGTGCCCCAGGCTGCCTCTGACACAGCTGCTCACCTCTTTCTCCCTGGCTCCTCCGTCTTTTCTCTTTCTCCCCTTCTGCTTTTTTTCCCTGGCCCCATACTCCTTCTCCTCCTTTAACACTCTTCCCCTCCTAGAAGTTTCCATCTCCCTTCCCTACACCTCAGGCCTAGAAGCATCAGATCTCCTTGTAATATTTTACAGTGGGAGGCGGCTGACCTCTACTTGCAGGATCACGTTTTGTTTAAAGAAAGGGAGTATGCACCTAGTGTGTGCCAGGCACTGTACACGTCTATACAGGGTGTGTGCGTGTGTGTGCACGCACGTGTGGTTATCCCCAAATTCTGCTAGGGGGGTATGGTCCATAAATTTCACTTCCCTCAAGTAATTTTTACTCTAATGTCCAAAATCTCTCAAAATGGACACTACCTGTTTTCTCCATCTTTCCAAAATAGCTTCTCAAAACACAACACTGTGCCCGTGGGCTGCATCTGTCACTCGCTCACCTTCTCAGGGGCTTTGCTCATGCAGCTATTGCCTCTCCCTTCTGAAGCATCAATCTCTCCCTCTTTTTTTTTTTTTTTTTTTCGGTACGCGGAACTCTCACAGTTGTGGCCTCTCCCGTTGCGGAGCACAGGCTCCGGACGCCCAGGCTCGGCAGCCATGGCTCACGGGCCCAGCCGCTCCGCGGCATGTGGGATCTTCCTGGACCGGGGCACGAACCCGTGTCCCCTGCATCAGCAGGCGGACTCTCAACCACTGCGCCACCAGAGAAGCCCTCTCCCTCTTCTTGATCCTCCTTGCCAACTGACAAACATGCTTCAGGGTTTTTTTCTTCATTGAACAAAGCAAAACACCCCAGGCTCCACATCTGCCTCGAGCTTCCAGCCCACATCACTAAACATCACAGAAAACTCGAGAGAGCGGTCCACACCGGCTCCGTTTCCACACCTCCCATTGGTCCATCCACCCATTCCCTTGGGATTCCCACGCGCTTTACTGATTTGCAACGTCCTTTACCAAGTCACAAGTGATCTCCACGATGCCAGTTTCAGTGGTCCTTTCTCTGTTCTCATCTTACTCAGTTCTCTCAGCAGCAACTGATATAGACGTTCACTCCTCCTACTAAAAACTCTCCCTTAAATTCCATGAGCACACATGCTGGGCTCCTTCCCTACCCCATCACTAAATATAGAAGCCTCTCACAATTCAGTCCCTTATTTTCTTCTCTTTCTCTTTTAAGGGGATCTCATCTAGTCTCATGTTTTTAAGTAGCTTTTATACCAACTTTTAAATAGATGTGTACAGCTCCAATCTTGTCCATAGCCAATAGGCATCTCAAAAATATCACATCTAAATTGTGATTGTCAGAACTCCTTTCTAAGTCTCCTCCTCCCACAACGTCCACCCTATCAGGAAACTGCAGCTCCACTCATCCCGTTACATGAGATACAAACCTATGCTTTCCTTTCCTTCACCCCCACCCATGTCTAACCCATCAAGTCCTCTTTGTTCAGCCTCCAATATACAGTTCAAATCTCCTCTCCGGCTCCACTGCCTCCACTCTAGCCTAAGCTGCCTTCTCTCCATTAATAAAGACAACTGCAAGGGCTTCCCTGGTGGCACAGTGGTTAAGAATCTGCCTGCCAATGCAGGGGACATGGGTTTGAGCCCTGGTCCGGAAAGATCCCATATGCTACAGAGCAACTAAGCCCATGCACCACAACTACTGAGCCTGCGCTCTAGAGCCCATGAGCCACAACTACTGAAGCCCATGTGCCACAACTACTGAAGCCCGCACACCTAGAGCCTGTGCTCCACAACAAGAGAAGCCACCGCAATGAGAAGCCTGCACACCACAACGAAGAGAAGCCCCCTCTCACCGCAACTAGAGAGACCCCGCGTGAAGTGACGAAGACCCAACACAGACAAAAGAAATAAATAAAAATAAATACTAATAATGATTTTAAAAGTTCTAAAAAAAAAAAGAACTGCAAGGAACGTTCTCTTGTTCTCCATCATTCTATCTTGCCAGCCTCTAGGCCATTCTTCACACAGCAAACCAGAGGGATCCTGGTAACACACTCATCTGAGTGCTCCTCTTGTAACAACCCTCCAGTGGCTTCCCACTGCTCCTAGAACAGTACCTGACACACAGTAAGAGTTCAATAAAGAGCTGTTGGGTGAATGACTAAATGAATGCTCAGCCAGGTTAATGTGACCAAAGCACAAGAATGTATGATTTTAAGTTGTCAGGGGAGTTGCTTGTGTTGCGCTTTGCACATTGTTCAGG
The DNA here is from genome assembly GCF_963924675.1 of Phocoena phocoena. Taxonomy (NCBI): domain Eukaryota; kingdom Metazoa; phylum Chordata; class Mammalia; order Artiodactyla; family Phocoenidae; genus Phocoena; species Phocoena phocoena. Next base: position 22,830,185 of record NC_089231.1, read on the forward strand.
TATGATCATTGTTTGATGGATAAATAACAGTTGCCACTTATTAAGTGTGTCTAACTTATTAAGTGTGTCTAATACTAAGCTATAAAGTTGGGTTTATCCATCTCCCTTATTTACATGAAAACACAGCTAATGAGTGCCAGAGATGGATTTACTTATTTTTTATTTATATTTTTTATTGACGTAGAGTTCATTTACAATGTTTCAGGTATACACCACAGTGATTCAGCCAAATATATATATACATATTCTTTTTTAGATTCTTTTCTATTATAGGTTATTACAAGATATTGAATTTAGTTCCCTGTGCTATACAGCAGGTCCTTGGTGTTTATTTTATATATAGTAGTGTATATCTGTTAATTCCAAATTCCCAATTTTCCCCTCCCCCAACCTTTCCCCTTTGGTAACCATAAGTTTGTTTTCTATGTCTGTGAGTCTATTTCTGTTTTGTAAATAAGTTCATTTGTATCATTTTTGTAGATTCCACAGGTCATATCATATGATATTTGTCTTTGTCTGACTTACTTCACTTGGTATTATAATCAATCTCTAGGACCATCCATGTTGCTGCAAATGACAAAATTTCATTCTTTTTACAGCTGAGTAGTATCCTGCTGTGTGTGTGTGTGGTATATATATACATATAGATACCACATCTTCTTTATGCATTCATCTGTTGATGGATACTTAGGTTGCTTCCATATCTTGGCTATTGTAAATTGTGCTGCTGTGAACATTGAGGTGCATGTGTCTTTCTGAATTAGTATTTTCATTTTCTTCAGATATATACCCAGGAGTGGAATTGCTGGATCATATGGTAGCTCTATATTTAGTTTTAGTTTTTTAAGGAACCTCCATACCGTTTTCCACAGAGGCTGCACCAATTTACATTCCCACAAACAGTGCACGAGGGTTCACTTTTCTCCACATCCTTGCTGACATTTGTTATTTGTGGTCCTTTTGATGTTACCCATTCTGACAGGTGTGAGGGGATATCTCATTATGGTTTTGATGATTAGAGATGTTGAGCATCTTTTCATGTGCATGTTACCCATCTGTATATCTTCTTTGGAAAAATGTCTACTAAGGTCTTCTGTCCACTTTTTAATTGGTTTGTGTTTTTTGATGTTGAGTTGTATGAGCTGTTCATATATTTTGGATATTAACCTTTTATTGGTCATATCATTTGCAAATATTTTCTCCCATTCCGTAGATTTTCTTTTCGTTTTGTGAATGGTTTCCTTTGTTATACAAAAGCTTTTAAGTTTAATTAGGTCCCATTTGTTTATTTTTGCTTTTGTTTCCTTTGCTTTAGGAGAAAAATTCAAAAAAATATTGCTATGATTTATATCAAAGAGTATTCTGCCTATGTTTTCTTCTAGGAGTTTTATGGTTTCTGGTCCTACATTTAGGTAGGTCTTTAATCCATTTTGAGTTTATTTTTGTATATGGTGATAAAAAATATTCTAATTTCATTCTTTTACATGTAGCTGTCCAGTTTTTTCAGCACCACTTATTAAAGAGACTATCTTTCCTCTATTGTATATTTTTGCCTACTTTGTTGTAGATTAATTGACCACGAGTACGTGGGTTTATTTCTGGGCTCTCTATTCTGTTCCATCAATCTATGTGTCTGTTTTCATGCCAGTACCATCTAAGTCAACAGGTTTAAATGGCCTACTATACGCCAAGTGCCATGAGAGGCACCAGATATATACCAGGGAGTCCCTGCCCTCAAGAGGCTCTACCAGCCAACTGCTTAATAAGTTCCCCATGACCTACCCATTTCTGACTAATCACTTGATTTCTAACTCTCTCCCTTCAAAGTATAAGTTCAAATCACACCTTGAAATTATAAATAACACCAGCATTGTTCAATATTATGTTGTTCACAAAAAGCATCTAAACATCAGTTACCTACTGAGCATATGTGTCGTCTCTGCCCAAGACAGCATCAGTGATCTTGGCTTATAACCAGGGACTGTCTTAAACCCTAAGGAGAAGAGTCAGACCCCAAGGACTGAGAAAATCCCTCTTGTACCACATTGTCTGTCTGGAGCTAAGCCTTCTTTTCATTACCCACCTGCTTCCCAAAGGGCCTTTTTTGTTTTTTAAAGGGAAGGGGATCTTTCCCCTTATTTTCTTTTAATTAATTAATTTATTTTATTTATTTATTTTTGGCTGCACTGGGTCTTCGTTGCTGTGCGTGGGCTTTCTCTAGTTGCGGCGAGCGGGGGCTACTCTTCGGAGTGATGCGGGGGCTTCTCTTTGCAGTGGCTTCTTTTGTTGTGGAGCACAGGCTCTAGGCACACAGGCTTCAGTAGTTGTGGCACACGGGCTCATTATTTGTGGCTCATAGGCTCCAGAGCACAGGCTCAGTAGTTGTGGCGCACAGGCTTAGTTACTCCACGGCATGTGGGATCTTCCCAGACCAGGGCTTGAACCCGTGTCCCCTGCATTGGCAGGCGGATTCTTAACCACTGCGCCATGAGAGAAGCCCCCAAAGGGCCTTTTAAGCACATCAGAAAAGGCAGCTAAGGTGCTCTGAGCAACGAGAATGTGCTTGTATTTCCAAGTGAGGTTCACAAACAGCATTTGATGTGGGCCTCAGTGAATGGATCAGATTCAAACACAGAGGTGGGGTGACATTATTCCAGGTGACAGGAAGTGAGAACTTGGGGTGATAAGATGAGGAAATATGAGGGAAATTTTCTAAAAGGTGTATAAGGTGTTGGACATAAGGTACTTTTGTAAACTATAAAACTCTGTACTAATCTGAGGAATTACTTTCATTTGCTTAAACTACACCCTGAAACTCACCCTTCTGAATCAATATTTTGTTTCTTCAGTGACCCACTCCTCCCGAAAGCAATTATATCAGGAGGAAGAGCACTTAACCTACAGCATGTTTCCTGAACGAGGCATTTGTTTTGCTTTGTTTTTTGAATATTAAATTGAAATAAAGTTCACATAACATAAAATTGACCTTTTAAAGTGGACAATACAGTGGCATTTAGTATACCCACAATGCTCTGCAACCACCACCTCTAACTAGTTCCAAAATATTTTTATCTCTTCAAAATAAAACCCAAATTTTGTTAAGAAGTCATGTCCATTTACCACTCCCTGCAAATGGTGGCATCCACCAATTTGCTTTCTGTCTCTACAGATTTACCTATTCTGAATATTTCATATAAATGGAATCATATAATATGTGACCTTTGGTGTCTGGCTTCTTTCATTTAGCATAATATTTCAAAGTTCATCTATGTTATAGCAGGTATCAGAATTTCATTCCTTTTTATGGCTGAATAACATTCCATCATATAGATATACCACAATTTGTTTAACCATGCATCCATGTGAATATTTGGATTGTTTCTTTCTATCAGCTACTGTCAATAGTGCAGCTATGAATATTCATGTACAAGTATCTGTTTGAGTTCTTATTTTAGGTTGTTTTGGGTATACGCCTATGAGTGGGATTGCTAGGCCATATGGTAGCTCCATAACTTTTTGAGGACCTGAAGGAGTTTACTGATCCTCTAGCAAAGGGGACTGAGAGCACAGGACTGGGTTGCTGGGATGAATGAGAAGTGACAAACCATGAAGCCCTGGATACATAGAAGGTGGGGCTGTCCTGAGTGGAGTCCCAAGGTGTGGAAAAAGGATGCAGGTATCCTGAAGGCTAAGGAGAGAACCAATGCAAAATGTACATGCAAAGCATATAGGAAATGTTCAACAAGAACATGAATGAATGGGAGGTCGATGAATAGGAAGTAGGGGCAAGGTATACCCTAGCTCTCTAACGGACTTTCCTTGAGCTGTGATGAGCTCTTCCAAGCTGGGAACTCTAATCCTATTAGTTCAGAGCTGTAGAAGTCATTCAGGCCCAATTGCTTGGCACTGAAGAGAGTTTCATATATTGGTAACTTCATACTGTTAACTCTCAAGTGGTCATTAAACTGGTCATGTATGTTTGCCTTATCTTGCCATCTCCTTCCTAATTTTTTAAAGAGCTGGACCCTGACTATTCACTTATTTATTTATTTGCTTATTTTCTTACTTATTTATTACCTTCTATTCTGCCTAATATAGAGCCTCAGCAGGGCAGGTCCTTAATAAAGGCAAGTTTCTTGCTTGATTGATTTTTTTAAATCCCATATATAATGTGTATCTTTTTAATACAGAGGCTACAAACTACTGCCAAATTCAGTTTCCTGCCACTTAACTGTACAACTTGCCCTTGATATTTTTGTTAAAAGCTGTAAGAGTCTTCCTTATAAGCCTTTATCAAGTACTTTCACCCTTAACATGGGCAGTCTCTTGTCAGAGCTCATCCCCGTGTAGTCAGGGGGAGGATGGAGATGACAATTGAGATAGTTGGGCCAAACTTCAGTTATCTTTTATTTTGTATGCATGGGCTTTATGCCTGGAAACCAGAGCTTTCTGCCTTGTCTTCCACTTGCATGTGTGTGGCGGGGGGTGGGTGCAGGAGGCCTGAAAAACACAGATTTAAGTTTGAAGTTCCTGTGACATGTCCAAGTAATCATATGCTACTAACTTTTTATTATCCCATGAAAATGACAAATATATATAAACTATTATTGACGTGGTAGATGATTAAATAGGCCCGCATACTCCAAGATTAAAAGTTTAGGATAAATGAGACTTAGAGCAATCATTTCCCCCAGAAGTAGCATAAGCTGAAAATATGGAAAAAAATCCACAGAAGTTTAAGACTTCAACAATGATCCACCCACTGTGAGTTATTTAGAGTCCCATCTAGCAGTTGTGTATGGAGACACTCCTGACCTTTGAGTCTAACAGCCTGAAGGCCAACCACTTCTTCCCACAATGCTTCATCCAGGTCCCCATGGGACAGAAATCTGAATGGAGGTAGAACACAGAGAGTATTCTTGGATCTGTCCAGGACAGAATTTCATCCGCTCCAAACGCATGCCTTTGTATCTTTAGAGAGAGCTGGAGCTTGGCCATCTGTGGCAATTATTGGAGAATAAAATGAAAGACTGTCTTCATTACAGTGTGAGTGAGTGAAGTGTGTGTGTGTGTGTGTGTGTGTGTGTGTGTGTGTGTGTGTTTGATGAGTAGGGATGGAAATGCATCTCATGTACTGTGAGCATTGATAAAATTACAAATGTACACACTCTTTGATCCAGTGATTCTGATTTAGGACCTGATCCTACAGGTAGGCACTCACATGCATGAAATAACGTAAGAACACAATTATTCATTACAATAATGTTTGCAAAAGCAAAATAAAAGAAAACACCTATATGTCCCTCATTAATGGACTTTTTTGGTTTAAACCATAAGCTGAGACATTGCCAATGAAAGTCTACACTCCTTAGTCCAGAGCCAGAGCCTCTCACGGTCTATCAGCCCAACTTCCAACCTTATCCCCCAACTCTCTCCATAGCATTTTCACCCTCCATCTGAATGCTGAGCTTCTGGAAGACAGAGACTCTGCCTGAGACAGCTCCATATGTACCTGACTGACACAGTGGTCAGCACAGAACCTGCTATGTGGATTGATCGATAATGATCTGTGGGTGAATGGTTGCCGGTCCTGATGCCCTAAATTCGCCATCAAGTCCTTTCTCCATGTTGCTCCTGCTGTCTGGAATAACCTTCCCCCTCTTCTGATGAAACCCTACTCACTCCTTAAGCCCCAGTTGAGTGACTTTTCCCCAAGCCAGCACGCTTCTCTCTCATTTCCCAGAGCCCTTTACCCTGTCTCCATCACAGGGCTATTCCCTCCATACCCCCATCAAATGTACATATCTGCAACCCTCTCAAATTATAAAATCCTTGAAAGCAAAAGCTACTTCATGTTTGTGTCCCCAAAGCCTGTCAGGGCTCCTGACATATGTTAGGTAATCAATAATTATTTGTTGTGGAAAATACATTGTGAAGGAAAAACAAGGAACTCGGAGAATCTTCACTCATCATCTCCTATTAGCTCAGGAATCTAAATCAGCCTTCCTGCTCAATTAATTGTTACCTTGTACATCCAGAGATCCTGGCCTTTAGGACTAAGATAAAGAAGCAAAAATATTTTAATGGGGAGGAGGGTATATGGAGCCAATTAATTGTTCCCAAAATTCACTTATTCTTTGAGATGGACCAGAATTCAGGGTTTTTCTTATCAGAAGAACTTCCTGCAGTTTCTTTATTGAGACATGTCTTCGAGCTCCCTAAGCCACTGAATCCCCCATAAGAAAACTTATCAAGGGAAGAAATCCAGGTCAAATAAAAAGTTCAGCCGTGTGTAGGGAAGGCCTGAAGTTGGGGCAGCTGCCCCAGATTGCCATCACCACCGTGACCAAACAATGAGCTATTTCTGCCCTCTCCTAGTTGGGAAGGAAGGGTCTCCAAGAGGCAGAACTGATGACAAGAAGCCCCCAGCTGTTCAGGGACACTGATGCTGGAACCATTTTCAGCAGCAGTCAACATCCTAGCCAGTGAACACCAGAAACCTGCTCTGTTGAGGGGCAGACCTGCCTGACCGGCGAGGGACAGCAATTTCATTGATTTATTTATGAAGAGCCCATATGAACGTACTTCCGAAAGCAGTGATTTACTAACTGCTAGCTACTCCAAATTTGCAGTTTTAATGTTATCACAGCCCGCTCAGCCAGAGAGTCAGAAAGACTTCCCCGTAACTCACAAAGCCCTCAGTCCCCGGAGATTCACCATACTGTGATTTACAGCACCCGATCCAAGAGGGAACAAAGGGTTCATTGTTCATTCATTCATTCCCACCTTCATTTGGGCAGCATACCTTTATTGAGTATCAAACACTGTGCCAGCATTATGAGACAAACGATAATTAAAAAGACACAATTACTGCCTTCAAGCAGCTCCTGTAGTCCAGTGCAGAGGGTAAGACATGTACCTAATTAACCCTAATTGATGGCAGTACTGTAGACTACAAAGGCTTCACATGGTTTAAAAAATGCCAAGGGAGATTGGAGGATGCAGAGTTCTCCTATGACTGGGTCCATCTATAAAAGCGTTGTGAAAAAGATGGTATTTGGACAAGCTATGAAGGAAACGTGGCTTTTCCTGCAGAGCATCTTAGAAGTTCATGGGATTAAGGAAGTCACTCATGTAAGCATAACAATGTAATGAAAAGGCTGCCATATTGGGATGGAAGTGATCTGGGGTGTCGTCCCATAGCTGTCACTTGCATTATAGATCTGTGATCTGGAGCAGATCTATGATCTGTGGGCATCAGTTTCCTCATCTAGAAAATGGTACCAGATCGTCTCTAGAACCATCCAGTTTGCCTTCTTGCATGATCCCTTGGGGTCCCAGAGTAGGAGGTGATGGGTCAGGAAGAAAGGAAGGCAAATAGTTAGCCAAGTCTCAACTGCAGGCATTTCACCATTTAACAGCAACATTTCAGAGGTTACGTGTGTCGACGCCCACACATGGAGGTGTGCCCTTCAGATAAGGAGAGGTGTATATGGGTGGAGCAGGCGGGAAAAAGATCGGCTTATTTAAGCAGATTTTTAAATAATTTCTCAGGCTGGACCTCTCTGGAAAGGGTGAGATTTCAACTCCACCAGGGCAGAGCAGGAGCAAAGGAGAGTTGAGAGGGCGTTTGCTTTGTTGCTCTGCTTGCCCTGAACTGACATTGCTGAGTGAGCGCAGTAAAGGAGGGCGGCCAAGCAAGCCGTAGCTGCACCCCAAGAGCTCTAGGTTAGAGGCGTCATCAAGAGAGCACAGTCCACAACTATGATGGCAGGAAAGTGCCGGAGGGTTAAAAAGGGGGAGAAGAAAATAAGGGCTGAGCACCAGAGAAGAGGAAGCGCTGAAATAATTACCTTTCTTTGAAGAAAGTAAAAATATCCAGTAATGCCCCTCATGCAGGACGCTCAAAGCCCCAGAAATTGGTGGCCACTTCCTTCTCTCTCTTTTTTAAACAGCGGGATTTCTAGATCTTCACACAATGTGCAAGCGACTTCATGACAGTATGGTAGGGTCCTCCACCATAAACCCAGCACCCACTCATCTACCTAAGTTACCTTCCAGATTCTGTGCATCTGTGAAAGCCAGGTGATCACTCACTACTGCCAGTTCCTTCCATCCCCAGACACAGGGAAAGAGGCAGCCACAAGTCCTAATGTAGATGAGTTCATCTATTAATACCAGTCACAGACATATAATTCACTATTCTGAGAAAGCTCTAGGCCATGGGCAGCAGTGGACCTAACCAGGGGCATCTGTATTTCTTAGGAGATACGTAAACAACATTAATTTGATGGGAAAGATCATCTGCACCAATTTTAGAGGAAACAACCCAAATGGAAAGTATTTGGAAAGACAAAGAAATGGAGAAGGAAGTAGCTAGCAAGCAAATTCAGTTTACTTGATACCTGGATGCAGGTAAACGACACTGTTTACCTAACATGGGTCTCTTTTGAAAAGATATTTATACTCAGGTATGTTTATTGCTCACTTAGTTTCAGATTTAGCCTACAATCCTGCATCTGGTTGGAGGACCACCGTTGACCAGTCATTGGATCCAGCCTTCTGTCTCCAAGAGGCTGTCTGTGAAATAGACACATCTCTTTTTTTTTTTTTTTTTTTTTTTTTTGCGGTACGCGGTACGCGGGCCTCTCATTGTTGTGGCCTCTCCCGTTGCGGAGCACAGGCTCCGGACACGCAGGCGCAGCAGCCATGGCTCACGGGCCCAGCCACTCCGTGGCATGTGGGATCTTCCCGGACCAGGGCACAGACCCACGTCCCCTGCATCGGCAGGCGGACTCTCAACCACTGCGCAACCAGGGAAGCCTGACACATCTCATTTTAAAAATGTTTAAACCCCCGGTAATATGCAACTTTACATTCTGCTTTTCTCCTCTTAATATTACATTATCATATTTCATAACTGTTTTAGTAATCACCATTTTTAAAATGACATAAGCGTTCTCAAGGGGATGTGCTATATTTACCAAACCATTCCCTTTGATTAATCAATTAGATGGCTTGCCCTTTTTCATTAAAAACAACGCACTGAACTGTGAAATACTGGGACTAAATGAGGGATCCCAGTATGGGAGGGAAACCTCCTGGTGCCTTCCATCTAACCATGAAATCTTCTCTCAGAACTAACAGTGTTTAACTGAGCACCTACTAAGTGCCACAAGAATTCTCCAGAACTTCCATCACTGAGCTCACTAAGCAAAAATTCTAAGGATCAAGATCTTCCTTCTCATTTTCTTACCTGTCAACTTTTATTTAAAGTGGTAAGTCAGAAACAGAAAGATAAATACCATATGAGATCACATGTGGAATCTAAAATATGACACAAATGAACCTATCTATGAAACAGAAATAGAATCACAGGCATAGAGAACAGACTGGTGATTGCCAAGGGGGACGGGGCTGGGGGAGGGATGGAGTGGGAGATTGGGGTTAGCAGATGTAAGCTTTCATATATAGAATGGATAAACAACAAGATCCTACTGTATAGCACAGAAAACTATATTCAATATCCTATGGTAAACCATAATGGAAAAGAAATTTTGAAAAGAATGTGCATATATATGTATAACTGAATCACTTTGCTGTACAGCAGTAATTAACACAATATTGTAAATCAACTGTACTTCAATTTTTTAAAATAAATAAACATATAAAAATAAAGTGGTTTTAGGGCCAAAAGTCTGAGGAAATGAGACGTTTGCTGTATTTCTGAATGTTTGCATCTCAGCTGTAATGTAACAACATTTAGGATGCCATCTGTGGCTCGTTACATGTATATATTTTTGTTCCTAAGGACAGCCTTGCAAACGTAAGAAAACTTATTAAAACTGAAAATTGGCAAAATGTGATCCTGGACTCTCAAAAGCAGCAAAGCACACGAAACTGCTGTGTGTAGATAGTGCTGACAGGCAATCACGAGGGGCCAAGCAAGGCAGCGGGACGTAGATAAAGAGGGGAGAGAGGAAAGCACAGGATTCAAAAATGACTTCAGAGCAGCCCAGAAGGTCCAGATTTTCCTTTTTAACAGATGAAACTGGGAAACACAGATTGAATTGCAAACAGGCAAATAAATGAGAAAGCTTTTGCAATGAACAGGCAGCCTTCAAAGGCTTTCAGCTGCCCACAAAAGAATTCCAAACTCCTGAGCAGAGCAAGCAAGTCGAGGGTACACATACCCCTGCTCACACCGCTTTTACTGCAACCCAGGCTGTTCCTGGCTTGCTCCCTTTCCCATCCCCAACCCACGCGTCTGCTCACCTGGTTTCTTCCACCACGGAGACTCCACCCCCTTCTCTCTAGAATCTGGTCCAAATCTGCCTCTTCCCTTAAATCCTGCAGGCCGAGTTCTAAAGTCAGCCTCCACTCACTCGTTCCCAAGCCCTCCCAGCTGGAAGAAATCTCCCAGACCCTGTCCCCACGCCGCTGTCCCGCTCCTGCTGGGCCCCCACATTCGCCAGGCTCGGCCTCTTTCCCTACATTGTGTCTTCTTGCTCAGCCCTGTCTTGCTCACAGCACTAGACCCCGTGCCTGCCCACGGGAGCATCTCCATAAATGTCTGCCTAATTTTCTGAAATCAAACCAAGGACCAAACAGCATAACTATCTTCTTAATTGAGGTGAACGTTGCATCACGGAGCCTGGAGAATTTTGATTGGTTAAGAAAAAGGAGAGATAGGATGAAGGCAATGGAGACAAAATATGGGACCGCAGCCTAAGGACACAGTGACTTTGTGAGAAAATGACTTCATAGAAGTCATCGCTTCATCAGGAAAGGGTACTGGAGTTAGACAAGCCACCTTCCCTCTTAGATCTGCTTCCCCTGGCGTGCTCTCCCTGCCAAGTCCCAGCCCTGCTTCTAAGCCAGATAACAGAAGTCTGCCTGGAGCAGGCGTGGTGATAACTCTGAAATTTTCTGATAAGGATTATGTGGATGGTGATTTCTTTTTCTTTCTTCTTTTCTTTTCCTTTTTTCTTCTATGCTTTGTTTCTGAGATCACAGAGTAAATTCAGAGGGGAGGGGATATAAAGCCAAAATTGTGTGAGCTGTGTCTCAAGCAGGTAATTTTAATGGGATGAAGTGGATCTCAGGGCCCAGCATGCTGATGGCGCACCCCGCCTGGGGCAGTGTGACCACCCTCACCTGTGCATGTGCCTGGAGGTGACGGAGGCAACACCTGAGTACGCTGAGTATGGAGCGGGGAAGGGCTCCAAATAGGCTCCCCCGACCTGAGCCCTGCACTTTCTAAAGGTAAAGGAAGGTTCCAATGTGTACTCTTCTACCCACACCACTGACCTCCTGCCCCCCGCTTCTCCAGCACTTTTCAAGAAACACCTGAAGTGCATTCACGTTGCTTCCCCCTGGTTCCCTGCCACTCATCCACTGCATTCATATGAACCTTGTTTCCCCTGCTCAAACCACTAGCCTAACCTCCTCCCACATCTCAGGAAGACAATGGCCTTGCCTCTTCCTACACCCCTAAGATCAAGGCCATCGAACAGAACTCCCTGAATTCTCTCCTCCAGGACTCCCAGGATCTATCTAGCTATCATGTCTATAACCAAGCAGGACCCTGGGGGGCCTTCCCAGAACAGACCACCTCCTACCCCCCACATCCTCCACCTGCCTCCTTACTGTAGGAAAACTTCAGCCTCCTAGGCCTTCCCCAAGTTCCAAGGAGTAAATGTAATCAGAGAAGTGAGAATATACAGAAAGAAAGGAAAACAGCCAAGCAAGACAAAATAATAATGGTTTAACCATTAAACAAAGTCAAGGACGTTTAGTTCCTCCTCAAGGGCTATAGATAACATTCTGAGCCAAGTCCTTTGAACTGTTTTGCAGATACTGAAACCCCACCAGGTAGAAGAAGTTAACTGCATGCTGACCACAAGCACATAGACCCCAGATGGGTTGGAACCAGAAGGTTGATGATGCTGACTCCCAATTACCTCGCCACCAACCAATCAGAAGAATGTCCAGGAGCAGATCACACACCCCACAATCCCCCTCCCTCACCCTGTCTTTAAAAACGTCTCCCTGGGACTTCCCTGGTGGTCCAGTGGTTAGGACTCTGCCCACACTCTCACTGCTGAGGGCCTGGGTTCAATCCCTGGTCAGGGAACTAAATCTCACAAGCCAGGCAATGTGGCAAACAAACAAACAAACAAACACCTTTCCCTGAAAGCCTTCAGAGACTTCAGGCCTTTTCACCACTAGCTGCCTGGACTCCTTGCTTGGCACCTGCAATAAAGGCTGCACTTTCCTTCACCACGACCCACAATCTGGGGTCAGTAGATTGGCTTTACTGTGCTTGGGAAAGGAGACCCAAGTTTGGTTCAGTAACATTTTCATCTCGCCATTCTCTGAGGAAGGAGCCTCAGGATATACCCTCCCTCCCCCAACTTCCTCATTCTTACTTTCCCTCCCCTTCCCATTGTTCCTCCCCCCGATTCTAACACCCCAAATCAGGTTTTTCCATTTTTCTTTCTGCACCTGCTTTTTGTTTGTTTAACTGTATGATTCATTTAGTCAGAGAATTCATTTGGGTTGATCTATTTACAGTCTTTTCCAATTTTCATTTCCACTGGCCAAATATATTTCACATGAATATTCAACACGTACTTGAGTATATCACTAATTGCAAATCAGCCAGGGTCAGGGGTTTTTGGTCCACTTCACCCCCATTTAAAAGATCATTTTAAAGACTATGATGTCACTGTTATTTTAATTTAAAAAATTATACTGTAATTTCACTCTTTCTACATTTCACCCATGTAATATTTTACAGTATTCACCAGCATCTTCTCCATCTTATGAATAAATCCATCAAAACTGATCAAATACTTTCAAATTTTCAGTACATTTTCATTGCTTCTTTACAAACTTATTATTTGCAGGGAAATAAACTTCACTTTCTACAACTCACTGTGCACCCCAAATTTGCTTTTACTGTCTTCTTTCACATTCTAGAACAACCAGACTTTTCTACTTTAAACAAAACTGCTCTCTTTTTCCCTCTTTTTTAACTTATTACTGATTTGCTTTCCCTCTTGCCTTTCAGACAGTACTAAAACTTCCAATTAATTCCTTAAGGCAGTTTCTTTCAGTCTAGATCGAATAAGTCATGTGATGTGTTCATCCCTCCAAAATGTTACATTTAAAAAAATGCAATTTTCTTAATTGGCTCAAGAACAGTATGGCTTAGTTTCATTTGGTAAAGTTGATGTGATTAAACACACACAAGCTTTTAATCAAGGAAGAAAAATACTTTAAGAATGTGCCAATTTAAAAGGTGCCAAAATTAAAAAAAAAAAAAGCAAATACTAAAATCTACTTTACCATGAAAAATAACAATTGGCAGGTTAAATGAACAAAAAATTAGAAATGTGCACTGAAAAACAAACTAAGATAAAGTACTCCAGTTGATAAAATGGAAAATCTATTAAGTTTTAGTCTAGAATTTATATCTTCCAAATAAGTTATATGAATTTTGAAATACTACAAACATATATTCCATGTATAATTTAGGTGCCAATGTTAAAAAGTTCAAATTTTGCATGCTAAGTTTATTTTAAAAACACTGATAATAACCCAGTATTTGCAAAATTCTAAGTTTGGACAAATATTGTAAATATCAGAATTAGTTGGTATTGTAAAGTCATGATGAATCCAGAATTAGGAGAAAACCCATTTCATAAATGTTTTATTTGATTAAAAATACCAGATTTGGGACTTCCCTGGTGGTCTAGCGGTTAAGACTCTGCGCTTCCACTGCAGGGGGCTTGGGTTCAATCCACGGTCGGGAACTAAGGTCCCGCATGCTGCACGGTGCAGGCTAAAATTTTTTTTTTTTAATCAAATCTTGAGAACGAAAAATGGAGATGGATGAATCAGGCTCCCTGGCTTCAGACTATACTACAAAGCTACAGTAATCAAGACAGTATGGTACTGGCACAAAAACAGAAATATAGATCAATGGAACAGGATAGAAAGCCCAGAGATAAACCCACACACATATGGTCACCTTATCTTTGATAAAGGAGGAAAGAATATACAGTGGAGAAAAGACAGCCTCTTCAATAAGTGATGCTGGGAAAACTGGACAGCTACATGTAAAAGTATGAGATTGGAACACTTCCTAACACCATACACAAAAATAAGCTCAAAATGGATTAAAGATCTAAATGTAAGGCCAGAAACTATCAAACTCTTAGAGGAAAACATAGGCAGAACACTCTATGACATAAATCACAGCAAGATCCTTTCTTACCCACCTCCTAGAGAAATGGAAATAAAAACAAAAATAAACAAACGGGACGTAATGAAACTTAAAAGCTTTTGCACAGCAAAGGAAACCATAAACAAGACGAAAAGACCACCCTCCGAATGGGAGAAAATATTTTCAAATGAAGCAACTGACAAAGGATTAATCTCCAAAATTTACAAGCAGCTCATGCAGCTCAATATCAAAGAAACAAATAACCCAATCCAAAAATGGGCAGAAGACCTAAATAGACATTTCTCCAAAGAAGATATACAGATTGCCAACAAAAACATGAAAGAATGCTCAACATTGTTAATAATTAGAGAAATGCAAATCAAAACTACAATGAGATATCATCTCACACCGGTCAGAATGGCCATCATCAAACAATCTAGAAACAATAAATGCTGGAGAGGGTGTGGAGAAAAGAGAACACTCTTGCACTGCTGGTTGGAATGTAAATTGATACAGCCACTATGGAGAACAGTATGGAGATTCCTTAAAAAACTAAAAACAGAACTACCATATGACCCAGCAATTCCACTACCGCGCATATACCCTGAGAAAACCATAATTCAAAAAGAGTCATGTACCAAAATGTTCATTGCAGCTCTATTTACACTAGCCAGGACATGGCAGCAACCTAAGTGTCCATCATGAATGGATAAAGAAGATGTGGCACACATATACAATGGAATATTACTCAGCCATAAAAAGAAATGAAATTGAGTTATTTGTAGTGAGGTGGATGGACCTAGAGTCTGTCATACAGAGTGAAATAAGTCAGAAAGAAAAAAACAAATACTGTATGCTAACACATATATATGGAATCTAAGGGAAAAAAAAGCGGTCATGAAGAACCTAGGGGTAAGATGGGAATAAAGACACAGACCTACTAGAGAATGGACTTGAGGATATGGGGAGGGGGAAGGGTAAGCTGTGACAAAGTGAGAGAGTGGCATGGACATATATACACTACCAAATGTAAAACAGGTAGCTTAGTGGGAAGCAGCCACATAGCACAGGGAGATCAGCTCAGTGCTTTGTGACCACCTAGAGGGGTGGGATAGGGAGGGTGGGAAGGAGGGAGACGCAAGAGAGAAGAGATATGGGAACATATGTATATGTATAACGGATTCACTTTGTTATAAAGCAGAAACTAATACACCATTGTAAAGCAATTATACTCCAATAAAGATGTTTAAAAAAAAGATTTGCATGCTCTAAATGAACTGAAAATGTACACCTTAAAAAAACTAAAAACATTAATTTAACATTATCTGTACACCTTTAGCTGCCATTAAAAAAACAAAAAAAAAGAACAACAACAACAAAACCATAGAAAATGCTAAGTCTCCCATGTGCACATTACAGAGACCAGAGCTGTCAGCTGGGCTGCTACTCTTGTTTTCCCATTTTTAAAAAACCCTTCTCTTTCCAGCTCTTCTACTATCCCCCTGTCCTTTATTGCTAATTGTCTTGAAAGAGGAGCCTCCCATTCCCTGCTCAATTCTCTGATATGTTATTCCTCCTTACCTCCTCCAGTGAATATAAACTATATTCTCAAAGGTTATAAATTGCTTAATAGTAATTGCTAAAATCCAAATCATCCTTCAAACACCTCTTTGCTACTTCAGAACTAGATAACTAAACCTGCTGTATAGCACAGGGAACTCCACTTCACTGTACAGTAGAAACTAACACAACATTGTAAAACAACTATACCCCAGTTAAAAAAAATCACAATTCAAGGACTCTCTTAAAAACTTTAAGTCCTGATTAATTACTAAATGAATTCCAAACTCCTAACCATGGCATTCAAGTCTTTCAGAACCCGGTGCCTCTCCTTTTTAAGTTAGAGCATGTTCCTTTCTTGCATACCTTAGGATTCAGCCAAAAAAGACACACACTATGTTCTCTTTTGTTGATAGGTCCTTTCTCTCTTCCCCCTGAAGCCCTACTCATTCTTCAAATTCCCATTCTCCTCCATGAATCCCTTCTGTTCTGATTCCCCTTTATCTGGGTCTCTCTTATGACTCTTATTCCTTTTAAAAGTGTATATTAGACTCTAAGTCTCCTCGGGAAAGAGTCTTTGTTAACAAGTCCATGAATTCATTTCCTCAGAAAATATTTAAGGAATACTTATGTGGGGAAGGGACTTTGGGTAGACAGAAAATTGTGTTCCAAGCAGGAGAGTGTTGACATGATAGTGCAGAGAGAAGGGAGATACCAAGACGACCTATTACAAGAGGCGTTTTACGAAGATTCATAAACAACAATAGTCAAATGCAGTAAGGAAGGCAAATGGGGAGGGCAGGTATAGACCCAAAGACTACTTTGTCAATTCAGGTGCAAGGTAATGAGGTAAAAGACTTCGTGACCCACAATGAAATACCACTTCACACCCATTAAGAAGGCTATTATCAAAAAAAAATATTGAAAATAACAAGCAATGGTGAGCATGTAGAGAATTATAACCCTAGTGCATTGCTGGTGAGAACGTAAAATATTGCAGCCACAGTGGAAAATAGTCGGGCTGTTCTTCAAAAAGTTAAACACAGAATTTCCACATGACCCAGCAATTCCGCTCCTAGGTATACATGAAAAGAATTGAAAACAAGGACTCAGATACTTGTACACCAATGTTCACAGCAGCATTACTCACAATAACCAAATGGTGAAAACAAACTAAACGTCCATGAGTAGATCAATGGATTTTTAAAAATCTAGTCTATGCATACAATGGAATTAAGCCATAAAGAAATAAAATTTTGATAAATGCTATACCATAGACGAAGCTTAAAAACATTATGCTGTTAAATAAGGCAGACACAAAAGGACAAATATTGTATGGTTCCACTTATATAAGCGACCTAGAATAGGTAGATTCATAGAGACAGATAGGAAAATAGAAGTTACTAGGGGCTGAAGGGAAGGGGAAAGGGGTGTTGTGCAATAGGTGCAGAGTTTCAGTTTGGGAAGATGAAAAAGCTCTGGAGATGGATAGTGGTGATGGTTGCATAACATTGTAAATGTACTCAACGCCATTGAATTTTACACTTAAAAATGATTTAAATGGTAAATTTTATGTTATGTATATTTTGCTACAATAAACAATTTTGGCCCTTGTCTGTCTCCTGGGAAATAACCTCTTTGGGGCTGGATATTCCAAAATCATAGAAGTTATTTCCCAGGAGCCAGACAAGGGCCAAACTTTCTTTGAAATGTACAGGGTTTGGACAACCCAGACCTGCTGAGTTAATCCTTTACTGCACAGAGGGTACAGTTGGAAGCCCAGGGAAAGTTAGATTTTGTCTAGATCTATTGCAAAAATCCAGATGAGAGATAATAGTGGTTTGAGCCAGGGTGGTAATGGTGAGAGGCAGGCAGATCTCGGCTATAGTCTGCTGGTGTAGAGCCATCAGGGTTTCTTACTGGACTGGGTATGGACTGTGAGGAAAGAGAGTAAGGGATAACTCCAAGTCTTTGGACCCAAGCAGTTAGAGACATGGGGAAGGCCTAGAAGGAGCAGGTGTCGAGCAGCAGCAAGGGGAAAGACAAGTCTGACTTGGACATGTTAAGTTAGCATCATTTCACATCCCAGTGGAGATGGCCAGTTAACAGTTGGACTTACAGGTGAGAAGAAGTTGGAGCTGGAGATAAATATATAGGGAGTCATCCATCCATGGGTTGAGTAAAGGGAATGAAGAGAAAATATCCAAGTACTGGGTCCTGGGTCCCATCAATGTTGAGAAAGAATGAGTAACAGAGATTTAAAAGGAGCCCCCAGTGAGGCAGCAGGGAAACCAAGATCGAACGCTGAGCTAGAAGTCAAGGTAAGAGGTTTCCAACAAGCAAATGGTCAACTGTGTCAAATGCCTATGGGTAGGTCAAAGAGGAGATCTTTGAATCTATCAATGAATCTGGCAATTAGATGTCACTGGAGACCTCGGCAAGAGCAGTTTTAGGGGTAGTAGACATAAAAATCTGTTTGGAGTTGGTTAAAGACAAAATAAAAACAGGAGTAGAGACAGTGGCAATTGACGGCTGTTGTCCTTGTCACGTTCTTCTCCCCACCGTGCCGTGGTGCCACCAACTGCCCCTGCCTGGACTTCTGTAACCTTCAGCCTGTAATGAATGCTGTCTATACATGCTGGCCTCGGCAGTGGGTGGTTCTAGGGAAGCCACGCTTCCTTTTGCTAGTCTGCCCCTAACTTCCCCTATGACGCTATGTAAAGTCCACTGTATGTGTGTAACAGACTTCACTGAAGTGTGTGAGTTAACCAGGGAATAATTAAGCCTGGACATCAAACACAACTATTCCCAGCGTCCAAAGGGAAAAGCAATTAAAACTTAAAATCTCCATAAGGGACCCCCTCGTGAGTACACCTCAATTTCTAATCTCTCTTCCCCATCTCAAGATTTCCCCTCCTTCTGCCAGCAAGCTGTCACAGGTTGGTCTTACCCTAAGATTATTCCGCACCACCAGTACAGCAATTTTTGAGATGCGGTAATTCCCTGCAATACAACTTGTAGAGTCTTTGTCATTTAGTCAAGAATAACACCATGGAGGGCAATGTGTAGTCACATTGCTCCAGATTTATAGCTTCATAGCTGAGCCATTCCAGGCTTTAAAGCAATAGTTCTCAAAGGTTAGAATGCCTAAGGGTTATCCTGGGACTTGGCGTCAATGCGTATTCCTGAGCCCCAGCCCCAGAAATTCTCATTCAGTGGATTTTAGGTGAGGCCTAGGAACCTGTTTTTTTTTTTTTTTTTTTTAAATACACTCAAGCAACTCTTATACAAGTGGTCTTCTGACTTCCCCAGTTAGGGGTCTGCAGTCTTCAAAAGTTCATTTTGCAATCTGTGGTGCTAAGTTTCTTCATTCTGGGTGACACCCCATTCAAGCTTGTTGGTCCTGCAGGACCCCATACAAGAGATGAAAGGGAAAGGGCTGGGGGTGTGGTCCACAGAGGCACCTCTTCCCTCCCCACCCAGAGACCATATGTTCATGCACACAGAATGGAAATGTAACTTGAATCAAGCTACTGATGAAGCTTGATCAAGCTACTGGATCTGGTTTTTCAGCTGAGGTCAAAATAAATGCATTTCCCTGTCTCCAGGGCTGACTCAGTTTTGTAGGTCAGTCATTTGGCAAGCCCTACCGACCACAAGGTGAAATAAGATAATGCCCTCCCGGACCCAAACATCAGTTAGATGATATGCAGGACTCAAACTTGGTTATTTGCTGATGCGACACTTGGCCTCTCACTGCTATTGGGTTAGTGGTCAAATGGCATCATTGTGGCCTCTCCTTGAAGAATATTTACCTACCAATGATCCTCCTAATACCACTTCCTATAACCTCACCTTCCTCCTCCCAGGAAGCATTTTATCTTGTACCTCTTCCATGGCTTCTCCATTACATCAGTGACCACTGACAGCGAAGCAAAGTGACTTCTTTGAAAGATGGGGAAGCCCATCCATCCTCAGACACAAGGACAACCTCAGCTCCTGCCAGAGCAGCTTTTGGCCTTCTTGTAACGTCGGGCTGAAGAAATATTTTCTTAGGGAAGATTTCTACCTTTTTAATTTTGTAGCAGCAGAATGCTTTTCTCTCTCAAATCTACAAAAAAAAAAAAAAACCCATACACTTGAACAATAACCAGATAAAAGGAATTTTTATGGTTGAAGCAGTTTTTGGTGCTCAGAGCCCAGCCGGCTCTGCCTTCACCAGCCCTGGGCGGTGCTCCAAGTGTAAAGGGTTGAGAAGTCCCATCCCACGCGATAGGTGCAGGTTCACAACCTGAATTTTCCCAGCCTCCTGTATTATCTCAGCACAATGAATCCACCTGGGTCCCCATGTTCTACCTGGATGAGAAACCTTACACATCTGTGAAGCCCCGCACCTTCCAGTTGACTGCAAACTCCTAAGATTGGACCCAACCCCTGATGTAGACTCAGTGCTCAACGACAGGGCCCACAGCTCACCTCCTAGATCTGGGACATCTTCTTCCTGGGACCCACACCACCTCTCTCTTGCACCTGCCCCAAGGATTGTGCTCTCTGGCTTGTCAGAAATCTGACTCAGATCCCACCCCCTCTTCGTTTTTGTGTTTTTTAGGAAAGAATTTTTTCCCGTTTTATTGAGAAATAATTGATACACATCACTGTTTAAGTCTAAGGTGTATAGCACACAGTTTGATTTACATATATTGTGAAATGATTACCACAATAGGTTCAACTAACATCATCTTCTCATACAGATACAGTAAAAAGAAAAGAAAGGAAAAAGGAAAAAGAATTTCTCCTTGTGATGAGAACTCATAGGATCTACTCTCCTAACAACTCTCCCGTAGATCACACAGCAGTGTGACCTATAGTCGTCATGTGTACGTTACATCCACAGTACTCATTTATCTTATAACTGGAAGGGTATACCTTTAGACCATCTTCCTCCAATTCCCACCACCCCTAGCCTCTGGTAACTACAAGTTTGACTTCTTTTTCTAAGCGTTTAAATTTTTTTTTTAAGATTCCACGTATAAGTGAGATCACATATTATGTGTCTTTCTGTCTGACTTATTTCACTTGGCATAATTCCTTCAAGGTCCATCCATGTTGTTACAAATGGTAGGTAGGATTTCCTGGGTTTTTTATGGCTAAATAATATTCCATTCTGTGTGTGTGTGTGTGTGTGTGTGTGTGTGTGCATTGCAACTTCTTTATTCGTTTGTCCATTGATGGACATTTAGCTCGTTTCCATGTCTTGGCTATCACAAATAATGTTGCTATGAACATGGGGTGCAGATATCTTTTTGAGCTCGTGTTGTGTTTTCATTTCCTTTGGATATATTCCCAGAAATGGAATGGCTGGATCATATGGTAGATCTCTTTTTAATTTTTTGAGAAACCTCCATACTGATTCTCATAGTGACTGTGCCAAGTTACAATTCCATCAATAGTGCACAAGGGCTCCCTTTTCTCCCCACCTTCACCAGTATTTGTTATCACTTGTCTTTCTGACGATCCACCCGTTCATCTTGACCCACTGTATTCTCCTCTTCCCCATCTTCATTTCTTAGACTTATATTTTTCTTTTCCTTATCTTGGTACTTCAGAGCTTTGCCCAAGCAGCCATTTCATAAGTTAGTAAAAGGAATTGATGCTAAAGTTTGTCTGCAAATAGTGGTAAAATAGGACACTGGGGAGAAGAAAACAAAGCTGCATAAAAAAAGGCCAGGAATCTCCACCAAACATGCAGAATTATTATAAATGCCAAGATTTCCTTCCTATGACATACACCCAAGCAGAAAGAGAGTAGTAAAAGGGGTCAGGATTTTTTTCTTAGAGTTTGTCTTTTATATGCACCTGAATAAACAAGAGTATTTATAATTTCATAAATTTTAAAGTGTAAAGACCCAAGCCTTTTCTTTAAACAGCAAACAGATGTAATGTTACAAAGTAATAATAGAGTAACTCTCATCTTAGGGTTTTTTGAAGTATTTGGTGCACGCACAAAATACTAAAATGTATACTTAAAGTAAAAAAAGGTTCTGCATGCCTGAGATTCCTCCATCTTCAATTTCCAATTACTTACTTTATGATACTAAGCAAGTCCAAATAAGACAGAACATCTATTTATTCAAACCAGTGAAATGTGGAAGAAAAAAATCTGTGTGTTCCATATAGGCATGTGCTAGGTAATACATTTTTTTAAAATACCTACAAAATTTGGTGACATATCATCAATGTGAATTGAGAACCTAAATTTGCTAATAGAAGACATCTTCAACTAATATAAAATATCTAGGATGCTAAATATTGATGTCAGTGAACCTAGGTCATGATTATCCTTTAAAATAGTGCCCCCAGGGCTTCCCTGGTGGCGCAGTGGTTGAGAGTCCGCCTGCCGATGCAGGGGACACGGGTTCGTGCCCCGGTCCAGGAAGATCCCACATGCCGCGGAGCGGCTGGGCCCGTGAGCCATGGCCGCTGAGCCTGCGTGTCTGGAGCCTGTGCTCCGCAACGGGAGAGGCCACAACAGTGAGAGGCCCGTGTACCCCCAAAAAATAAATAAATAAAAATAAAATAGTGCCCCCAGAAACAGCTGAACCATACTTTTGAACTCTCCTAAGACACTTTAGATGCAGCAATCATTCCGATACCTAAATAATGGCCTCAGAATATGTCAAAACGTATAATAGTGACCATAGACAGCATAGGAGGGCCAGGGATGCAGCTGGGCCTCAGATATAAATGGGGTCAGAAATGTGAATGCTGCCAGGTGTCCCAAATGGCTTATCTCCTTGTGTGGGTTTCATTCTCTTCTGCCATATACCATCTTCTTCCACATAGCAGCAGGCATGACCTCCTCCATCCCCATCTCTAGAGAGAGCATGGGACCCCATGTCTCAATTCTCAGCTCTAAAATCCCAGGGAAGATCAGCTGAGTCAGGTATTCATCCCCAGACTAAACACTAGGGGAAAAGGCCTGTATAAAGACCCCTCCAGGAGCTCCCCCAGAACCAGGAATGGAAGAAGCGTCTCCCAGGTAGTCCTGTTCTTGGCCACAGATGTCAAAACAGTCCCTAAATGTTTATGGTCTATTTGGTGCGACAATATGTAGAAACACACATAGAATAATGAAATACAAAAAACAAGAAATACAGGAGCTATCCAAGGACAATACACGATCTCTTATCAAAAAGCTGTCATAGGAACCTTGAAAACATTATGCCAAGTGAAAGGAGACATTCACAAAAGAGTAGGTAGTGTATCATTCCATTTGTATGAACTGTCCAGAATTGGGAACTATATAGAGACAGGATGTGGATTAGTGGTTGTCTGGAGCTGGGCTGGGATGCCGGAGACAAGGCTGGGGAAAATGGGGAGTCATTGTTAAAAGGTACAGGGTTCTTTGGGGGATGATGAAAATGTTCTAAAATGATTTTCAGTGATGATTTCACAACTCTGTGAATATACTAAAAGCCGCTGAATTGTACACTTTAAATGGGTAAATGGTACGGTACGTGAATTTATCTCTTTAAGCTATTTAAATAAGAAAAAAAGATAACACAAAAAGAAAATGTTCTACCTTAAAATAGTAAAATCTTTGTTTTAAAAATGTGAAACTTTAAGCAAAATGGTAAGGTGTTAATAATGTTAACAAAGAAAATAATTTAAAAACTAAAATATATTTATAAACAAAATAAAGATCTATGCTGTAGGAAAGAAGGTAACTAAAATATTCATTTTAAAATGAGTAAATGTTAGGGTGGTAAGTCTGAAGATGAAAACTAAATTTGAAATAAATTTGAAATCTGACCTTTCATTTTTACATGTTGCTCAAAGTAACAATTAGCAAACAGCATAGGTTTTTAACCTTCAGTTTCCTACCCACATGCAGTTAACTTTCTGGCACACGCTCTGATTACGCTTCTGAATGAGTGAAAATGAGAGTGTAATTTGGAGAAAAGGGAAGAGAAAGGAACTAAGATTTAAAAAAAATCATACTCTACAAGAACTTAAAATATAAAAGCATTAGTAACTTCACAAAACCATCGAACACCTAATTCCACTTGTGAAAAAAATTGCAGACTCTTAGTCATTCTTTTTTTTTCTTTTCTTTTGTGGTACGCGGGCCTCTCACTGTTGTGGCCTCTCCCGTTGCGGAGCACAGGCTCCGAACACGCAGGCTCAGCGGCCACGGCTCACGGGCCCAGCCGCTCCGCGGCATGTGGGATCTTCCCGGACCGGGGTTACGAACCCATGTCCCCTGCAACGGCAGGCGGACTGTCGACCACTGCACCACCAGGGAAGCCCCTCTCAGTCATTCTTTAAGGAGCACTAGCAGGACCCAGAGGTCATTCGTTGCCCCCTGCCAAGCTGAGAATGAAACTCCTCCACTTGGTGAAATTCCCTGGTGTTTGTATTTCTCAGTTCGTAAAGCAAGTTTTCAGCCATTTCCTTTCCCATGATCCTTCCCTCAGCCAACTGACAAAGGCAGAGCAGATATAATTTGTTCCACTGTAGAGATGAATTAATGAAGGTTGAGCAAGGGGCACTGCTGCAGAGAAGGAGCAGGGTCCAGGAAGAGGGCGTTAACTCTTCAGTGGCTAGATAGTATGAAGAGATGGAAATTTCTGGGGAAGGTCCAAGGTGGAGGGGTTGAGAGGTTGGGCCAATGACTACCTATTGTATGTCATGATTTTAATAACCAGTATAGCCAGCATTATGGTGGGTTCCTGTTGAATACCAGCCCCATTTCCATGGAGTATAGACTGAAAACACCTAAGAGCAATAGTGAATGTTAAGACCTTCTGAGGCTATGTACAGTTGGAAAATAGAAGAACCTAGCTTTCCAGGAGCCTGAAATGTATGAAGGCGTTAAGAAATGTTTGTGTCCACTATTACTACTAATCAGCAGCATTTATTGTATGGAGAAGGGAAAAGGCTTCAAAAATTAGGGGGAGGGGCAAGATAGGGGAGGGGATTAAGAGATACAAACTACTATCTATAAAATAAATAAGATATGAGGATGTAATATACAGCATAGGGAATATAGTCGACGTTCTATAATAACTTTAAATGAAGCTGTAAAAATATTGAATCACTATGTTGTAGACTTGAAACTAATATAATATTGTAAATCAACTATAATTTTAAAAGTTGAAATAAATAAATAATAAAAGGTGGCCATCTACATCTACCTGACACCATCAAATCAGCCAAGACAAAGTTATTGGAGATTCTTGACGGAGTTAATCACTCTTGTACAGCAAACGACTAATCAATCGAGAATCGTATGACTTTTGACACATAGAATAGCAGAGGAGAGCTCAGCCTCTGGAGTTAGATTGTCTAGGTTCAAACCACGGCCCAATCTGTTACCAGCTGTGCTTCACTTTCCTCATCTATAAAATGGGGATCTTATTATCCATCTCAAAGGATTTTTCTGAGAATTAAATGAGCAAGTGCATGTTAAATGCCTAAGACCCAGTAGGTGCTCAATAAACATGAGCTATTATTATTAACTACAAGGGAAAATCCACCAGAACTGAGGAATTTCTGGACAGAGAGGGGAAAAACGGGGAATGATGATAATAACCCAGATTATCTGGAGATAAAAATTCTAATTACTTGTCTGCCTGAAATGAAGCTATTTTCATCTCTAATACTGATCTCTTTTTCTTCTGTACCTCTTCTATATCTCCTGAGGGCCACAGAGGAATTGTTGAATATCCAGGAAACCAGATGATTCGGCATTTTCTCTAACTCATAAGATGAGGTGATTTCCAAAATTTACTCTCAGATTTGTTGATGTAATGGATATGTTCTACTTGTTACTAAATAGAGAAAAGCTCCTAAAGGAGACCTTAGAGGCAAGTAGCATTATTTTTATTTTATTTTATTTTATTTTTTGCAAGTAGCATTTTTGACATTAGAAGCAAGGTAGGAGGATTATGTGATGGATGTGGCTGGATGCTATCATCCCTTACAAATGCATGGATGCTTTTTTATGAGGCAAAACTGTTCCAAATGAATAAATGAAAAAGCCTTTTTAAGACTGTTGAAGATGATATGCCCAATGGATAATGTTTTAAAACGTATGTTGGATTACCTGCCAAAAACTAAACTCTAAAGTAAAACAGACATTCTAAATTCTAAACGAGAGCATACCTGGTGTTTACTAGGAGAGAAGGATTCTTGACGTGAGTTAGGCCTTGGCCACAGACACAGTCTGGCAGGGCTCAGCTCATGGGACCAGATGAAAACCACACACCCAACCCTTCCTCTTATAGTACTTTCCCTCTTTTGTTCTTGCTAAAGGAATCTAATGGAACCATGAAGAGATAATGCAAGAAAAAAAAAAAAAAAGGCCTAACTGATGTTGAAAGATATTTCCATCCCTGACTGTTTGCAGGGACTTGTTTTGATCACTAAAGTGTTCATTCCTGCTCAGTCCTGCCCTGGTGACCGGGGAAAAATCTCTCTCCAAACTCAGGATAACCCAGGTATTTCCTCCCAGATTTACGCAAATATGGAGAAGATCCCCTGATGGAATAGAAGTTAAATCTAACAAGCTTTAAGGCGGTGTGTCTCAAAGTGCTCTCAAGAAGCGCTGGGGGCACTATTAGGGCCTTTCTCTATATATATCACATGTATTATTGAAGGTCATTCCAGCTGCGTTAACAAACTCCAAAATGAGTAATGGCTCTAACACAATAAAAGTTTATTTCTCTCTCACATAAAGTCCAAATGGGAGTTACTGATTGGACACAGCCTCCTTCATCTTGTGCTTCTGACTATCTCCAATACATGGCTTTCAAATTTTCCTAGCTTGTCTACATCAAACCAAAGAAATGGGAAATAACACAGAGGAGTTCTCATTAGACATTTTTATGGGTCAAGTCATTTCTGCTCACATTCCATTGGCAAGAACTTGGTCATACAGGCAGAACATTACTACATAAGATGCA
Source organism: Phocoena phocoena (assembly GCF_963924675.1). Classification (NCBI taxonomy): domain Eukaryota; kingdom Metazoa; phylum Chordata; class Mammalia; order Artiodactyla; family Phocoenidae; genus Phocoena; species Phocoena phocoena. The sequence goes on from NC_089231.1 coordinate 22,856,945, forward strand.
ACGAAATATGGCCTCGCTGTAGGCACCAGGAAGAAAAGGAAACAGTTTGGGTGAATAATAACCAGGTAGTTTCTGTGTATAGATTATGTCATTGACCCTTCTTATTCATCCCTCCTTGTATCCATGGCCTTTCCATGAAACCTTGCAGTGTCCTCAAACTGTGTGCTGGCATATTTCCCTTTCTCTTGCCTTTGGATATGGTCGTAAGACTTGCTTTGGTCAGTAGAATGAGGCAGAAGTGACAGTGTGCCCATTCTGAACCTTAGCCTCAAGAAGCCTTATATGCGTTCATTTGCTCCTTTCACCTCTATCAACACCATGAAGAGCCTACCTAGGCTCACCTGCTAGTCCCAGAAAAAGGGTGAGAGATGTGGAGTGGAGCCAAGTCACTCTGGTTTAGCCCAACCCAGATCAAACTCACCCTTAGCCAACCCTCAGGTCCATGAGAATAATTACTGTTAACCACTGAGTTTGGGGATGCTTTGTTATGCAGCAGATTTTGGCAATGATGAACTGTTACAATCTGCTATGTCACCTCTCAACAAATGCTTTGTTAAACTCTGAAACAGACATCTACAACACAGTTTCACTATAGATATCACAAATAAGCTGGTAACTCTTCCCTTCAAGTCCCATTTTAAAAGCATATATTATGGCCCCAGATTAAATTAAAATCATTTGAACTTAATTTTAGATTACCTAACAAACCTTTGGTCTATACCACATTGGAATGAAAATGTCTGTTTTAAATGCATCAGTACTTATATTGACCATTCATGATTTGGTGGGAGGAACTAATGCATTGTTGCTACTTATGATACTGAATAATATGGTTATATTTAACATCATTTTAATCCATAGTCCTATATACTTGATAAAGAAAAATTTTATAAGGGTAATAATAAAGATAAGAATATTATTCTTAAAGCTCCAAAAATACACTTTAACTTTGGTTCCTATGGATCAAGTTGGACATGTCTATTTTGGTTATCCATCATAAGCCCAGCACTAGAACAATACCTGACATGTGGTAGGTTCAGTCAGTATGCCAAAGTAATGAGCATCATTTATCTATGAGCCCTGGTGCTTGAGGAATCATGAATATCTATATAATATCTATATGTTGCATATACAAACAAATATTTGCAATATGTACATGTTGCATTTACAAATATCTCATTCACTTTCAGTTTATTTCATAGAGTTTTTTTTTTTGGCGGTACGCGGGCCTCTCACTGCCGCGGCCCCTCCCACCGCAGAGCACAGGCTCCGGATGCACAGGCTCAGCGGCCATGGCTCACGGGCCCAGCTGCTCAGCGGCACATGGGATCCTCCCGGACCGGGGTACGAACCTGCATCCCCTGCATCGGCAGGCGGACTATCAACCACTGCGCCATCAGGGAAGCCCCATAGAGATTTTATTTCACTTCAGTTCCTGAAAATCCTTGGAGATTCCTAGCCCAGATAATAAAAGATACCTAGATAAGTAAATTTTTAAATATACAATAAATTCTTGTCAGCCTTGAATTGATTCAAATGACTTTAAGAATATTTCCATTGATATGATGATCATAACTGCCATTTCACTTTCATACGTTATTTATCCATGCAGTTAAGAAATGAATAAAACACCAGTTAAGAAATTAAGTTGCAATGTCTTGCCTCTGGAGATTTCATAAATTATCATGGCCATGTTTCCTTCTGAAATAACTAAAAGTTTATGTCCCTGAGGGATTGATAGTTTACAAGGAAAGTAACACAAGCTTTGGCGGCATCTAGCTTTTTTTTTCTGATTATAAAAGTAAAACCCATTTATAGAAAATCTGGGGGAAAACCATCATAACGAAGTACATAGAAAATTGGATTAAAATACTGAACAAAGAATATCTCCACTCTAATTCAAAATCCCTTGAAACAGGAGAAATATACTCTTTCAAAGGAATAAACACATACAGTGCTAGAAAACCAAAAGGCATGGCATTAAGAGATTAGATAAGAAATCCTGCAAAGTAGAAAGCATAAAGATCAGACTGGCAGAGAAGTCCACATCCAAACGTGCAGGTCAGGAGAAGGATGCTGTAGAAATCAGAAAATTCCAGAGGCCAAACCCGCTCAACGTCCATGAATTCCAAGAGCAAGAAGAGACATGGGGATTAATTCTCAAACTGTTTTTAGGACAACAAGGCTGAGCCGTGGCCAGTGAATCTGGGATGGACTCTTGGAGCCAGCGTTGCAGGTAAAGGGAGAGAAACAGATCTGCAAATATCCCTGGAAGACCGCAAGAAATGCAGTAGGAAGAACAAGAAGCAGAGAGCGGCATATTCCAGTAGCGGTTTTCTTGCTAAATCCATGCAAACAGCTCTGTGAATTGGCTCTTCTGACTCTGAAAGATGCCCACAGTATCCTGCAGCTAGTGAAGCAGGGTGGCGCCTCCAGCAATTCAACGAGTCCTCTTCCCAGGGACAATAGCTTCTCCACCCAGAAGACAGGCTAGTCACAGACCACGTCCACTCAAATATGAAAGATTGACCATCGTATCAGTCAGCATCCAGTTAGGAAGCAGAAATCATACCACTGCTTTGAACAGAGAATCCGATATGAAGAATTGCTAAATAAATAGAAACAACTGGTAAAGGTAACTGCAAGGGTAAAAAGAGATGCTGACCCAAACGTCCATCCGTGGAAGAATGGACAAACAAAATTTGCTATGGACAAACAATGGAATAGTGTTTGTCCTTAAAAAGGAAGGAAATTCTGGCACTTACCACAACTTGGATGAAACTTCAGGACATTATGCTAAAATAGGCAATAACAAAAGGAGAAACACTGTATGATTCCTCTTATATGAAGTACCTAAAGTAGCCAAATTCTCACAGATGGAAAGTAGAATGGTGGTTGCCAAGGGCTGGGGCTGCGGGGGTGGGCGGGAGGCAGGGAAGGAGTAGGGAGTTATTTTTAATGGGTACAAAGTTTCAGTCTTACAACATGAAAAGAGTTCTGGAGATTGGTTGCACGGGACAACGTGGATGTACTTAACATTACTGAACTGTACATTTTTAAATGGTTAAGATGGTAAATCTTATGTATGTATGTTTTACCCCAATTTTTAATTAAAAAAAAAAAGTTTCAATGTTTTCAGAGAACTCTAAGGTATCATGGAAGTACCTAGTACAGGAAACAGCTATTATCCCTAGGGCTTGAGGGAACAAAAGGAAGAGGTTGGGATTATTAACATTCAGGAACTTAAAGGAGGGCTCCGAGGGCCTGGGACCCATAACCCAGAGGATGGATCAACAGATGGCTGGTTGCTGGCACATCAGAAACGGGGCATTTTGTAAGTGGTGGAAAACTGCCAAGTGGCTTTAGCTGGAGGCACTGCTGCCAGGTGGGGTGAAGAAACCTGGAGCAACTCTCACACGTCGAGGAAGCAACAGGCAGGAGCAAGTCCTTTTTTTCTCCCTCCAGCCTCCCTCCCCATCTCCCTCTCACAACCCCGGATGGCACAGCCCAACCCGGAGCCAGCTGGAAAAGCAGAGGCGTGGTTTGAAGAGTGCCAGCTCCAGCATCACAAAGCCAAATAGCAAAGAGTAGATTAATTTGAAGCTGAGAGACAAGAGCTTAACAGCTGATGGAAACATTAAAGAATAACCACAGTGTAGGGGAGGGAAACCATACATCTACCCTCTTAGGTTCTGTGCCTGGGACCTTTGAATTCAACTGAAAGAAGACATTAACAGGAGAAAAGGCATACAAATTCTTTGACATTAATATTTTCATTTTTACACGCACAGAGGCCTTCACAGAAAATAAGTGAGGACACAAGGAAGCAGTTAAACTCAGGGTGGGGGTGGGTGGGAGGGGTGTTTGTATTCCATTTTAACAAAGGGCGATAAATTATGGAAAAGTGACAAGACAGAGGAAAACGGTCTTGGGCTTCTTGGGGTGAGAAATTGTGGGAAAGTAAATACATGGGGGAACTAATGGAAGCCAGGGGTTATTTTGGTAAAGTTTGTTTGTGCAGCCCCATCTCAGTGCTAACCGTCTCCAGTGATAAGCGTTGCTCTCCTCCTGGTACAGGATAGGAGAGACGGATCACCTTCACAAAGGGAAGTTTATGTCTTGCTTTTAGGCAGGTAGCGGGTGGGAGCAAAGAGCTGTTTCTACATTTGCAGCTTCTTAATTGCCTTCAGCTGAAAATAATCCTTATGCCAAAGTGGTGTATTTCAGGACAGCATATCCTGATATGATGTTCATATTTCATCAACAAGAAAGAAAGGTACCAAATTCATTTATATTGATATTGAAATTTCCACCATTTTTTAAAGCAATAGGCTACATCTGTACTAAATTTAAGTTCTGCTTAAATGTATCAATGCTCAGATTTTATTAAAAAAACAAAAATATTATTATATTATAAGATATATTACTCAATTTTTTCACCTCTATCTTCATGTTTATCTATATGTGACTATGTTTATCTATAATGCTCAGGAAATAGTCTCTCCAGAAGTTAGTTTCATACTAGTTTTGATACATCCTGTCCCTCTCAATCATTAAAATGTTTTTCTTTCTGTTTTCATTTCCTTATATTTATTGCAATGTCATTGCATATTTCTCATACCATTTTGACATAGAAAATTTTTCTCTAGTAGTTTTTAAAATATTCTTAATCCTTTTTAAAGTCAATAGCTAAATTTAGATCCTTTTAGGTTTCTTATAACCTTTTGCATACATCAGTTCATACTAAATAGCAATCAGTGTACAAATTCAATATTTACTTCTTTTTCTGCCAGTCTGTGATTCACTCTATTTGAGAATCTTCTGCTGTTCTGCCTAACTCTTCCAATGCATCTTGTGTCATATCTAAATTAAATCTAATTGATTTCACAACATTTCCCAACCATGTTATTGGAGGGTGGTTGCCAATCAAATTTGATATGCATTTCTTCAAAATATGCCATTTTTACACTGGTCCAGAGATTATTATACCTAATCTCTGAATTGTTCCCCAAAAATGTGATTGCAATTGGCACAGCTGAGGCCACATCTCCTAGTAACAAATTCACAGTTAGAATTTAGTTAGGCACAAAGAATGGTTCTGGATATTTCAGACAGAAGTCTAGCTTGTGCATCTTTTTCTTTACGAACCATGTCAGTGCCATTGCCCTAGGCTGCCCTCCTTTGTCTTTTAAATTAATGCTGAATGTCTGAAGAATATTTTTCAGTTCTTCAATAATTTTTTTAAAATGTAGTTTTTGCAACATGTGTAAAATCAACGAAATACTCATTTCAACAACCTCCTTGTTTTTGTCTTCTGGTTCAATGATGTGTACAATAAATTTTAGTTGTTTAACACAACTTTTATCCCTGCCACAATCTGATCAAATTGACTTTGAAGGTTACATGGTTTTAAAATTTCTTGTATGATATTTTGTGCCGCTTAATTACCTATTAAATCAATAATGATACATTGAATTCTCCATCCTAGGTAGTGATAATTTGCTTCATAATTTATTTTCCATCTCACATGCTTGGCCATTCTAAGCATTCAATTTTGAAATGATTTCTGCTGAACGTAGAAATTATTTTTCAGTAAATACTGCACCACAGAAGTCCTCATTATGCTTTCTTTTTAAGAGCATCACACCCATGTTCTCTAGCTCTGTCAATGCTCTGCATTTACTTGTCTTTGTGGAATACTATCAACCGTTTGCTATTTATTCAGCCTTTTTGTTCCCATCCAGTAATTGCATGTGAGCCTCTTTGTGTGCAAGTGACATTTCATGATCGTAATTAAATCTTCACTCAGGGAAGAATGTGGAGTTGCAGGGATTTCTTCTGATCTGTTCAAGTTATGAATTTAATTAGAACAATTTTCTGACTCATTTTCTTTCATTTTGTATTAATAATTAAATCCTCATTAAATAAAAAATTTGTAATGCCTCTTTCATGTGAGTGAAGTTCAATGCAGATCTGCTTCCTTTTGTTGTTTTCAATCTATAAAAACAGGCACACTGTTTCTTTGAAAATTTTCTTTTTTCAGCTTTTTGCTTTTTTCTGAGCTATCCTTTTATATTGTCAATTTTAATTTCTATACAATCTCAACTGGTATTCATTCTCAATTATCTAGGAACTTCTGCCTCTCAAATCTTCCCTGTACTATGAAATCGTGTTTGTCTCTGATACATAGCCCCAAACCTTTGTGGTTGCCTTTTTTCCTAGTGTACTACCTTTTTTTTTTGCAATTTTACTGTAAAATATTCATAAAATTTACCATTTTAAGTGCTGCAATTCAGTGGCATTAAGTAGATGCATGGTGCTATGCAACCATCACCACTATCCATTTCCAGAACTTTCTCATCATCACAACCTGAAACTCGGCACCTGTCAAACAATAACTTCCCATTCCTCTTTCCGCCTCCAGTCCCTGGCAACCAAAATTCTGCTTTCTGTCTCTATAAATTTAACCATTCTAGATACCTAATATAAGTGGAATCATATAATATTTGTTTTGGGTGTGTGTATGACAGGCTTATTTCACTCAGCATTAATGCCTTCAAAGTTCATCTATGTTGTAACATGCATCAGAATTTCCTTCCTTTTTAAAGGCTGACTAATATGGTAGTGTATATATATGTCTATACAACGTTTTGTTTATCCAGTCATCTGTTGATGGGCATGTGGGTTGTTTCCCCCTTTTGGTTATCGTGAATAATGCTGTTAGGAATATTGATGTGCAAGTATCTATTTACATCTCTGTCTATTTTGTTTTTTTTTTTTTTTTTTTTTTTTTGCGGTATGTGGGCCTCTCACTGTTGTGGCCTCTCCCATTGCGGAGCACCGGCTCTGGACGCACAGGCTCAGCGGCCATGGCTCACGGGCCCAGCCGCTCCGCAGCATGTGGGATCTTCCCGGACTGGGGCACGAACCCGTGTCCCCTGCCTCGGCAGGCAGACTCTCAACCACTGCACCACCAGGGGAACCCTCTCTGTTTTTAATTTTTGGAGTACATACCTAGGTGTGGAATTTCTAGATCATCTGGTAATTCTATGTTGAACTTTTTGAGGAACTCCTGGTTGCTTTTCATACCTACATACTCTTCTACTGCTTTTATAGTGGGTTTGTTTTGAAAGGTGAAGTTCTTCAATCCACATGGAATATTTCTCTGGGTATTATGTATGGGACAGAGCTAACTATATTTTATGTGAATGGATATTCGGTTGTCTCAGGCCCATTTCTTGTATAATTTTTCCCCTGCTTCTTTGAAACTCTAGCTTTATCATATACTAAATTCTCATGTAAACGTGGATCTCTTTCTAGATTTCTGCTCTTTCCATTGAGCCAATCTCCACAGCTGTGTGGGAGCCTACATTGTTCTTTTTTTAAACCATTCTTAGTTCTTCTCACAGATTTTTTTCCCTCTAGATGAACTTTAGACTCAAGTTCGTGAGGTTTAATTAAAAATTTCCAGGGATTTTAACTGAAATTTTATCGATTGATAGTTGAATAGAAGAAATGACATTTTTATAATAGTCAACCCTTGAATACAGAAACTTGGTATTTTCCTCCACTTATTCAGGTCATCCTTTCCATCCTTCACTAAAGACCTACATTCTCTTTAATCTTTTTCTGTTTTGTTGCTATTATAAATGCAACATAAGTATTTCTGTCTTTAAAATCCTCTAGGAAAAGATCTATTTAGGAAGAACAATATTATGCTTTAATCATCTTGTATTTTTAGACATTTAAGCTTTTTAACCTTTTGCTAGTATAATTTAGGAAAAAATATTATGTATTTTTTCTTATAATCTTTAGAATAGATTCTGTATATTTCTGGATCAGAGAGTAGGGACAGTTCTGAGGTTCTTGAGGGCATATTCTTGATACACTGCTTCCCATTGCACTAAAAATTTCAAACTCTTCACCACTGTCTACACAGTCCTCCCTGAAGTGGCTTCTGCCTCTCTCCAACCTCATCTCCTGCCACTTTCTGCTTCGTCCACTTTAGCCCCGCTCTACTGGCCTTCCCTTTGTTTCTTCTTCTTTTTTTTAATTTTTATTTATTTTTTGGATGCATTGAGTTATCGTTGCTGTGTGTGGGCTTTCTCTAGTTGCGGCAAGCAGGGGCTACTCTTTGTTGCAGTGCACGGCCTTCTCACTGCAGTGGCTTCTCTTGTTGTGGAGCACAGGCTCTAGGTGCACAGGCTTCAGTAGCTGTGGTTCGCAGGTTCTAGAGCACAGGCTCAGTAGTTGTGGCACACAGGCTTAGTTGCCCCACGGCATGTGGGATCTTCCTGGACCAGGGATCGAACCCACGTCCCCTGCATTGGCAGGCGGATTCTTAACCACTGTGCCACCAGAGAAGTCTCTTTCCCTTTGTTTCTAAAACACACCAAACTTATTACCTAACACAACCAAATCTCATCTTATATTCACGTAAACCCTCCATCTTGCAGCTGCAGCTTCTGGAACACAGGGTCTCCAAGATTCCATCAGAGAGGAGAGGGGGCTGGAGGAGGCAAACTTGTTCTTAATTACATTGGCCAAGAAGCCAGGTATGTCACATCTGCTCACAATCCACTGATCGAAACTAGTCATATGACCCAGCTTCACTGCAAGGAAGGCTTGAAAGAGTCAAGGAAGACATGGAACATTGGGCGAGCACTGTCTTGTCTCTGCCATGATGGCCTCCCATTTGCCTTAGCCTTTCTCTCATTTCTCTGCAAGTTGAATATTCTTTTATATAGCTATTAGTATCACATTTTCATGAATTGCTTGGGCATGTCCTTTCCCCGATTATCTATAAAAATTCTCGCTATTTTCTTATTTGCTCATTTGAGCTATTTAAATATTAAGGCTATTTTAGACTTTCTCAATGATTCTATTTGTCACTTCTTCCAAATATTTTTTCTGTGTTTGACCTGCATTTTAACTTTTTGCATTTTGCAGCTGTGGAAATTTTTTTACTTTAAAATAATAATTTATTTTCTATTCATTACATTTAACTAATAATCAAATCTATTATTTTCCTTTTTAAATGTTTCTGTTGCTTTTAAACATGAAAAGCCCTTTCCTACCTAACTACCACACATTTGCCTATATCTTCTTATTTTTATGGTTTGACTTTTTACATTTAACTCTTCAATAAAAAAAATACAAAATATTGCTAGCACCTGAAAAAAACAATGAGGTACTCCCCAATAAACTTAAAATAATGGATCACATAATGGGTCAGAACACAGATATGCATCATTACCTTAGATAAATTGGCTACCAAGCTGAAGCTTTATTTTAACATTTGGGGGGATGGTAGAGGCTAGAAGAGGGAATACCAAAGAGATGCAGACCAAGGAGGGATGTCATGATCACATCTGGGTGGCAGATACGTCACTTTGGTGGAAAGAGACACATCTGGCTATCACCAGCCACTTAACCTCCAACTTTCTTTCCAGTTCTGATTCTAAGTTCTCAATGTTCACTACTGATTATGACTTGTCTTCCCACGCTGCTTGCCTACAGGGAAAAATTACACTAACTAAAGAACACAAATATCTAGGCTGCCTGTGTCACAAGAGTGAAGTGACATTCTAGTTTATATACCACTCTCTTTGTGTGTTTAGAAAAAGTCAGTTCCCAGGAACCTGAGTACTTTGCTTATGCTCAGGTTGAATTTTAGAGCCAGAAGCCAGCTCAGAACCTTGAACACAGTGATGACACCCAAGTGTCATCCATTGGACTTGCCTGGAAATCCCCATCTTGCCCAGGTGGTCCCTCTATACAGCTCAATGCTTGATTGCTTCCAAGACCAATGAGCTTCATGAATCATTTGTGTCGTCCTTGCAAAGTACTAACCTTCTCCAAATTATTTAAGTTTTAGTATTTGTATTACCAAAGTGAACACATAGGTTATATTTAAAGTCTAAATCAAGGGCCAGTGGGCAAATGGGCCAAATCCAGTCCATTGCCTGTGTTTAAAAACAAAGTTTTGTTGAAACATGGCCATGATCATTCGTTTACATATTGTCTATGGTGGCTTTTACTCCACAACAGCAGAGTGAGTCATTGTAACAAAGACCATATGGCCTGCAAAACTTAAAACACTTCTTATCGGGCTCTTTACAAAATAAGTTTGCTGCTCCCTTGCTTAGAAGGTGGCAGAGCAATAAGATGAAAGGAACCTGGATCCCCAGATGAGCTGGTAGAGTAGAGACAGCCCAGCCAGCCAGTATGTCTCATCTTCAACTGGACATCAGAAGGAAACACACTTCTATCTTGCCTGTGCCCCCTAGATTTTCATGGTATCAGAATTAACTACAATGCACCATAATTAACCATCAGGTAACAAATCAGTTTGATAATGGATATATATTAGTGAGGTTAGGCTAGGTTATGTTGCACTAATAATAACCCTTAAAATCTTAGGTGCTTATAAGATATGTTTATTTCTCATTCATGCTATATGTCCATTCACAGTGAGTGAGCTGCTAGTCTGCCCTACATCTTCTCACTCCAGGACACAAGCTGAAGGAGGCTCTGTCACTCAAACCATCATTCAAACCATCACTGTTACCCTGGCAGGGGAAGAGATACAGAAATTGTGAACTGTCTCTTAAAGTTTCCACCCAGAAGTCACATCCATCGCTTCTGCCCACGTGCTATTGACCAAAATAAGAGATGGGCTGTAACAGAGGCCTGCCCCCCTATCTCTTCCATCACCTGAGTTTCCCTGGAGCCACAGTGCAAGTCCCAGCAAGCTGACAGCTTCCCACCTCGAATGCCTGTTTCTCTCTTCTATTCCCAAGGGATTTCCAGGGCTTTCCACACACAAGTGTGATCCAGAAGTACAAGGATGTTAATGCCACAGGGGCAACCTTCAAACATTGGAGGATGGGAGTTGGTGATAAATGCCCCAGTATCCCTTTCCTCTGACAGCACAATGACGAGGCACAATCCACGTGGGGTCCCAAACAATCACCCATAGCTTTTCCCCCATTCCTGTCTCACTTGCCCACTTCCTCACTTTTGTTTCCTGAGGTCACTTCCCAAATATTCTACACTGCACCCAAGCTCTGTCTCAGGGTCCACTTTTACGGAAATTCAATTAAGATATACAATTTCACGACAACGGGGGAAACCAATCTCAACAAGACACCAGGATGACAGCAGCTCTACTGACTTCCATGCTTCCAGGGTCTTCCTAAGCTTAGTTCTGGACATTCACACACCACATGCTCCAGTCACAATGAACTATGCTTTGTCCCCTTGACATGCTGTCACTTTTCTGTCTCCAGGACATCTGTCATGTTCTCTGCCTGGATTACTCTTTCTATCACATTTCTAATATCTGTAGTCCAGATTACTCCTTCATTTAAGACCCAGACTAAATACTGCGGGACTTCCCTGGCGGTCCAGGGGTTAGGACTCCACACTTCCACGGCAGGCGGCCCCGGTTCGATCCCTGGTCTGGGAACTAAGATCCTGCCTGCCCAGCAGCGTGGCCAAAAACTTAAAATCCCATAAACCGCATAGGGCAGCCAAAAAAACAAACCCCAAAACCAAAAAAAAAAAAAACTAAATATTGCTTCTATACTGTTTTGTCTGATCCTGCCCACACATATCCCTACCTCCTGGAACGGGAAATAATCTTTCCCTCCTCTAAACCTAGAAGCCTTTTACACTTCTCACTTCCTACTTTGTGATATAAATAGTTATGTTTTCCCTGCCTTAATCTAGTATAATCTCCTCAATGACAAAAGAATGCTTTTCTCAATCCATCTTTATCTCTCCCATTGCCCAACACAGCACTAGAACATAATAAAGGCTGTTGGCCCGTACAGGACTGGGAATGCCTGGTTTTCTTCAGTTAGAAATGTATTTTTTACCCCACACCCACTGGACTAACTGGAACACGTTTCCCTGTCAAAGGCTACATCAGAAGAAAATTGGTTTATGTTTGGGTATCAGATCTGTGACAATTCACTATAATTTCCTCCTCTCTGATAATAACTGATTGATTTGAAGAAGTAAACATAATTTGATTGGGTATTTACTGTCTTCCAGAATACATGCATATTCTTATTCAGTGCATTTGCATTGTGTGTAAACTTTATTGAAAACAGAAATGAGAGTGTCTTCACATCTGTATACAATCTGCATCTCCTAATACAAGAGACTTCAGTAACAAGAAAATCTTGCCCTTCTAACACTAACTTTAAACAATCTCAACAAGACTCCAGAATGAGAACATCCTGAAGGAATGTGAAAAGCAATATAACCTTTGAAGACAATAAGCTCCCCTTGAGCCCCATGGCAAACTTCTCAGAAGTTTGAGGAACCTTTGTGCTTGAAGAAGTTACCACTGCTATTGTGCTACACCTTGTAAAAGGGAGGAGTGTAATATCAACCATGGGGCAGACAGATGGCCCGCGGTCTTAGCAGACTTCCTGTATTGTGCTGATGGTCTGATGGCCCCAGATTCAGAGAAATGTAAATGGTGACTGAACCCCTGCTAAGTGCCAGGCCCCATGGTGGGCCCTGAGGACACTATGGTAAGCAAAAAGCTCAGTTCTTGACCTCAAAGACCTGACAGTCCAGTGTGTGTGTTGTTGGGTACAGAGCTGTCTTGACCTTACTATTCATTAGCTGTGTGATCTTGGGTAAGTTATTAGATGTATCTCAGCCAGCATTTTTATTGTTGTTTATAAAGAAGAGATAACATCCAGCAGCCTCATCTTCTTACTGAGGGACTCAAAGGAGACTGTCCAGGTGAGTCTAGACTTAGACATCATTGGATGTGGATGCCCTGGCAGGGAATGAGTACAGGAATGGAGGTCAGGATGGGCCCCTAGGGGCTACTGGAGTTACTGGCACATCTTTTTCCAATGTCAAGGGCAGGTAACTCCCTGCTGGCTATGCCAGGGAGAAAGGCAGCTGCCTCCAAAAACTGTGTGCTGCCTGGAAGGAATCGTATGAACATTTCCAAAGGAGAAAAAAACTAAGAAATTTACAGTTGGCCCAAGTTAGGATTTGTTGACTTTAACAAAAGCCTTGTCTTTACTGGCCAATTGGAGAAACCTGCCACATGGGAGAGATGAAAGATTTAAGGAAGGTGATGGGGAACTAGGACTAGAAGGTATGGGGAGATTCAGAGCTGGTGCAGTATTTGGTTATCTGTCCCCAGCATCTCTGGAAGGTCCTTTTCAATTCTTTTCCTAGGTGTTCATCTTAAGAGCCATGGAAGGGGATATTTTTAAAGTGTTGGTTTTAACTGAAGGAAATGACAAAAGAATACACGTTTGCTTATCACGGGCCATTTCCAAAGCCACAGAGAAGGTGTATGTACTGAGAGCAGTATTCCATAGCTGTTTTTGTTTTTTTGTTATTTTCCCCCCTAAGGAGAAAAAATAAATTTAAAATTAATTTAAATTAATGAATACATTTTAACTTTAAATTAAATTTCTCCCTATTGAGAGATATTGAGTACTAAGGGCTAGGATTTTGTCAGTTTGGATTGAACTTTGGAGGGCCACAAACTATTGTAATATCTAAGGATTTTTTTATCCCCTGAGAACCAATTTTCACCACTTCAAGGATAGTATCACCTCTGTTGAAAATGCATACTCTAGAAGAGCAGGGAGAATTCTTCAACAGATTGAATAATAGCCCACAGGATCCTCCCAGTCAATTTTCCCACGTCCCATGGTACCTGGCGTCCTGGTGACACAATATACCCCAGAGCATGTGGAACTGAGGAAATGGCCCTATTGGTGCCAGGGACCATCAGGACACAAATGGTCACTGGGATACACATGTCTGTAAGTCTCTGCCTCAAATACTCCCTGATCTGAAATCAAACTATGAAAAGAAGGGCTTTCCTGGTGGCACAGTGGTTGAGAATCTGCCTGCCGATGCAGGGGACACGGGTTCGGGCCCTGGTCTGGGAGGATCCCACATGCCGCGGAGCAACTGGGCCCGTGAGCCACAACTACTGAGCCTGCGCTTCTGGAGCCTGTGCTCCGCAACAACAGAGGCCGCGACAGTGAGAGGCCCGTGCACCGCGATGAAGAGTGGCCCCCGCTTGCCACAACTAGAGAAGGCCCATGCACAGAAACGAAGACCCAACACAGCCAAAAATAAATAATAATAAATAATTAAAAAAAAAAAAAAAAAAAAAACTATGAAAAGAAGAAAACAGCAGTAAAGTCAGCACACATAAAGAGCTTTCAGAAAGCAATTTAAGTTTAAATGCCAGATTGATTCGTTAATATTTATTTTACACCTATTCTGTCCAACACCCTGGGATAAGACATTCAACTGGATTTGTTGAATCTTAACAATGCCAGGCTTTTGTTGGCTATTTGGAGCTAAAACGTTAGGAAGTTGCACCAGACTGAAGCTGGAAGTAGGCAGAGACCTCGGCGATCTTCACAAGGGAAGATTTTCCATCTTTATATGCAGCCATTCAAGATGGATCCAGCAATTCATTTCTCCAAAACATCTTATTTTGCAAGCCTGAACTGATGAAAGTCCTCAGGGAAACAATGGTAGGGAGATCCTTCACCAAGCTCATCTACATTCTAGAAAAGTCTAACAGGAAGTGGAGCAGAAGGTGCAGCAGATCTTATTAAATTTCTCTAGGAGCCTGGGCATAGACTATTTTGTGGAGCTGGGCGAATAACATTCTGGTTTGAAGGACCAAACGTCCTCACTGCTTACGATGATTTGTCTCTTTATATAAATTATTTCTGATCCGAAATATTGTTGCTTTGTCTTTCTGTCTTACTCTCTCAGTGCATTTTTATACTTCTGCCGAAGATCTGATACTCAGAAGAAATTAAATTCAACAGAGAAATTAATGGGCCAAGATTCTTATGTAACTATGGAACTCTGCAGGAGAATTCTTCTGTGGAGAAAATTGAGCTCCTTGAGGATATAATTAAAGGTAATTCAAATCCAGATGTGAGACAGGAAGATCAAGACAGAGGCTCAGCACTTAATTTCATGATGGGGGTGGGAAGGAAGGGAAGAGAGGAAACTGCAGGGAAAGCAAGTTATTAAGATGATAAACACTTAAGTGTATTATGTCACCAAATTCACTTTAACCATATCAAGTCTATTTCACGTCATTGGGCAAAACAAATTTTAATTCATGTGTGATACACATGTGTGATACAAACATTGGGTGAAACAATAGGTACAAACCAATTACTCTCCTGAAAGTTAATACACATAGATCTCAACTTCAGCATTTAGGCAAGAGGCAGGCAGCATGTCATTATCACAGTCAAATGCACATCAGATGATAGATAACACCTTTTTGTTGAGATTTTAGCTGTATTTTATTAGGAACTGGGCAGAAATATTGATTTGCACAGACTTGAGAGTCATTTAGCATCTCTAGCAGTAGTTATACAAAATGCCAGAGGGGAAACCACCAGGCAGCTTTTCCAAATGAGCAGAACAGCACATTGGGATGTTGCTGGTATTTGTATACATGGGAGATCTCAAAAATGCAAACGAAGGAAAAAATTTAAGCACACATTTATAAAGTACGGGGAAGCCATAAGGATTAATTTGCAGATTTTCTGCAGGTCCATTTATGATATATAAATAGAAATAAATGTGATTTGACTGGCTTTTAACCACTTTTGAGCAATCAAGACTTGTATGAAGCATGCAGGTGTGCTCTACCTTGCCTTCCCCAGGCACTTTCTGGTAATGCCTTAGATTTCCTAAGCAAGAAACCTTGAAATTATTTAACTTCATTGTTGGTGTTGCTTCTCTGGTTCCATCAACATTATCATTCACATGATAAAGAGAGACAGAAACCGTCAGATCAAATCCAGTTTTGTAATACATATGCTTAGAGTCATAAACAACTAGAAGAGAATACGTTGTCAGACACTCCACTGTTTTGGCACACTACCAAGTGAAATGAATACTTCGAACAATTTGATTAGTGTAGAAAGTGAGTCTGAATAATACTTGAATCAGGAAGTGTTTTTTAAATGAATGTTTTCTGGTCTACTTGTTTTAAATCAACTAGACATTTTGCCACATCCTTGCTTCTCTTTGTGTTTTATGAACACAGTTACTTAATATCACCTCTCCAGTTGGGTCCATCCAAGGTGAAGTCAGGTGAAAAGGTAACAACTAACACTTGTCCACAATTATGAGTTTGGCATACTATAGGCGTTCAAGAAGTCCTACAAAGTATACACCCTAGATTATCCAAAACAACTGGATTTTTGTTCATTGCAGCACTATTTACAATAACCAGGACATGGAAACAACCTAAATGTCCATCGATAGATGAATGGATAAAGATGTGGTACATATATACAATGGAATATTACTCAGCCATAAAGAGGTACAAAATTGGGTCATTTGTAGAGATGTGGTTGGACCTAGAGTCTGTCATACAGAGTGAAGTAAGTCAGAAAGAGAAAAACAAATATCATATACTAACACATATATGTGGAATCTAGAAAAATGGTACAGATGAACCTATTTGCAGGGCAGGAATAGAGATAGAGACATAGAGAACAGACATATGGACACAGGGGGAGAAGGGGAGGGTGGACGAATTGGGAGATTAGGATTGACATATATACACTACCATGTGTAAAACAGATGGCTAGTGGGAACCTGCTGTATAGCACAGGGAGCTCAACTTGGTGCTCTGTGATGACCTAGATGGGTGGGATGGGGGTGGGGAAGTGGGAGGGAGGTCCAAGAGGAAGAGAATATATGTATACATATAGCTGATTCACTTAGTTGTACAGCAGAAACTAACACAACATTGTAAAGCAACTATACTCCAATAAATAAATAAAAACAAAAACTCAATAGCAGCAAATAATTAAAATAGGAGACAATAGGTACAAAGCAATTACTCTCCTGAATAAATATAATCATTAACAATCTCAAAAAAATCATTCTTTTTGTTAAAAGTGATCTGTATATTGTATGTAAACAAATGCAATTGTAGTTTTATGCATTTAATTTATAACTTAAAAATGTTTTATAAATATGAATATACAGATTTGGGGGTGGGGGGAGTCCTTTATCAGACCAATGCCCTAGTTTTTGGTTTGAAAATCGTTCTTTCTTAAGCACGATGTAGACAGTTCAAGAAGTTGCAACCTGGTAAATGTCAGTAGCTTGGATTATGGCATTAGGTCTAAAGCAGAACATCTGGCAATGTCTGGAGATATTTTGGTTGCCACAACTGGGTGGGGATTGAGAGTGCAACAGGCATCTAGTGGGTAGAAGCCAGGCAGCTGTTAAACATCCTACAATCCATGGGACAGCCCACCAGGACAAAAAATTATCCAACCCAAAATATCAATAGTGCCAAAAGCAAGAAACTCTGAATTATGGCAAAGAAAACCAACTGGTTAAACATTTCTTCAGGCACAACTGTTGAGCTTCAGAGCATTTATCCATATGACCAGGAGGTGCAGAGAAAGGAAAGCACTGAACTGGGAGTCATGAGGTATTTCTAGTCCTTGCTCTATCGAGGTAGTAAACAAAGACTTAATGACTTAAATTTCTAAATCAATGAACTTAAATAAGTTAAGTATTTACATAGATTTGGTTTCCTCATAAGTTAAATAAGGACCCCTAAGATTTACACTTCCTAGAACCCTCAATTATGCTTTCCCATCAAACTAAAACTCAATTTCTTATAGTATTTTGCTATTCATAAAATTATTTTATAGCTATCATTTCCTTTGTTAAAATAACATAAATTTTAGTTATTTAGTGATTATTTAAGTTGGTTTCTTTGAAGAAAATTACAATCATATCAATGCTTGGGATTCTCCAAGAGACAAGTTGCCTCTCCACCCATCAATAGGTGAAAAGGCTACATCCCATCCCTTTGAATCTGGGTTGGTTTTGAGACTTGTTTTGGCCAATAGAATGAGTACCAGTGCTGTGCTACTTCTGGCTATAGGCTTAAATCAGCCACCTGTACACTCTTAGAGCCAGCTGTAGTGTCATAAGGGAGTCCTGACTAGACTGCTGACATGTTAGAAGCCACATGAGAAAAGCCCTAGAGGATGAGAAAACATCACGGATGTTCACCCCCAGCCAAGCTCCCACCTGAATGCAGCTGCATGAGTGACTCAGCCAACACCATGTAGAACAGAAGAACCACCCAGCTGAGCCCTGCCCCAATCCTTGACCCACAGAATGTGTAAATCATACATTATTTTATGTTCGGGTATTTTGTATTTCGCAGCAATTGATAGCTGAAACAAAGCTTTGCTGGCAACTCAAATCTTCATGTCAACCTCATATACTCATGATTTTATCTTGTCTTTCAGGAACAAAAAAACAGAGGCAGGGCTCTGCTCCCAACTATTCAGCGTCCCATCACTATCTTTTTTTCTCCTAACCAGAAAGGATTTCAATTGCAACCAAGTTATCAAATTCCCCCTCCAATGTATCTGCTTAACTTCACTGAGGAGGTTAGCATAATGTCATCAGAGAACTCAGGAAACCATATGGCACTGGACTAAGTCTCTATTTTCCCAACTCTACCACAGGTGAACTCTGCTTTTTCTAATGTATACAAAATTCAGTCAACTCGTAAAACTCAATCAACTCACAGAATGGCTGAGCCAAGCATGTGAATTCTTCTTTGTTTCCATATAAAATACAGGCAGCTAATTGTGGAAACACTCAATCTCCATACTGTCTTTGGTTTGCCTAATGCTGGGAAGGATTAAACCTGGGAAAAATTGTGATAAGATTCCAGGTACACTTTTGTCTTGATTCAGGGCATTTTATGTAAAAGTATAAAACCCGTAGTACAGCTGAGCAGTGGGCAGGCCTGAAGATGACTCACCAGGCCAGCCATGTTTCCACCGTGGTCTGCCTTTTGTTTTCCTGCTTCTCTCAGAAGAAAACATTACTAGCAAGACTAGTGTCTGTAGGGCCAACTGGCCTGAGGCAGGGGAACGCAATCAGACTCACAGGTTGAAACTGACCTGGAGACTTTCCGGACCACCCAGTTCCGGAAACTAACCTGGAGACTTTCCGGACCACCCAGTTCCAGAAACTGACCTGGAGACTTTCCGGACCACCCAGTTCCAGAAACTGACCTGGGGACTTTCCACCCGGCCCAGCCTTCCCGCCTTTCGAGGGGCGGGACTAACGGTCCCCCACGATACCCGAAAAGACCACCAAATAAGGAATACCCTGCGCCCTCCCGGATTCACCACACCCCTTTCCCTTCTTCCCCTATAAATTCTGCCCAAACCCTCGCCCGGGCGCGACTTCTCTGGCCCCTTTCTCTCGGACCAGTGAACCTCGCCCGGGAGCGTTCCTAAATAAAACTTGTTTAAGCTCTCCTCCGTTTCTGGGTGCCGTTCCTTACATTTGGTGCCGAAACCCGGGACGGGGGGGTACCAAGCCCCGCGGGTTACCGCGTGGGCCGCTCCTCCCCCCCCCCCCCAGGAGACAACCAGGGAACCTCTACTCATCCACCCGATCCGGCAGAAAACGGGGTAAGTCCCCCTCCCTTGTTCCCTCCGACTTTCAGAGTCCCTGCTCGCCGGACTCCCTGTCCTTAATCGCGGTCGCGTCAGGGACTCCTCCGTCCTCTCGGGCAACTGAGGAGACGTCCCAATTGCCTGACCGCCCTCCGATCTGCCGTGAATTGGAGACTGAGACCAGGGACGCCTCTCTCCCTCTCCATTCACCCAGGGACAGACTGGGGTCATGGGAACCTCACAATCGAAACCAGATTCTAAGACGCCCCTGGGGTGTCTCCTAGCCAATTTTACAGCCCTCGGTTTCTCCCAAGATCTCCGTCGCCGACGGCTTATTTTCTATTCCACTGTGGCCTGGCCACAATATCCTCTAGACAATCAATCCAAATGGCCTCCTGAAGGGACTTTCGATTTTAACATCCTCCGTGATCTAGATAATTACTGCCGCAGGACGGGCAAATGGTTCGAGGTCCCCTATGTCCAGGCCTTCTGGTATTTACGCTCCCGCCCTTCCCTCTGCGTCGATTGTTCCACTTCCCAGATCCTTCTTGCCAAACAGACATCTCCTACATCCAAGACCCTAATTTCCTTTGATGATAACCCCTCTCCACTAGCTGACCCACCCGAATCTCTCGCCTCTCCCCCCTCCAGAGCTCCTCTCCAACCTCCACCCTACCCTGAAGCGGTCCCTCCTCCTCCCGAATACGCTCCGGTCCCTCCAACCGCTCTCCTGCCTCCCTCAACGGTTTCTCCTCCCATGCCCCTTGCTTCGCCAATTATTGCGCATACATGCTCTCACGACTCCCAAGATGCAAATCTCCTCTGCCCTCTGAGGGAGGTAGCAGGAGCGGAAGGATTAGTTAGAGTTCATGTTCAAATAGAAAAGCGATTAGGCTCCTTTTCTGCCGACTCTTACCACTACATCAAAGAATTTCGCTACCTCTCTCAAGCTTATGATCTAACCTGGCACGATATCTTTGTGATCCTATCTTCTACTCTGACCCCTGACGAGAGGGAAAGAATTCAAACTGCTGCCCGAAACCATGCAGATCAGGTTCACCTTACCGACAACTCCATGCCTGTCGGAGCGACTGCCGTACCTGGCACCGATCCAGGCTGGACTTATCAGGATGGCCAAGATGGCCGTCGTAAACGCGACCTCATGATCCAATGCCTCCTGGCTGGCATGCAGGCGGTCGCTCATAAGGTAGTCAATTTTGAAAAACTAAAAGAGATAACCCAAGAACCTAACGAAAATCCAGCTGTGTTTCTCAATCGCCTTACAGAGGCCTTAACTCTCTACACCCGGCTGGATCCCGACACCCCGGCAGGGGCAACGGTCCTAGCTACCCATTTTATTACCCAATCAGCCCCGGACATCCGCAAGAAATTAAAACGGGCAGAAGACGGCCCTCAAACCCCTATTCGAGATCTGGTAAAGATGGCCTTTAAAGTCTATAATGGCCGTGAGGATTTGGCAGAATCCAGCCGACAGGCTCGGATGCACCAAAAGGTGGCCCTCCAAACCCAAGCTCTTGTAGCCGCCCTGAGGCCGGCCATCTCCCATGGATCACAGCATCCATGGGGGCCGCAAAACGCAACCCCGCCAGGGGCCTGCTTCAAATGCGGAAAAGAAGGCCACTGGGCTCGCCAATGTCCCAATCCCCGACCTCCTTATAAGCCCTGTCCCAGCTGTGGCCTAACGGGCCACTGGAAGAGTGACTGCCCTACGACTGGTCCTCTCTCAGCGTCTCCACGCGGGGGGCAGGCCGACCCAACGGCATTACCACTCGAACTGCTGGGATTGGCTGACGACTGACTGGCGCCCGGACTCGAAGACCACCATCACCCTCGCCGCGCCCAGGGTAACGCTACAGGTAGCGGGTAAGTCCATCTCATTTCTGGTGGACACGGGGGCTACCTATTCAGTCCTGCCTACCTATTCCCGGCCATTTTCTCCTTCCCAGATCTCGGTCATGGGTATTGATGGCAAACCATCCTTCCCACTCCAGACCGGTCCACTCCCATGTCATATCAAAGGACTCCCTTTTACTCATTCCTTCTTAGTCATACCATCCTGCCCAGTTCCTTTGCTAGGCCGAGATGTCCTTTTCCACTTAGGGGCCTCCTCCAGCTGGTTAGACTTGACCCTAAGTCCCCTCCTCCCAACTCCTGCTTCCTCTTCTCGGCCTGTCTCTAGAACCCTCCCCCTCCTATTCCCCTCTTCTCATCACACCAAACCCAATCAATCCCCAAGTCTGGGATACTTCTAAGCTCATAATAGCAACACACCATTCCCCCGTCCTCATCCGCCTAAAGGATCCCTCCAAATTTCCATCAAGGCCCCCATTTCCCATCTCTGAGACTCACCTTAGGGGCCTACAATCTATTATCACCAGACTCCTAAACCAGGGACTCCTCATCCCCACGGACTCTCCCTGCAACACTCCCATCCTGCCTGTCCGCAAGGCCTCTGGGGATTATCGCCTGGTCCAGGACCTCCGACTAACCAATGAGGCCATAATTTCCACCCAGTAGTCTGGATCCCTAACTTTGCTCTTCTCACTTAAACCCATATATCTAGCCGCTAAAGAAATCCCTCAAGGACCCCTCACCTCTCCTTCCGCCGTTCGACAGGCCTTTCTCACCTTCCGTAACGCTCTTGATATCTTCTCCTCCCCTTTCTCTGCCCAGCCCAAACTGATCTTTTCACCTTTTTGTGGATGAACGGGCCGGAATAGCCACTGGACTCCTTGCCCAGCCTGTAGGGCCTTCCTACCGCCCCTTACCTCTCCAAACAGCTAGACCCAACGATTCGGGGATGGCAACCACGCCTTCGGGCCCTAGCAGCGGCAGCCGAACTGACCAAACACTCAAACTGACTCTGGCCGACCCACTAACCGTGTTTTCCTCCCACTGGCTGGTCGACCTCCTAGGCTACAAGTCTCTCTCCCTCCTGGGCTCCTCCCGCATCCAGGAATTCTACCTGCTGTTCATTGAAAACCCTGCTATCTCCCTCGACCTCTTCCCCCGCCTAAACTCGGCCTCCCTCTTGCCTATCTCCGATACTGGGACCTCCCCTTCCCACTCCTGCCCCCAAGTCGTAGAGACTCTCAGCCCGCAGAGAGAGGGACTCTTTGACACCCCTCTTTCAAACCCGGACCGCACCCTCTTCGTAGCATGCTTGCTCCCTGTTTTCTTAGGTTCGTTCGCAGGCGCATGGAGGAAGTCTCTCGGGTGGCCACAAACCAAATGCTCCTCGGCCCTTACACCTTGCTTCCTACAGAATCCCCCACTGGTCTCCCTTAAGCCTCGGACCTCTGGTCGCCCAACTACCCTTTCGACGCCCCCATTCAGCAAGAAGTAGCCAGAGATCAGAACGCTGCCCCATTACACCAAAGATGTCGGGATGTAAGGCCAACTGGCCCGAGGCAGGGGAACGCAATCAGACTCACAGACTCACTGGGTGGACCTGGAGACTTTCCGGACCACCCAGTTCCAGGAACTGACCTGGGGACTTTCCACCCGGCCCAGCCTTCCCGCCTTTCGAGGGGCGGGACTAACGGTCCCCCACGATACCTGAAAAGACCACCATATGAGGAATACCCTGCGCCCTCCCAGATTCACCACACCCTTTTCCCGTCTTCCCCTATAAATTCTGCCCAAACCCTCGCCCAGGCGCGACTTCTCTGGCCTCTTTCTCTCGGACCAGTGAACCTCGCCCGGGTGCATTCCCAAATAAAGCTTGTTTAAGTTGTCCTCCGTTTCTTGGTGCCATTCCTTACAGAGTCCAGCTACACTGAACACAGAGAATGGAAGCACCCTCACCCCTACTAGGCCACATAGCTTTGCCCTTTCCTTATTATTTTCCACTGGAAAGTTCTAACAGGAAGATATAATTGAACATTGGTTAAGAGAGCCATTGGTCCAACCAAGAACATCTTGTCTAATTAAAAAATCAGAGTTAAATTAAAAGGCCCCAAGGTTTCTGGTGGCGCAGTGGTTGAGAGTCCGCCTGCCGATGCAGGGGACACGGGTTTGTGCCCCGGTCCGGGAAGATCCCACATGCCACAGAGCGGCTGGGCCCGTGAAAAAGGCCCTGACCCTTTTAAGAGTCCACAAAGCTCCACCCCCAAGCCCATAGAAAATCTAAATATCACATTTGAACCAGCCCAAGACTACAACATGCCATACCCCACCTTCCATCTTTGCATCCAAAACAGCTTTACTTTCTTTTTCTGAGCACTGTAAATACGCTCAAATGTAATATGATACGCCTTGTATTTTTATTGTAAGAACATCCCTTTGATGTTGCCAGACTGCTTCCTAAAGAGGTATTTCCTTTTATGTTGCAGTTTTACCCAAATCCTACCAAGACAGAAAATAATTGTTTTAACACTTAAAGCTGGTTTAGCCGATGAGAAATGCTATTCTATTTTTCATAATTAGCCTTTTTAAATATAGGAATGTATACAGTATTTACTTCAGAAGAATTATCTCAGAATCAAATTATCTAGACACTGAATACAGTCAGTAATTAAGACCAAAAGAAATCAAGATCCCCCAAATTTCCATACCTTTCCATTAAATAATTCTTATACCTCATGCAACTGGAAATTTATCCACATGAAATAATTAAAAGGAAAACGGTGTAAGGGCAAAGAAGGATGATAAATTCCAGCGTATAGTTATTTAGTAAATGCAGTCAAAATGTGAACAAGTCATTCTTCGCTAAGTTCTTTGACATATGACAAGAATTTTAAATTGACTATTTTAGATAGTGGGCAACTGCAGTTATAGCAGGCAGAGATAAGGGAATTGTGTAAATACTATATTTTTGGAATCCAAAATCATGAGAGCAGATGAACTTACACAAAAGATTACACAGATGGAAAGCAGCCCAGGATTAAGCCAGCACTGACAATAGCACAGTGTGGACTTGAGGCAGGAGACAGATGGGCCCCCGGCGCAAAAGGATTTGAGTCCTTTCCTTGCGGAAAGATACTCAGAGATGGGAGTAACAGGATAATTGAGGGAGGAGGCTGGCCCCTGCTCACATGGAAGATAAGAGACCACATATTCCTCATTCTCAAAGTCAGAAGACCTCCCTACTACATATGTGCAGAAAGGCTCCTTGGAGGTCGGAAGGGGAGTGATGTCAACTGATGCTCACTACCCATTGGCCTCTTTGGTAGAATCCATCTTGGCTAAGAGATGCACCCGCACACATGGGAAGTTCCTGAGATACACCAAATATGGACACAACCAAAATGATTGGTCAAAGGAAACACAGAAGAAATGTGCCATAAAAGTAATTAAAACTGCCCTGAGGGCACAACTTTCTCTCTGAGCCTGCCCGGGTCTCTATCCACACATACTGTACTCTTTTCTCCTAATAAATACTTGTTTCACTACTTTCCGTCTTTGTGGGAATTCTTTTTCTGCAAAGCCATAGGGCCAGGGCCTTGTCACTGACCACTGGTCTAGTGGCTAGGATTCGGTGCGCTCATTGCCACCACCCGACCTCAATCACTGGCCGGGAATCGAAACCCTACTTCGAGCCTCTGCAGGCCGAGGCCACCTGAGATCAGACTGTCTTTTAAAACATGCTAAAAGACCAGAGAAAGGCCTACAAATAAGACCAAGAGAGTATAGGGACTTCTGAGCCCCTGTGGAAGGGGTTTGAGATAAGGTGTGGGGCAGGGAAGAACGCTGAGTGTTAACAATCAGAGAAGTCAAGGGGCTTAAGGAAGAAGAGGAAGATTTTGGACTTGGGTGTGAAGGGAGTGTTATGGTATTTGGAAGGCAGGGGTGGAGAACACAGAATAATGCCTTACCCTGTCCTCAAATAATTGACAATGTTTAGGAAACAAATCAAGGCCATGCCAAGGTCCAGGATTCATGGCACTAAGTGTTCTAAACAGGAAGAGGGGCAGAAGCTCAGTGGGCACATTGGTGTTCAAGGAAGTTGGAAAGTGGGAGTTAGATGTAAATGGGGAGGCAGTGGGGACTGATGGGGTGTCTCTAGACCAGAAGGCAGGGCCCGAGCTCTGGTCCTGTCCTCCTGGTCCCAGTTCTAACAATGTCAGCAACCTCAGACCTCCTGGAAGGAGGAGGGAGGGAACAATTACTAGGATCACCCTACCTCCAGAGATCTGTGTCCTGAGGTCGAAAGAGTTGCATGGGAGGGGAGCTGAAAGGCGGGGATGCCCAAACAAGTACACAAGCTTGTGAATGAACCCCTTTCTTTTTGAAGATGAGATACTAAAGAATAGCTCAAGCTACCACTTAAATTGCTCTGTGTCAGCCACAAGAGTCATAAAACTATACCCACCTTTCACGTCTGCACATCTAGGGCACCAGGTACAAAGACGGTACTGTTGAGAACTGTAAACCAACCAATCCTCTAAACCAGAAGTTGCAAACCAGGGTCCATGCCCAATCCAGCCACCTTCTGTTTTTGTAAATAACGTTTCACTGGAACACAGCCACATCCTTTTGTTACATATGGTCTGTGGCTGCTTTCCTGCTACAAAGGCAAAGTAGAATAGTGGCAACAGAAACAGTATAGCCCAAAGAACCAGAACTATTTATTATGTAGCCATTTTCAGGAAAAGCTTTGCAAGCTCAGCACAAAAGCAATAGTTTTCCATGTGGACTGCACTTTGGAATCACATGGGAAACCTTAAAAAAAAAATACTGGTGGCTGGGGCCCAACCCCAGAGATTTTATTCAGTTGTTCGGAGGAACTGGCCAGGGCATCAGGGGTTTTAAAAAGGTGTCCCCACCCCCATGATTCTAACGTGCAGCAGGCAGAGTTAAAAATTCATTGCTGTGGGTTCCCTGAGGCAGACCATTTTAGATCTTCAGAAGGCAACATACCCACATTATATGTGTCCCCTGTGGAAACAAGTTAAAAGCTAGTATTAGTGTTTCTCTCTCTGTTTTCATAAAGAAATGATATCACAAGTGTCCGCTTAGAGAGCATCTCTCTCTCTTTTGAGCAACAAAGGCCAGGCATTGACTATTCTGTTTCTCAATGGCTCTGATGAAAGACGCATTCAATCAAGTCTTTCTAAAATTCAGTGTCAAGGGGGAAAAGTGATTCTTCAGATAAATTTGTAAACTTCCACTTACTGAACAGCTAGAGCTATAAACATCAAAGTCCTTCATGTTTTATCTTGACTGCCAAGAAATGAATGTGGTACTTAATGGAAGGAGCTAGAATCAGTCCAGGTACCAGGTATCTGGCACATCTATATCTTTCATCCTTTTATTGGTTTTGGTTTCAGTTATTTTTCACTGTTCCATTTGTTTTATCATTGATCAATTACTCACATCCTTTAAAAAAAAAAAAGACAAAAATTAGTCAATGAAGATGTCTTTCTTTAAAAAGACAAAAATTAGTAAAATATATGTACTTCATAAAAAGAATGTGGTGGTTTCAAAACATGTCTGCAAATTTTTTTGACACTCTTGCCATGGAGAACTGGATCCATGTCCTTCCCCCTTGAATCGGTGGCCAACTTTAATGGCTGGTCTACTAATATGTTCATGAAGCTATGTGACCTCCAAGGCTAAGTCACAAAAGATGATGCCACGTCCACTTCATTTGCTGGAACCACGTTTGAATTCTGAGCCACCATGTAAAGTAGTACTACCACCCTGAGGCTGCCATGTTGTGAGGACACCCAACTAGCCCATGCAGAGAGACCGCATGAAGAGGGAGAGATGTCTGGCCAGCCCCCAGGTATTGTAAGTTCATGTTTATCCAGCTCCATTCCTGCCTGAGGACAACCGCCTGAGATAACCCAAATTAGAAGCCCCCAGCCATGCACTTCCCAAAACCCTGAACTAGAGACCATATGAGTTAATAAAGCAAGTGTTATTGTTTGAAGTCACTATACTTCGACTGCAGTAGGTAACAGTAAGTCCATCCATATTAACAGTAACATGCGTAATGACTTTATGTCTCCTCTTCTCAGTTCCCCTTGTAACGTTGTAACGTATCTATTCTCAGAAAGTATCAGGTGTTAAGAATGTTTATCCATTCACGAGAGACTTGACAATGAATATCAAGATTATTAGGGGAAAGGTTAATGGAAACTGATTAGTACCATCCATAGCTTATTTGCTAACCAAAAATGGGAGTATCTTCCCTTACAATGGAGAGATCTGGCTGTCACCATCTTTAACAGAGTAACCAATGTAGCATCACTAATAGTGGGACAGTCGGCCAGATATTTTGTGCTTTCTGATGTGATGCAATGTGAAGTACATGGCGTCATCATCTGAGAGGTATTGTCAACAAAAAGGTCTAACTTGAATCCAACCTAGCCTTTAAAGTTAACTTGCTTCATATAGGAATTAAAGGGAAGAGAGAAACTAGAGAAACAATACTAAGAGGAAGCCATCAGACAAGTCTAGAATGTAGGACATTCTACAAAATATCTTGCCTGATTTCACTAAAAAAAAAAAAAAAAAAATAGAGGAAGGAACTGTCTGGATTGAGAGACCTAAAGGGCATAACAATCCAATGCAGTGTCATCACTGTATCCTGGCTCAAAAACATCTATAAAAGACATCGTAAGGACGACTGGAATATTTCAATATAGGCAGGTTATTAGTGATATGAAGAAAACGGTGTCAATTTGGTTATATGTGATAATGGCACTGTGGGTATGCAGGAAAGCTTACCCCTTTGGAGATGGATGCTGAAGTTTTTAGGGTGATGTGTTATATTATCCATAATTTACTTTAAAATATTTCAGCAACCAAAAAAGAGAGATGAAGCAAATTTGAAAAAAAATGTTAATAATTGTCGAATCTGCTTGGTAGATTGATAATGTTTATTCTATTATTCTTTCTACTTTGCTGTATGTTTGAAATTTTTCACAATGAAAAGTTTTAAAGACTTAAAACCTTGTTGGGAGCATTCAGCTATTCTAACTTACATGACTCCTGCTATGGTTTAAATATACCGTATATCCTCCAGAAAAACAGCTGGGAAGCACGCACTTCACTGTCACCTATTCTATTCAGGCTAATTTGGTTGAAAGAAGCAGAGCCTTCCTTCTCCCTCAAACTTAATCCCGGAAAGTATAAAACATGGGGTTTACTATTGGGTTCAAATGATCTCATGAGGATTCCAGGATAGGAATAGAGAAGACCCAGTGTCAGGGTGGAAAGGGATTAGCTCAAGAGAGCTCAGGTAGAGACTACTTTCAGAATCAATGTGGTTCCAGGGACAGATATTCTCACCATTCTCTGCCAGAAGCATCATTTTTAATCTTTTTCTGGCTCCTTCTCTTTTTTCTCCCCATTCTCCATATTTCAGCTCCTCTTTGTCATCGCAGCCCCTCCGGCCCTCACTCTGCTTGCAGGATCTTTAAGCTGCAGCACCGACACCCGACTGGCAATGATCCTCTGCGCTTCTTGGTTCCAATTCATCAGAGCAAGAACCAGATTGGCCCAGCCCATCACTGTGCACACTTTGATCAGTCCAATCAGCTGTGGCCACGGAGGAACTGGATCAAGTGATTAAAAAAAGTTTTTTTTAATTGCTACTGAGGCATCAAGGGCTTTACATGGGTCATTTCCTTGTATAGTGTTATAAGCAGGGCAGACAATGATAACGTCTCTAAAACATTTTCTTTTCTTGTCCAGTAGAAATCATCCCGAGCTGTATATACATTTTTTCAAGAATCTAAAGAAGATGTTCATGGGTTTCTATATCTCCGCACAGAATCATCATGTCCCGTTAGATCATTGTCTTGTTCATTAATATAAAGCAGTGTTGTCTGAGAACACAAGGCTTGTTCTGAATTGAACACTCACCTGAAAATAGGCGAAACAAGGAGATCAATCCTCTTCCTGGGTTTGAACTACACAAATCAATCATGCACTTTCATTGAGATCTAGTATTACCCGGGTGGAAAATATTGATTGAGTGAATGTCTACTGCGTGCACCACACTTTGCTAGGGAAACACAGGAACATACACAGAAGAAGGCAAAGCCTCTGTAGGTAAGGATATGACAGTGTCATCAGGTGAGATGATATATACACTCTAGAAAACGTAAATAACAGTCACTTCACCAGACTAGAGTTGTCATAGGTCAATATATGTTAAGTGTAAAGTGAGTGCTATGAGTGCAGAGAGAGGTCAGGTAAGCTGGAAAACTCAGATAAAAAGCTTTCTGGAAGGATGTTGGTCTGGAAGGACACATTTCAAGGTGGGGAGAACAATAAGAAAAATGGAAGGAATGTGTCAGGCAAGTCTGGAAAACAGTAAATAAACCTGGTTAGAGAAAAGGATTTAATTGTAGGCAAGTGGAAGGTGCTTTTGAAAAGGTAGATGGAGACTAGGTTACAGAGGAAGGACCCTGGATGTCAGGATAATGAGCTTCATCTTATCAGTAAGGCTTTGAAGTCAAGAAGGGACAGGATGAGATCAGTGTTTTAGGAAGTACTGGTGTCAGGGGTGGGTTGAGCGGCCAGAGATCTTTGCAATTTATAAAATATTTTCGCAGATGAGTCATCTAATTCTCTCCTGGCAAATGGTTTCTTACAAGGCTTTTAGAGACTGGTGCAGGGCAACTTTCAGAAGTCTACACGACTAGAGTTACAGCAATTAAAAAAAGTAAGTTACTGGCGCCAGAATGGTCAGACAGATCAATGAAGCAGAATGGAACATCTGGAAAGAGACCCAAATATTTATATTTGTATTTATAGATAAACTTAATATTTTATTGTGGTGGCCTTTTAAATCAGTGAAGGAAAGAGGACAATTTAATAAACAATTTTAAGACAATTGCTAAGTACTTAGGGAAAATATATAGGTGAGATTTCTGCCTTACAACTTACATCAAAAAATCTTTTTGAATGGATAAAGCTATAGATCTCAAATGTTGGCATATATTTAATTACCTGGAGAATTTGGTATAAAGGGAGATTCCCAGAGATTCTGATTCAGTAGTTCTTAGGGGGCCCAGAGACTGACGTCTATAAGCTATCCTTTGACAAACACTTGCTTAAAGATTTACATGTAAAAGATAAAACAATAAAAGCACTAAAAAACAGATTAATATTTATATAATTTTTAGGAGGTACAATGACATCAAAAGCAAAAAAAAAAAAACAGGCACAAAAAAACAAAAACAAAACACAGAAACCTAACTCCAAAAAAGTAAACACTTTTTAAATGTTAATATGATATACATATACATAATAAGATATACAAATACATATTAACACCAGTAAAGAGACCTCTGCCTCTGAAAAGATGGAGTAGACATACATTCACTATTCCTCCCCTTAAGTACAGCTAAAAACTCTGGCATTATACTTAAAACAAATGTAGGAAGACTCTGAAAGATGGAGAGAAGAAGGCACACTGGCTAGAAACCTCAAGACATAAGGTGAGTTCCCCAGGTTTTCTTTTTGACTCATGAATTCCACACTGGGTGTTGACAGAGAAGCTTGCAACCCAGAAAGGCCAATGAGTGCAGACAAAAAAGTCAGAACAAGAGCCTGCTCACTCCAGCCAAAGAACAAAGAAAAGGGCAGCCTAGCAAAACAGAAACTTTTAGGCAATAACCCATCTACTCTTGTGAAACACCACAAAAGAAGCTGCAGCCCCTACCCCTGCCAGCAAAGGCCAAGTGGACAGCCTAGATTTCCACCCCGAGCTGAGAGAAACAAGGTCCCCTTTCCCTCCCTGTTGTGTAGGGTCAGAAATGGCCTAATGGAAAGTCTTAATGAGTTGTAATGAGTTATCCCACCATAATGTCTTTGGAGGACATGAAAAGAGCAGTAACAAGACACCTCTGACTCTCCCAGCTACGATGGAATCAGAAGGCTGAGTGGGGACCATGAATTCCTGCCCCAGCCAGAAGTAACAAGGAGTCTCTCACTCTAGGTGTCAAAGAAGGCCAGTGGGGAACCTGGACTTCTAACTGCACCTGGCAGTAATGAAGCAGTGCTCCTCTTTCCCTGCCAGAGCAGAGTTCAAAACACCGTGCTACAACAGAAGATTTAAATAAGGTCCAGAGTCTCATAACACAAGATCCTAAACATCCAAATTTCAACTGAAAATCGCTCATCATCCCAAGAACTGGGAAGATCTCAACTTGAATGAGAAAAGAAAATCAGAGCAAGATGGAGGAAAAGAAATTCCAAGACCTCACCCCTTCCACAGAAACACTAATCTAACAACCATCCATAGATGAAAATACCTTCATGAGAGCTCCAGAGTCCAAGTGAGAGGTGTGTCACCCCAGCAGAGCACAAAATCCAAGAGCAGCTGCAATGAAAAGAACAAAAAGAACAGTTGCACTTTACCTGCATTATCCCTCCCCTAAGCCAGCACTACTCAGGACCAAGACAGACCCCCTGGACCCACAGTTTCTCCTATGGGGGAAAGAGCAAAGTGAGTACCTGGCTTCCCCAGCCTTTCAGGGTGCTGCCCAAGAGGCCCAGTCCTGTCTCACCTCACCCATTTTACTGTGAATCAGCACGGCCACATTGTGTGGGGGCAGCTAAGAACAAAGAAACCAGCTCACAGAGCTCAACAACTGGCACACCCCTGCTGGAATACACATTCCTCTCAAGCATATAAGGAACATTCTCCAGGATAGAGCACATGCTAAATTACAAAACAAGACTTAACAAATTTTAAAAGGTTGAAGTCATGTCAAGTATCTCTTTCAACCACAATAGATTAAAACCAGAAATCAATAACATAAGGAAAATGGGAAAATTCATAAACATATGGAAATTCAATAGCACACTCAAGCAAATATTGGGTCAAAGAAAAAAATCAAAAGAGAATTTTTAAAATACCTTTAGATAAACAAAAAGTGAAAACACAACATATCAAAACCTATGGGACACAGCAAAAGCAGTATCAAGTGGGAAGTTTATAGCAATAAAGACCTACAATACAAAAGAAGAAAGGTCTTAAATGATCTAACTTTACACCTCAAGGAACTAGAAAAAGAAGAAACTAAACCCAAAGTTAGCAGAAGGAAAGAAATAATAAGGATTAGAGCAGAAATAAATTTAATAGAAAATAGAAAGACAATAGAAAAAAATCAATGAAACTAAAATTTGGTTTATGAAAAGATAAACAAAACTGACAAACCCTTACCCAGACTAATGAAGAAAAAAAAAAGAGAAGACTCAAACAAATAAAATGAGAAATGGAAGAAGAGATATTACAACTCTCGGTGGCATAATATATGCCACAGAAGTAAAAAAGACCATAAGAGTATATTGTGAACAATTATACATCAACAAAATGGACAATCTAGGAGAAATGGATAAATTCCTAGAAACATACAACCTACTAAGAATGAATCCAGAAGACACAGAAAGCTTGAACAGACCAATAACAAATTAGGAGATTGAATCAGTAATCAAAAATCTTCCAGTAAAGAAAATCCCAGGACTAGATGCCTTCACAGGTGAATTCTATCAAACATTTATATAACTAATACCAATAATCTTTTCTTAAACTTTTCCAAAAAAAAAAAATAGAAGAGGAAACACTTCCAAACTCATTTTACAGGGCCAGCATCACCCTGATACTAAAGCCAGACAAAGATTGATTAGGTCCCATTTGTTTATTTTTGTTTTTATTTCCATTTTTCTAGGAGGTGGGTAAGAAAGGATCTTGCTGTGACTTATGTCATGGAGTGTTCTGCCTATGTTTTCCTCTAAGAGTTTGATAGTGTCTGGCCTTACATTTAGGTCTTTAATCTATTTTGAGTTTATTTTTGTGTATGGTGTTAAGGAGTGTTCTAATTTCATACTTTTACATGTAACTGTCCAGTTTTCCCAGCATCACTTATTGAAGAGGCTGTCTTTTCTCCACTGTATATTCTTGTCTCCTTTATCAAAGATAAGGTGACCATAGGTGCGTGGGTTTATCTCTGCATTTTCTATCCTGTTCCATTGATCTATATTTCTGTTTTTGTGCCAGTACCATACTGTCTTGATTACTGTAGCTGTATTGTAGTATAGTCTGAAGTCAGGGTACCTGATTCCTCCAGCTCCATTTTTCTTTCTCAAGATTGCTTTGGCTTTTCGGGGTCTTTTGTGTTTCCATACAAATTGTGATTTTTTTTGTTCTAGTTCTGTGAAAAATGCCATTGGTAGTTTGATAGGGATTCCACTGAATCTGTAGATTGCTTTGGGTAGTATAGTCATTTTCACAATGTTGATTCTTCCAATCCAAGAACATGGTATATCTCTCCATCTGTTTGTATCATCTTTAATTTCTTTCATCAGTGTCTTATAATTTTCTGCATATAGGTCTTTTGTCTCCTTAGGTAGGTTTATTCCTAGATATTTTATTCTTTTTGTTGCAATGGCAAATGGGAGTGTTTTCTTGATTTCACTTTCAGATTTTTCATCATTAGTGTATAGGAATGCCAGAGATTTCTGTGAATTAATTTTGTATCCTGCTACTTTACCAAATTCATTGATTAGCTCTAGTAGTTTTCTGGTAGCATCTTTAGGATTCTCTATGTATAGTATCATGTCATCTGCAAACAGTGACAGCTTTACTTCTTCTTTTCTGATTTGGATTCCTTTTATTTCTTTTTCTTCTCTGATTGCTGTGGCTAAAAATTCCAAAACTATGTTGAACAATAGTGGTGAGAGTGGGCAACCTTGTCTTGTTCCTGATCTTAGTGGAAATGGTTTCAGTTTTTCACCATTGAAGACAATGTTGGCTGTGGGTTTGTCATATATGGCCTTTATTATGTTGAGGAAAGTTCCCTCTATGTCTACTTCCTGCAGGGTTGGAAACCATAAACAAGACCAAAAGACAACCCTCAGAATGGGAGAAAATATTTGCAAATGAAGAAACTGACAAAGGATTCATCTCCAAAATTTACAAGAAGCTCATGCAGCTCAATAACAAAGAAACAAACAACCCAATCCAAAAATGGGCAGAAGACCTAAATAGACATTTCTCCAAAGAAGATATACAGATTGCCAACAAACACAGGAAAGGATGCTCAACATCATTAATCATTAGAGAAATGCAAATCTAAATTACAATGAGATATCATCTCACACCAGTCAGAATGGCCACCATCAAAAAATCTAGAAACAATAAATGCTGGAGAGGGTGTGGAGAAAAGGGAACACACTTGCACTGTTGGTGGGAATGTAAATTAATACAGCCACTATGGAGGTTCCTTAAAAATCTAAAAATAGAATTACCATATGACCCAGCAATCCCACTACTGGGCATTTACCCTGAGAAAACCATAATTCAAAAAAAGTCATGTACCACAATGTTCATTGCAGCTCTATTTACAATAGCCAGGACATGGCAGCAACCTAAGTGTCCATCAACAGATGAATGGATAAAGAAGATGTGGCACATGGAATATTACTCAGCCATAAAAAGAAACGAAATTGAGTTATTTGTAGTGAGGTGGATGGACCTAGAGTCTGTCATACAGAGTGAAGTAAGTCAGAAAGAGAAAGACAAATACCATATGCTAACACATATATATGGAATCTAAGAAAAAAAAAAGGTCATGAAGAACCTAGGGGTGAGATGGGAATAAAGACACAGACCTACTAGAGAACGGACTTGAGGATATGGGGAGGGGAAAGGGTAAGCTGTGACAAAGTGAGAGAGTGGCATGGACATATATACACTACCAAACGTAAAATGGATAGCTAGTGGGAAGCAGCCGCATAGCTGCTTTTGTGACCACCCAGAGGGGTGGGATAGGGAGGGTGGGAGGCAAGGAGGGCGACGCAAGAAGGAAGAGATATGGGAACATGTGTATATGTATAACTGATTCACTTTGTTACAAAGCAGAAACTAACACACCATTGTAAAGCAATTATACTCCAATAAAGATGTTAAAAAAAAAATAAAGCCAGACAAAAACATCACAAGAAAAGAAAACTATAGGCCAATATCCCAATGAACATAGATGAAAGAATCCTCAACAAAATATTAGCAAACCAAATTCAACAGTACATTAAAAAGAACATAAACCATGATAAAGTGGAATTTATCACTGGGATGCAAAAATGGTTCAACATCCCCAAATCAGTACTTGTGACACACCACATTAACAGAATGAGATAATATTACATTATTTCAATAGATGCATTAAAAAAACTTGTTAAAATTTAAAATTCTTTCACAATTAAAAAAAATCCTTTCAAAAAACTTAGATATAGTAGGAACTTCCCTCAACACAACATGAACACATGTGAAAAGCCTGTAGCTAACATAGTGAAAAAACTGAAAACTTTTCCTCTAAAATCTGAAACAAGTCAGGGATGCTCTCTCTCACCACTTCTACTTAACATAGGTCTAGAAGTCCTAGCCAGCAATTAAGAAAGAAAAAGAAATAAAAGTTGTCCAAGTTGGAAAGGAAGAAGTATAATTATTTCTGTGCATATGACATGATCTTATACCTAGAAAATTCTGGAGACTACACACACACATACAGACACACAAACACACACACATCTTGTAAAACTAATAAATGAATCCAGAAAAGTGGCAGGATACAAAATCAACATACAAAAATTAGTTGCATTTCTATACACTAACAATGAACTAATTCAAAAAAAAATAAACAGTCTCATTTACAATAAATAGAATTAAAAAGAATAAAATGCCTTGAGATAAATTTAACAAGGAGGTAAAAGACCTGTACACTGGAAACTAAAACACCAATGAAAGAAATTTTAAAAGACACACATAAATGGAAAGACATTCCATGTTCATGATCTGGAAGAATCAATATTGTTAAAATGCCAATACTACTCAAAGCAATCTGCAGATTCAATGCAATCTCTATCAAAATCCCAATACCATTTTTCACAGAAATAAAGAAACAATCCAAAAATTCATATGGAACCACAAAGGACCCCAAATAGCCAAATCAATCTTGAGCAAGGAGAGCAAAGCTGGAGACATCACACTTCTTGATTTCAAAATATATACAAAGCTACAGTAATCAAAACAGTATGGTACTGGCATAAAAACAGACACTTAGACCAATGGAACAGAACTGAGAGCCCAGAAATAAACCCATGCATATACATTTAACTGATCTTTGACTAGGGGGCCAAGAGCACAACATGAAGATTAGTCTTATCAGTAAACGGTGTTGGGGGCTTCCCTGGTGGCCCCGTGGTTAAGAATCTGCCTGCCAATGCAGGGTACATGGGTTCGAGCCCTGGTCTGGGAAGATCCCACATGCCACAGAGTAACTAAACCCGTGCACCACAACTACAGAGCCTGTGCTCTAGAGCCCATGAGCCATAGCTACTGAGCCTGCACACCAAAACTACTGATGCCTGTGTGCCTAGAGCCCATGCTCCATAATAAGAGAAGCCACCGCAATGAGAAGCCTGTGCACCGCAATGAAGAGTAGCCCCCACTCACTGCAACTAGAGAAAGCCCACGCACAGCAATGAAGACCCAATGCAGCCAAAAAAAATAATAAGTAAAATTAAATTAAAAAAAAAAGTGAACTCACAGAAAAAGAGATCAGACTTGTAATTATCAGAGGGGGAAATGGAGGAAGGTGTTCAAAAAATACAAACTTCCAATTGTAAGTACTAGGGATGTAACATACAACATGACGACTACTGCTAACACTGCTGTACAATATATAAGAAAGTTAAGAGAGGTCTCATCACAAGGAGAAAATTTTTTCTTTTTTCCTTTCTTCTTATTGTATCTATATGAGAAGATGGATGAATAGCTGAACCTATTGTGATAATCATTTCGGAATATACGTAAGTCAAACCATCATGCTGTATACTTTACACTTCTATAGTAATATATGTTAATTATTTTTCAATAAAACTTGAAAAATTTTGCTAAGAGGGTAGTTCTTATATATATTGTGTTATTTTT
The DNA here is from genome assembly GCF_963924675.1 of Phocoena phocoena. Lineage (NCBI taxonomy): Eukaryota > Metazoa > Chordata > Mammalia > Artiodactyla > Phocoenidae > Phocoena > Phocoena phocoena. The sequence goes on from NC_089231.1 coordinate 22,894,361, forward strand.
AAATAAATAAATAAAGACAGTGGGAGGAAACTTTTGGAGGTGATGGATATGTTTATGTCATTGATTGTGGTGTTGGTTTCACAGATGTATACTTATCTCCAAACTCATCAAGTTGTATATATTAAATAGTACAGCTTTTTACATGTCAATCACACCTCAATAAAGTGGTTTAAATAAAACTGACATTGCAGTAGGTGAATGGTGCCCCCCCCAAAAGATATATTCACATCCTTATATCTTATTTTCCACACAAGATAACCTTGTGAACGTCACCTTATTTGGAAAAGGAGTCTTTGCAGATGTAATTAATGGTCTTCAGATGAGACCACCCTGGACTACCCAGGTGGGTCCTACATCCAGTGACAGTATTCTTATAAGAGACAGAAAAGAGGAAATGAGCACAGAGAAGGAGAAGGCCATGTGAAGACACAGGCAGAGACTTGAGTTATGGAGGAACATGACAAGGAATGCCTAGAGTCACCAGATACTGGAAGAGGCAAGGATAGACTCACCCCTAGAGGCTTCAAAGGGAGCACGGCCTTGCCAACAACTTGATTTCAGATTTCTGACCTCCAAATTGTGAGAGAATAAATTTACATTGTCTGAAGCCACCAAGTTTGTGGTAATTTGTTACAACAGCCCTAAGAAGCTAATAGACTGATGTCAACACAGAAATGACACAGCTGTTAGAATGATCTAACAAGGAGAATAAAGAAGCCATCATATAAATGTTTCAACAAGCAATCACAAATATGCTTCAAACACAGGAAAATATACAAAGGGTCAACAAAGAAACGGAAGATATAAAAAGAAACCAAATGGAAATTTTAGAAATGAAGACTATAGTAACCCAAATAGAAAGAACCCAGTGGATGAGCTTAACAGCAGAATGGAGATGACAAAGGAAAGAATGAGCAAGCTTGAAAATAGAATGATAGAAATGACCCAATATGAACAACAGAGAAAAAATAGATTGAAAAAGAATGAACAGAGACCCAGGGACCTGTGGTTCTACTATAAAAGAGCTAGTATTTGTGTCATCGGCATCCCAGAAAGAGAGGAGAAAGAAGGTGGGGCTAAATACAATTAAATATTGAAAGAAAAACAAGGAATAATATTTTCTACATATTATAGACAAAAAGTTACTATCCCTGTGCAAGATCTATTTTAGGATCCTTCTCCACCCACATTTCCTTCTAGGGGATCTTTCCTGCCCACAGGATCTCTTCTTAAGTGAATTACAACTGGACAGGGATGGTCACCTGGTCCCAGGTTAGCTTATTCATAGGCTACCAGTGGCCCATGACAAAGCTCTCTGGGAAAAAAAGGGTAGGTGACAGCTATCTGCTGAGCCAATCGGCTTCTCTTTGAACTGCTGCTGTAAACTGTAGCTCTTAAAAGTATAAGCTATCCTATGGAGCTGGGGAAGATGAGCATAATGATTGCATTATGATAAAACTTGCACACTGGGCTTCCCTGGTGGTGCAGTGGTTGCGAGTCCGCCTGACAATGCACGGGACGCGGGTTCGTGCCCCAGTCCAGGAAGATCCCACATGCCGTGGAGCGGCTGGGCCTGTGAGCCATGGCCGCTGAGCCTGCGCGTCCGGAGCCTGTGCTCTGCAACGGGAGAGGCCACAGCAGTGAGAGGCCCGCGTACCGCAAAATAAAAAAAGCAAGTGGAGCAGAGAATTATATCTTTAGAGTTGTCTAAGAAATGGAGGCTGGGATTAATTTAAAGATTGTGAGATAGAGAGAGCCCAGAGCGAGCCCAGTGTCATCGTAAAGGTCCTTACAAGAGGGAGGCAGGGGCTTCCCTGGTGGTGCAGTGGTTGAGAGTCCGCCTGCCGATGCAAGGGACACGGGTTCATGCCCCGGTCCGGGAAGATCCACATGCCGCGGAGCGGCTGGGCCCGTGAGCCGTGGCCGCTGGGCCTGCACGTCCGGAGCCTGTGCTCCACAACAGGAATGGCCACAACAGTGAGAGGCCCGTGTACAACAAAAAAAAAAAAAAAAAAAAAACTTGCACACTAATTGATAAGAAATTGTGTTAACAATATAGTGCTAAATATGAAAAAGAAGGTATTAAAAACAGAATGTTCCGGAGCCTGGGCTCCGCAACGGGAGAGGCCGCAACAGTGAGAGGCCTGCGTACGCAAAACAAACAAACAAACAAACAAACAAACAAAAAAACAGAATGTATAGTATAATCCCATTTGGGGTAATACAAATGTGTATGTATATATATATATATATATATACATACATACACCTATGTATATACATATGTGTATATATATTTGTGTGTGTGTGTATATATCTCAAAAACATGAAGAATGAAAGGAAGAAATTACCAGAGATTCTCTATCTTATCTTTTCTTTTGCTAATTTTCACCCTTTTTCTAACCACAATATGGATCACTTGTATAATTATTTAAGTAAAAATAACTTGAAAACTTGGAATGATTTCTGTTTTGCTCTGTTTGAGTTTGGTTTTCACTTCAAATTCACATAACCTATAAATTCTAGTCTGGTGTAAGCTGAGACTAAGCTCCTGTACGAGCCAGAAACACTTTCCCGACACACACGAAGTGAGGCTGATTAGGGTGAAGCACTGTTTTTCTTAAGCTACATGTCTTTCATCAAAGTATTGCTACCAGAACACATTATAAACAGTGAGCAAAATAAAGGAAAACATGCTCGAAAGAATATTTGCTGGTGAAAAAAACATGAAGTTTATTACAAATTTTTTCTTTGAGTACACCCAAATAACAAATTATGATTAAACAGGAAGAGCAGAGTTGACCCATGTGTGCCACATGTGTGCGCACACACAGATACACACCCGCCTAGAGGCCCCAGTAAAATAGCAAGTATAACATACATGTATCCCCAGAATATGATCCCCGCCCCCAGAGAAATACTCATGTAGCTCATGTAGACTCGTGTAGGTAAATTAAAGCAGATGAATCTTTAAGAGTCAAGCTGTAGCTTCTACGTGAGTTTTATGGAGGCTCTCCAGGAACATTTACAACCTAAAAAAATCTCTTGCTCACCTGGAGCAAAGTTGCAATTGGAAGCCTTTAAGATGACAAAAGAGTTATTAGAAATGTCATCACCACCATGTAAAGTGACAGACCTGGTCATTCATATTCAAACCCCACTTGGCCCTCAATAGTAGGCATTGGCCCAAATTACTCAGATAAATACACCAGCCCTTCCATTCATCTGGAACTCAAAGCATACTCGGTGTTATAAGAGAGAAAGGAAATGGACACTGGCCCTGGGCATGGGCGGTGGTGTTCAGCATGTGGCTGGAGTTTCCTCCTGTAGGCTCATTTAATCCTCACTTTCACCCTTCGAGTTCTCTGTTATTTCCATTACACAAAAGGTGACCAAAGCCAAAGTAAAAGAAGTTTGGAGAACAGATTTTAATTTAATTCAGTTGCACAGAAGAGGGGCTCTCAGAAAAGCAATGACATTCAAAGAAGTCTTCAATAGAAGCAGCTTCCATGTCCCCCTGGGGATGGCTTTCCTGAGCTGATGGTACTGTGTCCCAGCCCCCATCAACCCCACCTTAAGCTCCGGATACAGTTGAGCAATCTTTCTCTCCACCCTCCTTGAAACCTGCTCCCAAGCAAGCCTGCTGCATTTGGGTCTTTAAACTTTAGCAGGCGTTTAAACCACCACTCTCTTTCCTAAGGGAATTTGCACTTTAATCCTTCACTCCTTTGGTTTGGGAAGCAAAAGGAAAGCAGGAAGTGCTTTGAAGCAAACAGCCCTTTTTGTCCTTGTGCAATCCCATCAGTAGGGGGCTTCCGATGGGTTGTGGGATAAAAGAGATGTTAGGAAACCCCACTCTCGGCACAGGCTACATAATTTTCAGGGTCCAGTACAAAATTAAAATGCAAGGTTTGCTCAGAAATTGTTAAGAATTTCAAGACTGTGTCAGCACAGCATAAAACTGAGCCCAGGTCGCAGCCCATGAAGCCAGCCCTGCCCACGCTGGGCTTTTTTTTTTTTTTTTTTTGCAGTACGCGGGCCTCTCACTGTTGTGGCCTCTCCCGTTGCGGAGCACAGGCTCCAGACGCGCAGGCTCGGCGGCCATGGCTCACGGGCCCAGCCGCTCCGCGGCATGTGGGATCTTCCCGGACCGGGGCACGAACCCGTGTCCCCTGCATCGGCAGGCGGACTCTCAACCACTGTGCAACCAGGGAAGCCCCACGCTGGGCTTTTTACCACCGTGGCCTGGGCCCCCTGCTTAGGCCCAGAGCTGCACCGCTGCCCTCCCTTCCCTGGAGCTACAGGCTCACATCCACCCCTGTCTTCCCTCTGCCGGTGGCCACCCACCCACCCACTCGACTCCCCATCTTCTCCCACGGTCCTGTCTACGCACAAGGAGGCACCTTCCTCTCCTGCCCCCCAAGAACAAGCACACAAGCCCTTTTCATGGTAAGGATTTCACTCTTAACTTCTGTGCTGCAACAGACAGGGGACAACAAAGATAGCAGACCAACGGAATATATGGAACTTACTGAGTTCTCACGAGGGGTCCCTGGTCCCCAGGTTCAGATTCCCTTCTCAGACGTCTCAACAGAGACGCCTTCAGCTCATATGTATTCCTGGAAGTGGAGCTCACAAAGCAGCCCCACCCTGGGGGAAGGCCACCTAAGGCAGAGTGGCAAACTGATTATGACACAGGACCCAGAGCGAGGGGAACCTGGCTGCAAACGCTGGTTAGGACCTACCTGACTCTGGGCAAGTTACTTCCTTAAACTTCCCCAGGCCTCAGTTTCCCAATCTGTGACATGGGGATAAGAGCACACTGAGCTAGACGGGGCAGACTAAAGTCGTCCTCTGAGGAGGACACAGCTAAAACCACAGACCCTGGCAGACTCAACCTCTTGAAACTTGCCCACCCAGGAGTCTCTCCAGAATTTCCACAGTTCCCAGTAAACAAGATAAAAGGTGATGAGCAAAAAACATGATTTCAGGATCACCATTTAGGGGTTGCCATTGGAGACCACCACATACACAGCCCCCTGTGTCAGACATCTGGGCTGGGGCTGGGGCTGGGACTGGGGTGGAGGGGCTCAAAGAGGGTAGTGAATACAAACTTCTGAACTGAGGGTCAAACACTACAGTCCTGCAAGTCCCCCTGGCACCAGCTGCTGCAATATTTGGGTAAAAGCCAATAGTGGGTTTCTCGCAGTGAGAAAGCCGCTGTGAGTCCTTCCTGTTAGGAGCCAGAGCACAGGCAGTCGCCAATGGGTGCGGCAGTAGCAGCAGCAAAGAGGGCCACGCGGCTTTAGGGGCTCCCATGACATTCGTCCAGCCTGTGCTCCCCACCACCGCCCCACCGCCCAGAGCAGAGCCTGAGACAAAGGCTTGCCTGCAGAGCGTTCATTTGGAAAATGATCCCAGGGAGTGGGATCCCAGGGAGTGGGAGCTGCCAGGGTTCCCACGTGGCCGAGCTGCCAGGGTTACAGGTGACAGATGCTCACCCCACTGAAACCTTCTGCGGCTTGTGAAGAAGGGTCTGCCTGGTGACAGAAGGGGGAAGCATTTATCCATTGACTCTTCTTCCTATGGGTCGAGGGTGGTCATGTGAACATGAACTCCTGCACTTCCAGTTTGAGCTTCGCATCCCAAGCCCAGGTATCAGAGAAGCCTCAAGGTGGGAAGAGAGAGGTATGAGGCTCAGGCCAAAGTGGGGCTCCCTCTCTGCACCTACACAAAGCTCATCGAAGCCTGCTTGGAAGCAGCCACTGCGACAGGGGCTGATAAAAGACATGGGGCCCAGAGGATTTGCAGTGTCATGCATCCAAGAGGGTTACTGTGAAAATGAAAAGGGAAAAGGGAAGTGTCAGCTCCCTTAGCTCTGAGCCTGGCACACAGCAAGTGCACAGAGAATCCCGGCTGGTATTGCTATAAGTGGTGTTATTATTTGGACCCTTTCCTCCTTAAGTCTGAAGATATGTCCTGGCAGAACATCAGGGGTCCTTTTTCCCCCTCTACTAGACCCTTTACATCTTGGAGCAGCTTCAGATTTGGTGACATCCAAGACCCCTGGACTTCTAACTGCTCTGAAATGACACCCCTGGGCATGTCCCTGAAAGGATGGTCATTCCCACTGTTATTTCCCCATGGAAAGCCCTACTTAAAAATAATCAAATGAGCACAAAACCCATGTGTACTTGAAGGGCTGGCTCAGAAGTGTTTGGATCTTTTTACCTCTTTCTTTCCTCTCTTAAGAAGAAGTCTATTCAAACAAGAGGTCATAATTACACAAAGATTTCTCAGGTCTAAATACAAAGTAAAATAAATAACCCTCTGACTTAGGAACCAAAATGGTATCGGGCAAAATAACAAGAATGCCGACCAGCCCAATAGGACCAAGAAAATCTGCCAATACACAGCTTGAAACCCACAGGAGGCAAAGGGGTCATTCTCAGTGCTGCCAGTCTGATGTGAAGAACTCAAGTGCGGCATTTGATTTGAATTCAAAGCCAATAAAAATTTCAAGTACAAAGAGAGAGTCCCCATCTTAACCAGATCATTTATCATTAAAAACCCTTGGGATAGGGGCTTCCCTGGTGGCGCAGTGGTTGAGAGTCCACCTGCCGATGCAGGGGACACGGATTCGTGCCCCGGTCCGGGAGGATCCCACATGCCGTGGAGTGGTTGGGCCTGTGAACCGTGGCTGCTGGGCCTGTGAACCATGGCTGCTGGGCCCGTGAACCATGGCGCTGGGTCCGTGAGCCATGGCCGCTGAGCCTGCGTGTCCAGAGCCTGCGCGTCCGGCGCCTGTGGTCCGCAACGGGAGAGGCCACAACAGTGAGAGGCCCACGTACCGCAAAAAAAAAAAAAAAAAAAAAAAAAAAAACCTTGGGATGCTCAGACTTTGCATTTGTTCATTCTCTTTCCCCAGAGCAATCCCCTCTTTTCTCTCCCATGGCAACAGTAAAACAGCAATTAATAGGAGCATATGGAGAATGGAGTGTTCTAGTTAATTGAATTTTCTAGTTAAAGAAAGGCTAGTTCCCTAACAACCTCTTCTGTCCAGTGAAGTTTCCAAATCATCTGAGACAACTTCCCTACTTTACGAAGTGGATGCTAGGGGACAGAACAGAATCTTTGTTTTAGAACTCAGCCTCATCTAAACTTTAGGCCTTCTTCATGCTGTACACGAAATAGAACAGCGAATAGGAGATGGCACTGTTTGAGAGTCAGACTTATATTCAAATCCCCAGCTGTCCCTTACTAGCTAAGTGACATTACACAAATTACTACCTTCTCTGAGCCTCTTTTTCTGATTATTTTTGAAATGGGAGCGATGAAATCTGCATCATAGAGGTCCCGTGTGTCTGATACACGTGAGACACTCAGTAAATGGCGGCATCATGACTGTCCTTGGGGCTCGCAGTTTAAAGCTGTCGAAGAAGATAGAGAAGGTGTAGGAGATGGTGCTGAGACGTACTGTTGCCAGCAGGCCCTCTAAGAGTTTCTTTACCGCCAAAAAATTATTCTGTATCTACCTGTTTTTTCTTACTTGCCTCTTTCTCCAAAAAGAGAACAGAGAGAACTATAATCTGCCTAGCTGGTCTCGCGAATTCATGAGTTTAAATGTCTTAAGTGTCTCTCTGCTCACCCTCTGTCTAGTACACATTACACGTGAAGGACCAGCACAGCTCTTATGGTTATAGAACCAGAAGGGAGCTTCAGGACCAATGTGGCTTATGAGACACCACGAGGACCTACCTGCTCAAATATACCCTCCCCAAAACCTGCCACATGACTTAAATTTCTTCCATCCAAGTTGTCCCTTCGGGTTAAGGCATTTCTCCAGAGGGCTCCATTGGTTGACAAGGAAAGAAATCTCTTCTTTCAAGAGATTTGATCAAATATTAGTTTATCAGATCAACTAGTTCCTATTCAGGAGAAGCCTTGGTTGTCTGGTCTCTCTTCATCCTTCACTCTGTGTTAAGGCATCCTCATTCCTGCCCACGGGTTGGATCACCAACCTCTAACTCCAGCCCAAATCATTCCTCAAAACGTCACACCCAGACATTCAATGGCCTGTAACATCTCCATTCAGATGCCTTAAAAGCACTCCATAATAATTCCACACCCACCCTGCTCCAGGGTTTCCTGTCTCAATGATTTGCACTACTTACCAGCCAACCATGTAAGCTGGAGACCTAAGACGCATCCTTTATTAATACCTCTCCTTCACTGCCAAAGCACTAAGTGCTGTTGATTTTAACCTACTAAAGATCTTCTGAATCCATCTGCCTCTCTAAATCGTCACTGCCATTCCTTAATCCAATCTGATATCATGTCCCCTCTAGACCTTCACTGTCTAAATGATATCCCCTCAAAACCATTCTCCACGTTGGAGCCAAATCTCATCCTTATAAAAAATGACATTAATTCATGCTTCTCCTCCATCCAGATCATTTTATGATTTCTCACAATCATTAGGATAAGGTCCAAAATCTTTAACATGGTATGTCCCCTGCAGTATGGGGACTCCACCTGTCTCTCCAGCCATGTATCTCCCCACTCCTCCCTCCTTTCCCTCAGCCACTCTGGACATCTTTCATTTTTCCCACACACATTACGCTTTCCCACTTACAGAGCTTTGATAAAAGCTGTTCTCATTGCTTGAACTGTTGTCCTCAATCTCATTCTCTTCATGTAATTAACTCCTAATCAAGCTCCTAATTTTAGTTCAAACAGTAACTTTCTTAGAAAGTCTTCCATGATCCCCAAAGATAATCAGTGATTTGGTGAGAGGCTGGGCTACAAAACCATTGGAGGATAGATTAGAATCGACTGGAGAGTTTTTCTAAACATATTTTCAAAATATATGTGCCTTTCTGGGGCTTCCCTGGTGGTGCAGTGGTTGGGAGTCCGCCTGCCGATGCAGGGGACACGGGTTCGTGCCCCGGTCCAGGAAGATCCCGCATGTCGCAGAGCGGCTGGGCCCGTGAGCCATGGCCGCTGAGCCTGCGCGTCCGGAGCCTGTGCTCCGTAACAGGAGAGGCCACAACAGTGAGAGGCCCGCGTACCGAAAAAAAAAAAAAAAAAAAAAAAAAAAGGAAAGAAAAAAAAACAAGTCAAATTGCAATGAAAGAAAGCAATTTCCAAAAACAGAATATAATTGAAAAAAATTAATGGTTCAAGTAATAAGACATATGATGTCATTGTGCCTTGGGAGGTTTGCATGGAGGAGAGATGTGGGTTGAGCCCTAACCCCGTCCCCACCCCAGTTTGCTGTGTGACACCCAGCTCGACTGTGGACATTTCACTGCTATTCCACACTGAATATGACCCACTTGCCAAAGTTAAATACAGATAGTTGTACTTCAAGGTTCTCTGATTTTATTTGCAAAGTTTCTCTTTTGTCCTGTGGGTCTGTGATTAAATAGGAGAAAACTAGTGTGCTAATAGGATCTTAAAGTTTTGATTCTGCAAATACCAATTTCTTTGAGCTGTACCTACTACCTCTTTAAAATTGACATGATCTTAAAATTAACTTCCTGGCATCCCAGGTCTGACGAATTCCTAACAAAATTAATTAAAGCTCTTTAAAGCTCTTTGTAAAGACTATACACAACCACAAACACACACACACACACACACACACACACACACACAAACACACAGAGGGAGGGAGAGAGGAAATAAGAACTTGAACTTATGCAACATCTTCAAAAAGGGTGCCTCTTTTATATATCAAAAGAGAGAATGAGAAGAAAAAATAAACTTCCTCTTTAAAATTGGCATAGCCTAGAGCTTCCCTGGTGGCGCAGTGGTTGAGAGTCCGCCTGCCGATGCAGGGGACACTGGTTTGTGCCCCGGTCCGGGAAGATCCCACATGACCTGGAGCGGCTGGGCCCGTGAGCCATGGCCGCTGAGCCTGCGCGTCCGGAGCCTGTGCTCCGCAACGGGAGAGGTCACAGCAGTGAGAGGCCCGCGTACCGCAAAAAAAAAAAATTGGCATAGCCTAAACCTTAAACTTCTTGGCATCCCAGGTCTGACGAATTCCTAATAAAATTAATTAATGCTCTTTGTAAATAAAAATATATATGTATGATGAGACTAAGACCTTGAATTTATGCAACAACTTCTAAAAGGGTGCCTCATTTATCTATCGAGAGAGAGAACAAGAGAAATAAAAACTCACTTTGAGTAACAAATGGATAAATATTAATAGTATTATTATCCTTGCCTATAGAATGAATACAAGAAGCAAAAAAAACGATCAGGAAACTTGCCCAAGGTCACTCTGGAAGTCAGTCACGGGGATGAGAATAGAACCCAGGTTTCCAGTCTCCTGGCCCAAAGCATTTCTTTCAGGGACGTAAATTACAAGACTGTTTAGGTCTTTAGATTCTCCAGATGTTGCCATCTCCTCAACGTCCTTGGGCCGCCACCCAATGCTTTCACATTTTTTATGAAGTTAGATGAAAGTCTCCCTCCTCCTGACAGCTTTATTACCCCCAGAAACAATTATCTCCCTCTAACTCAGAAAGTTATACTCAATTGTTGGTGCAGTAACCAAACAGGAGTCAAAGACATTTCTATGATTGATGCACCCTTCAGTGGAAAACAGCTGAAAATATTACTGCTTTGATATTCCCATTTTTTTCCAGGCCTAAAGGTTAATCAGTTGAAAATGTTACATAGAAAGTCGTTTTTAAAAGTCCAACAACAAAGAGACTGTGTACGTTGACAAACTCTTCCCCAGGCCAGGAAGAGCTGTTAACACCCAGAAGAAAAGTATGAACAAACGGGGGCAATGTAAGAATTTTCAAGATTGTGGGATGGTTTGGTGCCACTCTGTGCAAGGGCAGGGCACCGAGAGGGGCTAAAATTCCTTATGAGTGTGACTGTCAGTCCCAAGGGAAGGAAAAAGAAAACATATACAAAAATATAGAGAAAATGAAGACAAAAGACAGAAGAGAAATATAAAAAGGAAAGGGTAAAGAATGAAGTGTCTGTTAATAATAACTAATATAACATTTAGAGCTTATAAACGGTTTCATGTAATGTCAAAACTCCTGCACAGTAGACATCATCCCAACTTGACCAACGAGGCTCATATGCCAAACATCCGACCGTTAGGCCATAGAAGGTAGATTCAGATAGCATCCTTTCACCACCTCCACCAAGGACCCAAGGAAGCATCTACTGGGTCAACGGTGGCCCCCAGGGACTATGTGGGGACCCTCAGCAGTGTAAGGTAGTGTCAAGAGCCTCAGAAGCCCTCACTTGAGACTCTGCACAAGTCCTATACCTACTCCAGCAACAGCGAAGATGAGAAGATTGCTTCTTCAAAAGTGAACAGTAAACGGCAGAAACAGTCACAGGTGTAGACAACAAACTTATGGTTACCATAAGGGGGGAAAGGGGGAGGGAGGCATAAACTGGGAGATTGGGACTGACACATACACACTGCTATATACAAAACAGATAACTAATAAGGACCTACTGTGTAGCACAGGGAACTCTACTCAATACACTGTAATGACCTATATGGGAAAAGAATCTAAAAAAAGAGTGGATGTGTGTCTATGGAGAACTGATTCGCTTTGCTGTACACCTGAAACTAACACAACATTGTAAATCAACTCTACTCCAATGAAATTTTTTTTAATTTTAAAAAATAAATAAATTTCAGGGATGACTTAAAAAAAATGGAATGGAATACAGCACAGCCATGTAAAGAGCTATTGTTGCATACACAGACATAAATGAAGCTTGCATACAGAACACTTGAGCACAAAGGGCCAGGTACAAAAGTGTACATTCTATATAATTTCATTTATATGAAGTTCAAGGATGGGCAAAATTAATCTGTGGTGATAGAAGTCGGAATAGGGCTACCCTGGAGGAGGTGTATTGAATGGAAGGGGTCATGAGCGAGCCTGCTGAGGGCTGGAAATGTCCTACATTGTGATCCGAGCTTACACAGGGCTGAACAGCTAAGATTTGTGCCTTTTCTCTATGTAAGTTACATCTCAATATTAAAAAAATAAATAAAATAAAAGGATACCTTCAACAGAAATGGTTTACATTTCCAAGTTGATTCAACGACTAGCTGAAATCAGATGCAGTATATGAATGAAAGCTCTGATTGGAAAGGAAAAGAAATGAACAATCTGGGGGGAGGAGAGAGGATGTCTTAGGTTTTGGAGGGACAAGCACAAAAAAATGCCATTGTGGGAGTTGGGGCGAGGTAGGGAGAAAGTGCAGAAAAGTAGATGAGGGGGTTACCGCTCAGTTCAATAACATCCAGTCCATAAATAATTATTGAGCACTTTCTCAGTGCCAAAGACAATGCAAAGTTCTAGGGCAGTTTCTCAAAGTGGGCCCACCTCAACCGCATCCGAATCATGTACGTTGTTTATTTAAAGGGCTGGTTCTTGGGTCCTGCCCCTGATCTACTGATTCAGAAACTTAGTGGGCTGGGCCCAGGAATCTCATTTTCAACAGACATCCCAGGTGACTGTACAAAGATGAATAGTATATACTTTGCTCTACACTAACCTCTCTGTCCTCAAGGGGATTAGGGGATGGAAACCGAGATATACAAACAGATAATTTCCATGTAATGTGGAAGCTACAATGACAGATATGCCGAGACTGCTAAAACCATCTGAGGGTGGAGGAGGGAAGGTAGGTCAAATCAGGCAAAGCCATGCCTGTGCTCAATCAAAAAGGCTGTATACCAATTAGCAGAGCAAATGTGGGTGAAGGAGAAGGTAGAAAGGTAATTGGTTTGCAAAATGTGGTTCCCAGAGCACAGAATTAGCATCACCTGGAAACTTGCTAGAAATGCAAATTCTCAAGACACCACCCCAGACTCACTGAATCAGAATTTCTGGGGGTGGGCCCAGCAATCTGTGTTTTCAAGCCCTGGAGGATTCTGAGGCCCACTCAAGTTAGACAACCAGAACTGTCAGGTAGGCCGCTTCAGAGCCAGCTGCCTGGGTCTAAATCCAAGGCTCTGCAGCTTACTGGCTGAGTGACCATAAATGACTTACTTAATCTCTTTGGGTCCCAGTTTCTTCATCTCTATAATAATAGTACTTAATTCATAATTATTGCATATAACATGCCTGGCACATAATAAGCGCTGCATACGTGTCTGTTTTTATTAGTAGGAGTGTAGACAAAGGGACCAGCGGGAGCTCATGCAGGGCTGTTTCACAGGTAGCTGGTCTTTGAGCATCAGGCATGAATCAGGGTGTGACAAAAGTGCTGGCAACGTTGGCAGGAGACAGACCATGGCATTTCACGTTTTAAAAAAAGACATCTGGGGACTTCCACTTCCAAAAAGACGGACTCCTTATACTTTTTCCTATTTCTCCTGCTAAGTACAATGAAAACCCTGGACATTAAAAATAAGATGCTGAGAAGTGGAGAGAAAAGAGCAGACCAGAGAGAGACCTCAGGACCTGAGGAATGACACAGGGATGAGTTAACTGGATTTTTTCTGGTTTTGGCTTTACATGTCCCAGACTTGGAGCTTAAGTACCTGGCACCCCAGAAACGCCATGGACAGCAAACAAAAGAAGCCCAGCAAAAGCCTGCTCTCTCCTGCCAAAGGACCAGGAAAGGGGCAGCCTAGAAAGGCAAGACTTTTAGATGATAACTTCTCTACTCCAGCCAAACACCTGAAAAAACAGCTGTGGCTCCACCTTTCCACCCGTGCCCCCAAAGACCGAGTGAGGACCCTAGATTCCCCCCTGCCAGGCTGTAGCCAGGTGCCCCAACCCCTGCACCAGGGAGGGGTCAGAGAGGCCAGGTAGGGATCTGGGACTTCATTGCCCATCAAGCAATAACAAACCACCCCTTCCTGGTGTCAATGGAGACTTTGGGGAGGCCAGAGCTCCCACCCCCACGCAGCAGTAAGGAGAAACACCCACCCTTCTTCTGCCAAGGACCCCACCCCTTCTGAAGGATCTCAGCATCTGATTTGTGATCTGGTACTCTAATTTTGCAAGAGTTACTGTTAGGGGAAACTTGGGAAAGGGTGCACAGGCTCTGGATGAATTATGTCTTAAAACTGAGTGTGCGTCTACAGTGATCTCAAAATTTCAAAATTTAATTAAAAAAAAAAGAAAACTGAACCAAATCATATGGCAAAGAAGAGCTATGGGTTTTAAGCGAAGAGTGACAGATTAGATTTGTACCATAATCAACTTTCGCTGAGTGCAATTTCCAGAGAGCTCGAGCCATGACAACCTCCGAACATCACTGAAATTCATCTGAGAGAGCCTTGGGCACACACACTACAGGATGCCTGCTCTGGAGAAAGAATCTTCCATTTGGCATCATCAGAGCCCATGGCTGGTCTCCCTTCACCTATCAATTGTAGGAGAGGTCAGTGGAACCCAAAGGACAGTTTGAAGTTTCCTGGTTGCTAGGGTTAGGAGCCTAACGCTGGTAGGAAGCCTTGGAGGGCAATGGATGGAATTGCCTATGGAGAGCAAGATCTTGATTTGAGAGGCTCTTGTTTCTGACAAATATTCTGTAAACCAACTCTGTTAACTCCAGCAAGGATCTGAAACTCTGAAAGGGTAAACACAAATCAATGTGACCAGTGACCAGAGGAGGCTGCGGGACACTTTTTTAACAAGAGAGACTTTTGAAAATAAAAACTGTAACTCAATTCCTGTACAATCAATTTATTTCCACTTGTACAGCTCTGGTTCCTTCACTTCAAGCCCTGCCCTGGGGGGGATGGAGTTGCCCTGGCCAGCAACAGCTGGAGGGGGGAGGGAGAAGAAGAGAGCCGTCTGATGATTAACAAACACTTGTGGAAACCCTGCAATGAAAGCAAACAGTACTTGATGGGGCGTACTGAAGGGAAGATAAGTCAGAGAGTGCTTGAGCTCAAAGAAGAGGGAGAGGTCAAGGTGGGCTTCTAGGAGGAGATGAGGCTTTTGCTGAGTCCTGAGAACAGATAGTACCCAGGTAGAGTCTGACACACATGGGGCCTGAGGGACAGAGGAAGGGACCTGGGGTGAAACAGGAATTCACTCTTAGGCAAGGAGTTTTGAACACAGGGCCATTGTCAAACTGGGGCTCATTGGCTGAGTTAGCATAAATGTGAAACTAATAAGGATAGAAGGGCAACATGAATCTCTCTGAGGTGATTTGTGCAAATAGTAATAACAATAAAATACACAGGAAATAAGAGGTGTTTCCTCTTGGTGTTGAGGAAATTGCAACATTTTTGTACAAAGGGTCTAGAACAATGTGATTATGTATTTATTCTGATTTAAAATGTAGGGTTTTTAAATTCAGGTATGGTGAGGCCAACAGATCAGGAGACGACTGCCACTGGAGACACAATTTGTCACAATTCCCAAGAGGAGGGGGCATCACATGCAGAGTCACATGGGGAAGTACCAGGGTCAGTCAGGAGGCAGAAAGGGCAAAAGGAAAATGTGGGCAAGCACCCTTAATGTGGTTTCCACAGGAAGGGACAGGTGAGGCAGGCTAGCAGGCTTAGGATTGACTTGTTTCAATAACATCAGCAGGTGGACCTTCAAGATGGCGGAAGAGTGAGACGCAGAGATCACCTTCCTCCCCACAAGTACATCAGAAATACATCTGCATGTGGAACAACTCCTACGGAACACCTACTGGACGTTGGCAGAAGACCTCAGACTTCCCAAAAGGCAAGAAACTCCCCACGTACCTGGGTAGGGCAAAAGAAAAAAGGAAAAACAGAGACAAAAGGATAGGGACGGGACCTGCACCAGTGGGAGGGAGCCGTGAAGGAGGAAAAATTTCCACACACTAGGAAGCCCCTTAGCGGGCAGAGACTGCGGGTGGCGGAGGGGGAAAGCTTCGGAGCCACGTAGGAGAGCGCAGCAACAGGGGTGCGGAGGGCAAAGCAGGGAGATTCCTGCACAGAGGATCGGTGCCGACCCGCACTCACCAGCTCGAGAACCTTGTCTGCTCACCTGCCAGGGCGGGTGGGGGCTGGGAGCTAAGCCTCGGGCTTCGGTTGGATCCCAGGGAGAGGACTGGGGTTGGCTGCGTGAACACAGCCTGCAGGGGGTTAGTGCACCACGGCTAGCCGGGAGGGAGTCCAGGGAAAAGTCTGGAACTGCCTAAGAGGCAAGAAACCATTGTTGCGGGGTGCGCGAGGAGAGGGGATTCAGAGCACAGCCTAAACGAGCTCTAGAGACGGGCACGAGCCGCAGCTATCAGTGCGGACCCCAGAGACGGGCACAAGATGCTAAGGCTGCTGCTGCCGCCACCAAGAAGCCTGTGTGCAAGCACAGGTCACTATCCACACCTCCCCTCCCAGGAGCCTGTGCAGCCCGCCACTGCCAGGGTCCCGGGATCCAGGGTCCCAGGATCCAGGGACAACTTCCCCGGGAGAACGCATGGCGCGCCTCAGGCGCAACGTCACGCTGGCCTCTGCCGCCACAGGCTCGCCCCACATTCTGTACCCCTCCCTCCCCCCACCTGAGTGAGCCAGAGCCCCTGAATCAGGGGCTCCTTTAACCCCGTCCTGTCTGAGCGAAGAACAGACGCCCTCCGGCGACCTGCAAGCAGAGGCGGGGCCAAGTCCAAAGCTGAACCCCGGGTGCTGTGCGAACAAAGAAGAGAAAGGGAAATCTCTCCCAGCAGCCTCAGGAGCAGAGGATTAAATCTCCACAATCAACTCGATGTACCTGCATCTGTGGAATACATGAATAGACAATGAATCATCCCAAACTGAGGAGGTGGACTTTGGGAGCAATTATATATATACTTTTTTCCTTTTACTCTTTTTGTGAGTGTGTATGTGTATGCTTCTGTGTGTGATTTTGTCTGTATAGCTTTGCTTTTACCATTTGTCTAGGGTGCTCTCTGTCCATATTTTTTGTCTTTTCTTTTTTTTTTTAGTATACTTTTTAGCACTTGTCATCACTGCTGGATTTGTTTTTTGGTTTCATTGCTCTCTTCTTTTTCTTTTTTTATTACTTTTTAATTTTTTTATTTTTAATAATTATTTTTATATAATTTCTTTTTTTCTTTCCTTTTTTCTCCCTTTTCTTCTGAGCCGTGTGGCTGACAGGGTCTTGGTGCTCTGGCCAGGTGTCAGGCCTGTGCCTCAGAGGTGGGAGAGCCGAGTTCAGGAAATTGGTCCACCAGAGACCTCCCAGCTCCACGTAATATCAAATGGCAAAAGCTCTCCCAGAGATCTCCATCTCAATGCTGAGACCCAGCTCCAACCAATGACCGACAAGCCAGCAACAGTGCTAGACACCCTATGACACCCAGCTCCAACCAATGACCAGCCAGCCACAGTGCTGGACACCCTATGCCAAACACCTAGAAAGACAGGAACACAACCCCACCCATGAGCAGAGAGGCTGCCTAAAATCATAATAACGTCACAGACACCCCAAAACACACCACCGGACGTGGACCTGCCCACCAGAAAGACAAGATCCAGCCTCATCCACCAGAACACAGGCACTAGTCCCCTCCACGAGGAAGCCTACACAAACCACTGAACCAACCTTAGGCAACCTTTGGAAGTTTTAGCCACAGCAACTGTAGAAGGAAAAGAAATAAAAGGAATCCAAATCAGAAAAGAAGAAGTAAAGCTGTCACTCTTTGCAGATGACATGATACTATACATAGAGAATCCTAAAGACGCTACCAGAAAACTACTAGAACTAATCAATGAATTTGTTAAAGTAGCAGGATACAAAATTAATGCACAGAAATCTTTTGCATCCCTATACACTAATGATGAAATATCTGAAACAGAAATTAAGGAAACACTCCCATTTACCATTGCAACAAAAAGAATAAAATACCTAGGAATAAACCTACCTGAGGAGACAAAAGACCTGTATGCAGAAAACTATAAGACACTGAGGAAAGAAATTAAAGATGATACAAACAGATGGAGTGATATACCATGTTCTTGGATTGGAAGAATCAACATTGTGAAAATGACTATACTACCAAAAGCAATCTACAGATTCAATGCAATCCCTATCAAACTACCACTGGCATTTTTCACAGAACTAGAACAAAAAATTTTCACAATTTGTATGGAAACACAAAAGACCCCAAATAGCCAAAGCAATCTTGAGAAAGAAAAACAGAGCTGTAGGAATCAGGCTCCCTGACTTCAGACTATACTACAAAGCTACAGTAATCAAGACAGTATGGTACTGGTACAAAAACAGAAATATAGATCAATGGAACAGGATAGAAAGCCCAGAGATAAACCCACGCACATATGGTCATCCTACTTTTGATAAAGGAGGCAAGAATATACAATGGAGAAAAGACATCCTCTTTAATAGGTGGTGATGGGAAAACTGGATAGCTACATGTAAAGGAATGAAATTAGAACACTCCCTAACACCATACACAAAAATAAACTCAAAAGGGGTTAAAGACCTAAATGTAAGGCCAGACACTATCAAACTCTTAGAGGAAAACATAGGCAGAACACTCCATGACATAAATCACAGCAAGATCCTTTTTGACCCACTTCCTAGAGAAATGGAAATAAAAACAAAAATAAGCAAATGGGATGTAATGAAACTTAAAAGCTTTTGCACAGCAAAGGAAACCATAAACAAGACAAAAAGACAACCCTCAAAATGGGAGAAAATATTTGCAAATGAAGCAACTGACAAAGGATTAATCTCCAAAATTTACAAGCAGCTCATGCAGCTCAATATCAAAGAAACAAACAACCCAATCCAAAAATGGGCAGAAGACCTAAATAGACATTTCTCCAAAGAAGATATACAGATTGCCAACAAACACATGAAAGAATGTTCAACATCATTAATTATTAGAGGAATGCAAATCAAAACTACAGTGAGGTATCACCTCACTCCAGTCAGAATGGCCATCATCAACAACTCTAGAAACAATAAATGCTGGAGAGGGTGTGGAGAAAAGGGAACCCTCTTGCACTGTTGGTGGGAATGTAAATGGATATAGCCAGTATGGAGAACAGTATGGAGGTTCCTTAAAAAACTAAAAATAGAACTACCATATGACACAACAATCCCACTACTGGGCATATACCCTGAGAAAAACATAATTCAAAAAGAGGCATGCATCACAATGTTCATTGCAGCTCTATTTACAATAGCCAGGATATGAAAGCAACCTAAGTGTCCACTGACAGATGAATCAATAAAGAAGATGTGGCACATGGAATATTACTCAGCCATAAAAAGAAACGAAATTGAGTTATTTGTAGTGAGGTGGATGGATCTAGAGTCTGTCATACAGGGTGAAGTAAGTCAGAAAGAGAAAAACAAATACCATATGTTAACACATATATATGGAATTTTTTAAAAAAATGGTTATGAAGAACTTAGGGGCAGGACAGGAATAAGGATGCAGATGTAGAGAATGGACTTGAGGACACAGGGAGGGGGAAGGGTTAGCTGGGACGAAGTGAGAGAG
Source organism: Phocoena phocoena (assembly GCF_963924675.1). Lineage (NCBI taxonomy): Eukaryota > Metazoa > Chordata > Mammalia > Artiodactyla > Phocoenidae > Phocoena > Phocoena phocoena. The sequence goes on from NC_089231.1 coordinate 22,913,828, forward strand.
TAGCTTGGACTTATATATACGACCAAATGTAAAATAGATAGCTAGTGGGAAGCAGCCGCATAGCACAGGGAGATCAGCTCGGTGCTTTGTGACCACCTAGAGGGGTGGGATAGGGAGGGTGGGAGGGAGACGCAAGAGGGAGGGTATATGGGGATATATGTATATGTATAGCGGATTCACTTTGTTATAAAGCAGAAACTAACACACCACTTTAAAGCAATTATACTCCAAGAAAGATGTGAAAAAAAAGAAAAAACTATTTCCGCAGGCTCTGGGGCATAGGGGCTGTCCCTCAGTGCCCTGTACCTGGCCGAGGGGTGATTAGAGCAGGTGGATACTGGTCCAGAGTGTAACAGCACTGTAGGAGGTGGGGGGTGGGAGGATGTCAACCCTGGATTGTTTGTTTACCTTACATATGGAAGGCGTGCTGAAGGTGAGTTGTTTGCTATCTGTAGGGACCGGCAATAGGGAAAGGCTGTCCTCCAGGGTCAGCAAGGCTCCAGATGTCAAAGCATCAGACACAGAAAGTAAAAAGGCACGATTAATACATTCCCCAAGTATTTGTTGGCCATCTTCCATGTGCGCAGCACTGCCATGGGACCTGTGGATTCTCAGAAAACTCGTACACATGTCCTTCATTGATGCTGAGAGAGCTCCACCTTCTTTTGAGGTGTAAACTCATACAGATGAAGTAACAACTCAAGAGCTAGTAATTCAAAAAATGTACAACATGAATATTGCAAATCAGTGTTTCTCAAACCTAATAATGTGTGGATTCCTTTTCAAGAAAAATATTTTCCACAGATTCTCAGTGTTGACTTATGTTTTATTTTAATGTCACTCTACATGAAATGTGTAGTAAATGAGATCTGTACAACATGAAATTCGTTATAAATGTCTTATGCTTACAGGTGTTACGGTAAAATCAAAACAAAATTTTAAATTACAAATAAGAATATAAAACCAAAGAAATTTAAAATAGCATTAACTTAATGTGATAATTGATGATTTACTTCAACTTGCTTGACACTATTGGGCACAGTTGTGGAAAAATATATTTGAGCATTTCCTATTTTACTTGTTATCAACATGAATCTTTTGATTTTGAACATGACAAGTCATCATTTGAGCCATTACCATCGAGTTCACGGCCATCATCACTGTGCTTTATTTCAATGACCTCACTTTTAACCACTGATGCATAAGAGAGACCAATCAATTAATGGAGAATGCAAAACTGAAAAATATCTACTAGCAGTGGAGTGTTATAAGAAGGTACATAGAAAGAAGGAAACCACAGAATAAATTTGCTTACAAGGCCAGCATGGTGTTTCCTTCTGCTGTTCAATCTCATATGTTATGCACCCTCTGATCATTTCATTCCCCTCCACTCTTTTCTGGTCAAACTTCTTCAAAACCTTTGCTTATATGGCTCACCTGGACATCATTTAGCCTTCAAGTGGCCCCACCAAGGCACTGAAATCTTAAAACGAAACTCAAGCAGGTGCATCCAGATGATAGCCTAAGCTTATTCTACTTTAAAATTTACCATTAAAACTAAAACATCCTTGAAAATTTTGAAGATACCTCCCCAAGGATAAATCTGGGGGTCTCCATAGGTCCAAGGACCCCACTTGGAAGGAGGGAGCACAGTTGGGATGAAAGAGGGAGATGAATAAAGCTGCTGAGGTCATAGAAGGCTTTGGGGTGAGGATGTAGGTGGAGCTGGAAGAGAAGGTGGGAAGGACTTAGAAAACCAAGGAGGAAGGAGAATGACCCTCCCGGTAGTAGGTATGGATCTCTAGGAACCAGACACCATCTGACGCCACTCTCCTGCTGGTATCCTGCCCCACCGGTCTTCTTTCAGTTGTTAGAACAGACAGACCTGTCTCTTTTAAGGTTTTTCCTGGCCTTGTTTCCCTGGATGCAGCTGTCAATACCCCACTCTTTTCCTAAGGCTGGCTTCTCCTCCATGAGCTCTTCACCAAAATATTGGTTTTTCAGGAAGGTCTTCTCTGACCACCTAATCTTATAGTAAGGTTCCTCACATTATTCTTTTCACACACCCACTCTTTAGCTTTGAGGCTGTGTTAGTTTCCTATTGCTGCTGTCATCAATTACCACAAGCTTAGTGATTAAACAATACAAATGTATCCTCTTACAGTTCTGGAGGTCAGACGTCCTAAAAGCAAGGTGTTGTGTTCCTTCTGGAGGCTCCAGGGAAGAACCTGTGTTCTTCCTTTTTCTAGCTCCTAGAGGCCGCCTGCATTCCTCGGCCCATGGCCTCTTCCATCATCAAGGCCAGCAGCAGAGCATCCTCTAATCTCTGTTTATGCGTCCGTGGTCACGTCACCTTCTCTGAGTCTAACCCTCCTGCTTCCCTCTTGTAAGGTCCCTGGGGATGACATTGGACCCACCCAGATAATCCAGGATAATCTCGCCATCTGAAGAGCCTTAACTAATCACATTTGCAAAGTCCCTTTTGCCATGTAAGGTAACATATTCACAGGTTCTGAGGATTAGGACATAGACATCTTGCGGGGGTGGGGGGGGCCTTTATTCAGCCTACAACAAGGCTCTTATCACAACTCATAATCCTGTGTCACTTTTTAATTGTCCATCACACATGTCTATACACAGCAGAGGTGGTTCCATGGATGAAAGAACTTAAGACTGCATTACGATGCCAGGTACATAGCGAATGGTGATTAAATATTTAATAAATGAATAAAGAAAAAAAGAACAGTAGGATATGTGAGGATGGAGGGCATGACCAAGATATCTTCCAAGGAAGGTGGACATGGCTATTCTGTGTATGGCAGATTTCTCTAAAATGTTGTCGAAAGCAAGCCAGCCTTGCTCAAGGTGCCTTCCTTTCACAGCTCTAGAGTATATATCAACCCTAGAGAAGCACTCTAAGTGGTCCCCACCTGACCAATCCACATGGCCGTGAGAATAAGATGATGTGATTGTCAGAACCATCGGAACCACCAGGCTGGACTTGAGGAGGACATTTTCAAAAAAAGGTGGTGGGGTTGCTGTTGCCAGGCCAGGGGGAAGGAATCTGGGGCAGAGAGTAGAACGAACCCCTGCCCAACAGCTTCCAGCACTTATTACTAGTAAACGGTATCACTAAATCGTCTCAAATCTTTCAACCCTCTTTCTTCTTCTTCCATATGTAACTACCATTTCTGTTTCTGTCCTTGCTCCGTCCTCTATCTGTACCTCTTTTTTTCTCTCCTCCAAAGTACATGGCTGATGTATAAAACTGAACTATTTATTTAAATGTGTTATACCTGGTAAGTAAAGCTTTGTATTCCTAGCTCTTATTTTTAAAGCAAATGAGTTGGAACATTCAGTACTTAAGGCTGCAGTGAAGAGAGCCCTTGGCTAGAAGCTTGGGATGTTGAGATTTGGAACTAATCCTCTAACTAGCTGTGTGAAGTAGATAAGTTACCTGCCAAGACTTGGCTTTACATTTCTTTCTGGTCTAAACTTCTATGATTGTAGACATCTCTAAAATTCTGTTACACAAAGGTAAAAAGTAACTAAAATGAGAGGAAGGGTGTTCATAATCAGGAAAGTGGGTTGCATATAATCCTGGGGGTTATTCTGTTTTTTGTTTTTAGGAATCACTGCTCCTCAACGATGATAGTGATAATAATAATAGCTTACATTTATTGAGTGATTACTGTGTCCTAGGCCCTGACCGTTTTAAGCAGTTTACGTTTATCATCTCACTTAATTCCCACTTGGGGATAACTAAAGCACAATCGACCAGAAGCCTGGTCCCTGCATTACAGTTTCCTGACAATTGTCTCTACCCATAAGAGTAGATCCTCAAATCAGGGAGGAGAAATATAGCTGTTTATTGACCTGCTCTAAATGCTACATTTGCATCCACCTCATTTAATCCTCACAACAACCTACAGGATAAGCTTTAAAGTATTTCTCCCCTTGGTTGACAATCAGTAAATTTTTAAAAGAAGATATGATAGGCTAAAGATGGCTACAAATTATTTGCTGCTCTCCCCGTCAAGAAGTGGGAACTACTTCCCTTTCCCTGGAGTCTGAGTTGACCCCACGACTTTTTCTGACCAATCAAGGGTGACAGAAGTTACACAGGACCAGTTTTAGGCTTAGCCTTGTCCTAGCAGCCTCTCCCTTTGCATTCTGAGAACCCAGCTGCCATGCTGTAAGGAAGTCCAAGCTATCTTGTTGCGGACGAAGATCACGTGGAGAGGCCCTACAGGATGAGACACCAGAGAGAGAGAGAAAAAAGGGGAGAGACAGAGAGAACTGAGCCATGTAGAGGAACGTTCCTGCCGACAATCAGTACCCAGGCCCCAGACAGCTGAGAAAGGCCTTCTTAAATCTTCCAACCAATTAATCCACCACCTGAATGCACCCACATGGAACACCCCAAAGGAGACCAGACCAAAGGAGAACTTCTAGTCAGTCCTCAAACTCATGGATAAGTAAATAATAAATCATTGCTCTTTTAAGGCACTCGTTTTGGGGTGGTTTGTTACACAGAATTATATGTGTAAAACATATGTGTAAAACATATGTGAACTTTCTCTCCTCCTCTCTGTTACACAGGTGCTTTGACCCAGTGAGAGCAATAAATGTCAGGGTTACTTAATTTAAGGGATATAATATACAAGGGAAACTGTTCTCCCGCAGAGTACAGGAGTGTTCAGCCTGGAGTCAAATGGCACTGACTTGACGTCTTACCTATACCTGCAAACCAGACAGACAGCAATTAAGATGAGTGGACGGATTTGGCCATCCTCAACCATGGAAGCAGACTGACACACCATCAGTCTGGCTGCTGCAGTCGGCATCACAAAGCGGGAAGAGCAAGCTGGTTTGTCTCAGTTACCTGTCGTCTGCATCCTTCTCTTCCATAAGGACCTTGGGGGTCCAGCATCCTTGGCCCACGTGACTCTGGGTGACAGACAGTGACCCCAACAGTCACCCACACACAGTGCTTTAGGGTCCACCTAGGTACTGCCATCTTCTGGAATTGATCTCAACACCTCAAACCCCTAGATTTAGATCTTTTTGTCTACTCTGACCTACATTGTGTGCGTGAGTTTTCCTGACTTCTAGATTTTTGCACCTGTTCTGATCCCATCTATCTGACCTTTCAGGTTTAACAAGAATATTCAGGCCTCTGGTTCAGGCCTGCTTAGGGGATGGTCCTTTGTCAAGCCTATGGCTACCCTTGCCCTTGCATGGCTCAATTATCCCACAAGCATCCTCCAAGCATCTACTAAGCACACCAAAGATAAAAAAAAGCATTAGGCTTGGCCCCTGTCCCACTACCAGGAGCTGCCAAATTGAAAACGTCCTGTTCTCCATCTCTCCCAAAAGACTGTTGGGCTCCACTTAATAAATAACCTGGTAAATGGAAAGTTATATCCCATACAAGGACATCCAATTTGCAGTGAATCAGAAAACCATAAAATACACCTGACGCTGCAATTGTTCTGCACAGAAGTCAATCACTCTTTGAGAATTCATGAGCCCCTTTAGGATCTTGCAGAGCCTCTGGAATATCATTATGAATATCAGCTTGCAAAGCAGAGAAACACCAATTAGCAGAGATTTCCTATTGACAGAGAGCCAGCGAAACTAGCTCTCACTTGGGGAGAAAGAGAGACAGACATTAGCAAAATAGAGAAAATTAGCAGAAATTAAAATAGGGGAGAAAGCTTGCATTTTTTACCAATGCATACTTTGAACGTTTCAGTGCCCAACCTTGTGATGAGGCAAGGGCAGACAGTGGTTGGTGTTTCCAGTAAGTGATGTGTCCTCACCAGACTTATCTTTCAGTTTCAGAACTGGAGTCGGGCTGGGGGTGGATTCCCTTACTTTCTTCTTTTGGAGCAAAGGCTGTGTGTTGTTAGGAAAAGATGAAATCTTTCTCCCATCCTAAAAGGAGATCTGGGGAAGGTAATTACTGAAAGGAGATTTACACCTCGATGTTAGCAATACAGAAGCCACTCCAAAGAGGGGTTTACAGATCACAATGAGACCAGAATCGTCACACTGAGTCGTTAACAACACCCAGCTGAGTTCTGGAAACACGTTTCAGACTAATGTCCAAAATCCAGAGTGAGCAATTAGTCTTCCCACAGAATTATTTCAGGCCTCTAATTTGTTGAGAAAGGAATTCCTGGCTCAAGACTTCACAAGGCTGCAGTAATTAAACTAACAAATTATAAGTACATTTATCTGGATAAAAGATATTCATCACCCAGAGGGTGTGACTGCCATAGCCCACGTGCTCAGAGTTCACAATTCTTCCCATCAGGCACTTATTTGCTCCATGCTGTGGGAACAGTTTGCTTAGAAAGGAAGGATTTCACCCGCAACGCCCCTCACTCAGGTCCTGTGTCTTTCCCAGCCCTGAATGACAGCTGCACAGAAGCCTTCAGGTTGCAGGGGAGAGGGAAGGAGAGAAGGAGGTTCTATACATTTTAATGCCTACAGCAGCAGGAAATGAAATCTCTGCAGTGTAAAGCTCTGTGGCCAGCATAAGATATTAGAAGAAATACCTAAGTGTTGTCATAAATGAGAAAGGTCAAAGAATTATTTTTCTTCTTCATCTTTATGCAATTTATGGGGAAACCGGCATATCATTATTCAAAGAGATAGAAATGAGACCATTACTGTTTCTTTGATTTCACTGGCTGAGTCAAACTTTGCATTTCAGAGCAGTTCCTCATGGCAGGGGTGAGGGTATTTATGCTGCCAGGCTTATCCAAAGGTGGGAATAAAAATGATGACGTTTGGGCCCTTGTCTGCATTCCCAGTTAATGATTCACATGTTTTTTAATGATGTCCACAATGTCACCGGCAAACTAGACAGGCTCACTTTTTGTCCATGATCTCAATCATTAAGAAAATATTAAATAAGAGTTTCTACTTAATGTGTCTTTCAGGTTGACCCAGAGTGTTGAAAAGCTTCTTAGGTTTAAACTTTGTCATTGGTTCCCTGACTCACGGCAGGGTGTTCTGGGGCCTAATCTCTTTGGAACTAAGAATAGGGAACAGAACCCAAGGTCCAGCATTGTAATGGTCAACATTTGCTTACTCAGTCCTGGGTTAGCTGATTAATCTTAACTCTGGGCTTCAATGAAGATGTCCAGTTCCTCCACCTGAGCTCTCCTGCCCTGTGATTGCAGCCATTCCCCACCACTGCTACACACAGGTGCCTGCCCACACATGGACACCATCAGTTGGTTGGTTGGTGTTATGGACTGAATATCCTCCCAAAGTGTATATGTTGAAGTCTTAACCCCCAGTGTCTTAGAAAGTGATTGCATTTGCAGATAGGGACTTGGAGGTAAAATGAGGTCATTAGGGTGGGCCCTACTCCAGTATGACTGGTGTCCTTATAAGAAGAGGAGATGAAGACACAGACACACACAGGAAAAGCCATGTGAAGCTACCAGTGGAAGACAGCTATCCACAAACCAAAAAGAGAGGCCTTAGAAGAATCCAACCCTGCCAGAACCTTGATCTTGGGCTTCCAGCCTTCAAAACTGTGAGAAAATAAATTGTTGTTTAAGCCAGCCAGTTTGTGGTACTTTGTTATGGAAGCCCAAGCAAACTAATACAGTTGGTCTATCCTTCAACATGCCTGGATGAGTTTATATTCCCTGGCATACAAACTAAGTGAGAAGGTCATTCCTGGTTCCTGGCTCTGAAGGGCAAGCAGATTCAATCAAAGTGGACCGGAGAGAACCAGAACTGGAGTGACATTCCAAGGTGATTAAGGAACCTGGATCATCAGCTTCTTCTGCATGTCAGCACCTGCTGGGCTGCTGGAGGGTGTACAAGAGAGTCAGCAGAACTGAGAGATGTGACGTGATTGGATCCCCTAACTGAGCACCTCAAACCATACACAATGGCTAAAGGACAGAGCAAAGTATACCGGATAATGTTTGCTAATTGACTGTTTTAAAAACTTACAGTACTCATCAATATATACAATGACATGGTTATCAAAACATTATAATGAAATCTTGGGCTAAATTAATAAATGTATAGTGTATGAAACTAGGGAGGTGAAACAAAGTCACATCACCTCAAAAATATTTTGCTCAGCTCAGTTCCAAGGGCTTTGTTTCAACCAGATCATGAAAAACTAGAGAACAAGCACGTCAAAGTGTTTGGAAAACACACCATGTGAGAGGCAGTTTTTGGAAATGAGTGTTTAGCCTGAAAGTAGAATGTTGCAAATGATATAAGACAGCTGCCTTTAACGCCTGAGAGGGCTGTCTTGCAGTCGTAGGATTAGACTATTTGTACAATACCCAAGGAATAAACCAAGACCAAAAGGAAGACATTACCGAGAGGGACTTCCAAAAGTTTTAACAATAATATCCAGAATCCTGGGGTTGAGTTAGCTTTTAAGTATGAGTGGATTTTCTCCAAATTAAAAATTCTGAAGGTAAAATTCAAACATTCAATCAAGAAATATTTATCAAGCATCAAGTATATGCAGAGTTCTGGGCTGACATATGGGGAGGACTTCTGTGGGTTTTGTCTGCTCACCACCCTTATTTGGGGGTGAGAATTGCCCCACCATTATTTTCCCTGGTCATGGTGAGGTTTTCAGATAACAGTGCCCTAGCTCAAACCTACGTATAGTCACAAAGTAGAGCAAATGACCCAGGCTGAGCCATTCATGGTACCTCACACCCATGGCAAAAATGAATGCCAAGAAGAATGAATAATCCAAGCAGGTCCAATCAAGCCTTCCCTGAATTAGCTTGCAGATGTGGGGAAACATACGTGTGTATGTTAGATGTGCACTCACCCACGTGTACTTTTTCCTAAAAGGTTTGCTAAGATGTGAAAATGTAGCTTTGAGTAGCCATTCTTCTATCAGAAAGACTGGTAAGGGAAGAAAAAGACAGTCTGACAATACAGTTTGAGTTCCTAAATCCCACCAATGATTTCCTCCTCACACATTTTTTTCCTTTTTTCTGTTTTCTTTTTTCATCTTATCTTGAACTGGATTTCTTTTACTTTTAACCAGAAACACAAGTTGATATCTGTTGAATGAATAAATTGCTTTATAGGAATCTGAGTAGTATAAGATATGGTCCCCACATCAAAGATTTTATAAAACTGACTCAATAAATCCTTGAAAAATGAATAGACCGATGGATAAATATATAGACGGGCAGTTGGAGCATAAGCAGTAAGTGTAATAAAAGTTCAGAGAAAAGAGAAATCTCTATAAGCTGTAGCTATTAGGGATGGTTTCAGGGAAGACGAAGAATTTTAAGATCCCTAAGGAGACACAGGAGCCAAAGAGGCCAGAGGTGAAGTTGGGGGAAAGGAGAAGGGTACTCACCCCAGGCAAGGGGAATAGGACAAAGATTCAAGAAAACGCATAGAACATTTGCAGCTCAGAGAATAGACCGGGTTCCTCTGGATTTGAGAATTCCTACATCAGATAAATAGAAAACAGTATTGGAAAGGGAAATTGAACCAGATGCTGGAATTCATCAAACGCTAGATTAGGTGTTTGAATAGTTTCAAGTCACATAAGATGCTTGAACAGGGAGTGGTGTGATGAAGATACAAAGTGAAGATGATAAAATTGTGTGGTATGAATTTGGAAACAGTTGGGGACAGGAAGAGTGCTCAGTCCCAGGAGATGATTCTGAAGTCTCTGATGGTGGGATTGAAGGCCTGAGGGGACAGAGGTCCAAGCACAGAACAAAAGAAGAGGACTTAAACCAGAGCTCAGTCTCACGTTGCCTCTTAAAGACACAATGCTTTTGATGATACACAGAAACCCAAAGGACACACAAGGTGAATTGAGTTCTAGCTTCTTCTGCCCAAGAACAGATTGAATTTGGCTCATTTAGTTGCTCTAGCAGTTGTGCAACCAGCAGGACACAGCTTCCCAGATGTGTTAACATTTTTAATCAGGAAAGGTCTATAAAGTATGTTGGCCTCATTATGATGGATTACATGTGCCTCTTCTGAGCAAATACCCAGTAATCTTCCTTGGGACTGTGGGAAGAAAACTTAAATATCACTTTGGAATCACTATCTGAGAATGACAAGTAAATAACCATTATCAGCCAAAATCCAGAGAAAATACTGTCTGGATATGACTCCAGCGCTAGGGAGCTGATTCAGAAAGAAGTGCTTCTGCATTCAACCATTTAATACGAAAACATTTGCTGAAGATTTACAGTGAGTTACACTAAAATACTATGAAAATTTATAGAGTAAAATACAGCTTGAAAAACCCATTCATATATTTCACCTGATTTTACCCTTTCAATAGTATTACTTCAGTGTTTCAGTGGGGAAAATGTGAGGCTCTGAGAAATGAAATGATTTACCCAAAGACTCTCAGTAGGTACTGAACCTAGGCTTGGAATTGAGTGTTTTGACTCCAAGTCAAGAGGATTTGAAGTTACAGCACAACATACAGGAAGGGGGGTCAGGGCCCACTCCCTGCACATACGGCAGGGCTGGGACATATCCTCTGTGCATAGAGAATGGAAAGAGTAACCGTGAATTAGATAAAGTCAAGTCCTAGCTCTGCCACAAACCAGCTGTGTGACCTGGGGCAAGTCACTTCCTCTCTCTAGCACCAGTTCTTCATATGGAAGAGTATATAATAGCCCAAGAGTAACAGAATGGAGGACACAGCCTGGCAAACTCTGCTCCACAAGTCTATTGGAGGAGCAGGGCTAGTGGAACTATGGTGTCCACCTGAGAACCACAGCACTGTTCACCCTAAAATCACCACGGAGCCCCATGGGTAATAACATCCTGAAACAAGAGAGCTGGGGTGCTGAGGAAAGGATTGGAGGGAAATGTTGGTTTAGAGTGTCACACAGTGTCTGTCTTGGAGCTAGTCTGCAAGCCAAGCTTAGCCTCCTCCAACTCATGCCTGAGTCTAAGGAGACGATAATAAATAATAACAACAACGAGGAAGAAGAGAAAGAAGAGGAACAGGAGGTGAGTTGAATAAAAACTAGAATTATTTTATTCAAATTTCTGTAAAACAGTGAATGTACGGGTTGACATTGGACAAGCCACTCACCTCCATTTTCTCAGTGTAAAATGGGCAGCTATACTATGTGCCTCTTAGGATTGCTGTAGGATTAAATGTGGGATACATAAAGCACTTGGAAGTGCCTGGTACGTGATTCCTATCTTTTATGATGTTGCTGTTACTAACATGGCTTCATTGCTTTGTAGCCTGGTAACAAACTACAGCACAATTGGTCCCTATTTGGGGTTTCTAGAGGACAGTTTTTATTTTGGCCTAGCCAGTATCCCTTTTTCTAAGTACAGAACCTCTCTTTCCTGTGAGAAACTCATTGTGGTGGTTGGACGGGACCAGCACAACCACCTTCAACTGCAGGGAAGGCATATAACCACACCTGGCCAGTGAGAGCATCCTACTCCGCTGGCCCCAGCGGTGGGTTCTGGTATGGGCAGGTGACCACAGCAAAGCCAGTTCAGTGCCCTTCATGCAACTTGATATATGGATTCTGGGATAGAAAAAAGGTCTTTCTTTTTCTGGGACTGGGAGCTGAAATTATAAAATGGGCTTGGAGCAGCTCTGAGAGAAAAGCTTTGTGAGAAATAAGCCAGGGAGAGGTCAAACACAGCCAAAAGGAGAAGAGCTCAGCCTTGATGAACCCCAAGGTCTGGCTGCATAGGAATCTGGATCCGCTCTTTGGACTTCTCAGTTAGGTGAGCCAATAAATTCTCTGTTGGGCTAAAAGCAGTTAAAGTTGGTTTCTGTCACTTGCAACCAAGAGTCCTAACTAATTCAGCCTGTTGCTGGGGTAGGTTGGAAATCAGAACAGACCTGGCAGCCTGAGGACCAAGGCAGACCCCCTTCCATCTGAAACAGAGAAGGCATGGTGGAGGACCAAGAACGGCTCAGCATCCCAGCTGTATCTTGGCCAACTCCATAGCACATGTCTCCATAGCGAACAAAAGTAGAAGAGGAGGAATTAGGCAGAGTCCAGGTGTCATTTGAAAGGACTATCTACTAGGAGCCAAATTAAAAGTAATTGGGTTTCTTTTATTGTGTTTTTCCCATGAAATGCATCTTACTCTACCCTAATTTTCTTTCCACATTAGAGGATGCCATTTGATCCAGCCTTGGACTGGGATTTGGTGTTAACGCTAAAGGAATGAATGAAAGCATTTTTCCTCCCTCCCTTCCCTCGCACTCACCATGTGGATGTTCAGTTATCAAAAACTGAACCTTTCTTAGGAGGAAGAAGAAACAAATTTTGTGTCTGATGATTTAGAGCTCTGTCTATTGAGCCATTATGCTCTTCTACACATCATCAAGAATCATGTGATAGATCTTACAATTTATAAATGTATCAAATCAACACACTGTACACCATAAACTTATCCAGTGTTATATGTCAATTATACCTCAATAAGCTGGAAGAAGGAAGGAAGGAAGGGAAGGACGGAGGGAGGGAGGGAGGGAGGGAGGAAATCTTGTGATAGAAAAGAAAGAGGGATTTTGCATGTTGAGAGAATAAAGAAGATTTGGGCTAGAGCCAACTAGAGTAGGGAGGGGACAAAGAGAAGAGGCAGTGGGTCAAAAATCCAGTGCCTTTGCCCGTGTTTATAGGTGTCTACCCTGGAAAGTCAGAATTAGCAGACAGGGAGAGAAACTGCTGGGAGGGACACTACCCAAATGCCTAAAACCAAGCTAAGCCTGTGACCTGACTCTGGCCACTTAGGCCAGGGACATTCAGCAGGTTACCATTCTCGGGTGGAGAGAGCATTGCTTAGCTTGCAGGAGGTCACCCACTGCCCAGGTCTAATGTGAGATGCAGCCAAGCACTGCCTGCACCTCGAGTCTGCAGAGGCTACGTAATTTGACTGCTTTGAAGACCCTTCCCACAATGCCTCAGCCAAGGAAACCACTAGACACCTCTCTGAGGGGAGGGTATTATGGAAAGGAGTTCCTGTAACTCTATCTTCAGATCATGCTGGGTACCCTAGGGTCTCCAGAGCAAGGAGACAGAGTGAACTAATAATCATCGCATGAGTATTCCGTGGAAAAACCCTCGCAGGACACCCAAAGGGCAATCTACAGGGCGTCTGCATATTTATTTCAACTTCTCATGATTTAATGAAGTAGACTGCAAAATTTTCTTATTGAAAACCCATTTGGTAAAAGTTTTGAACGTACACTCCCCAATTACGTATATATATATTTATCTATTTATGGATTATGTTCATGTACCATGGTTCTAATAGTATGTATATTATCAAACACACTACCTAAAAAAGTATTTTTAAAAATACAATAAAAAAGCAGATAATATTACTACCAATATCTTGCTGAGTATATTATCGGCCAACATACGGTTAAGGTAAGGTTTGACATTAGTAACAGTGATATAAATTTATATTTTAAACAATATTCATTTCAATTTTGGGGGACGATCTCCTGTTGGATGATTACACTATGACTATTTTTACCTCATATTGTGTTTCACAAAGAATTTGTGCTAAAAGTAGAAACGGTATCTCCACCATCTGCCCATCCTCTGCTTGCAGTTTGCATTATTCATGCCACCTTAAGCCCATAGTTTCATTTCGGAGCTCTTGGAGCCATGCATCTATTTTGTGCATGGTAAATAAGATATAAACAAGAAAAACCATCTGTAAATCCACTTAATCAGGTAAGTAAACAAAAAAATACACTGGAAACAAGCAAAGGAGTGCAGTTCCCACTGTCAACACCAGCACCTGGGAGAGCCTCCACGCAAGCTTCAGGACCCTCAAGTCCTGGGAGGCATGTAGCCGCACACCATACACTCCAAGTGAGATCAGGAGGTAGTGTCACGTTCCATGGATAAATGCCAGGAAATGTCTTATTTGCTTTTGAGATTATAAAGAAATAAAATAGAAGTTCTACCACTTTCCCACTGGCTCAGTGGGTCATTTACCACAGGCGCACCCACTTCACCAACGTCATCATGGAGAGGATTAACCTAGACTCTGGAGGTGGCTATGTCCCTCTCCAACACCTCTCCCCCTTCTCACCCACCTTGCACCTAAAGAAACATAGCTCCCATCACCAAATCCTTCCATAACACCTAGCAGATAAAGTCCAGACTTCCCAGCATGGCACAGAAACTTTTGTGCCAAATCGCCATACCTTTCCAGTTTTATCCCTTCCTCTTTCTTCCACGTGAACTCAATGGCTCACACCAGCAGTCAATTCCCTAACAAAACAGATTTAGATCTTTGCAATTGCTCTTTTCTCTGCCAGGAATGTCTAATTTTACCTTCTACAAATCTCCAACTCATCCTTCCAATTCCAAGTCATATGTTATCCACTCTGGAACCCATGGAATAGTCTTCATCAACTCAAGATAAAGTACAGTCACATCTTTATTCTTTTTCCAGTACATTATTTAAGCACTCTTGGGACTTCCCCACATCAATTTTATTTTTTTCTGATAAATCAACAGGGCTTACTTCATCCTAGAAGGGTCAATCCACTGCCAAAGCCCTACAGAGAGAATTAGAGTCCTATCCCCACCACTACTGCCACCTCTCCTTGCCTCTCCTTCGAAACCTTGGGCACTTGTTCACTCTGTACGTATCTCACAATCACTTGTCCCCTGAACCCAGCCCCATGGACACTTGTCCACTCTGTCGTGATGCTCCAGCTGGTCCAATCCCTTCACAGGCCCTGCACTCGGACTCCAAAGCATCTTCTTCAGGTCCACACCCATCCACTGCTCCCAAAGCTCAAATCCTTTAAATGTGGTGGGTCCTGAAAAGCTTCCAGCTTCAGTAACACCCTGGGCCAAACCAAAACCCCATCAAAGACACTTGGCCCTTTGGGTTACGCTTAATCACAAGTGTAGACAACTCCTGTCTTCAAAATAATTTTATTTCGGGGGCTGTTACCCATTCCTGCGTCTGTCACTGGTTTCCTGTCTACCTTTAGCAAGCTGATCATTGCCTCCTTGGCCACCAGCTCTGCAAACCAAGTGGTGAGGCAGCTTCTAAGCCACTCAGAAAAGCATGGGTCTCGCTACACTTTTACTTTGGAGCACCTAGGAAACAAAGCAGAGCCCTCGATGTCTGTCTTTAGTTCTACCTGTACCGAAAACAGCTGGTGGCTTATCAGACTAAAGAAAAAGAAAAGCTAATCTCCAAGAGCCCACCAATCCCCACCTCATACATGTAGTCTTCCCTGATGCTCCTCAACATGCAGCCACAAGGAGTCAGATACTGCATCTTCCCTGTGGCCATTGCCTTTGCTTCATAGGTCATGTTATGCGCTGAATCGTGCCCCCAAAATCGCATCTGCTGAAGTCTTAATCCCAATACCTCAGAATGTGACCATATATGGAGACAGAGTCTTTACAGATATGATTAAGTTAAAATGAGGTCACGAGGGTGGGCCCTAGTGCAATATGACTAGCGTCCTAATAAGAAGTGTAGACACAGACACAGAGGGAGAAGATAGCCATCTACGAGCCAAGGACAAAGGTCTCAGAAAAAAACAACACTGCAAACACCTTGGTCTCTGATTTCTAGCCACCTGACTATGAGGAAAAAATTTCTGTTGTTTAAGCCACCCAGTCTGTGGCACCTTGTTACTGCAACCCTAGCAAACTAATATAGATCGATTTCTCTATTAGGGAGTAAATGCCTCATTCCTGGGTCTTGTTCATCCTTGTAATTTACAGGGCCTTGCACAGTTCCTGGCCTGTTTCAAGCACTCCTAGCATGTTCATTGATGAGAGGAAGGAAGGATCGGGGAGGGGCAGGGAAGGTGGGATGATGGTGGCCTGAGTCCTGGAAATTGCCACTTTACAGTCTAACTTCTGAGTTTTTTAAGCTGTGTTCTACTCGTGCCAAGAGGAATCACTTGGCAATTTATGTTAGAATTTTCCCTCTTCTTTGGCTTCTAACCATGCTTATATAAATCATGGGTGAGTCAGGACATGTGGAGGGCTCACTGTGGGCAGAGAACTGTGGTCAGAACAAGAACAGGGTCTAGCCGTGCTGTCCAAGAGGAATACAATGTGTGCCACATACACAATTTTTAAATTTTCTAATAGCTATATTAAAAAACATAAAAGAAATAAGTAAAATTAATTTTAATACATTTTAATTTAATCCGATATGTCCAAAACACAATCAGCTCAACATGTAGTCAATATTGTTAAATATTGATGAGATATTTTACATTCTTTTTTGTAAAAGATTTTTGTAAAATCTCATTTTGTAACAAATGAGATATTTTACATTCTTTTTTGTCTGTCTTCAAAATCTAGTATGTATTTTACACTCCCAGCAAACTCTGTGCTGTGATTCTAACTACATTTCAAGTGCTCATTACCCACACGTGGCTCGTGGCTACTGAACTGAACAGCAGTAGAGAGTTGATGGTTAATGAAACAGACTTTGGAGACAGATGGACATGGGTTTGCATCCTGAGCCATCACTGACTAACCGGACCTCTCCATGCCTCAGTTTCTGCATCTCTCAAATGGGAGCCGATATGGATCTAATGAAGTAATCCAATAAAGCCCTCAGCACAGTATCTGACATAGCAGCATCCTGGTCACCATGTGCCAGGCTCATGCTATGTAATCTACATGGTTATTTCACAATGAACTGCAGTGGTTATTATTCTCAATGATTAGTGCTAAGGTGATGAGAGCCTATTTCTCCATCAGATGTCAAATGAATAAACCAGCTCCAGCTCGTTTTCCAACCTCTAAAATGGGAATAACAGATGAATCTACCACGAAAAATAAAAATGACCTCCCTGTTTAAATAGCATGACACCTCAAAATATTCATGTTAGTTTGGGAGTCTTCAGCTTACAACACTAGATCACAGCAATAAAGACAAAAGTTATAGACTTCTCCTCTTTACATGTGCTTTCTCATTAGTTCACTTCAATACACCTCTAGGCAGAGAAATTGTTCTAGTCATTCAAATCCCTGAGTTGCTCTGAGTTCTCTGGTGCTCATTTTTTTTGAGAGAGAGAACTTATCCAAATTCCACTCAGCCACTATTTCTAAATTATGAGTGCATAAAAAGAGCTACACCTTTTTTTTGTGAGGTCTCATAACTCACCCTAACATGACACAGGTGATAAATGCAAGCAGGCGGCTCCCTTTAAAATATGTGTAATAGATATATTACTGTATCTACTGTATATTTTCATTTTGGCAGGCAATGAGCTCTCCTTCACCTTACCATAATAAATTATATAACCTCAGCAATAAAATAACATTAAATAACAGGACACAAATAAATTCTCATAATGATACTTCGTGCTTTGTAAATATTTTCAATTTTAGATCTCAAAGCCCTTTATAAACACAAATTAGCTTTAACATAACATGGGATGAGATTTTTCCATCTCATACAGTGGTTCTTGACAAATAAAAATTGTATATATTTAAGGTGTATAACATGATGCTTGAATATATGTATACATTGTGAAATGATTACCACAATCAAGCTAATTAATATATCCATCATCTCACATAGTTATGTTTTGGTTTTTTTATTTTTTTGCAGTAAGAACACTTAGATCTACTTTCTTAGCAAATTTCAAATATATAAAATGACATTATCGGTTACAGTCACCATGCTGTATATTACTTCACCAGAATTTATTCAACCCACATAACTCAACCTTTGTATCCTTTAATAAATACCTCCCATTTCCTCCACCCTCCTGACCCAGGCAACTACCGTTCTACTCTCTGCTTTTATAAATTTGACTATTTTACATTCTACATATAAGTTAGTTCATACAGTATTTGTCTTTCTGTGTCTGACTTATTTAACTTAGCATAATGCCCTCCAGGTTCATCCATGGTTTCACAAATGGCAGGGTTTCCTTCTTTTTAAAGGCTAAATAATATTCCTCTGTCTGTGTATGTGATTTTTTTTTAAATCTATTCATCTGTTGATGGACACTTAATGTTGTTTCCATATCTTGGTCTTTGTGCCCTAAAGCTAAAACAAGTCTCTTGTAAATATTGCTGAATCTTCTTTTCTTACCCATTCAGTCACTCTGTGTCTTTTGATTGGTGAATGTAATCCATTTACATTTAAAATCATTATTGATAGATAAGGACTTACTCTTCCCATTTTGTTAATTGATTTCTCACTGTTTTGTAGTTATTTTTTTCCTTTCTTCCTCTCTTACTGTCTTCCTTTGTGATTTGATTTTTTTTTGTAGTGATATCCTCTGATTCATTTGTCTTTACATCTTGCATATCTTCTAGAGATTTTTCCTTGTGATTACAATAAGGCTTACACAAAACCTCTTATAGCAGTCAATTTTAAGCTGATAACAATTTAACTTCAATTGCCTACAAAAATTCTACATTTTTCCTATTCCCTGCCCAATTTTCTGTTACTAATGTCACAATTTACATCACTTTATATGGTGTATTCATTAACAATATGGTACCTATACCTATTTTTAATATTTCTGTCTTTTAACTTTTATACTTGAGTTAAAAGTGATTTATGCACCACCATTACAGTATTAGATTTTTCTGAATTTGACTATATACTTATTTTTTTTTAAACATCTTTATTGGGGTATAATTGCTTTACAATGGTGTGTTAGTTTCTGCTTTATAACAAAGTGAATCAGTTATACATATACATATGTTCCCATATGTCTTCCCTCTTGCGTCTCCCTCCCTCCCACCCCCCCATCCCACCCCTCCAGACTGTCACAAAGCACCGAGCCAATATCCCTGTGCCATGCGGCTGCTTCCCACTAGCTATCTACCTTACGTTTGTTAGTGTGTATATGTCCATGCCTCTCTCTTGCCCTGTCACGGCTCACCCTTCCCCCTCCCCAAATCCTCAAGTCCGTTCTCCAGTAGGTCTGCGTCTTTATTCCTGTCTTACACCTAGGTTCTTCATGACATTTTTTTTCTTAAATTCCATATATATGTGTTAGCATACAGTATTTGTCTTTTTCTTTCTGACTTACTTCACTCTGTATGACAGACTCTAGGTCTATCCACCTCATTACAAATAGCTCAATTTCGTTTCTTTTTATGGCTGAGTAATATTCCATTGTATATATGTGCCACATCTTCTTTATCCATTCATCCTATGATGGGCACTTAGGTTGTTTCCATCTCCAGGCTATTGTAAATAGAGCTGCAATGAACATTTTGGTACATGACTCTTTGAATTTTGGTTTTCTCAGGGTATATGCCCAGTAGTGGGATTGCTGGGTCATATGGTAGTTCTATTTGTAGTTTTTTAAGGAACCTCCATACTGTTCTCCATAGTGGCTGAACCAATTCACATTCCCACCAGCAGTGCAAGAGTGTTCCCTTTTCTCCACACCCTCTCCAGCATTTATTGTTTCTAGATTTTTTGATGATGGCCATTCTGACTGGTGTGAGATGATATCTCATTGTAGTTTTGATTTGCATTTCTCTAATGATTAATGATGTTGAGCATTCTTTCATGTGTTTGTTGGCAATCTGTATATCTTCTTTGGAGAAATGTCTATTTAGGTCTTCTGCCCATTTTTGGATTGGGTTGTTTGTTTTTTTGTTATTGAGCTGCATGAGCTGCTTGTAAATCTTGGAGATGAATCCTTTGTCAGTTGCTTCATTTGAAAATATTTTCTCCCATTCTGAGGGTTGTCTTTTGGTCTTGTTTATGGTTTCCTTTGCTGTGCAAAAGCTTTGAAGTTTCATTAGGTCCCATTTGTTTATTTTTGTTTTTATTTCCATTTCTCTAGGAGGTGGGTCAGAAAGGATCTTGCTGTGATTTATGTCATAGAGTGTTCTGCCTATGTTTTCCTCTAGGAGTTTGATAGTTTCTGGCCTTACATTAGGTCCTTAATCCATTTTGAGCTTATTTTTGTGTATGGTGTTAGGGCGTGTTCTAATCTCATACTTTTACATGTAGCTGTCCAGTTTTCCCAGCACCACTTATTGAAGAGGCTGTCCTTTCTCCACTTATATACTTAATTTTAACCCGTGTTTTATGTTTTCATATGTTTTCATGTTACAATCATTGTCCTTTTATTTCAACTTGAAGAACTCCCTTTCGCATTTCTTATAAGGCATGTCTAGTTTATTTGTCTGTGAAAGTCTATCTCTCCTTCATTTGTGAAGGACAGCTAACATGGTCTCCAGCAGGCTGCTCTGTAGAAAACTTCCACTTTTGCTCTGCAGAAGACTCCAGTAGCCTTTGCGATCTCATTAGCTCTTAGTGCTGCCATGGTTACCCTGAAACTTTCACTATTGAGGACCCCACAGCATTTGCCATCACAAACACTAGCAGCCTGCTCCATAAAAAGACCCCAGTAGCTCATCGCAGCCACTAATGAGCCCCACAGCTTTCACCACTGAGGGTGCCACAGTTTTTCCCTTGGTGAACTACAGCTGCCTGAGCCACCACTCATCCCACCCACTGGAAGCCACCCCAGTCAGGGCTACTACAGTGCCCCAGCCCTGAGATCCAGCAACCACTTTGCAGGTGTCCATAACCAGCCCTGACCCCTGCTGCCACACAAATGCTCACTTCTAGCCTTTACAACCATGCACATGCTTACACATGGCCAAACACTGGCCCCACTGCTGGCCCCCATCACTGCATACCACATAACTCCAGCCCCAGCCCTTCCACCACCTGCCCTGGCCATGCCTACCCAGGCACACTTGCCACTGGATCCAGAAGTACTGCTGAGGACAGCCATCACAGTCACCATGAACCCACCACAGCTTTTGCTACCAAGAGCCACATGGAGCCTTCTTCAAATGGAACCCAAAACACAAACAGCAACATGAAAGCACATGGAAGTATAAATCTCACCAGTAAAGGTAAATATACAGTGAAATACAGAATAATATAGTACTCTAATAGTGGTACACAAGTTAGCCATAACCCTAATACCAAAATTAAAAGAAAAAAGTATTAAGAATAATTATAACCAGAAAAATTTGACAACAGACTCAACATAAAAAAAGGAAACTCTGACTTCAAGAGCACAAAGCATGAGGGGAATAAAACTGTAGAGGCTTTATATGCGATTGAACTTGAGCTGTTATTAAACTAAAATAGATGTTCATAAATACAAGCTGTATATGAACCTCATGGTAACCACAAAGAAAAAACTTGGTAGATACACAAAAGAGAAAGGAATGAAACTAAATCACTATTTTTAAAAAACGGCAAATAAAAAGCTAGGAAGAGAAGAAGAGAGGAACAAATGAACTTCAAGACAGACAGAAAACAATTAACAAAATGGCAATAGTACTGTAAATGTAAATGAATTAATAAGTACTGTAAATGTGAATGAATTAAACTCTCTGATAAGTACTGTAAATGTAATTATTTACTATCAATAAGTACTGTAAATGTAAATGAATTAAACTCTCCAATCAAAAACATAGTAAAATGACACAGAGTGGCTGAATGGATTAACAACAACAAGTTCCAGTGTTATGCCATCAACAATAGACTCCCTTTAAATATAAAGACACACATAGGCTCAAAGTGAAGATATAAAAAAAGACATTCCATGAAAGTGGTAACCAAAGGAGAGCAGGAGAGGCTCTACTTGTAAGAGGAAAAATAGACTTTAAGTCAAAAACTGTCACTAGAAACAAAGAAAGTCATTATATAATGATAAAAGGGTCAATTCAACAGGAAGATATAATAATCATCAATATATATGCACCCAACCTCAGAGCACCTAAAAATATAAAACAAATATTGACAGATCTGAAGGGAAAAATTGACAGCAAGACTATAATAGGAGATTTCAATAATCCCCTTTCAAAATGGACAGAACATCCAGACAGAAAATTAATAAGGAAACAACTGACTTCCACAACACTATAGACCAAATGGACCTAGCAGAAATACACAGAACTTTCCAACCAACAGTAGCAGAATATACGTTCACCTCAAGCACAAACAGAATATTCCCCAGGATAGATCACATGTTAGGTCACAAAACAAGACTTAACAAATTTAAGAAGATTGAATTCATACCAAGTGAATTCCATACCATTTTCTCAGGCCACAGTGGAATGAAACAAGAAATTAACAACAAAAAGAAAACAGGAAAATTTACAAACACATGGAAACTAAAAAACACACTCTTGAACAACCACTGGTGAAAAAAAAATATCAAAAGGGAATTTTAAAATACCTTAAGGCGAACAAAAACAAAAATACAACTTACCAAAACTTATGGGATGTAGCAAAGCAGTACAGAGAGAGAAGTTTATAGCAATAAATGTCTACATTAAAAAACAAGAGAGATCTCAAATAAGCAACCTAATCTATGAATCAAAGAACTAGAAATAGAACAAACTAAACCTGAAATTAGCAGAAGAAAATAATAAAGATTAGAAAAGAAACAGAGAAATAAAAACAGAAAAAAAAATCAACAAAACTAAGATAAACAAAATCAACAAAACTTTAGTTAGACTAAGAAGAGAGAGAGAGAGACCCACGTAAATAAAAAATGAAGAAGACATTACAATGAATAACACAGAAATTTAAAGGATCATAAAGGACTATTATGCACAATTATATGCCAACAAATTGGATAACCTAGAAGAAATGGGTAAATTTCTACAACCTACCAAGAATGAATCAAGAAGAAATAGAAAGCATGAATAGACCAGTAACAAACTAGAAGATTAAAACAGTAATCAAAAACATTCCAACAAACAAAAATGGCTTCACAGGTGACTTCTATCAAAAATTCAAAAAAGAACCAATATCAGCCCTTCTTAAACTTTCCCAAAAAATAAAAGAGGGAATACATCCAAACTCATTTTACAATGCCAGTAGCACCCGATTCTACAACCAGACAAAGGCAACACAATAAAAGAAATATATAAGTAATATCCCTGATAAACACAAGTGCAAAAATCCTCAATAAAATACTAGGAAATCAAATTCAACAGCACATTAAAGAGACCATAAACTAGGACCAAGTGGAATTTATCCCTGTGATGCAAAGATGTACCAACATGTGAAAAGCAATCAATGTGCCACACCACATTAACAGAATCAAAGACAAAAACCACATCAACATTTCAATAAATGCAGAACAGGCATTTGACAAAAGTCAGCATCCTTACACAATAAAAACTCTTAACAAAATAGGTATGGAAGGAATATACCTCAGCACAACAAAGGCCATATATGAAAAACCCACAGCTAACAATGTTATCAATGAGGGAAAACTGAAAGCTTTTCCTCTAAGATCTGGAACAAGGCAAAAATGCCCACTCTCACCACAGCTATTCAACATCATACTGGAAGTCCTAGTCAGAGCAATCAAACAAGAAAAAGAAATAAAAGGCATCCAACTTGGAAGGGAAGAAGTAAAATTTTCTGTTTGTAGATGACATTCATTTACATAGAAAACCCTAAAGACTACACACACACACACACACACACACACACACACACACACACGTTAGAACTAATAAATTTGGTGAAGTTTCAAGATCAAATTAAACATATACAAATCAATGGCATTACTATATACTAACAACAAACTGTCCAAAGGAGAAATTAACAAAACAATATCACTTACAAAAAGAATGAAATACTTAGGAACTAACTTAACCAAAGAGGTCAGAGACTTGTACTGAAAATTATAAAAGTGATGAAAGAAATTTTAAAATACACAAATAAATGGAAAGATTCCATGTTTATGGATTAGAAGAACTAATTATTGTTTAAATGTCCATTTAATGCAATCTCTATCAAAATTTCCCAAAGAAATTTTTTTACATAATTAGAAAAAACAATCCTAAAATTCATATGGGAATCAGAGAAGACCCCAAATTGCCAAAGCAATCTTAAGCAAGAAGAACAAAGCTGGAGGCATCACACTTTCAGGTTTCAAATTATGTTACAAAGATATAGTCAACAAAACATATGATACTGGCATAAAAACAGACATACAGACCAATGAAACAGAAATAGAAAACCCAGAAATAAACCCATGCATTTACCAACAACTAATCTTTGACAAGGGTGCCAAGAGCCCACAATAAGGAAAAGATAGTCTCTTCAACAAATGGTGATGGGAAAACTGGAAGTCTACATGCAAAAGAATGAAATTGGATCCTTATCTCATACCATATACAAAAATCAACTCAAAATGGATTAAGGACTTAAAGGTAAGACTCAAAACCATGAAACTCTTAGAAGAAAACATAAGAGAAAACCTTATTGACATTGGCTTTGGCAATAATTTTTTTGGCTATGACAACGCCAAAAGCACAGGAAACAAAAGCAAAAATAGACAAGAGAGACTGGATCAAACTAAAACTAAACTTCTGCACAGCAAAGGAAACAGTCAACAAAGTGAAAAGTCAACCTACGAAGTGGGAGAAAATATTTGCAAACTGTATAATTAATGCAGGATTAATATCCAAAATATATAAGAAATTCATACAATTTGATTCCAAAAATATAAATAACCTAATTTTATAAATGGACAAAGATGTAAACAGGCACTTCTCAAAAGAATAAATTCAAATTGTTAACAGATATCTGAAAAAATATTCAGCAACTCTAATCATCAGGGAAATGCTAGTTAAAACCACAATAAGATATCATGTCACACCTGTTAGGATGACTATTATGAAAAAGAGAAAAGATAACAAATGCTGGTGAGGATGTGGAGAAAAGGGAATCCTTGTACATTGCTGATGGGAATGTGTGTTAGTACAGCCATTATGGAAAACTATATGGAGCTTCCTCAAAACATTAAAAATACAGCTATCATATGATTCAGCAATCCCACTTCTGGCTATATAGCTAAAGGAAATGAAATCTCTATCTCAAAGAGATATCTGCACTCCTATATTCATTTCCAGCATAATTCACAATAGCTAAGATATGGAAACAACCTAAATGTTCTTCAACAGATGAATAAAGAAAATGTTATATAGAGAGAATATTATTCAGCCTTTAAAAAGGAAATCGTGTCATCTGCAACAATACGAATGAATCTAGAGGACATTATGCTAAGCAAAATAAGCCAGACAGAGAAAGACAAATACTGCACAATCTCATTTATATGTGGAATATAAAGTAGTCAAACTCATTGAAGCAAAGCGTAGAATGGTGGTTGCCAGGGGCTGGGGATGGGGAGAAATGGGTGCTGTTCATCAAGGGATACAAAGTTTTAGTTATAGAAGATGAATAGTTCTAGAGATCCAATGTACAGCATGGTGATAATAGTTAACAATAGTGTATTATATACTTGAAATTTGCTATGATAGATCTTAAATCTTCTCAACATATACACACAAACACACAAAAACTGTAACTATGTAGAGGTGATAGATGTGTTAACTATCTTGACTGTGACAATCTTTTCACAATTTATACATATATCAAAACATCAGGTTGTATATCTTAAAAATATACAGTATTTATATGTCAAAGATATCTCAATACAGGTGTTTATAAAAAGAACCGTTACAACTTAGTAGTAAAAAGACGATCCAATTTTTTTTAAATGGACAAAGAATTTTAACAGACATTTCTCCAAGGATATATAAATGGGCAATAAGTCCATGAAAAGATGCTCAACATCATAAACCATCAGAAAATGCAATTCAAAACCACGAGATACCATTTCACGCTAACTAGGATAACTAAACTCAAAAAAGATGGATAATAACAAGTGTTTAGCAAGGATGTGGAGAAATTGGAATCCTCATGCACTGTGGGTGGGAATGTAAAATGGTGCAGCCACTTTGAAAAACAGTCTAGCAATTCCTCAAAACGTTAGACATAGTGTTACCATATGGCCCAGAAACTCCATTCCTACGTATGTGCCCAAGAAAATAATACAATTTCATTCTACAACATGAATGACCCTTGAACACATGATGCTAAGTTAAAGAAGCCAGTCCCAACCGACCACATGATGTATGATTCCATTTATATGAAAAGTCCAGAACAGGAAAATCTATAGAGACAGAAAGTAGATTAGTGGTTGCCTAGGCTGAGAGAGGTGATGTCAGGGAATGGGACATGATTTTTAATAGGAAGTGTTTATTTTTGGCACGATGAAAATTGGCACAATCAATATTGTAAAATTGATTTTGAATATATTAAAAGTCATTGATCAAATTAGTGAATTGTATGGTATGTGAATGATATCTCAATAAAGCGGTTTGTTTTTTTATTTTTTTAAAGAGGAGGTTAAATGCAATGAGCTTTATCCCAAAAGAGAAGGGAAACATTAGTGGAAAAATTGGTACAATCTGAAAAAAGTCTGTAGTTTTATTAATAGTAATATGACAATATTGGTTTCTTAGTTTAACAAATGTACCATGGTAATATAAATTGGTAGCAGCAGGAGAAACTAGGAAAGGGGTATACAAGAACTCTCTGTACTATCTTTATGAACTTCGTGTAAATCCAAAATTATTCCAAAAATTTTAAATTACTTTTAAAATGTTAAGCAAAACACATACACAATGATAATTTCATTATCATAGTATTCAAATAACACATAAAAACATGGGCAACTACAATATATTGTTTGGTGACACAAGTGTGTAGCAGGATATGAAAATACTCATGGGCATGATAAACACTCAGTTCAGGACAGTGATTACCTCTGGGCAGGAAGAGAGTGGAACAGAAACTGAAGATGTCTTAACACTTTCTTTTTTTAATGAAAAAATCTAAAGCAAATATGACAAAATATTAACGTAAGTTAAATTTGATGAGGTGGTATGTATCCAGCATTTGTCATATTATTCTTTATACATTTTGATATGCTTAAAATATTTTCTTTTAGACAGTTTGAATCAGGCGAAGGTTGAAGACACCTCATGCATCAACTAGTAATGTTTGTAGAGAAGAAAGTGTGATAAATGATCCTGTATGATCAGGATTTGGGTAGGTAAAAAAGCACATCAGTGCTAAAAATTGCTATTTCTTCACAAGCAGAGCAGAAAAATTTGTCCTAATAGACCACTTGGTTTTGTGGTTAGGACACTCACTGCCCCAAATTATATATGCTATGACCTTGGACAAGCCATCTAACCTCTTCATCTCCGGGGTTTCTCCCTGGTCACATGGTGATAATAACACTGTCTCTCACACTATGTTGGGAGGATTAAATGGCATAATTCTTGTAGGCATTTGGCAATATCTGGAGATATTTTTGGCTGCCACAAATTGGGGGGTGGGGTGCTACCAGCATCTAATGAGCAGAGACCAGGAATGCTGTTGAACAACCCACAATGCACAGGACAGCCACCCAGAACAAAGAATTATCCTGCCCAAATGTCATTTGTGCCAAGGCGGAGAAACCCTAACGTACAACCATCTACCACAGGGCCTGGTGCATGGCCTACACCCTATGCTGTTAGCTGCCATATGATCATGATTGTTACTGCTGTAATGTAACACCAGAATAGACTTCAGCACATTGCTACCTGGATATATCTTCTTTTGCCTTTTTAATAGGTGTTTAAATTGGCACAGACCCAGTATGTCCTGCAGCTGGGATGACTAGCTTTGCCGATCGTGCCTTTAGACTATAAGAGGTGTTATCTTTTTTCCTTTGCTAACAGCTCTGAGCTGCTCTTCCCTTCCCCTCCACCATCATTTGTTATTTCTACTTTGTAGCTGCTTTAATTAACCCTGGGAAGGGTTTAGGGTGCCCTCTGATAGAAAGGACGTTTGACTTCAAAGATAAAACTGTATCATTATCTAGCCTCCACTGCACACACAGGAAAGCAGCCTTCGGAAAGAGCCACTCTGGGCAACGGGTGGCAAATTATCCACTGTTAACCTTGGGCTGCCTTTTAAAAGAAAGCATTTTGAAAGGAAAGAAAAGATGAAACTAACAGTAGCCAGGTAAGTTTGAGACCCACTAGCAGGACCCAAATTTAACCTGCTGAGTTAATATACAATAGGTCAATCAACAACCACATTGAAATGGGGCGGAAGTGTGGACACCTAATCAATTTGCCAAAGTCTCAAAAAAAGGGCATTTTGTGTGATAAACCATAGTAACAAATTGAAGAGGAAAAACCATATGATCATCTCAACAGATGCAGAAAAAGCTTTCGACAAAATTCAACACCCATTTATGATAAGAACCCTGCAGAAAGCAGGCATACAGGGAACTTACCTCAACATAATACAGGCCATATATGACAAACCCACAACCAAAATCGTTCTCAATGGTGAAAAACTGAAACCGTTTCCTCTAAGGTCAGGAACAAGACAAGGTCGTCCACTCTCACCACTATTATTCAACATAGTTTTCGAAGTTTTAACCACAGCAGTCAGAGAAGAAAAAGTAATAAAAGGAATCCAAATTTGAAAAGAAGAAGTAAAGCTGTCACTGTTTGCAGATGACATGATACTATACATAGACAATCCTAAAGATGTTACCAGAAAACTACTAGAGCTAATCAATGAATTTGGTAAAGTTGCAGGATACAAAATTAATGCACAGAAATCTCTTACATTCCTATACACTAATGATGAAAAATCTGAAAGAGAAATTAAGGAAACACTTCCATTTACCACTGCAACAAAAAGAATAAAATACCTAGAAATAAACCTACCTAAGGAGACAAAAGACCTGTATGCAGAAAACTATAAGACATGGATGAAAGAAATTAAAGATGATACAAACAGATGGAGAGATTTACTACGTTCTTGGATTGGAACAATCAATGTTGTGAAAATGACTATACTACCCAAAGCAAGCTACAGATTCAATGCAATCCCTATCAAACTACCAATGGCATTTTTCACAGAACTAGAACAAAAAATTTTCACAATTTGTATGGAAACACAAAAGACCCCAAATAGCCAAAGCAATCTTGAGAAAGAAAAACGGAGCTGGAGGAATCAGGCTCCCTGACTTCAGACTATACTACAAAGCTACAGTAATCAAGACAGTATGGTACTGGCTCAAAAACAGAAATATAGGTCAATGGAACAGGATAGAAAGCCCAGAGATAAACCCACACACATATGGTCACCATTTTTGATAAAGGAGGAAAGAATATACAATGGAGAAAAGACAGCCTCTTCAATAAGTGGTGCTGGGAAAACTGGACAGATACATGTAAAAGAATGAAATTAGAACACTCCATAACACCGTACACAAAAATAAACTCAAAATGGATTAAAGACCTAAATGTAAGGCCAGACACTGTCGAACTCCTAGAGGAAAACATAGGCAGAACACTCTATGACATAAATCACAGCAAGATCCTTTCTGACCCACCTCCTAGAGAAATGGAAATAAAAACAAAAATAAACAAATGGGACCTAATGAAACTTCAAAGCTTTTGCACAGCAAAGGAAACCATAACCAAGACCAAAAGACAACCCTCAGAATGGGAGAAAATATTTGCAAATGAAGCAACTGACAAAGGATTCATCTCCAAAATATATAAACAGCTCGTGCAGCTCAATATCACAGAAACAAACAACCCAATCCAAAAATGGGCAGAAGACCTAAATAGACATTTCTCCAAAGAAGATATACAGATTGCCGACGAACACATGAAAGAATGCTCAACATCATTAATCATTAGAGAAATGCAAATCAAACTACAATGAGATATCATCTCACACTGGTCAGAATGGCCATCATCAAAAAATCTACAAACAATGAATGTTCGAGAGGGTGTGGAGAAAAGGGAACCCTCTTGCACTGTTGGTGGGAATGTGAATGGATACAGCCAGTATGGAGAACAGTATGGAGGTTCCTTAAAAAAATAAAAATAGAATTACCATATGATCCAGCAATCCCACTACTGGGCATATACCTGGAGAAAACCATAATTCAAAAAGAGTCATGTGAACTTCCCTGGTGGTGCAGTGGTTGAGAGTCCACCTGCTGATGCAGGGGACATGGGTTCATGCCCCGGTCCAGGAAGATCTCACATGCCGCGGAGCGGCTGGGCCTGTGAGCCATGGCCGCTAAGCCCGCACGTCCGGAGCCTGTGCTCCGCAACAGGAGAGGCCACAACAGTGAGAGGCCCGCGTACGGAAAAAAAAAAAAAAAAAGAGTCATGTACCAAAATGTTCATTGCAGCTCTATTCACAATAGCCAGGACATGGAAGCAACCTAAGTGTCCATCGACAGATGAATGGATAAAGAAGATGTGGCACATATATACAATGGAATATTACTCAGCCATAAAAAGAAATGAAACTGAATTATTTGTAGTGAGGTCAATGAACCTAGAGACTGTCATACAGAGTGAAATAAGTCAGAAAGAGAAAAACAAATACTGTATGCTAACACATATATACGGAATCTTAACTAAAAAAAAATGGTTCTGAAGAACCGGACCAGATAGGAATAAAGACGCAGACGTAGAGAATGGACTTGAGGACACGGGGAGGGGGGAAGGGTAAGCTGGGACGAAGTGAGAGAGTGGCATGGACATATATACACTACCACATGTAAAATAGATAGCTAGTGGGAAGCAGCCGCATAGCACGGGGAGATCAGCTCGGTGCTTTGTGATCACCTAGAGGGGTGGGATAGGGAGGGTGGGAGGGAGGGAGACGCAAGAGCGAGGAGATATGGAGATATATGTACATGTATAGCTGATTCACTTTGTGATACAGCAGAAACTAACACACCATTGGAAAGCAATTATACTCCAATAAAAATGTTTAGAAAAAAGAGCATTTTGGACAATAAATATAAATGAAGACCTTTATCCTGCAAAGAATATTTCTGTCTCTTGTTCTCTGCTTTCTTTTCTCACAAACCACAACAAAAAACAGCCTGCAGGACTGGTACCTGTGAATTTTGATTAGATAATTTTCCACTGAGACAGAGAGAAGCAGTCACGTATCCTGGGTTTTAAAGACAAGCCATGGGCTCACTTGAGTGCCAGCAACACTTTTAATTCTGCAACAAATGGCTTTTCTACAGGGAGGCTTGCCACATCTGTCTTCCCTTATCGTTTCTAGGGCTAGGTGTTAGCAGAGGGTCTTTAGAAAGAGGCCAACTCCACCACTAATCACTAGGAGAAAATAATTTCCTGAAAGTATTCCTATTTTTTTCCCAGGGGACATATCTGACAAACGTGGTAAGAGGAGCCCAGAAATTCGAGTCCTGATTGGAAAACATAAAGAGGGAGTAGGGGCGGTATCTGAAAGACGGTGAGGCCAATCCCAAGGTGGGACATTATCTCTTTAATTGCAAGGTCTGCACATGTGCTTTCCCATCAGAGCTAAAGGAACCCTAGTGACAGAGGATGGGATTCAGTCAAGATGGTGACCAAAGAGAGCTAATAAATCAACCTGTTTCAGGAACAAGAATAGAATAGAACTCCACACAGTAGGATCATGTGGTACCTGCATCCCTCATCTCTCCCCATATTCTCAGCCTTCCTTTCCTCTGTCCCATTCTGATTCCTCATTCCTGGCTCACAGCAAACCTCCTATGACAACCTCGGCCAAGATGATTGAGCTCTGCCTCTCCCCAGCATCCAGGACATTATTCCCATTGATTATACTGGAATTTCATTATGTTTGATTTAGCAGCTGTTGTATACTAACCAGTATTGTTCTCTGATTCTTTTTTGTCAGTAAAACTTGTCTTCCCACACATTTCCAGGTCAAAGATTATCTCTTAACTTTTTACTTTTTGTTCTCTAGAGTATAGCGCAAGCTAAAACACTCAGTATTTGATAAACTGGACTGAAGTAAGTAACTCAGGGATTACATGACCTAGATTTTTCCTTCATCGTTCACTTATACCTGGCACGTGTGTGAGCGTCAGTATGCACAGATATGCTTTGTGGGCACAAAGGAGGAGACACAGACAATTTTCCAGCTGGTGCCACAAGCCCAGAAACTGTCAGATTTCTATACCAAGAAGCTCTGCCATGAAGCCCTCTTCTCTAGAAATGAAGAGATACTGATTATCAAAGGGAGACAAAGGACCCAGGAGAGAGGAAGAGGGAATTAAAGCAAGTAGCCTCCCCTTCTTCATCTCTTTCTTGAAAGACAGAGGAAGGAAGGAAGGAAGGAAGAAAGGAAGGAAGGGAGGGAGGGAGGGAGGGAGAAACGGAGGAAGGAAGGAAGGGAAGGAGGAAAGAAAATAACAAATATTAGCACGGATGTAGAGAAATTGGAATCCCTAAATACTGTTGGTAAAAGTGTAAAATAGTGCAGCCATTATGGAAAACAGTAAGGCACTTCCTCAAAAAATTAAAAACAGAATTACTGTATGATCCAGCAAGTCCACTTCTGGGTATATGCCCCCAAAAAATTAAAAGCAAGGACCTGAAGACATGTTTGTCCACCCATATTCATAGCAGCATTATTCGCACCAACCAAAGGTAAAAGCAACCCAGTGTCCATCAACATGAATGAATAAACAAAATGTGGCCTGTACACACAGTGGAAGAGTGTTTGGCCTTAAAAGGAAGGAAATTCTCACACATGCTTATGCTGAGTGAAATAAGCCAACCATGAAAAGACAAATACTGTATGATTCCATTCACACGAGGTACTGAAAACAGTCAAATTCATAAAGACAAAGTAGAATGGTGGCTGTCAGGAACTAGGGGCAGAGAAGTTTGGGGAGTTAGTGTTTAACGGGTACAGAGTTTCTGTTTTACAAGATGAAAAGAGTTCTGTAGATGGATGGTGGTGACAATAGCACAAAAATGTGGATGTACTTAATGCCACAGAATTGTACACTTAAAAATGGTTAAGATGGGGCTTCCCTGGTGGTGCAGTGGTTGAGAGTCCGCCTGCCGATGCTGGGGACACGGGTTCGTGCCCCGGTCTGGGAAGATCCCACATGCCGCGGAGCGGCTGGGCCCATGAGCCGTGGCCGCTGAGCCTGCGCGTCCGGAGCCTGTGCTCCACAACGGGAGAGGTCACAGCAGTGAGAGGCCCGCGTACCGCAAAAAAAAAAAAAAAAAAATGGTTAAGATGGTAATTTCTACATTATGCATATTTTACCACAACTAAAAATAAATTTTAGTGTAGACCACAAGAAAGGGCTAAATAAATGCTAGTTGCCTGGAGGTGGGAGGGAGGAGAAATATTAGGGGTGAGTTTTCCCTTCCCTCAGAATGATGCAAAGTGTGACTGAACCCCAATCACACTGCTGCCCTCACGTCACCATCACACCTACTGATGGGGATAGACCTCCCTCCATGTTTCCTGTCACTCCCTTCAGTTCTATGTTTGTGAGTTATCTTCATTCATAAGAAATATATACTCCATACGTGTGCCTGTGTGTTGGGGAAGAGGAGGAAAGAGACACAGCTGACCCTCACTAGGCCTGTATCCTTCAAAAGTGTTACACTGGATGGAACCATACCCCGCCTTCTCAAACCCAGACACTGCCTTTATCAGTGAGCACCCAGGTGTGGCCACATACTCCCCTCCCCCCAGTTATTAATTAACCTCTTAGCCCACCCAAGAGGCAAATTTATTTAGACTCAAAGTAGACAGTGATATGTCTGTTTAATTAGACGTTTAATCCCTGTTGGAAAGCACTGTTAATTCAATCACTGTCTCCCCATCACAACCCAGCAAGGACTTCAGTTGCTGTAGACACTTAAGCCCACAGGAGAAGAGAAAAAAAATCTATAAATCTATGATAGCCAATCCTGAGTGAGGTTGGTTAGCAAAGAAGGACTAGGACTCAAATAAATTAGGCAACAGGGCTTCCCTGGCGGTGCAGTGGTCAAGAATCGCCTGCTAATGCAGTGGACATGGGTTCAGGCCCTGGTCCGGGAAGATGCCGCACAGCAACTAAGCCCGTGCACCACAACTACTGAGCCCTCATGCCACAACTACTGAAGCCCACACGCCTAGAGCCCATGCTCCGCAACAAGAGAAGCCACTGCAATGAGAAGCCTGAGCACCACAATGAAGAGTAGCCCCCGCTCGCCGCAACTAGAGAAAGCAGCGCACAGCAACAAAGAACCAAAGCAACCAAAAGTAGATAAATAAGCTAAACAAATTTATTAAACAAATAAATTAGGCAACAGATTAATAAAGTTGAGATGATGCTGACCATCTGGGTGGCAGGGAGACCCAACTGGGTTTTGTTACCATTTGCTGGATGGCTCTCTGTTTCTTGGCCTCGGAAGTCCATCCCTTGCTCCTTTATTTCCTTTTGGTTTCTAGCACTGGAGACAATGCCCAGAGCCTTCTTAAACATCAGTCTCCCACAGCTGGAAGAGCCCCAAAAGATCATCTTGGAGATGAGGAAAGTAAGGTCCAGAGACAGTGAGCAACCTGCCAAAAAGCTGGGTACACTCAGTGACAGGGCAGGGGCGGAATTCAAGCCCGAAGGTCCTCCCACTGCACTGCTCCACGTCCTTTCCACACATCACACGTCACCTGCGTAAACATACAGTATCATACACCCCATCCCCCCGCAAATCAGTCAGGAGCTCGCCATGGAGGCAGTCATTCATCAACCATTTTCCGTGAGTGTATTCACACGCCTCGGTCTGGCTGTGTGTTTCTGGGTGTTTCCAGCAGAGACTCACAGGCCATCTTTGAGGAAAGGCAGATGTGGCTCTTTGGTTCCAGATTCACCTTAGGAACCAGACTTCACAAAGGGAGACCTTTCTTCTAAGAACACAGAAACAAGGATTTATTTTCCCACTTTGCCCCGGAGAAAGAAGTTTGCATGAATATAATGCCCTGTGCTGAGGTTAAATACTAACCCGTAAGGCAGGGAGCACCACCAGAACCCTCAGGGCCCAGCATCACGGAGTGGCAGCAGCCATGGCATCTCCGTGGGCAGCAGGGCAGGCGTGTCCTCACACTCTCCACCCATCAGCACCAAGTAACTGCTTTCTAAGCTTCATTTCAAAAGAGTCAATTTCCTTAGATAGCGAATAGTCTGAGAAATCCACTATGCCAGGAATAGAAAAGAGGGGAGGGAGAGAGAGAGAGAGGATCAAGGTGGCAGTTAAGGTTCTAAAATGCCCATGCTTATCGCTAACTCACTGGCCTGAACCGAATGCCGGTAATCAAAGGGAATGCCATTAACGTTGCTAAGCCCACAGAGTTAATCGGAAATGTAGAACCTGAGGTCTGCATAATAGCCTTCACTCACCACACATTTCATGCTGCATTTTCAATTACCCCTTAGGAAATTAACTGTGCATCTTAAGTGAAATGTGTGGAATTCAGGAGAGATTAAACCTAATACAGCCCACTAGCAAAGCTTCGGCATTCAGAAGTTTAATGATGTGTTGATGGGAAAGAAACTGCCCTAACCCTTGCTAACCCAGACTGCTGTACACAACGCACGCAGAATCACAGAGTGGCCAGGTCCCCCGCATGCTTTTAGAAAGGCTGGGGCACTGAATCTTCTAGAAGCAGCCTGTTCAACTTGTTCTTGTCCCTTCCTACTCTGACATCCAGGTTTCCCAGACCCTCCCAGGAATGACAGGAAAATGTCACACTCCACGAATCTTAATGTTTGGTTTTCTGGTTGTTTTGGTTGAGCCACTCACACAAAGATTGCTTCTTCCTCTCCCAAATTGTTCAACTTTTTCTTAACTGTGATTTTTTTCTAAATTAACAAACAAATGTCCTTAATGAAACAACTAATTTTTTTATAAAGTGCACCATTTGTGAATTATATTTAAGCAAAACGGGCTTCTTGAAACAGAATACAGCGTAGATGTCAACGATATGGATTCTCTTCCTACTCGGTCCATCGAACAAGCTGGATGATCTTGCAAAAGTCACTTCACTGCTGTGTTTCAATCCAGCAGTCATTCACACAACAAATATTTACTACACACCCACCATGGCGGAGAAGGCTGCACTGGGTATCAGTTGGGAGGCACAGAGACGTATAGAATAGGGCCCTAGTCCCCATGGAGATCAAAGTATCGGTGTGAAACTCAGCATCTGCTAAGTGCTCAATGTCGAGCATGAGAATTCAGAGAGAAATCGCTTTGGCAGGAGGAGATCCGGAAAGGCTTAGTGGAGACAGCCACACCCAAGTTGGACTTTGAAGGATAAGTGAGATTCAACAGGCAGAAAAGGGGGAAGAAGATTAAGAGCAGAACCTGAGCAGGACAGTAAAATAAAAAAGTGCGTTCAGAAAGTAGGGGTCCAGGTCGGCTGAGCTGGTAGCAAGGGAGAGTAAGACCAAAGAGTCAGAGCCTATGAAGGTCAGGCTGAGGAACTGAGACCCCATGCTCCATCAAGCCTTGTGTTTTGGGTAGAATAAAGCAAAGGAGAGAAGACAGGAGACTAGTTTGCCAGCTGATGGGTGAGGTCAGATGTACACTAACAAGACACGAGCTAGCATGAGCACAGCGGAAACAGAAAAAAATAGACTGAAGCAAGAAATATAACAAGAAATTTCATTCCAGTTCCAGAGTTCATCTTGGGGATAAGGAGAATACTCAAGCTGCCTGAGGTTTCCAGGAAGGTGTTGAGGATAACGATGGCAATGACATTAAGAATTTAAGCTTGGAATCTGAAAAAGTGTGTGTGTGTGTGTGTGTGTGTGTGTGTGTGTGTGTACATATATACACATATGTATACATATATATAACTGAATCACTTTGTTGAACACCCGAAACTAACACAATATTGTAAATCAGCTATACTTCAATAAAAATAAAATAGTAAATAAAAAAATATTTTAAGCTGGTTGGAAAGAACATTTTTCCAGTTTAGAATGTTTGAGATTTAGGTGTTGGCTAAACCCGCAGGGGGAGGCCAACAAGAATGTAAATGAAGGACCGTAGTTTGGGAGAAATCTATCTCCAATGCCTCATCTGTAAACTGAATTTAGACAAGATCAGTAAGTTCTCAACCCTGGATATGCATTAGAACCTGCTGGGACTTTCTGAAAGCATGGATGTCCAGGCCGTACCCCAGACCAATTAAGGCAGAATTGCTGGGGGGAGGAGGGTGGGTCTTGGCAGGCAGCACCAGTAGTATGATGGCACACAAGGAAACTTCCAGCCCTTTGACAATTCTCTTCTTCACCTTATTCTGAGCAAAACTGTGGGGGGAAGGCAGTTCAATGACATTCAAATTGCCAGATATATAAAAATATTTACCTTTGATCAAGAATCCTGCACATTCAATGAAATATTCCAAAGTGAGGGCTGGTCTCTATGTTCCATAGATAGGCATAGATTGTTGACTGGCAACATTTTTGTCCCCCCAGGAGAGAGCTACAGAAAACAAAGGGCTGAAAGGGAAAGAAGCCAGAGAAAGTCAGTGGGTTGGGTTTGGGGACAGGGTGGGGGAGGGTTGGCCACAAATCTGAAATCGTGGCGTGGCTGCAAGTCGGGGCAGGTTGGGATCTGTGCTGCCTGGACACATTTCTCCACTATGGCCTTACTAATGATCCCACACACATTCTTTATTCGTTATAGCCTGGAAATCTTTTCCCATCTATTTTCTCATTTGATCTACAACCACCCTGTGAGCTAGACAGAACTAGCATTAACGATGATCTTTCTACAGATGGGGAAACAGAAGCCTGGCGATGGGAAGTGGCCCTTGCCCAAGTGCCCCGGCAAGCAAAGCCAGGATTGGAAAGGACACAGGGCCCAGGCCAGGATTCTTCCCACCATAGTCTGCTGCCTCCAGAGAACGGGGAATCTAGAGAACTCAACGGAGATGTGGGCGAGGCTTCAGAAGCAAAGTGCTCTTAATTAAACATCCTCTTGGTTGGTCTATAAACCTTGTCCTCCACCAAGTTTAGAACTAGAACTCAAAGTATGGAGCAAGACAGGCTGGTTTTGTTTATTTTTTCCCCACATATCTTCTGCTCTTTC
Organism: Phocoena phocoena; assembly: GCF_963924675.1. NCBI lineage: Eukaryota > Metazoa > Chordata > Mammalia > Artiodactyla > Phocoenidae > Phocoena > Phocoena phocoena. Next base: position 22,951,702 of record NC_089231.1, read on the forward strand.
TTCTATCCAGTGGCCGAAGTGCCCAGGAGCAGTGAACTTGGAAAATGCAGTCAGAGCAGGAAGACCGAGAAGCAAGCAGTATGTATTCTCCAGAAGCTGGCTGATCATAACGACTAATCACCACTTAGTTCTGAAGAAAAGGCTGATGAAAACTCGGCTGGGGGTAGTACTGATGTATCCAGTCTTATGCTTCCCTTGGGCATATGGCAGGTACTCAAATATTTGCCAAACAAGAACTGGAGATTCTCCTCTGGGGACTTCATACTCTCTTGCCATGGAAAACACAACTTCACTTCGACCAAAAAAAAAAAAACAAAAAAACCCCCTCAACTTTACATTGTATTCCATTTACATCAATTAACATGACACATATAAGCCAACATAAACTCCCATACTCAGAGAGAATCATAGGGTTACATCCACGCTCTCAGGAATCAATGGGTTTTGAGATCCACTCATGCAAAAGAGGAGTGTGTTGTAGGATACACAGAAATTCCGACACTAAAGACAGACCTCATTCCACCTCTCAGGAGCTATGTGTTCTTTCCCAGCTCTTTCTCTTTCGAGGATTCCTCTGCATTATATCCACAAGCCTGTGTCTATTAGGCCTTTCAGGATTCTGTTTCCTGGTTCAAATTCTCAAAATAGAGAACCTGATTGGGTGCTGGTCAGCCAGGTCCAATTAGGGGAGGGGAGGGTGCCTGGTGTCAGCATGGCTCCCTGGTTCCACCCCTCCTTCAACTGAGGCTATAGGTAGGGGAGAAGCAATTATGAAAAGGAGGCTGTGGGTAGGACAAGCATCCAAAAACATATCTATTAGGATAATTGTCCTATATAATTGTGCTGAGAAGTTGTTTTAGCTAAATTAGCTGAAATAAAGACCAAGTTTGTGGGTCCCTATACCTCCATGAATCTGCATACTACCTATCTGTGCATGAATCTTATGCTCTATCTCCCAGTACAAATTAGGAGATGAACCCCCTTTTAAAACTGTTATGTGTTTCAGGTGAGTTGGACCTTGAGTGTTGATTGCAGTAGTGGCTTTAAATTTTCAATATTCTTTCTTTGAAATAAATCTGTTTATACTCACTATGTTAATTGATGTAAATGATACACAATTTGGAGATTTGCTTTTCTGTCCAAAAACAGAAAAGTGGGATCAAAAGAAGAAAACCTAAGTCTTGTCTGGCAAATATTTGGTTACCTACCATGTGCCAGCACCATGCTAGCCTGGATATGACATCACTTCATCCTCATACCTCCCCTCCAAGGAAGGTGTCATGATCTCCACTGAGCAAACAAGGAATCTTTTCTTTACTCAGAGAGTTTAAGCAATAGCTCTGTAAGAGGAAAGAGAAAATGTGACTCCTGACTGCAAGAAGTTTACACTTTAAAGAGTTTAGTGTAGTGTGAATCCTAGAGCCAGACTCTCTGGGACTGCGTTACTTTGGACAAGTAACTAATATCTCTCTGCCTCAGTTTCCTAAACCTGTAACAAAGTGGTAATATTAGTCTCTATCTCATACAGTAGTTGCTCTAAGAATCGAACAAGTCACTAAATGAAAGACACTTAGAAGAGAGCCTGGAGTATAGTAAATGCTCAAAAATGCAACCAGTTATTATTATTATTACTAAATGTGCAAATATTTAAGTGCTAAATTGAAAGGAGGGTGGCATGGGTGGGAGCTAATCAGCCTGGAAAGGCTTCACGGGAAAGTTGGGACTTGAGGAAAATTAGGTCTTAAAAGATGGGAGAGATGCAGGTAGTGGAGAGAAGAGGGTGGGCAGCTCACCCTGAGTCAGTGAGGGCAGCATATGGGCAGAGGCAAGGCAGGGCTGACCGGAACCAATTGTCCTCTGAGGATCTCTGTGTGTGCCTGGGTGTCTGGGAAGGAGCAAGGCATACCAAATGGATGGGTGGGATGGGGCCAGATGGACAGTCAAAAGAAGAGGTTAAGCTTCCAGAGAGCCACCAGAAATTCTAGAACAAATGAGAGGCTTGATGAAGGAGATGTTTGAGAGAGAAGCAGAGTGCAGAGTTAATCAGAATGAAAGGAAGCACAGCCTTCCTGCTTCTGATATGGTTTCATGGGTTAAACAGAGAAGCCCACTCCAAGACTATGCAAACCCAAAGGCAGTAGACCTCCTTTCCTTACACAGATAAGTAAGTCAGTTCCCCATTCTGGGCCACAGTTTTCTCATCTATAAAATGTGGAGATGGAGACAGAGCAGGGGTGTACAGCAAGATCTGGTGAGTTATGAGAAGTGGTATATTACTCTCTTCCTCTTTCTCTTACCACCTTTCACCCAGTCTCGGAATCCACCTTGGCGAGAGTAAATAGCACAGCTCAAGTTGGCAAAATAGTCTGAAGGCCTTACATAGTTGGAAGACTGTAGAGACAAAATGACCTTTCTCTCCTCAGTGTCTGCCATCATTTCTGTAACTTCTAGGTATTTTTCAGAAGTCCTGGCTCCTTCACTTAGCAACCTGAGGAGTGTGAGCTTGTCCTGATGCCTCTGGGCTTCAGTGTTGTCAACCATAAAGTGGGATAATAATTCCTGAGCTGCTACTCTCCAGAGGGCTGTGAGGAGCACATGAAACTAAGGAATTCTGAAAACAAGCGCACTAACATTTGCATCAAAGGGTTCCCAGAAGAAGAGAGAGCAAAAGGAACAAAGCAGATCTGGAAAAAAGTAACAGCTGAAAACTTCCCTAACTTGGGAAAGGAAATAGACCTCCAGGTCCAGGAAACACAGAGAGTCCCAAACAAGATAAACTCAAAGAGGGCCACACCAATGCACATTACAATTAAAATGGCAAAAATTAAAGACAAAGAGGGAATCTTAAAAGCAGCGAGGAAAAAGCAACTAGTTACAATACATGTAAGTGAACTTCCATAAGACTGTCAGCTGACTTTTCAGCAGAAATTTGCAGGCCAGAAGAGAGCGGCACAGTATATTCAAAGTAATGAAAAAACCTACTCCAAGAATATTCTACCAGGCTTTCATTCTGATTTGAAAGAGAGAGAAAGAGTTTTACAAACAAACAAAAGCTAAAAGAGTTTAACACCACTAAACCAGCTTTGTAAGAACTTTTAAAGGGGCTTCTCTAAACTGAAAAGACCAAAACTAGAAATATGAAAATTTTGAAAGGAAAAATCTCATTGATAAAGGCAAACATACAGTAAAGGTAGTAAGTCTAATTAGTACAGGCAAACATACTCTTATAAAGCTAGTAGGAAGGTTAAAAGGCAAAAGTAGTAAAATCATCTATATCCATAATAAGTAAAGAGATACACAAAACAAAATGATGTAAAGAATAAGGTCAAGAACAGTACACTTTTCTGGGGGAGGGGAAGTAAAAATGCAGGGTTGTTAGAATGTATTGAAACTTAACAGATCAATAACTTAAAATAATCATATATTTGTGTGTGTGTTTGTTATATATGAACTTCACAGTAACCAAACCAAAAACCTGTAACAGATACACATACAGAAAAAGCAAAAAAAAAAAAAAGAAAGGAACAAAAAGGAACTACAAAAACACCCAGAAAACAATTAACAAGATGGCAATAATTACTTTAACTGTGAATTGACTAAAGGCACTAATCAAGAGACATAGAGTAGCTGAATTGCTACAAAAACAAGGCTCATCTATACGCTGCCTCTAAGAGACTCACTTCAGATCTAAAGACACACACAGATTGAAAGCGAAGGGATGGAAAAACGTATTACATGCAAATAGAAGTGAAAGAAAGCTTGGGTTCCATTACTTATATCAGACAAAATAGACTTTAAAAACAAAGACTGCTACAAGAGACAAAGAAGGACATTACATAATGAAAAAGGGATCAATTCAACAAGATATAACACTTGTAAATGTAGATGCACCCAACATAGGGACACCTAAATACATAAAACAAATATTAGCAAACATAAAGAGAGAAATGGACAATAACACAGAAATAGTAGGTGACTTTAACACCCCACTTACATCAATGAACAGATCATCCAGACAGAAAACCAATCAGGAAACAATGGCCTTAAATGACACATTAGACCAAATGGATTTAAGTGATATATATATATAACATTCCATCCAAAAGCAACAACATAAACATTCTTTTCAAATGCACATGGAACATTCTCCAGGATGGATCATGCTAGGCCACAAAACAAGTCACAATAAATTTAAGATTGAACTCATATCAAACCCCAATGTAATAAAAGCCATTTCTGACAAACCTACAGCCAACATTATATTCAATGGGGAAAAGCTGAAAGCATTTCCTCTAAGCTCAGGAACAAGACAGGGATGCCCATTCTTGACACTTTTATTCAACATCTTATTGGAAGTCCCAGCCACAGAAAGCAGACAAGAAAAAATAAAAGGAATCCAAATAAGGAAGAAAGAAGTAAAACTGTCACTGTTTTAAGATGACATGATACTATATATAGAAAATCCTAAAGACACCACCAAAAAAACCATTAAAATAAATGAATTCAGTAAAGTTGCAGGATACAAAATTAATATCCTGACATTTGTTCCATTTCTATATGCTAACAATGAACTATCAGAAGGAGAAATTAAGAAGACAATCCCATTTACAACTGCATCAAAAAGAATAAAATACCTAGGAATAAACCTAACTAAAGAAGTTAAAAACTTTTACCTTGAAAACTATAAGACATTTGCAAAAGAAATCAAAGACAACACAAATAGAAAAATATACCGTGCTCATAGATTAGAAGAACTAATATTGTTAAAATAACCATACTACCCAAGGCAATCTACAAATTGAATGAAATCACTTTCAGAATACCAATGGCATTTTTCACAGAACTAGAACAAATAATTCTAAAAGTTGTATGGAAACATAAAAGATCTTGATTAGTCAAAGCAATCTCAAGAAAGAACAAAGTTGGAAGTATCATGCTCCCTGATTTCAAATTATACGGCAAACTACAGTCATCAAAACAGTATGATGCTTATTTACCTCTCTGAGCCTCTTTACTTCATGTATAAAATGGAGATAACAATACCTATGTTATCTGTCTTATATATGTCATATCTTATTAATGGTGACATCTACCAAAAAAAGCTGTGTGACCTTGAATAAGACACTATTATGCCTCAGTTTTCTCACCTGTAAAATGGAGAAAATACCTAAATCATAAGGCTATTTGACTTTTCAAGAGGGAGAACCACATTTAAGATGGTTTCTAATTAAATGTGGAGTCTGACTGTAAAGCTTTAGCAGTATTCATTCTTTAAAAGTTCAAGTTGAAAAAAATATCTGAATTAGGATTCTCAGAGAATCTTGGAATGCAACTGCAACTTATTAATGCTCCAAAAATTCAAATGGAAAAAATATACTTGATTTTGGATTCAGAGAGAATCTCAGAATGTGGATAAAATGGAACCTTTTTTTTTTACATCTTTATTGGATTATAATTGCTTTACAATGTTGTGTTAGTTTCTTCTGTACAACAAAGTGAATCAGCTATATGTGTACATATATCCTCTCCTTTTTGAGCCTCCCTCCCACCCACCCCATCCCACCCCTCTAGGTCATCACAAAGCACCGAGTTGATCTCCCTGTGCTATACAGCAGCTTCCCACTAGCTATCTGTTTTACACGTGGTAGCGTATACATGTCAGTGTGATGTGGTTGGACCTAGAGTCTGCCATACAGAGTGAAGTAAGTCAGAAAAAGAAAAAGAAATACCATACATTAATGTATATATATGGAATCTAGAAAAATGCTATCGATGAACTTAGTGACAGGGCAGGAATAGAGATGCAGACGTAGAGACGCTGGGATGAATTGAGAGATAAAATGGAATCTGGATTTCTTGGGCTGTGTCAGTAGTTTTTCTGCCCAGCTTGTGAGCTGGGTAGTAGAAAAACAGCTCAGGAAGAGAAAAAAGTCTGTCGAGAAGTTGGGCTTGGAGCTGTATGGGGCCTGGCAGCTGCCAAGGGCACATGCCTCAAGGTAACCTAAACCCACAGGTGAAGAAGCAGCCACACATAGTGCTCAGGAGGGTGGCTGTCATCAGAGGTCTGGGTTGGTATGCACACCACATGGCTTTATGAAGAGCTTTAATGAGCTAATCCCTGCAAAAGCCTTAGCACAGTGCCTGGATCAGAGGAAGCATTCAATACACACTAGCTATTGATACTGGTTTAGTTCAATAAACACATTGAGCACTGTGCCAGGAACTGGATAAAAAGCTGAATAAATCCAGTCCTGGCCCTTGAGAAAACATGCAGAGAAAGTGTTAAAGAATCCACCCAGGCACAAACCTACTCACAACCTTCTGGGTTTTGGCCAACAGCCATAATGAGAGCTGTCAGGCCATCATGAGTAGAATGCTTACCTCCTATAGATGTACTTGTATAAAGGTAAGTTTCATTCCTGGAGAGCCCTTTACACCAGAGAAATACCATATATACTTTATGCAACTGCAGGTATGTGCTTTTTTAGATATCTGCTAAGTATTAAATGCAAATATTAAATCTAAATATTTAACATTAATCTTTAAAATGTTATTTTGGGAGAATTTTTCAACATGGACTGGACTGACTGAAGTATTTTAAAATAAGAATGCAATGAAGTTTAGACAAGAGATGACAGCTCTTCCTGGTAAATCTCCCAAAAGCAAGAGGAAGCATTTATTTTTTTCATCGGTCCCTAGGTTTTCAAAATGCATTCAAAATCATGAGTCACGTGTCTCAAAAACTTTTCCTTGCCCATTTGATGCTCACAAATACCACTAAGAGTGTGTAAGCTGTAAACGTAAGCTGGGGAAGGGGCAGTTTCTCTGGAAAACTTTTTCAGTGATCTTTCACAGATGTTAAATGATGTCTCTATCCTCTGGATGATTCTAGTTCTTTTGGGTCTTTTTTACTATTAACTCACTTGCCTCAGTTAAGCAACCTGCTAGTTCACACAGCTGAGTACTTACACCTCTGAGTCTCCATTTCCTTGTCTGTAAAATGGGGATAATTAATAGAAACTACATCCAAGGACAATAAAGTTATTACATATAAAGTTATAGAACAGAGCTATTACATATAAAGATTTTAGAACATTACCTTGATAATAAATGCTTAGTAAGTATTAGCTGTTACCATAACTACATTACTATTGTAAATTCTTCAGAGCTTCTTTTTATATCTGTACATGCTGTTTCCGTCAAATACTCCAAATAGGCCATGAGCTTTGTTGCTTAGGTAAACAAACCACCCTTTCTTTGCTTCTGTGGAAAATGTGTTTCTTTGATGTCTTATCAATCTCCTCGTAAGCATTTTAAAGGGAAATTGTATCTTTATGCCAAAGTGTTTGCTTAGTAAAAAGGCATATGAAATTTTCTCCCTCATGAAGCAACTCATTGCATTTTTTTTGGAGATTACATTTTATTTTTTTATTTTATATTCAAAATTTTTTAAACTTTTTATTTTATATTGGAGTATAGTTGATTAACAATGTTATGTTAGTTTCAGGTGTACAGCAGAGTGATTCAGTTATACTGACACATGTATCTCTTCTTTTGCAAATTATTTTTCCATTTAGGTTGTTATATAACACTGAGCAGAGCTTCCTGTGCTATACAGTATGCCCTTGTTGGTTATCCATTTAAATAGAGCATTGTATACTTCTCAATCCCAAACTCCCTAACTATCCCTCCCCCTGCCACCCTTCCCCTCTGGTAACCGTAAGAACAAAGCATGCAAATGCCAAGATGTTCTCTAAGTCTGTGAGTCTGTTTCTGTTTTGTAAATAAGTTCATTTGTATTTTTTTTTTAGATTCCACATATAAGTGATATCATATGATATCCATCTTTCTGTGTCTGACTTACTTCACTCAGTATGACAATCTCTAGGTCCATTCATGTTGCTGCAAATGACATTATTTCATTCTTTTTAATGGCTGAGTAATATTCCATTATATACATGTACCACATCTTCTTTATCTATTCTTTATTCATTTTATATTCAAATTTCTTTTTATTAAATTTTTACTGGAGTAGTTTTATCACTGAGGGTTGCACTGAAAATCTGAGGAAATCTTATTATGGTAAGAAATGTCAGAAATCAGAAGGCAGGACACAGAAGGATGGAGCAGCTACAGAAGAGTGATGGCTGAGAGACCTGGAAGGGTCCTATAGAAGGGGTGCTGCCAGCCTGGGGGCACTTCAGAATCATTTGCACCAGACCCTCCCTACTCAAAGTGCAGTCTGTGGACCAGTAGCACTGGTAACATCTGAAATGTAGAATCTCAGGCTCTATGAGACCTACTGAATCAAAATCTGCATTTCAAAAATATACCAAGGGGATTTGTGGACACAGTAAAGTTTGAGAAGCACCAACTTAGGCAACTTTTAAAAAATACCAATGCCCAGACATCTGTCCCCACATAAATAAAATCAGATTCCCTGAGGGTGTGGCCTGGGTTTCAGTATTTTTTTAAAAACCTCCCCCCCGGGTGATTCTAATGTGCAGCTAGGGTTGGAAACCCTACAGAAGAGGAAAGCTGAACTGGGTATGGCAATATGGCCAGGCATCAACCTGGTGGAAATGGAAAGAACACCATTCTAAGCAGAAGGATGAGTGGAGCGCACGTGCAGAGGGACGGTGAAGCCAGATGTCACGGGGTTTGTTGTAGCTAAAACAGAAGACAGAGTCATGGGAGAGGAGGCTAGACTGTCAGAGGACAGGTCATGAAAGGTGTTTAATAAGGACTTTAGAACATAACCTGCTCAGGGAGCCTTTGAAGTGTTTACTGAGCACTAGATTTTGTGTATCAGAAAGATCACTCCATCTGCTGTAGAGAATGGATTTGACAGGAACAAGACACAGGACAGGAAGGCCAGTTACAAAGATGATGGATCAGGGACTTCCCTGGTGGCACAGTGGTTAAGAATCCACCTGCCAATGCAGGGGACATGGGTTTGGTCCCTGGTCTGGGAAGATCCCACATGCCGCAGAGCAACTAAGCCCGTGAACCACAACTACTGAGCCCGTGCGCCACAACTACTGAGCCTGTTCTCTAGAGCCCGTGAGCCACAACTACTGAAGCCCACATGCCCAGAGCCCATGCTCTGCAACAAGAGAAGCCACCGCAATAAGTGGCTTGCGCACCACAACGAAGAGTAGCTCACTGCACTAGAGAAAGCCCGCGCGAAGCAACAAAGACCCAATGCAGCCAAAAATTAATTCATTCATTCATTTTCTTTGAAAAGATAATGGATCATTCCTGATAAAGACGAAGAGCCTGGATCAGGCTAATTGTACTGAAGTTAGAGAAAGGGGGACGGGCTCCAGAACTAGCAGAGGAGGCAAACTAGGCAGGACTTTATGTGGGAAGAAAGGAACTTCACTAAGAAAACTTAAGAACAGGAATAATCAGTTACAGGGGAAAAGTCTAGCATCCCAAGGAGGTGGTTACATGGGGAAAAATTTATAAGGGGGAGGGGGAGCAGAGAAGGGATTTTAGAGTCAGTGTAGCAAGACCTAAAGTTTGCCAGGGAATTCAGGGGGAGAAGGGGCCCCTGGGAACGGATCTGGCTCAGCTTAGGGGACACAGCTATCTAGCTCCCTGTATTCTACCTTGGTATTTGCATGCTTTTGTCCCAGTGGGTCGTCAGCTGCTGAAGGGCCAGGGCTTGTCCTTTCGTGCTTGTGTCCCAGAGCCGAGCCTGGTACCTAGCACATGGCAAACGCTCAACCATTGTCTACAGGATGAAGAGAGGGAGGGGAGAGACACCCCCAGAGAGAAGTTGAGAGAGCCAGGCTCTCCAAACCCAATGCAGTGCCAAGCCGTCTACTTCTCACACTGCAGTCCGAGTAGCCTCTTCCTGAAGCCCTGATCCCAATGAGTGAATGAGACCGGTCCTTCTCAAACTTCCACATGCGTCCAAATCATCTGCGGGTTGGGGGAGTGGGGGGAGGATCTTGGTAAAATGAAGATTCTGACTCCATAGGGATGGGGTAGGGCTGAGATGCTGCATTTTGCTAATGATTTGCACTTTAAGTCTCAAAGAACTACTTAAAAGAAACAGACCTGGAACCTGTAGATCAGGCAGCAGCAGCTAGGGTAACCTGGAAATTTTCCCCAAAATGGTATCTCTATTCCTCTGGCTCATTTTTAAGAGAATAAAGATCAGACCTATGAGCAGATGAAGAGATGGTGCCCCACCTTCGGGCTCTGAAAGGCATGGAGGTGGGAAGTAAGACTCATGTATCTAAGGGGGAAAAATATCAAGGATTCACTGGGCTGCAGGAACAGCAGAAGGTGGGTGTGAGATCTCCGCCCGAGGCCAGACTCTGACTCAAGAGGGAGGGTGTGGGGTAGGCCTATTTCTAAAACCCCCTCCCCCTGGGTCCTGCCTTCAACAACAGATTTTCTTATCTCTCTGCACTCTGAATTCCTTTCTATCTGCTGAAATCAGGATGATTACAGCCTTTATCCCTGCCATTTCTGGAATCTCTAATCTTGTAATGCATTTAAAATGCATTCGTGTAACTGCCTTCATCTGGCTTGCTGCAGCTGGAGATGGGTCTGATAAGAGAGCTCCCCTAACTGCCTGCAGATAGGAAAGGGAATTTGGGGCGAGCACAAAGCATGAAGGGAGCTACATGGAGCATCACGCTCCCCCCGCAGTTCTCCGAGTGACGTTCTTCTGGCAGCATATCCAGGTGGGCTTCTGGCCAATCTCTTCTCTATCAAGGCTTACAACAGACCAGTACATTTTCCTGCTTGCACTTGCGGAAAAGTAAATTAATCTTTTACCTTTGAAACTCCTCGGTTGAACTTTCAAGGTCCTCCCTCATTGTGTAACCTCACCAGCCACTGCACAGGCAGGGCAAGCTCATTGCTCTCACCACTGTTCTTTTGCTTGTTTGTTCTTGCTGAGGATGCCCTCCCTCTGCCTATTCACTCTTCAAGGCGCAGCTCAAGGCCTGCCCTCTCCAGGAAGCTCCCCTCACCATCCTCTCTAGAGTCCTGGTTCCCTCCTGCCTCCTGCCCTGAGCCAGCAGCACAGAACTTCAGAGAGCCCTGTAATCTGAGAACTTCTAAGTTTTTCTGCTCCAACCAGACTACAGATTGCCTGAAGGCGGGGACCAAGTCTTTTTCTTTTGCATTCCGCTCAGAACCTGGTTGAGTGACAGGCCTGCATCGGTGGCCAGTAAGCATTTCCTCTTTATTCCATTATGCATCACTGACCACCTATTTTTAGGTGGTGAATTTGGTGCAGTGGATTTTTAAGTGGCACGCAGAGTTTATGGTTTGCAAGGACCACAAGATTCATAGGCCAAAATTTAAGGATTTGGAGCTGAACACAAACTCATTTGAGAATTTTATGTCTTCCTGCCATATTCCTCTCCTTCATCCTTATACCCTAAATAATAGTGGAATTCGCACATAGCAGTAGTAATAGTAGTAGTGGTGGTGGTGGTAGTGGTAGTAGTGGTGATAGTAGTAGTGGATCCTACCCAGTCTGTCACCCCTTGTTACCTTCCTGACCTCTCTTATCCCCTCATCCTCTGCATTCCAGACAACTGATCTCCCTTTTGTTCCTTGAACACGCCAGGCATGCTTCCACCTCAAGGCCTTTGAACTTGCTCTTCCCCAATTAGGCACATGGCTCACTCACTCACCTCCTTCAGGACTTTTCTCAGAGGGAGACTTCTTAGTGAGGCTTTCTGGACCATGCTATTTATAATTACAAACTCTCCTATACTGTTGGTAGGAATGGAAATTGGTGCAGCCACTATGGAGAACAGTATGGAGGCTCCTTAAAAAACTAAAAATAGAGGTACCATATGATCCTGCAATCCCACTCCTGGGCATACATCCAGAGAAAACCATAATTCAAAAAGATACATGCACCCCAATGTTCATTGCAGCACTATTTACAATAGCCAAGACATGGAAGCAACCTAAATGTCCATGGACAGATGAATGGATAAAGATGTGGTACGTGTATACAATGGAATATTAGCAATAAAAAGAATGAAATAATGCCATTTGCAGCAACATGGATGGACCTAGAGATTATCATACTAAGTGAAGTAAGTTAGAGAAAGACAAATATCATACCGTAGCACTTATATGTGGAATCTAAAATATGACACAAATGAACTTATTTACAAAACAGAAATAGACTCACAGACATAGGAAACACACATGGTTACCGAAGGGGAAAGGGGGAGGGGGAGGGAGGGGGGAGGGAGGGGGGAGGGAGGGGGGAGGGAGGGGGGAGGGAGGGGGGATAAATTAGGAGTTTGGGATTAGCAGATACACAATACTGTATCTAAAATAGATAAACAACAAGGACCTACTGTATAGCACAGGGAACTATACTCAATATCTGGTACTAAATCATAATGGAAAAGAATCTGAAAAAGAATATGTATATATGTGTGTATGACTGAATCACTTTGCTGTACACCTGAAACTAACACAACATTGTAAATCAACTATACTTCAATTAAAAAAACACATATCACCACCTTATGTACAAAAAAATGGATTTCGGGGCTTCCCTGGTGGCGCAGTGGTTGAGAGTCCGCCTGCCAATGGAGGGGACACGGGTTCGTGCCCCGGTCCGGGAAGATCCCACATGCCGCGGAGTGGCTGGGCCCGTGAGCCATGGCTGCTGAGCCTGCGCGTCCGGAGCCTGTGCTCCGCAACGGAAGAGGCCACAACAGTGAAGGGCCCATGTACCGCAAAAAAAAAAAAAAAAAAAAAAAAAAAAAGGATTTCTTTATTGTTTGTTATCTGTCCCTCCTGGTGGAATGTAAGCTACATGATGGCAGGACATTTTTGTTTTCTTTTGGTTTTTTTTGCCATACGCGCGGGCCTCTCACTCTTGTGGCCTCTCCCGTTGCGGAGCACAGGCTCCAGACGCGCAGGCTCAGCGGCCATGGTTCACGGGCCCAGCCGCTCCGCGGCATGTGGGATCTTCCTGGACCTGGGCACGAACCCGACTCTCAACCACTGCGCCACCAGGGAAGCCCTGGCAGGAAGTTTTGTAGGTGGAATTCACGGCTGTACCTCCATTGCCTAGAACAGTGCCAATTACACAGTAGGTGTGCAAAAGCATTTATTAAATGAATTAAAAAAACAGAACTTCCCACAGTGTATTATGTGAACCATGGGGTGATACTCGAGATGATGTTAGGGAGCCTATGGACCAATTATTTTATAGTCACACATTTAATAATATGTTTAAAAAATTGAACTAGAACATCAAAAACAATTCCATGGATATAGTTGCTTAGTATGAGCTTAAGTTTTTTAAAGTGAATAAATTTTAAACTGTAATGGTAAATTGTAAGTGATTGTTCAAATAATTAAAATATAAGGTAAATAGTAAAGAAAAATATTAGATAAATAGAAATATAAGTTCCACCCAGATGTTACAAAATCATGACAGTGGTCAGCAAAAGACTGAAATTTGACTTCTACTGGGTTAGTGATAGGTTGGTAATTTGATGGTGCTGATACTGTGAATTTTTCAAAAACTCTAATCTCTGTGTTAATCATAATGCTGTTTGGTTTTCAGTATCTCTGAGATGTGCCAGCGTAGCATTTCTATCCATTGAATATGTTGGGCTCAGAATTTATTTCAGTTTGGTGTTCTGTACAAACCTAGTATCTGGTTAGCAATGAAATAATGAATGGCATTAATAATAGGTAATATTTATTTACAATAATGATAAGTAACATTTATTGCTAAGACTTTTAGATTCGTTATTGCATTCACCTCTCACAACCTTATGAAATAAGCACTATTATAATCTCACTTGACAAATGAGAAAACTAAGAGTTAGAATTCCATGAATTTGCTCAAGATATCACAACTAGCAAATCAGCTAGAATTCAAAGCTAGGGAGTCTGAATTCAAATCCAATCTTTTAATCATGATGGTTTTGCTTTTCAAACTATGATATTTATCATTTTATTTATGAATTTTTGAACTACACAGTAAAAAAAAATCAAGCTTCTCTATTTTTTAGGAAACCTATGAATGAAGATGAAATTAATATATTTCCTCCTACCATCTTTCCCTCCTATTACCCAATTTTGGCTGTTAACATTCTTTTCTGCTATTTTTAAAATTTTATACCTTTATATGTATTGATATCCTGTTACTTGATTTGCAGATTTAAACAATATCTTTGGACCCACCACAAGAAATGAGAAAATTCATAAATACTTACATTGCCCACCTTATCATTCTCTCTACCATGTGATATTTTTAATTATTTTTGTACATTACCTTTCTTCATAATGTTCACATTGTGTTCTGAGCCGTAATTGCCACTGCTGTTAGTTTTATTGCTGCATTTAGATAGATTCAATCCCTACTGCTAGTCCTTTCTGCTCTAGCTCCCCCACTGACCTTTTATACAACTAAACATCCTTTAGTAGTTTTTCAAGGTCTTGTGAGGACTATATTTAGCACTGCTACATACAGCTGTGCAGGTTGTGCATAAGGCATATTTCCAGGGAGCACCATTCATATTACAGTCTACGGAATGCCATATATACATATGACACATGTGGCAGCCTTGACTACATTCTTTTTTATTATTTATTTTTATTGAAGTATAGTTGATTTACAATGTTATGTTAGTTTCTGGTGTACAGTAAAGTGATTTAGTTCTGTGTATATATATAGAGAGAGATATATAGATATAGATATATAGAGAGAGAATATATATATTTTTTCCATTACGGTTTATTACAGAGTATTGAATATAATTCCCTATGCCATATAGTAGGACTTTGTTGTTTATCTGTTTTATATATAGTAGTTTGTTAATCCCAAGCTCCTAAATGACTGCCTTCTTCAAGTTCTGTCATATTTGAAAATGTCTGTCATTGTTTATTTACTTTCGCACAGTTTATCTGCGTGTAACATTTTTTTTCTTTCCCTGAGGACTTTCTAATCATTGCTCTAATCATTACTGAAATGCTTTCTAACATTAACTAATACCATGGAGAAGTGCGATATGTGAAGCTGGCCTGTGTGCCAAACTTGATTTTATGGATTCTTAAAAGTTAGATGATTAGGGTTTTGCTGCTCTGATGGGTTAGAAATAACATCTTATTAGTAGTAGTATTGATGGACGTGTCCCTTATTATTCCTTTTATTATTTTATTATATGTGTATATATTAATATTATATAATACATGTTATATATAATTATATATTATGTGTAATTAATATATTTTATATATTTGCTTGCTATTAAAAACAAAGTTGGACATCTTTTCATGAGTTAAACTCTTTTAATTTGCTTTTCTGTGAGCTGGTTGTTCATGACCTTTGTCCATTTTTCTACTGGTTTGTAGGTCTTTCTCTTGATGATTTCTAGAAGTTCTATTAGAGAGATTAGGCCCTTGCAGATCAAGACATGCCTCCTCCAGCAAACTTCACTTGAGTTATATACTAAGAGAGACTAAGAGTGCCAGCAAAGTAGCAGACGCAAAAGGGGTTCAACGTGGGGGACACGACGTGAGATAAACTACAGCAAAGGAAGGAAAGGGTTAGCCATCCATATGCTTAGTACTTCTTATTTGGGATCTGTGAAGACTTTAGCTTGTGAGGGCAGAATTCACTATGTGTCCTGAACATGGTGCTCTGAGCCTGCCAGTTCCATAGCCCCCTTAAGAGGGAGAGGCCAAAGCAATCATTTGCCTCTAAAGCCAGGTAACACCCTCCACTCCCTACAAAACTGGGCACCTGACTCCAAAAGCAGCCCTCTAGGGACTTCCCTGGTGGTCCAGTGGGTAAGACTCCGCACTCCCAATGCAGGGGGCCCGGGTTCAATCCCTAGTCGGGGAGCTAAATCCCGCATGCATGCCACAACTAAGAGTTCACATGCCACAACTGAGATACCTTGAGCCACAACTGAGATCTGGCACAGACAAAATCAATAAATAAATTTTTAAAAACAAAACAAACAAAAAAACAGCCCTCTTTACTCAACAGAGATGGCTGATACTGGCTGGTGACTAACTGAACCAATTAGATTCTTTCATAATGAGGCTGTTCATGATACACACAAAGAGGGAGATAGACACAGAGCAGAAGTAGAGAAGCATATGGTGAGAAGGACAGCAGAAGCAAATAGAAGCAGAGAGAGACAGAGAGTATAGCTGAGATGTGAGTATGGTATTGATGTTAGGTGTAGGAACAGCCAAATGACCAGACCCACACAGGCAGTCACTGAGCCCCGTGGTCAGGAGAGCTGCTCTGCACCCTGAACTGTGTTCCCAGTCTGTGGAGTCAGGCTAAGTGACAGGTACTTGTCAAAACATATCAAATGGTAAATTTAAGATTTATGCATTTCATTGTATATAAATTTTACCTCAAAAGGGAACAAAAGAACCATAAACAAATATTAAACTCTAATAATATTCAGCTGAAGTGTTTGGGCTGATGGGTTCTGCCATTTAATTCTAAATGCATCCAAAAGAAGATGGTGTGACAGACGGTAAAAGAGGAGCAGGTAGGGGGACAGGTACGTGGTAAAGGTACTGCACTAAAATGTAAATGGTCGAATCTGAGTGGTAGGTATATGGATGCTCACTATAAGATTCTGCAAACTTTTTTGTATTTTGAAAATGTTTGTCATAAAATCTTATAGACAAAAGCTTTGGGGAATGGCTAACTCATGGAAAATAAATAGTCAATTACGTCGAAATGAATCAACAGAGGAAGAAAAGAAAACAGCACAGAAATTAAGTGAAAGAGAGAGCCAAAAAAAAAGTGTTGGGTTCAGAGTGAATAGGCCTCAATTTTAAAAGAACAAAGATTGGGACCCATGAGGAGAGAGCAATCAAAGGAAATGTGTAGGTCTTAATAAAATTACATCTATACAGAAAAAGCACAATTTAGAAATACATAAAAGTAGTAAAATGAAAAACATTAAAGTCACAGTTGGTATGGCCCTGAGAGAGAAGAAACTGGATGTGATTTTAGTACAAGAAATAAAGCTTAATACCTAGAGAGAATTTTATTATACCTAAAGGGAGTGGGTTTTAGGCATCTTTCCACAAGTCAGTAATAGGGAAAGGGAATCATGTAGAGGTAGAATCTCATTTAATATACAAAATGAGGATGTTTGGAAGAAAGAGAATCTCAGTTGCCAGATGTATATTTATAATGCTGCATATGAATGGGAGCCTGGGAATAATAATAAAATGTGTAACTGCTTCCCAAAAGTCATCTTTCCTCCATACAAGAATATTTCAATTGCATGTTTAAAAAAGGCAGACACATGAGAAGCCATCAGAAGTCAATCTGTAATAAACAGGGTCTCTGGGCAGAGTTTGGGAAGGCTAATTGAAGAATTCATGACAACTGGGCTACCCATCGAGTCAGAAACTGAACACATTTCTGCTGTTTACTAATGACATATTCAATAAATATTTGGGCAGAAAGGGCACCTATGAAGCTACAAATATAATTAGAAATCTTCTAAGGCTTCGTGTCCTGATCTGTAAAATGGAAACAATTCTCAAGTGTCTGACTCATTATAAGTCCTCGATAAGTGTTTCTACTGATTCGTGAGAATACATGAATAAAGATGTTTACTTACATACACATGCCTGGAACACCAGAGAAGGAAGTAGACTGGTAGAATTTTCTGGATTGTGAAAGAGAAAGAAAGAAAGATTAGAGACTATGGGCTTCCCTGGTGGCGCAGTGGTTGAGAGTCTGCCTGCCGATGCAGGGGACACGGGTTCGTGCCCCGGTCCGGGAGGATCCCACATGCCGTGAAGTGGCTGGGCCCGTGAGCCATGGCCGCTGAGCCTGCGTGTCCGGAGCCTGTGCTCCGCAACGGGAGAGGCCACAGCAGTGAGAGGCCCGCGTACCGCAAAAAATAAATAAATAATAAAGATTAGAGACTATAAAGTATAAGGTATAGGATAAAGTTTTTTTGAACATTCCATAGTAATTGCTGAAAATTATTCAATATATAGTAAATTTGGTAGAATTTAGACTGAGCTAGATTTTATTAGATCAAGAAGGAATTTTTTTGGTGACCAAAAGAATGATGGAGGGAAGAGAGCTCCAAATGTCCTTGAAGATTTGGAAGAGTTGTGATACATGTTAAAATGGGCACAACTGATGGAAAGAATAAAGTCACACGTTTGCTTGCTAGTTATAAAGAGTGGCATAGGCTCGTTGTTAAAAATTCAAATAATACCAAAATGTATAAGGCAGAAAGCCAAGGTCTCCACCTTCAATTAGATAAATGAGAGTCTTAAAATAAAAGCAAATACTCCTCCTCCAACTCCTGGGACAGCTTTTAATCCATGAATTGGTCACTCCAATTTTAATCCATGAAATAGATGTACCAATTCAATCAGATTTCTGGGCTGGGGCCCAAAAATCTTCCCAGTTGATTCCAATGTGTAGCAATTGGAGAACCAGGTTTTTTGTTTTTTTGGGTTTTTTTGCGGTACGCGGGCCTCTCACCGCTGTTGCCTCTCCCGTCACGGAGCACAGGCTCCGGACGCGCAGACTCAGCGGCCATGGCTCACGGTCCCAGCCGCTCCGCAGCATGTGGGATCCTCCCGGACGGGGGCACGGACCTGCGTCCCCTGCACCCGCAGGCGGACTCTCAACCACTGTGCCACCAGGGAAGCCTGAGAACCAGGTTTTGAGAGCTATGGTTCTCCAAGGGTAAGCCTCAAATCAGCAGCATCAGCAACACCCGCAACTTGTTAGAAATGCAAATTTTGGGCCCCCAGGCCCACTATAACAGGTGTTCTGAGACCAGTTTCCAGAATTGGGTGGGGAAGGTAAGCGTTCCCCCCATACCAACAAGGAGCCATTCTCCAGACAACTGTTGGGCATCCTAGCCTTCAACTCAATCTGACACCATCTACCCAAAGACAGCACCAGATTCTACAGGTTCAGGGCCCAGTCCCACAAGACTGAGCACCCTACCACCACCACCACTTCAGACACCCAGTTGCAAGACCAGTTTGTTACCCGTACTTCTGACCAACTGGTTATACATCAGAGGTTCCCACGACCCCCTCGTTAGCTTTGATTAATTTGCTAGAGCAACTCACAGAACTGAGAGAAACATTTTACTTACTGGTTTATCATAAAAGAATGTAACTCAGGAACATCCAGATGGAAGAGGCGCACAGGGCAAGGTATGTGAGAAGCATCACCCTTCGCAAGTCACGTATTCACCAACTAGGACAGTCTCCAAACCCTCTCCCCTTTGGGTTTTTAATAGAGGCTTCATTACACAGGCATGCTTGATTAAGTCATTGGCCAATAGCGATTGATTCAACCTCCAGCCCCTCCCCACTCCCCGAAGGTCAGGGGTTGGGAGTGAAGGTTCCAACCCTCCAATCACAGGGTTAGCTCTGCAGGCAACCAGCCCCCATCCTCAGGTTACCTGGGGTCATTCCAAAAGTCACCTTGTTAACATAACAAAAGACATTTTACCACTCTCATCACTTGGGGGATTCCAAGGATTTCTGGAGCTTTGTGCCAGAAAAGACCAAATATATATTTCTTGCTATAAATCACAATACCACACACTAAATAAAAACTCCAAACGGGACCCAGCGATTTGTGCTTTAACAAGCCCTCCAGGCAATTCGACACAGCTCAAGGTTTAGAACCCCAGTCTTAGTAGGCGGAGAGGTTATGATAAAGGGTGTATTGAACAGTCACTAAGATTTGCATATTTACAGTTTAAGGGTATAACCTGTATGATAAGGAAGCATCATTTGTGATATAATTAAAACACAACTTTATCTTTCACTTTCCCTTTAAAATGTAGGAGTACATTTCACCTGTTCCTAGATGGGAATATGGTCAGATCCTCTGACTCTTCTGCTTCCCCTGAGGCAAAATCTCCCAATTCAGAAATTATAAGACACCTTCAAGGTGAGACTTCCCCGTTACCCTCCCAGACCCATGGGAGGTGGCATGATGTCCCCCATGGACTGCCACATGGGGAGAGAAGAGGAGAAGGGGTAAGGAGGGGCAAGAAGTTTTCCTTGTGACTGAGAGCTTCCGCTCTCCTGGTCGGTAGGTGGAAGTTTAGAGCCACTTCTTCCCTCACAGGTGCTTTCTTGGACCCACTGGAGGCCACTCTGCCGGCCCCTCTGGCCACACTCCCACGACATGGGCCCCGCCTTCTGCTCCTCTGGGCACTGTTCCCCATCACCCATGGCCCTGTGTGGTCCACTCCACACGACTCCATCAGGGCTTCTTCACTCTCTCCTTACCTTCTCCAGGGACAGGGCAGGAAGATAAATAGCATGAGGTCAACAAACCTCTGACCCCCCAGGAAGTCTTCATGCCCCCTCAGTCCCCTAAGTCCCCAGGAGTGCAGGCAGTCCACCTACACTGCTGTTCCTGGCCCTCTGTGGCTTCCTCAGGCATAAATCAGGTCCCCCCAAGTCAGCTCTTCCCCAACTGCAGGGACACATATCAAGCTCTCTGAATGGTCCCCTGGGAGTCACCTGCCCCCACTGGACCTCCAAGGGTGTGGAGATTCACATCATGGCAACAGTCGTCACTCAAGAAAATTCTCCTAAAACTGACACAACATTGTAAATTAACTATACTTCGATTTTTTTTAAGTAATAAATTCCCTCACACATTCTCTGTCCTCTTGCCTCTCCACTCTTTTTATTATCTTAAAACTGGTGAGGAGTTCAAGACATCTTGAACCAGGTTGGGGACATTTTCTTTGTAAACTGTCCATGTGGTGATTTGGTTTTGGAATATAACATGTATCATGGCTTGAGGACTGTATAGAAACTTCCATTTTAACATCCTGTTACATAAGGAGGTTCTCATGTGATACAAAATAACCCGGTGAGGTGTGTGTCATGATTGTCGTTATCGTCCAAGGTCACACATCAAAAAGAAGCAAGGAAGAGACGTGGACTCAGATCTTCCAGCTCCAAACGGTGCTCTTTCAACTACCCCAGGAGATGGGCCGAATTTGCTGAAATAGAAGCTAGAGATGAGACATGAATATGTGTAAATATCATTTATTAAGGCTGAGGTCCAGCTTGAACTGACAGCCCCATGAGTACAGAACCGGAACGAGAGTACTCCTCAAACATATTCAAGAACCAGAAAATGTAAATAAAATGGCATCTTAGTTAAACTTCCTTTGACCAGAAATAGTAAAGGCCAACACTTGAAATAAATGGATATGTTCACTACCTTGCTCGTGGTGATGGTTTATGCATATGTCGAAACTTAGTAAGTTATCACTTTTAAATATGTACAGTTTATTATTGTATGTCAACTTTACTTCAATGAAATTGTTTTTTAAAACTCAAACAGCGGGGCTTCCCTGTGGCGCAGTGGATGAGAGTCCGCCTGCCGATGCAGGGGACACGGGTTCGTGCCCCGGTCCGGGAAGATCCCACATACCGCGGAGTGGCTGGGCCCGTGAGCCATGGCCGCTAAGCCTGCGCGTCCGGAGCCTGTGCTCTGCAGCGGGAGAGACCACAGCAGTGAGAGGCCCGCGTACCGCAAAAAAAAACTCAAACAGCAAAAACAAAGTGGGTTAGCATGGGACTTCAAAGATACAATATTGGGGATAAAGACACTCTGGGGTAACAGAAATGTGAAAAGGTCAGGGGGAGAGTTAGAAGTACAAAATGCATGTTACAAAACAGGATCACGAGGCAAGAGAAAGGAGAAAGTGAAAATGTGGGGCTTAGTGTTCCTAAGATATTGATATTCAGTGTCTGTGGAAGCTTTATTGCCTTTGTTAGGTGGTAGGAAAAGAGTTGTCAATATTTAAATATATAATATGAAACATATTTTAAAACTCTTTTAAAGATCCAATGAGATCAAGTATATATTAGCACCTTGAAAGGTATAACTGGCTAGACAAATGTAAGTGGTTATTAATAATATAAAATGTGAATAGTTAATTCAGCGTTTCCCCAGCAGACACCTTCTCTTTTCGTGTGTAATTAAATATCCTGCACATATTTCAGGATGTGAGAATTTTTCAAAACAGTCTTGAGTCCCAGATATGGATATATGTCTATATTGCCATAAGCCTCTTTAAGCCTGGCCTCTCCGCCGGCTGACTCCCTGTGTCCATCACCAGCAAGATTCCTGACTGATGCAGAAGCAGGGGGGCATCTCATGCCACAGCTGTGTGGAGTTGATTTAACTTGTCCAGCCATCTGTAACAGGGAAAACAAGCTTCCCACATGTGCATGAAGTCAACACATGGAGGGATGGGGATGGCTTCCGTCCCTTCAGGGAGATGCAGGGCCTGCAGCTTCCCTCTCAGAGCAAACTTTCAAAAGGTTTGCAGACTGTTGGAACACATTTTCCAGAAACCTCTTTAACCCTTCACAAGCCACGAGCACACATCCCTTGCCTGGCTACTTCCAAGCAGGTGATGCTCAGTGGAGAGCCACGATTCTTATGTGGTATCTGCTGGCCACACTTAGCATCTTGCTCAACAGAGGAGGGGTCAACGTCGGCCTATGTCCCTAAGTGTCTAGGACATTTTCTGATACAGACTGGGGACTCAAGAAGCATTTGTGGAAGGAAGGAAGGGCGGGAGGGAGGGAGGGAGGGAGGGAGGAAGGAAGGAAAGAAGGGAGGGAGGAAGAAAGAAGGCAGAAGTGAATAACTCTCCTTGGAGGAAGCCGGAGACCCTGCAGAAATGCCCGTATGCAAACATGTGACAGCACTCTGGGGAATGTGGGAGTTTTGCAAGATGTTCTTCACCAATAGAGATTGAGTACCTTGTGGATATATGGACAAAAGGAAGGCTCCATGATTCAGGCACACTGCCCTTTCCCCCAGATTACACCTGACCTGAAGGGAGGGCCAATAAGATGTAAGTAGAAGCCTACAGCATGGAGCTTCTGGGAAAATTTGTTTCCTCATTTAAACAAAAGAAAGCCTTTCCCTTTTTACTGTTCTTTGTTCTCCCCTTCTTCTTGCCCGGAATGAAATATGATTTCTTAGATGAAAGAGTCATGTTGCTCTCCTGAGAACAAAAGCCACCCACTAGGGATGGCAAAGCGTGAAGAATAATGAGGAAGACTGAGTCCCTGATAGTACTGTGGATACTTTGCATCGGTTCTAGACTGCCTTCCTTCAGACTTCTTTTTATATGAGAAAAGCAAAACTTCTACCTGGTTTGTCACAATCAGGTTTGTATTATAAGCTGTTAGATGTAATTATAATTGGTGAATCAGAAGCACAACATGGACACAAGCTCTCCTGGAAGCCAACCAATTTGGAGGAGAATCACAACGATGCACCCCCATGGGTCCATTCCCATGAGTTACAGTTATTGTTGTAAATTATGTACTCTCAGACTCATAAGTAAGGGGACTAAAGAAAGAACCAGACGAGGTGCTGGAAGACCCCACTAAGGTTGGCCCAACAAGGTTATCATAGAGTCAGTCAATGACCTGCCTGAAGGCAGGATTGGCTCTACTGATGGGGGATGGAGCTGGTGGGATATAGATGCAGTAGGAAGACAGGTTTTCAAGGAGACACTGAGAAAGGGGGAACAAATGTTGGGGCCACTGGTCAGACTGTCTGCAGATTGGCACCAATGATTCACATTGGTTCTGGCCAACACGGCAAGATGATAAGAGATGATGGCAGAAGATGGTGTGTCATGGGCAAGAACCAAGACCTCCATATTCCAGCAACAGCTTACAAGCTAGAGAAGAAACAAGCTGAGATAGATAAGTGGGATTGGTTGGACTTTTAGGCGTAACTGTCAATGGCCCTGATCAGCTACTTGGAGACCAAGACACCAGGGAAATATGGCAGGTGCTCTTGGCTGCCTATACGACATGCATCCCCATAACCCTTCTTCCTCACTGCAGAGGTGAAAATGCCATTCACTCACGTTCTCAGCTTCCCCAGCAGCTGGGGAACGAGCATTTGACCCAACCATGGAACCTGAGCAGAAGTCCACTGAGGGGCTTCTCAGCAAGCTTTTCCTCCTAACTAATGCATTCTTCTTCACTTGACGTAGGTTGGGATTGAGGCTGGGATTCAAATTAGTCTTGAATTGGGTTAAACGTGAGTTAGCAGGTGAATATAGTTTTGCTATCAGGACTCCGTCCATCTGTCAATCATCAACAGAAACTTTTTTTAAGTCACCATTTTGTAAGAAGACAGGCTCCTCTGGTGTCTGGAAAGCAAGAAACATTCTAAAAACCCTCCCAGGTGCACCCAGGGGGTTCTGGCAGTCAGGGTAGGACAAAGGAGAGCAGCAAAGTGACTCCACGGCAGAACAAGCAGGATTCATTTTACTTCTGGAAGTTGAAGGGCAGCAGATGCGACTTCCTAACTGTCTGGAGTGAGCATTCCTGCTGACAGTACGCTCTCCAGGGGCTGAGGGAATGGCGTTAGGGACTGCCACCTTCTCCCCTGGGACTCCTCAGATGATTTCCATGTTCTGTTACTCCTTTCAAGTGCCTGGGACCCACCCCCTATGGATAAGCCTTGATCCTTTAATTGCTGTCCTCAGCAGCCACAGGGATGCTCTGGAGAGAGAGGGGAGGGGCTTCCTCTGACCTGCAGGCCGGGCTCTCTCCTGTCATTCATTTGCAGCACTCCTCATGGCTCCTCTCCAGGGTTTCCATCTCCCTGACCTCGGAGCTGTCACCACTGTCAGCTCTTCACGCACTGAGGGAGTTAAGTCAGGGGACCACTAATGCACATCCATGTCAGAACCAGATTTTGACAAGACCCCAAGTAGTACAGCCAGCTTGCCTTGTTGCTGGCTTGGTAGTCACACTTTTATAAGCCTGAGAGGGATTTAATTAGAAAGGACCCATCAACAAAAATGGTTCACTACACTGTGTGGATCCTAAAAGCAGTAGGTTAGACATCATTTTCAGCAGGTGGGCAGCCTCCCAGGCAAGAAGCATGTCGGAATGCAAGTGAGTTTGAGTTATTTTATCACATGCATATCCCTGAATCCGTTCCAATAAATAAAAAGGGAAGGATTTGTAAGCTAAGTTTAACTATTGTGAGTACAAGGTTATTCAAAACACCCCTCACATCTCTATTAAGAACGGTTTTAGAGGAGGACGCTCTTTAAACAGGCCACCTGCAAACCTTCCTCGAGACTGTTCCTGCGAGGGAAGGAGTATTCCCTGCGGATGACTTATTGACTTCGTGTGTGTCAACTCAAGTCCTGCAGACTCATTGGACATCTCCCCTCTGCTCAGCACTGAGAAGTATGCTGGGGGGAACTTCATAAGAAGGGTTGCCCCCATGAACCTGAAGCTCCTTTCATGACAAGACTTTTAAGCAGAGAAGGGTAAAAGAATGACTATAGACAGCACCCGAGGTCCAGATGCAAAATGATAAGTGTGAGCGTCTGCCGACCCCCCTTGTCCCCCAGCAAGTTGACCATCACCCACAATGAAGCCACTCCCTTTTTGTCACTGATGTTGCCCCCTCAGCACAGTGTGGCCTCCCCCCCCCCCCGCCTCTGTCCATAGGACCCACCTCTTCAAAGGCCACCTCCTCCATGACGTTCCCAGATGCCCCAGTCAGAATGAAGGGCTCTGTCCACCAGACTCTCACTGCGGGCCACTTACACCTCAAACCAGGAGCCCCTTACTACAGTTTAGTGGGCAGAAGAAGGAGAAATCAGAGGTGAATCTTTCCCAGAGCTCAGTATTCTTTTTTTTTTTTTTGATTACACAAGTAATATATGTCTTTATTGTAAAGAAGAAAAAGAGAAACAGAGAGAGGGAGGAGGGAGGGAGGAATGAAGAAGAGAGAGGGAGGGAGAGAAAGAAAGAAAGAAAGAAAGAAAAAGAAAGAAAGAAAGAAAGAACGAAAGAAAGAAAGAAAGAAAAAGGAAGGGAAGGAGGGAAGGAGGGTGGGAGGGAGGAAGGAAGGAAGGAAACAAAACCCTTAAACACAAATAAAACTTTCTGCATTTCCAACCCCAGAAATAACAGATGTCAATATTTTGGTAAGCCTTCTTTCTAGATGTTTTCCTACATATATATAGATAAAGATAGAGGTGGAGATGTAAGTATAAATATGGAAAGAGATAAGGCTTCTATGAAAAAGAATGAAATAAGACTGCGCTATGCAGTTTTGTGAACTGCTTACTTCCTTTAGCAAGGGATATTGAGCCTCTTTCCATGTCAAGAAATATCCTTTTAATGTCAGGCAGGTCAGCAATTCAGCCTAATGTCCGTGCCATTTTCTCCATCGATTAGATACAGAAAAAGAAGCCACCAAACATAAAGATCAGACTCCCTCCCGAGCTGTGCCCTCCCGGGAGAGGCTGGTCATGCAGCATCGCTCACAGGCAGTCTGCCAGCTCAGCACCTGTGCACAGGCCCAGCCCCCAAAATGTGGCCTTGGAGGCTTCAAAACCAGTCCCACTCTTTTTTTTTTTTTTTTTGCGGTACGCGGGCCTCTCACTGTTGTGGCCTCTCCCGTTGTGGAGCACAGACTCCGGACGCGCAGGCTCAGCGGCCATGGCTTACGGGCCCAGCCGCTCCACGGCATGTGGGATCTTCCCCGACCGGGGCACGAACCCGCGTCCCCTGCATCGGCAGGCGGATTCTCAACCACTGCGCCACCAGGGAAGCCCCCCAGTCCCACTCTTAACTTGCACTCACTCTGGCCTCAGCAAGGCTTGAATCAAGCAACCATGGGACGGTCTCAAAGGTCAAGGGATCTGTGCCTCATTTCTGGGCACTGCACAGAAGTGTCTGCTGGGGACACTGCAACATCTACACCAACCAGCCCTGAATCAGGGAGCAGAGTTTTAAGGAAAGCTGCCCCAAATCTTCAACATAATATTTACTGACTTCAGAGAATTCTGTGGTAAAAATATGTATATTTGTCTGTTTATTTATTGTTTATTTACCCAAATCCTGTTATACATTTAGGATGTATCTTTATTATTATTAAAAATGAATCATTGTGAGCACATTTGCCAGACTTTGTGCACTGTCATAGATACTTTCTAAAGATAAATTTCTAGAGGTAGAATTGCTGGATCAAAGAGGATCCAATTTTTAAGGCTTTTAAAATAGCCAGATTGGCCAAGGTTATATCAATTTTAGATCTGTGTTTCAAAAAGGTCAAAAGGAATGGCCTCTACCATATCCTCACCTTCGCCACCACTTGACAAAAATAAAAGACAGGGAGGGGCGACCAACCCGCCTGTTGTCTTAATTCATAGTTCTGTGAATGGTGTTCTTGACCTTTGCCCCTGGTCCCCTTCACGTCCCACCATGAGGACACAGGATAAGACAAAGGAAACCTGGTTTTCTCTGCTCTGAAGGCTTTGCAAGAGTCAGAAGACAAGTTCTCCAGTCCTCAGGGGTCCCCTCCACCCCAGCCCACACCCCTAGCCTACTACCCAAATTTGATGACAGAGGCACAGAAATATGGCTCTGGTCTGATGAAAAAGTGTTGGCCTTTTTAGTCTCAAGCTCTAGGACTCTGAAGCCACTTCACCGGAAGACAAGTCTACTTCAGTGGGAAGGCCCCTCCCAGCCACCTGCTTGCCCCTCCTCTGCCCTCTGTGCCAGGGCTTAGCCTCAGCTTCCCCTAATCACGACACCTTCACTCCTTCCACCCTAAAGTTCCCAGATACTGGGAGACCAAGACTGAAGTTGTATGTGTGTGTGCACACGTGTGTGTGTATGCCTGTATCCGTGTGTCTGTGTGTGTGTGCCCGTGTCTGTATCTGTGTATCTGTGTCTGTGTGTGCACATGTGTGTGTCTGTATCTGTGTGTCTGTGTGTGTGCATGGGTGTGTGTGTCTGTATCTGTGTGTGTGTGTGTGTGTGTGTGTGTTTGTATTCAGCAGGTGCTCACTGAGGATGCAGAGCCCTGTACCCAGTGTTCTTATAGACACAGAGATTTTTAAAAAGAGAAGAAGGCATGGTCTTTGCCTTCAAGGAACTGACAGTCGAGCAAAGGAGATGGCCTATGTTCAGATCATAAATAATAATGACAAATATCGGCATTTTGTAGATCCCACGAGAGGTGAGGCCAATGTGCCGCGGGAGGCCAGCTTCAGGTCTGGAAAACTGAGGAGGGTTTCACAGAGGAAGTGGAATTTCAGCCCAGCGGAGATGGGGAAAGTCAGGCCAGGACGAAACAACAGCCAAAGGCATAGCGGTGGGAAAGCACTTCTAGGAGCTGCTGAGTTCCGTTTAGTGGAGGGTTGACAGCCTGAGGAAGAGGAACAGAAGATAAAGACGGGCAGGAGGGCTGAGGGTAAACTCTGAGGGCCCGAATGCCAGGCCAAGGAGCAGGGATTTTATCAACCACATCTGGGCAAGGAAGACATAGTCAGATGTGATCGTCTATAAATTGCCCACAGCTATGTTTATTCAGAGATTATACAACTAACCAAGAAAGATGTAAATTGCCTATTGTGTTTGAAAAAATAACACTAATTCTTACCATCCATGTAGGCAGACTTCTGTTGGTCTATGTATCGTACAGCATAATAATGGATAGGCGTATGGTCCCACACGTGTCGTTTTAATGTGGGGATATTATTCGCTTACA
This sequence comes from Phocoena phocoena, assembly GCF_963924675.1. NCBI lineage: Eukaryota > Metazoa > Chordata > Mammalia > Artiodactyla > Phocoenidae > Phocoena > Phocoena phocoena. The sequence continues at coordinate 22,980,290 of NC_089231.1, forward strand.
ACCCAGAAAGCTTTACGTGTGCTCCATCTTTGTAGTTTATTGGTATAATTCTGTGAGCTGCTCTCCTCCAAGATTTCCAGGCAGAAGGAAAAGTAGGTGTTCCTTCCGCACCCAGGTCCTCAAATGCATCTGGGGAGCTTCTGCCCTCACTTCCATCCCATTTTCAACGCCACAGGTGAGTCAAGACAAAGCCCCCTCCTCCCTTCTCTATCTCCTGAGCCCCTCCTCCCAGCCAAAGAAGGGTCCTACTGCCTTCCTGTGTAATGAGAAAACCACTTTATATCACATCCTACCTTGTTCCCTCTTCTATTGTTCACCTGTATAAATTCTAAACTCTAGACCTCCAGTGTTGACTCTCAGGGAACCCACAAACCCCACTTTTCTCAAAGGAGCTGGCTCGGCACATAAACATCTTGCAAATGAAAATCACAACTGGTGTCTCTGAAGTGCACTTAGAGACCCTATCTTGGAAGCCAGGAACTGAAACTGGTTTCTACTCTTCAGCTAGATTCTGCAAAGCTAACTGTGTCATAAAGGATTGAATTTTGCCCAAAGAGAGGTCTGACCTTTACCCTTGGCCCCTGGGGAGTTCATCTCTAAGCCCTTGGAAAGTTCTGCCTTATAGGAATGTCCTTGCTTACCTAGGAAAGCCTAGGTAGCAAGGAAAGATTTATATCAGCTTGCCAAACTGGTGTAGCATTTAGAAGTCTGGGGAGGAAAGGCTACCATGAAAAATTAGGGAATTATTAGCCTTGAAAGATTCCTGATGTTACTTGCCTCCCTGAACTCCCTCATTAGCTGATCACTGTAAAAATATTTTCAAAATGTCAACAGTCACCTTGCTAATTTGGAATACAGAGGCAAGGGTCCTATTCTTGATTCTTCTTTGATCTTTTCCACATGCTAAATATACATATGAAAGAGCAAACTGGCCATGAAAAAAAAAAGGTGTCAGTGAAGACCTCAGTGGTATCAACACACACAAGAGAGCACTGGCAGTTAAGAAGGCTGCTGGGGGCTTCCCTGGTGGCGCAGTGGTTGAGAGTCTGCCTGCCGATGCAAGGGACACGGGTTCGTGCCCCGGTCCGGGAGGATCCCGCGTGCCGCGGAGTGGCTGGGCCTGTGAGCCATGGCCGCTGAGCCTGCGCATCCGGAGCCTGTGCTCCGCTTACCCTCGTGGGTAGGGAAAAGCTTCAAGGCTGCAGGTCTAATAAGAGATTGCTGACTCTGATAAGAGGAATTACAAAACATGGACACTCATACTGAAGGCCATACCATAATTAAGGCTAAAGGACCACACACACAAACACACACACACACACACACACACACACCAGGTGGCAATTAGAGCTATTGAACAGTGTAACTTCATGAAGGCACAGACACCAATGACAGCAGAGACCTGTTGTTTAGAGGAGGTAATCAGAAGACAAAAAAATCGGGAGCAAGGAGGATCATAGCTTCTCTCTTCAGTTCAGCCTAGCGCTGAGAGCAACCATCAACCAGGGGGCTCAGCGGCACAAGAATTCAGAAGCAATAAACCTGAACTTCTCAGTATTCCCACCTGTCTTAGTCAGTTCAATTGATAGAGCACCCTAGACTGGGTGGCTTATAAACATTAGAAATTTATTTCTCAAAGTTCTGGAGGCTTGGAAGTCCAAGGTCAAGTGCTGTCAGATTCCATGTCTGGTAAGAGACCTCTTCTTGGTTCATTGACGGATTTCTTCTCACTGTGTGCTCACATGGCAGAAGGGGCGAGAGAGCTCTCTAGGGTCTCTTTAATAAGGATATGAATCCCATTCGTGAGAGCTCTGCTCTCATGACCTAATCACTTCTCAAAGGCCCCACCTCTTAAAACCATCACATTGAGGGTTAGGATTTGAACATATGAATTTTGAGGGGACATGAACATTCAGTGCATTGCACCACCCCACCTTGATATCTGGACCATTTGCCATCTGTTTACTCAAAAACACTATAGAAAATAGAATTTTCCCTTTCAACATGGCTCATAACATTTTTAGGGAGATCATGAAGACCCCTCTGAGAATTTGATAAAAATCCTTAACTCTTACCCCAGAAACACACACACACACACACACACACACTCACACACACAGTTTGTGCAAAACTCCAGACATCCTGAAACCCATCTCTGAAACCCTGCTGCTTTCCAGAACCAAAATGTGACCTGCTACTCAATGTAGAAAGTACATCCTAATTAACACTTAGCACAGCACTTACCTCTGTCAGGAGCTTTTTTTTTTTATTTATTTTTGGCTGCGTTGGGTCTTCATTGCTGCACGCGGGCTTTCTCTAGTTGCGGCAAGCGGGGGCTACTCTTCTTTGTGGTGCGCGAACTTCTCGTTGCGGTGACTTCTCTTGTGGCGCACGGGCTCTAGGAGCACAGGCTTCAGTAGTTGTGGCACGCGGGCTTAGTTGCTCTGTGGCATGTGGGATCTTCCCGGACCAGGGCTCGAACCCATGTCCTCTGCGTTGGCAGGCGGATTCTTAACCACTGCACCACCAGGGAAGCCCTGGCAGGAGCTTTTGAATTTTAACTATGGCATAGCGTCAGTGTGGTAATTTACTTTAAAAAGACTTTGAAAAGTATGAGCTATATAACGCGTTATAGGTGATTAGTTAGCATATGAAAAGCCCTGAGCAAGAATCCACAGTTCAGAGGTGGCCACTAAGCCCCTCAGATATTGTTACTTAAATCTACTCCACAGGTTTGTTAAATAGCATAAAGGATGTTAGGAATAACTTATTTTGGTGAAATACGTGGTATTCAAGAAATATGGTTGCTATAAAAATTATCCAGGCTCCTTGAAGACATTAATGCTAATTGAAATAAGCCAGATACAAAAGGACAAATACTGTGTGATTCCATGTATTCGGTACGTAGAGCAGTCAGACTCGTAGAAACAGAAAGTAGAATCATGGTTGCCACGGGCTGGGGGATTGGGGGAGAATGTTGAGTATTTAATGGGGTCAGAGTTTCAGTTTCAGATGATGAAAAAGCTCTGGAGAAGGATGGTGGTGATGGTCACACAACAATGTGAATGTACTTAACGCCATACAACTGTGGCACTTAAAAATGGTGAAAATAGTAATATTTTATGTTATGTATATTCTACTAAAATTTTTTAAAAAAATTATCCAGGCCCTTCCATGCCTACATGAATGAAGTATAAGGATCAGGTAAGCCCAGGACCTAATACCTTTGGGAAAATCTTTAGAGAAGTCCCTGTGCTCTAAGGGACTCCAACAAGTACCTGTGTGAAAACATTAATTCAATGTGGATGCAGTGATTTATGATGGCAAGGACAGGCAACTCTGGACTCTGAGTTTGACTTGACTTCCAAAGTCATCAGAAATCATGGCATTCGCCTTGAAGTAACACTCTCGTGAAGTCAATGAGAGGAGCCTCCTCTGAGTTTCCAAGAGCAGGTTGCATGTCTGCTTTTATGCTTGTGTATGTGGCAGAATTTTGTCAAAGATTTGCTTTCATTGTAACATCCCACCACTAGCCCACTCGTGGGGGACTATATTCCGCTCTAATCACCCGAAGCTGCTAGTCTTTTACCCAAAGAACCTGACAATTGCCGAACAGGCCAGATTTGCCTAAGCCGCTCCCCAAGTTCAGAACAAACTCAGGGCTTGACCTCCAGCCAAGAATGCAGCAAAACAAACAGTAGCTCAGGCCTCCACCCTGGCCCCAGTAATGCAGACAGCTGCCCAAGGGCTTCTGCTAGGAGGGGAGAAAAACCACAGAATGAATAGAGTCCAATCCTTGTCTCCACCCAGAGTCAATAAGAGAAATTATAGCCACATCAAAACATTTTGGGAACAGCTGTAGTATTTTACCAGCTGTTGGGGATTATAAAAAGAAAAGGAAAAATAATATCTATTTAATTAAGGAGTTTACCCAGTTATTCATCAGGAAAGATAAATGCATGCTGCAATATAAAAGATAGATATACTGTAGATATTAAATGTTGGACAGTACCATAACTAAGGTAAAACTCAAAAATATCAGAAAATTGTTCATTCTCGAAATTCAGAAGTATTGTGTTCTAAAAGAACAAGGAGTGAAATGGCAGTTAGCAATAATTTGCTCCAGATAGCAATTAATTTGCTTTCGGTTACCAGCAAATATTTATTGAGCTTGTGCAATATACCGGACAGTTCTGAGATAACACGCAAAGATGAGGATGGCATGGTCCCTTTTTTTTTTTTTCTTTCCCCATAGGAGTTCATGGTTATTAAAGGGGAAGCAGAAACATAAAAAAATAATTTAGCAGTTGAAGAGTTTTTTTCCCCCTGACAAGACTTCTGACACCACACGTAGTGGTTTTCCACATCAGCGATCATCCTCTGACACCAACTGGGCGTCCTACAATTTGATTCAATTCTGACGCTAACCCCTTAGAGCTAGCATCAGACTCCGCAGGTTGAAGGGCTCAGTCCCACAAGACCTCCCCTGCTTCAGATGCCACTCACAAGTGTCTGGTCCCCACACCTCTGACCAACTTGGCTACAAAGTCAGAGCTTTGGACAGCCCCTCCCAGATCTGATAATTTGCTAGATTGGCTCACAGAACTCAGGAAAGTGCTTAACTTACATTCACTGGTTTACTATAAAGGATACAACTCAGGAACAGCCAAATGGAACAGCCTAGGGCAAGGTATGGGGGAAGGGATGTGACACTTTTGTGCCCTCTCTTGTATGCCACCTTCTCAGCACCTAGATTTGTTCACCAACCCAGAAACTCCCGGAATCTCCTCATTCAATAAATTTTATGAAACTCACTCTCCAGCCCCCTTCCCCTTCCAAGAGGTGAGTGAGTGGGGCTGAAAGTTCCAATACTGTAATCATGGGGCCTCTTGGGTGACCAGCTCCATCCTAGAGACCCCTCCCTAAGTTACCTTATTAGCATAAGTTCAGGTGTGATGAAAGGGGTTCATCATGAAGAACAAAAGACACTCCTACCACTCGGGAAATGTCAGGGTTTTAGTTCCTCTTTGCCAGGAACCAGGAACAAAGTCCAAATATATTTCTGTATTATACCACAGCGGTAAAATAAAATATTCAAAGTGGGTTCCCTGTGGGCACTGAGAAGGACCTGGACAATTTTACTGGAGGAAACGAGTCAGAAAAAAACCTCAGAAGGGAGGCTGTGGTTGCATCTTCAAAGATGGCAGGTGTTCACAGGATAGACAGTAGAAGAAATGACCAAGGAAACCAGGGACTAGGAATGTCCCAGCACTGCACATGGGGACAGAGGAGGCTCGCAGGACCTACTGCAGGAGCTCTCCACTGGTCTCCTGATTCCTCTGTGGCCCACATTCTCCACCCAAAAGCCACAGGAATCTTTTTAAAACATGCAACAAATCTTATCACTATTCTGTTTTCAATCCTCCAAGGACTTTCCATCCCACCTTAAATAAAATCCAATCCCCTTGCCCTGGTCAGCAAAGCCCTACACGCTCTGGCCCCACCTGCTCCTCTGTCCTGAGGTAACAACATTCTCCCACTTTGTTGGCTCCATTCTAGCCTGACTAGCCCTGTACACTGCGTTGATTTCCATGTGAGATGGCAAATTTATATGTCAACTTGACTGGCCACGGGTGCCCCGATTATACTCTCTTTCTGGGTGTGTCTGTGAGGTGTTTCCAGGTGAGACTGGCATTAGAACCGGGAGGCTCAGCGAAGAGGACTGCCCTCCCCTGTGTAGTGGGCATGATCCCATCCACGGCGGGCCTGAATAGCAAAAAAGATGGAGGAAGGAGGAATCGTCTTCTTCCTGCCTCACTGCTGAGCTGGGACATTTCGTCTCATCTCCTGCCCTTGGGCTGGGATTTACACCATTGGCTCCCCAGGTCTCAGGCCTTGGGACCTGGACTGCATGACACCCCTGGCTTTCCTGGGTCTCCAGCTCATAGACACCAGATCATGGGACTTCTCAGCCTCCATAATCACGTGAGCCCATTCATCATAATAAATTTCCTTTTATATATAAATTAATAAAATACATAAATATATACATACACAAAAAATAGATGATATAGATCCTACTAGTTCTGTTCCTCTGGAGAACCCTGACTAACACACTATCTCGGCATCTTTGTGGTTGTGGTACCCCTTGTGGGCAGTGGAGAACTTGTCAGTAATGCTAAGAAAGAAGGTCAAAGGTAGAGTAAAGAAATGGCTCACAGCACAGCCTCTGATGTCAGATTGCCTTGGTTTAAGACCTCCTTCTTCCCTTGTTAGCTGTGTGAAATTACTTAAGTACGCTGTGCCTTTCTTTCCTCATCTGTAGAATGAATTCCCTGAACAAAAATAGTGCCAATAGTACATGACAGTTACTGAAAGAATTAAATGAGTTAATTCTTGCAAGGCATTTAATATAGTACCCACCACATACCATAAGTGTTAGATTTCTTATTCTCCTATAAATGAAGGTGGAAGGCATTGAAGAATTTTGAGCAAGAGAGTAATAAAATCAAGTTTCCACTTTATCATTATCAGTCTGACTGTGGTTGAGGGTGGAGGAGGTAGATTTCACCAGCTAGGTGACTTTTACATTCCTTTATTCAGTAAACTTTGATTTTAGACAGGCAATGTGCTAGATGCTGGGAGAGTTACCATTATCACCATATGGCTTTGGATTCAGCATCAAGCCCCTAGCCTAAACGTTTCCCAACACTTGCTAAGATGGCCATTTTGAAATCTTCCCCTGCAAATGGATTGGCTCAATTCTAGATGTGGGTCTTTTTTTTTTTTTCTGAATATAGTCACAATTTACAATATTATATTAGTTTCACGTGTATAGATCTGAGTCTTTCTTAATTACAAGGCAAAGGAAAAGACATTGAACTGGAAGTTGAGACTAAACTCTGGTCTTCATCTGAAAACAGGGGCAGTCACTTCTACCCTGAGGACCTCACAGAATTGCTGTATACACAAAATAATTGACAGGGACGGCTGAGGAAAGACAAACTCCTACTCTGGTTTGGGTGGGCTGTTGTTTTATATTTTTAATAAAAATATTATATCCATATGGACTAAAATTCAAATAGTACAATAAGGTATGAAATTAGAAATGAAAGTCTTCTGCTCTCTCCACCCTCAACCTATATTCCCTCTCCACAAAAGGTAGTCATTGTTAACACCTTTCCATTTATCTTCTCTGAAAAAAATTTTTGCATGTATCTGCATTTTACATGTATACACTTTTAAGATTTTACCCAAATGGGATCATGGAGGTTTTAAAACATTAACACTAAATTCTTTGACATTCATCCCATCCAAAAGGAGAATATATTTCCCCTCCCTTTGAATCTGGGCTCCTTGACTGCTTGACCAATAGAATATGGTAGAAGTGATGCTGTGCCAGGTTCTTGGCCCAGGACTTAAGAAACTGGAAGCTTCCACTTCCTATGTCTTGAGATGTTTGTTCTTGGAACCCAGCCCCATGCTGTGAGGAAGCCAAGAAACCACATAGGGAGGCTAAGTGTAGGTGTTCCAGGCAACAGTCAACATCAACTGCTAGAAGTGTGAATGAGAAAACCTTCAGATGATTCCAGCTCCCAAATATCAGGTCACCCCCGGTCTTTAAGCCATGCCAGCTGACTCTGGGTAGAGCAGAAACAAGCTGTCACTGTCAAACTCTAACTACTTGCAGATTTGTGAGCAAATTTAATGGTTGTTGTCGTTTGAAGCCAGTAAGTTTGGGATGATTTTTATGCAGTAACAGAAAACTGGAGCACGGATCATACTTTACCCATTGTTATGAAATTCCTTTTTCGCTTTTAATAAAATATCTTGGAGATCTTTCAACAACAATACATACGTTGTTTATTTTAATGATCTAACACTTCGTTGTATGGATGTTGTGTATTAAATCAATCAATTTCCTATTGATGGACATTTAGGTTGTTTCCAGCCTTTTGCCATTTAAAACAACACTGCAATGAGCATTTTAGTATACTTTTTTGGTATATCTGCAGGAAATTTTTCAAACAGTTAAGTATTGGATCAAAAGGAATCAGCATTTGAAATTTTGATAGATATCACCAAATTCCACATCTCCTCCCTAAAATAATAAAGGCTGCATCAGTTTACACTCCTACCCAAATAAAACTGGGGTTCTCTGAGGAAAGAAGAAGAGGAGAAGCCTTCAGCATTCCTCTGGGGCCATCCTACATTCATAAAGCCTCAGGTGGTATACAGTTATTTTTCCAAAATTAACTAAAACTGAATTTAGTTCAAACATTTTCAAGGACTATAAACTAGAATGCTCTCAATCTGAATTAAAAGAATGCAAACAAAAGAATAAATTTTACAATACTTATTCACTTAAAACAACATTAAAAAATTTTGAATACTTATTCACTTAAACCATTACATGCTAACACATTTTTATGAAAAAACAAAAAATAGTGAAAATAGAGACATTGTTTTTATTTTTGCAAATTAATGTCTGGCTTAATAGAAGACAGCTGGATTCTCATCTGTTCTTCTGCACTCAATCTGATAAATCGTAAAAATCCAGCCTCACACAGATCTGTAGATAGTAAAGGAGTATTTTTATAGCTTCTCCCAAGAATTGTGGATATTCTTCTCTAATATTACACTGAAACTTGACAAGTGATATATACCTAAATGTTAGCCGCCATGTTGAATTTGTAATCAACTCACTAAACTTTTCATACTCTGTTACATTAAAATCCACAGATGTATCTTGAATTTTGAATGGCTCTTTTACCCACACATGATTTTGTAGCATCATGCATTCATCATTTGAGACATTGGTTTACTAAGCTAAGCAGATCTACATGTTGACGTGTTTCATTATACAATATCAAAAAAAAAAATCACTCATTTATATCACTACCATTCCCATCATAAAAGTCCTTAATGATTGGGAAGTTGTCAAGATCACAGTGCCCAGGTAAAAGTTTTCTGAAATTCTAACTTCTGCTTGAGATTCTAATTTTATCATTGGTGGTAAATATTGTCAGTTGTTTTCCTTAAAGTAAAAGACTCACTTTGTTCATTTTCAAGAAAATATCTGCCAAAAACCCATGTCTGAATAGCCATAGTTTGTCTGATAGTTGTTCTTTCAAGTAAAAATGATGTTCTGTTGTGTGTGGCGGACACTAGCTCAGCTTGTAACACAACATCAAAAGTGCTTTTCGGGCTTCCCTGGTGGCGCAGTGGTTGAGAGCTCGCCTGCCGATGCAGGGGACACGGGTTCGTGCCCCGGTCCACGAAGATCCCACATGCCACGGAGGGGCTGGGCCCGTGAGCCATGGCCACTGGGCCTGCGCGTCTGGAGCCTGTGCTCCGCAACGGGAGAGGCCACAACAGTGAGAGGGCCACGTACCACAACAACAACAAAAAAGTGCTTCTCTTTGAGACAATCATCATACTTTTGCTTGCACAAAATATTTTAAATATGTGTGCTTAATAAAATTCAGAGTTTCTCCCACCTTACCAAGTAATTCTTAGGTGCAACTGGCTTTTTTTAACTACTAACATAATTTGATGTCATTACCATAATTCATGCTAAAGTACCAGGAGTTTTATCCATCCACCACTGATTTTGCATCACCACCACTGGAAAAGTCAACACAGTAGAAAAGACAAATAACATCTTGTTATTATTATGAAAATAGTTTTGAACTTGCAGACCCCCTATAATGATCTCAGGATCCATAGAGATATGCAGACCATACTTTGAGAACCTCTAGCCTAAGCAAATCACAGTAAATCCATTTGCCTTGCTGTTGATTGGTGCACTTCCAGCCAATGAGATATGAGGACTCATTGGGGGATTCTGCCAAAGTTCTCCTTGCTCTTAAAAGGGGCCCCAAGACTGGAAGAGATATTTTCACATCCATGTTCATAGCAACATTATTCACAATAGCCAAGAGGTGGAAAAAAACCAAATGTCTGTTGATGGCTGAATGGATAAACAAAATATGGTATATAGACACAATAGAATATTATTCAGCCTTAAAAAGGAAAGAAATTCTGTCACATTTTACAACATGAATGCATCTTGAAGACATTATGTGAAATGAAATAAGCCAGATATAAAAACAAATGCCGTAAGGTTTCACTTACATGAATTATGTAAAATCGTCAGTTTTACGGAGACAGAAAGTAGAATGGTGGTTGCCAGGAGCTGGAGGGAGGGGAAAATGGAGGACTTTTGTTTAACAGGTATTGAGTTTTAGCTTTGCAAGATAAGTAAGTTCTCGAGATTAGTTGCACAACAATGTGAGCTTAACACTACTGAACTGTGCACATAAAAATAGTTAAGATGTAAAGTTACTGTTGTGTGTGTTTTACCACAATTAAAATTTTTTAATTTTAAAATCAAATAAAATTTTTAAGAAGAGTCCCTAGAATGGGGGAGAGGATTTCTTTTCTAGCCTTTGGTTGATGATGTATAGAGAAGTGATACTTAAGCCATATTGCAATTCTGAGAGGTTAAACTCCAACATTTTGATAAGAGCAGAGCAGAAGGATTTAATAATGGAAGAGCCTAAATCCTTGATCACATGATAGAGACTGTAAATTAACCAACCTTGGAAACTCTTACTTGCCAACCTTACTATGTAAGGTGATAAATTTTTCTTTTTGCCTGAAAAATGTTCAAACTAATATTTCTGTCACTTGTAGATAAAAGCATCCTTAGCAGTACCAAAATGAAAGTGCCAGAAAGGCACAGAATGAGCATGGCCATTCCTCTGCCCCTCACCCATGGTGTAATCTGGGAAAAATCATTTTATTGCTCCCTTCTGTCACAGTAGGAAGTTGGATTAGATAATAACAAATGACTTTCCTAGTACTTTTAACAGATTTGCTTACATATGCTAGAACTTTGGCATATCTTTAAAGTTGCTTATCCAAGTTGGTCTTTTATGCCAAAGTCAATAATAAGATTTGTTCCTGTTAGAAATAAGTACTTTCTCATGGAAGCAACCTAAATGTCCATTGACGGATGAATGGATAAAGAAGACATGGAACATATATACAATGGAATATTACTCAGTCATAAAAAAGAATGAAATAATGACATTTGCAGCAACATGGATGGGCATAGAGATTATCATACTGAGTGAAGTAAGTCAGACAGAGAAAGACAAATATCATATGATATTGTTTATATGTGGAATCTAAAAAAATGGTACAAATGAACTTATTTACAAAACAGAAATAGAGTCATGGATGTAGAAAACAAACTTATGGTTACCAAGGGGGGAAAGGGGTGAGGGGTAAATTGGGAGATTGGGATTGACATATACACAGTACTATATTAAAAACGTAGCTAATTAGAACCTACTGTATAGCACAGGGAACTCTACTCAATACTCTGTCATGACCTATATGGGAAAAGAATCTAAAAAAGAGTGGATATATGTATATGTATAACTGAATCACTTTGCTGTACACCTGAAACTAACACAACATTGTAAATCAACTATACTCCCATAAAAATTCATTAATTTTAAAGAAAGAAAGAAGTACGTTCTCTTCCTGCCGCTGACTTTCCTTGAAACCCCTCTGAGGACTGACCTGCTTTAGGAAGCTTGAGATGACAGGTGTGGCTACCTTGTGTCAGAGTGCAAGATATGTTACTAACAGGCCTGCTACGTGGGCAGAAGTAATGACGGTCTCTTCTCCACAAGAAATCTCAGAACTTGTGTGAGTTATAGCCCTTTATCTCCCTACTCCCCGAGTTCTCAGGCCTAAGTGTTGAGGGCTGTAACAAGTAGAGTGCTGGAAATGTGTGTTTAGGGAGGTCTGTGTGGGGTTAGACAGCAGTAAGACAGTTAAAGGCTATGTAGAACTTAAAGAAAACAGTCCTTTATTGCTAGATCAGACGACTCTGGCCAACTTTACCCTAAATCATTGTTGTTCAGTGGGAAATAAAGTCACTTAGCAGCGACTGCCTTTGGTTATTGTTATTATGAAGCATATATTTTTTACCTCTCAAGCAGGTGAGACCAGGGGAATTTCCAAATTGAATACTGAATTGCAGAAAATAGTGTCTTCATGGAACACTGGCCAAGGCCACTGAAATTCCACAGGAGGATACCTGATTGAGAGCACTATTAAGAAGTGAGATTGTTCAAACAATCGCAATATTGTAAGTGTTTGATGGTTGACAAGCTTAGCATATAGTCAAGTTTTGCTAAGAAATTCTCCCAGCAAACCAGAAAGGTGTTGACTCTTACAGCTCTAGACATAGGGGTTGATTCTCAAAGTCCAGGAAGAGTTGATTAAGAGCTTTTCTCTATCAGAGAATCCTTGGAATTTCCCTAATCTCCCCTTACTGGCAGGACTCTTTGTCTGAGTAGATGCTCAATGTATTTTTGAGCTTCCTCCGCCCCATTCCCTCCACCTCACGCCTAGAGCAGTAGGGTAACTAATTATCTTTGTCATGGCTGGAGTCAGAAGGAATAAAGGTGGTTCTCATTTTCATGGTAGCTCCCAGCTCCTTTGGAAGTACCTAAGAAACTTTTTAAAAATTTCTTGCCGTTGCATTACTCTAATAGAATAAGCTCTTGAAAGCTGATGCCTATTATAATTCTATGCTTATGCATCTCCTCCACCATAATGAGTTACTAGAGAAGGGAAACTATCTTCTGTTTCTATGTCTGACAGTATTTGGTCCCAACAGAGAATCATTAGGTATTTTTGGAATAAACGATTTAGTGTCTGAATGAATTAATGAAAAATCAAACCAATTCCTTCTTATAGGGGCATCTGTTGTTTCCTTGTGCTCAGCATTTTCCCCCTTATTTCAGTAACCAACCTTCTTTCTTTCTTCCATGTGGTTCTGGCGGGGCTGCCACTCATAATATCCCCACCCCCCATCCAAGCTCGCCAATCGTGGTATTCCTTATCACTCACCACAGGGACTGGTCCAAGCAACAAACATGTGACTCAAGCGGGACCAATCAATTCCCTGGCATTTGGGTACTAGGAGACAGGTTTTATCTCTTGTTACTGAGGCTACTAGATTATGTATCCCTGGGGATACCAGTAGTCATCTATTCTTTGACACGGAAGTAGCCTTGTTACAGCAGAAGAAAATACTGAAAACACAAAGAGAATCAACGAGGTGAGGAGAAGGAGATGAGAATAAGACAGAAAGAATGAGGTGGAATGTGACCTATTATATTTCTTTTAACCTTGATCCTATATTACAAACTCCCCACTCCATCTTTCCCGTATTTTTGCCCCACTTTTCCCCTGCTAGTAGAGTGTATTGGAGTCCTGACTAATGTACTCCCAAGAAGCAATTACATCCACCCTTTACCAAAGCAACAGGAGTTTCTCTCTAAAAGAAATAGACCATACCCCAGAGCTATTATGGGCTGGCTCTACCCTGAATCATAGCAGAGATCAATGAACGCAGAGCGCAGTCCTTAGCTTTCATTCGTTAGACTTTTGTAGATCCCACGCTCCTTTTCAATAGCAACACGCCCAAATCATCTTTCATATAAACTGTGAGCCACGTCAGGATAACACAGTCTGCCAGTCAATGGTTTCATATCTGAACACCTCCATCTATGTCTATACAGCAGTATTTCAGCACTTGTTTGGATTTTCTTTTTTACCTTTGTGATTTTTCTATAACTTGAGTAAGACAAAGTTCGAATCCTAACATTAAATAGATTTCATGAAGAATATAATCCAAATATGGGAATTGTTAGATGTGCTTAAAAGAGTATAAATAAAAGAAAAACTGTATATTCAGTTAACAGGAAAAAAGAACAAAATTAAAGAGCATCCATCTTGCATTCCTCAAAACCTGGGTTGAGCACCGTGGTACCAGTAAAGACACAGGTGAGTACAAACAGACCTAGCTCCTGTCCTCATGTTGCTTGCAATGTAGTGGGAGAGACTGATATTAATGAAATAACCACACTATGGCAGATGTTACAAAGGAAAGGACCATGGTGCTGCGAATGCTAATAATTAGGGCACTTGACCTCCTCAGGAAGGTCTGGAGAGGCTTCCTGACAGAGTGATGTTGGAACTGAGATCTGAGAATGGGTAGGAATTAAGCAGGTGAAGAAGGGCACATCATGGTGTAGCAGACGATGTCAGTGCGCAGCCCAAGTGCTTTCTCTGGCCATAGGGTAGTCTCAGCCCACACACAAGGCAAGCCAGGAGTACCAGAAAGCTGACACTCCCAGGAATAGCCCTCAAACAGTGACCAATGGGAATTAGTATACAAATGTCTCAACTTCCTCAGCCCTCAGGCTGGACAACTCCAAGGCATGTTCTACACCACCTTCTAGAAGTCCCCAGTGAAACAGCCTCACTGTCCTCACCAGGAACCTCATCATTGCATCTGCTGTTGGCTTCCTTTCATTCCTAGCTCATCTCCCTTCCCCCACTCCCTTACCAGTGCTTTCTGGATCACCTCTCACACAAACTATACAAACTCAAGTCCCAGTCTCAGTGTCTGCTTCTCGGAGAGCCCAACCTGAGACAGAAGTTGGAGTGAGGGAGAAGTGAATGGGAAGAAACGCTTGTGCAAAGGCCCTGCGGTAGGAAAGTGCATGAAGAGCTCAGGGACTGAAGGATGTGGCCACTGTCACTAGAGTAGAAAATAATGAGGAAAAAGCAGGGGAGAGACGTGTCCAGAGAAGTGGTTGGCAGCAGAGGGCAGAGAGCAGGGAGGTCCCGTAAATGAGCTCTACCTTTGCCCTCAGCAGGGTAGGAAGCCATTGAAGGGTTTTTCGATGGAGGTAGATGTGATCTCGTTTGTGTTTTGAGATGGTGGATCTTGTTTCAATGTGAAGAAAAGACTGGAGGGGACGAGGAAGGATGTGTTTTTGGAGGGGTCAAGAGCAGCTGGCTGTGGTCCAGGATGAGGTGATAGGAACTTGTCCTGGAGTTATTGACAGAGGAGGCATTAAGTGGTGGATTTGGAGGATATTTAGGAGGCAAAATCGATAGAACTTGAAGATGGATTTAGTCTGAGAGCTGAGAGAGAGGGAATTCTCAAAGATAACACCTAGGTTCTGGCTTGTGTGTTTGAATAGCTAATGTGTTTCTAGCATAGAAGACATGCCAGAGATCACTAAGGATGGCGTCTTAAAAGCAAGGTGTATACAAGGGATGTCTTTGGTTCTCTGGACTAAATCCACATAGACAGGTATACCTATTATTCTGCTTTTACACATTAAAGTTCTGTTTAAGACAGTGCCCATCAGGATAGGAAAACATGAAGAGCAAAATCTAACAGCGGCTGAAAACCAAACATCATCTTATTTTGATACTAAACTGTAGTGCACACTCCAGTTTACATAACTGGGCAGGTGGGGCGGGGGCGGGGGGTGTCACACGTGGACTCAAAGCATGAGAAAGAAGCTGTGTGACAGCAAAGGCCTAGGCTAATCAGATGTCTTCCTCCCTCAAGCCAGCCTGATGCCACCCAGAGTTTAAACTCTGTCCAAATGAATACACCTCTTAATCCCACCCCAGATTATGATGAAACGGTGAAGGAAAGGAAAGCAAATGAAAGCTTGGGAAGGACAAGTGTATGAAAGGAGAAGAGAGAGATTACATAAATTCTCCTACTTTACACTTGTGTTTTAGGCCCCAACCAATGAGAGAGTGAAGGGAAGAATTGAAGAGATGGAAAGAGTCATGGCATTTTAGAGATGGTAGATATCAGCTGGCCCAGGATTTCTCGACCTCAGCACTATGGACATTTGGGGCTGAATAATTCTTTGGTGGGAAGGGAGAAGGCCTCTACTCAGTAGATGCCAGTAGAATCCCTCCCCAGGTGTGACAATCAAAAATGTCCTCAGACTTTGCCAAATGTTCACCGAAGGGAAAAATGGCCCTCAATGAGGACCATTGATCTAGTCTCACCTCTCCATTTTACAGATGAGGAAACTGAGGCCCACAGTGGGAAGAAGTCTTCCCAAGATGTGCAGAGTCGGGACAAGAATCTAGATTGTCCCAAAAATGCCTGCTCGTTCAATTAAAAAGGCCATGTTTGTAGACAAAGACTTCTGTTTTGTGTAAACCTAACTCTAATGAAAAATAGTTTAAAAAAAATAATCATGCAGTATTGGGAATACATCAGAGGTAAAGAGAACCATCCTTATATGTGAGTGAGTACTAGGCCAATCTGCCCCAAAATGTTTGCATTGGTGAGGGCACCATGAACTACCCGCAGGGGCAGAAAAGTGTGTTGAGACAAAATATGTGTTTAATTTTATTTGTATAAAACTCAGGAAAAAAGTCTCGTTTAGAATACAAGTCAAGGAATATTACACTGCCTTTAAAAAGAAGGAAGTTCTGTCACATACTACAACACGATGAACTTTATGGACATTATGCTAAGTGAAATCAGCCAATCACAGAAGAACAAATATGTACAATCCCACTGATACGAAATATCTAAACTCATAGAAGCAGAGAGTAGAATGGTGGTTGCCAGGGGCTGGGGGGAAGAATGGGGATGGGGAATTGCTGTGCAATGAGTGTAGAGGTTCAATCATGTCAGATGAAAAAGTTCTGGAGATCTGCGTTACAGCGAGAGTTAATAATACTGTACTGTAACTTAAACATTAGTTAACAGGGTAGATTTATGTTGTGTGTCTTTACCACAATTAAAAAACAATACACACACACAAATCAAGGACTGTTACTATTCTATATCCCTATATCTTTCAGAGTCAGCTCCTATCTAGAAAAGATTCCAGGGTTTGATGGATGACAACCTGGGAAATGCTGGTCCCAAATCCCAGCCCTCATTTAAAAAGCTCAAGTAACCACAAAGTTGTAGAATATAAAACGACTTTTAAATCCAGCGCTAATTATCTCCAAAGTCCCATATTTCCAAATACAAGTGCAAATCTCACTTCTGAAATAAAGCTGTTTTTTATAAACAGCACAGAATGTTAAGGCCTAGGGATCATATTGGTCCACTCCTTCTTTTTAGAGATAAGGGCCCAAAGGCGTCAGGAACTTGGGATTTTGCCCAAGGTCACCCAGCTAGTTAGTGATAAAGTCCTGCACTCAAACCCAGGCTCCTGAATCCTAGTCCAAGACTTCCTCTCCTTTATCAAATTGCTCTCCTGTTACTCTGAGGACCCCAAATCTAACCCCCCCTACATTAATATGAGATATTCATTCCAGAGAGGAATGAATGTAAGACCTAAAAAAGGAAACCATGGAGGGATGTCAAAGAAGAGAGATGTGATGAAAAATAAATGAAAACTGCAAAATAAAAAAAGGAAAGAAAGAAAATTTAAAACACTAGAAAAGAAAAATACCAGAGAATGAGAAACAGGCCCCAAAAAAGACATTCACAAAGATAAGCTTCTAGTTATTCTTGGTGCCCCGAGGAGTGTTCGAACTGCTACAAAAATTGCTTCTGACCTAAATGGAGAATAAAAACTATTTGCTTTATCTATTGAGAGTAAAATCAAATTTCACGTTAGGAAGCATTGGTTTGGATGAGGCAAGTTGAAATTTTGAGAAATAGGGTGTTATAAGCCACCCCTAGCCTACCTCGGGCACTCGAGAAATGTTTATTGTTAAAAAGAATACCTAGATTTTAATAATCCATATTGGGGTAACACTGTACGAATTCATTATTTTAATATGTGTATAAAAGAAATGTCCTCCTCTCTCCTGCATTCTCCCATGGGTACACATTCACCCTGTGCTTCCTTTAGCTTTGTGCTTTAACACGAACACAAACATGCGTGCACACACACACACACTGACTCTTAACTCCTCCTTTCTCTCTCATTCCTTCATACACTCCCCACGTTGAAATAAACTGTAGAAAAACCGTGTCCACCCCGACATCTACTTACTTAGCTGGTATATATATTATAGTGCTCTTGGCTACAAGGAAGTGCAAACCCAAATAAAAGTAGCTTTGAACAATAAACACACTTCTTTTTCCCCATAACAAGAAGTCCTGAGGTAGCATCACAAAGCACAATAAATATTTGTTGACCTGAACTGCCCTGCAGCACGTACTCTGCAGAGAATTAATAACATACGTAAACTGTGGTCCTGGGGGCTTATCGTCCAGTAGGGAGACACTTGTTCCCAACCCCAGAACAAGGCAGTGTGACACACACCAGCTGATTGGTGTGAACTATACATACTCCTGCAAGTGCTGAAAGAGAGGAGAGCTCTGAGACCGGAATGGACAAGCACTGCCTCACAGGTGACACACATGTGGCTGAGGTTTTCCAGGATGGGACGGATTTTGATAAGCGGAGATGTTGACATGGAGGAGCACTCAAGGTGGAGGAAATTGTTGGAAGCAGCAGAAAAGTGGATTTTTGGAAGTGTGCAAGTAAACTGGTTTGATTGGAGTAAAGCGTTTGTTCCTCCCAACTTAGAGAGAGGTGAGAGGTGGTAATGTCCACTTCCAATCATGAAGACCAGGGTCAAAACAAGTGAGAAACCCTCAGTCCAGTGGAATTTGGAAGGCCATCCCCTCAAGTGGTCCAAGGAGGCCCAGTTGAGTGGAGTGGCAGAATATCCCAAAGAGGAAGCTGAATTCCTTACTGGGGAGACCCTGGCTCCATCAAATCTGAATTGCTAGGTTGAGGGATCAGGCTGAAGTGGACACCTAAGGGACTCCTGAAGGCATTGGTAGACTATCCCTCAACCTGGAAACATTTAACTACATTGTTCAGGAATAACCATTGTGTGTGTACTTGGCAAAGAGTTGGGAAACTAGATTGTAGGCCCCACTTTTCCATTAACTGGCCACAGCACCTGAGATGGTCACTACCCACCCACACCCCCAGCCTCAGTTTTCCTCATCTCTAAAATGGGATCACTGGACTAAACGTACTCTGCACCCCTCCCTCCTCCAACAATCCAAGAATGGCTCTTTGTTAGGATGTTTACTTAGACAAATGTTGTCCACCAACCTTACAAGCAAGGAAGTGGGGTGGATCAGGGCTGCATCCTTCCCTGCAGTGCCACCAGCTGAGTGGTGCCGAGTTTTTTCTCCCAAACATCTGTTCCATCATTAGTAATGTCTATACTTCCAACTACAATGGGGTTTATTATCATTAATGGTAATTATTATTGTTGAAGAACCAGAGAACTTTCATCTCATGCCGATATTTTGTTTCTGCCTCACATCAAATCTCTTCTTCCCAACACATTTCTGTTTTTTTTAGAATGTAGAAGGAAGAGCACAATTGAGGGTAGGGATATTTGAGTACTCCGTTCAATTCTCTGTGATATTAGGTAAGTCCCTTCCCCTCTGTCACTTCAGAGTGGGGAGAAGAATAGATTGAGTGAGGTCAGTGGTTCTTAAACATGGGTGAGCCTCAGAATCATATACGACTTTCCCAAAAGGCAGATCCACGAACCCCAGTCCAGACCTAGAGAATTTGTATGTCTGGGTTAGATTTGGCAATGTATATTTTGAAAACTCTATGCAGGAAATTCTGATGGGCTCCCTAAATTCTCTTTATTAATTTGGTCAATAGATATTTATTTAGGACCTACTCAATAAATAGGGCTATTTGTTAATAAATTTTGGGCTAACACTAAAAGGTCTAAAGCATATAGAGATACAAGATTTTATTTTTATCTTGAAGGAGTTCAGCAAATGGTGAGAAAAGATAAACATGAAAACAGACACAGACTAAATAAGATAAGACTTCAAAGGCAGAGCACTGATGTTATAGGAGCATATGTGAGGGGCTCCAACTCAGCCTAAGGTGGTAGGAAGTATTCCCGGTGGAGGTAGCCTTGAATTAAGCTTTAAAGGACAATCAGAAGTTTGAAGAAGTGGGGAGAGGGATGCTATAGGAAAGATCCAGAGTTCAGAACAGTAGTTCTTACAAGTAACGTACAAAGACTGGGTGGGGGGCAGATGGGGGAATAAAAACTACAGAAATTCCCCGCTTCTAACACTCCTAGCATCCATGTCTGCAGACACCACACCCCCATCTCCACTTGACCTGCAGTGTCAGCGCTGGGGAATAACAAACAGGACTGGCTGCTGGTCTGGGGTGGGAATTTGGGGGAGGAGGAAGAGTTACTACTGCAGGATCAGATGTATGGGGACCGGGTGGTACTGTGAGCTTTTGCTGAAAATACATGAGGCCCCCTCTAGAGAATCAGTAACTGCAAGGGAAAGAGCAGGACTGGGCTTTGCAGCCAAATCCAGTATCTCCCCCACCAGCCTCCTTGACTCACTTCTCAGGCTGCACTCGACCTTGGCATGCAGTCTCCTCTCAGCCCTTTCTCCCTCAAGGCTGACCCTGGAAATGCAGCCTGATCACAGATCTCTTAACAGGCGCACTGATTGCAGGGATGGGGGTCAATCCTGCAATTTACCTGCATCCCATGAGAGTGGCGTTTCTTGTGAGCCCCTCAGAAGCTGGATCTGTTCAGGCTGCGCTGGGTGATGTTCTTTTCTGAGGAGCAAATTGATTCAACCAGCCTCAATTCCCCCTCGCTCGTAGGTCTGTCCTCTGCAGTGACCTAGCTCTGTGGGTTAGTTTCATTGGCTTCCGTTGTCGGACACAGTTCAAAATCTTGCTACTCCATCCGTAACGCTCTCTGACCAGCCCCACCGAGCACGCAGGCCCCTTCAAGGGAAGGCTTGCCTACCTTGTCACAAGCAGCCGACAGCAAAGATTCGAGGTTTTAGAGTTTAGACTAAGATAGGCTTCCTGTAGTCAATTTACAGTTTCCTTGTCTCTCCAAAAAAAAGTTTAGAGGAAACATATTTGCTGTGGACCAACATCCACCTCTTCCAGAGCTTCAAAACACTCATTAGACACCACTGTTTGCCAGGTACCCAGTGTAAAGATGTTTAAGACCAGAGAAAATAGCAGAGAAATGGAAATGAGCTCACAGTTGTTAAAACTGCTATGGTCTGTGTCCACAGCCCTCAGATTACAGCCCACAGAGGGAAAGGGTAGCACCCTTTGTGGTCTACTGTCTGGCTTCCTTGGAAGGAAGATCTTACTCCAGGAAGAAAATCTATACAAGTTGTATAGGGTAGACCAGTGGCTCTCAGCTGGAGGGGATTTTGCCTCAACCCCAGGGGATGTTCGGCAATGTCTCAAAACATTTTTGGTTGTCACAACTAGAGGGCGGGTCCTACTGGTATGGGTCAGGGGTGCTATTAAACATCCTACAATACACAGGAGCACACCCGCCCACCCCGGTGCAACAAAGGATTATCTGGCCCAAAATGTCAATAAGGCCAAGATTGAGAGCCTGTGGTAGACTGCGTAAGGAAAAGATGTGTGCTCTTTCCATCTGTGGCCAGAAGCTGGGGCCCCTGGTAACTTGCTTTGCTGAAGGCTGACCATGGCTTGCCTCTCCTCACAAGTCCAGAGACCAGCTGGTCCAAGCCCACCCTTTACAGATGATGAGAAAACTTGAGGCTCCGAGAGCAAAGTGACTTCCCTGAAGTCACACAAGTTAGCAGAGTAGAACCTGGGTACTGAGCCCCCAAGGCTATTGCCCCCGCATTGTGTCCATCCACTCAGCTGAATTCTTCCACACGACCTCATTTCCAGCCAAACTGCTGGAGTCACAAGTTACAAAGTAAAACTTCTATTGGAAAGGACTTTTTTTTCCCAAAAATCTTGGATCTTTAAAATTTGTGTGTGTGTGTGTGTGTGTGTGTGTGTGTCTGAGAAGGGCAGCTAGGAAGGAAGGGTGTGAATCCAGCTATTTGGAATGAGAGAGTGAAGGAGAGGCTGCCCAAGGCAGTGGCCCTGGGATCAGATGGACAATTAAGAAACAGTGTTGGATGGACCTAGAGATTATCATACTAAGTAAAGTAAGTCAGGCAGAGAAAGACAAATATCATATGATATCAGACCACATCATGTGAAATCTAAAAAAATCAACTTATTTACAAAACAGAAACAGACTCACAGACATAGAAAACAAACTTATTTTACCAAAGGGAAAAGGGGAGATGGAGGGATAAATTAGAAGTATGGGATTAATATTATAGTAGTGTATACTATATAGAAAATAGGGGCTTCCCTGGTGGCGCAGTGGTTGAGGGTCCGCCTGCAGATGCAGGGGACACGGGTTCGTGCCGCCGTCCGGGAAGATCCCACATGCCGCGGAGCGGCTGGGCCCGTGAGCCATGGCCGCTGAGCCTGTGCGTCCGGAGCCTGTGCTCCGCAACGGGAGACGCCAGGGCAGTGAGAGGCCCGTGTACTGCCAAAAAAAAAAAAAAAAAAGAAAGAAAATAGAAAATAGATAAACAACAAGGACTTACTGTATAGCACAGGGAGCTATAGTCAATATCTTGTAATAACATACAATGGAAAAGAATCTGAAGCCCTACACCTGAAACTAACACAATATTGTAAATCAACTATAGTTAAATACAAAATAAAATAAAATAAAAAGAAGTGAGGCACAGTGGTACTAAGAGAACAAGGACAGAAATACAGATGAAAGGGAATTCAACTTTAAGAGCCTGTTTGGTCCATTGTCCTTCCTCCAGGCAAGACCAAAGAACAAGGCTTAGAGGAGGGTACAGATTATGTTAACGGATGATCTGATGGAACCAGGGTTAAGGCCCAGACATTTCTGTATGTGTAGTTGGCCTTCCTATGTTCAGCACAGAGCGAGCCTCTTGACCACTGCAAGGTTCAGGGGCCCTTAAACAATGGTCTAGGGACAGCCCCTGAGTTGCTAGACCCGGAGAACTGCCGGGTCTACCTATGCATGGATCCGATGCCCTGGGTCTCCTGATAGAAACCAGATTGCAAGGAGGACAAAGAGCCTCCTGAGAGAAAAATCCCCCTGAGGGAGGCATCTGGGATGGAGGGTTGGGCCAGCCTGGGTAGCAAATGAAGTGCCGAATGGAGTGATGGGTTCTCTACAATGTGAGGCCCTTAATCGCCCTTCTCCACTCCCTCCCCCGGCTCCGTCGCTGCAGCATGTAGGTGTCTTAGGAAGAGGAAATCTGAAGGGTAAACCTCAAGACCTGAGTCATTCTGGGCTATAGCTCCTAGGCTAGAGGGCCGCTGTGGTGGTTTCTCCCCTCCCACTCATCTCGCTGAAAACAGACCCGGCCAATTTGAAGAGGAAGGATTTTTTTTTTAAATTTATTTATTTTTGGCTGGGTTGGGTCTTCGTTGCTGCACGTGGGCTTTCTCTAGTTGCGGCGAGCGGGGGCTACCCTTTGTTGCAGTGCGCAGGCTTCTCATTGCGGTGGCTTCTCTTGTTGCGGAGCACAGGTTCTAGGCACGCGGGCTTCAGTAGTTGTGGCATGTGGGCTCAGCAGATGTGGCTCACAGGCTCTAGAGCACAGGTTCAGTAGTTGTGGTGCACAGGCTTAGTTGCTCCGCGGCATGTGGGATCTTCCCGGACCAGGGCTTGAACCCGTGTGCCCCGCATTGGCAGGCAGATTCTTAACCACTGCACCACCAGGGAAGCCCCAAGGAAGGCATTTTTAATAGATTGAGAGAGAGAGAGAAAGGTGTACGTGAGCTGGACAGACGTGGTGGCAAACCCCAGAAAGCAACGAAGAGCGAACCCCAGAAGTCAAGATCTGGTTAGCACCAGCACTGGGGCAATTAACAGCATTCACTTTAGACAGAAAGAGAGAAGGAGTTCTCACTCCTCCAATGCTTCCTCCACTCACTACCTGTCTGGCCTCGGGGAGTTTATGTAACCTCTCTGAGCTTCAGTTTCCTCATCCTTAAAATAAATAGGGTTCTTGTAAAGGCTTAAAGAGAGAATTCCTGCAAAGCACTGAACACTAAGCACAGTCACTATAGACTAAATATTTGTGTCCACCCTACCCCCTCCACTGCCAAAATTCATATGATGAAAGTTAATCTCCAGTGAGCTGGTTTTGGGAGGTCCAGCTAGGTAATAAGGATGGAGCCCTCATAATTGGGATTAGTGCCTTTATAAAAGAGACATCAGGAAAAAAAAAAGGTCATGAAGAACCTAAGGGTAAGATGGGAATAAAGACACAGTCCTACTAGAGCATGGACTTGAGGATATGGGGAGGGGGAAGAGTAAGCTGGGACAAAGTGAGAGAGTGGCATGGGCATATATACACTACCAAATTAGCCATGTCCATCCCTTTCTGTCTTGAAAAAGTTAAGAAGTACCTGTGACATATAGACACTACCAAATGTAAAATAGATAGCTAGTGGGAAGCAGCTGCATAGCACAGGGAGATCAGCTCAGTGCTTTGTGACCACCTAGAGTGGTGGGATAAGGATGGTGGGAGGGAGACACAAGAGGGAGGAGATATGGGGATATATGTATACGTATAGCTGATTCATTTTGTTATACAGCAGCAAATAACACAACAATGTAAAGCAATTATACTCCAATAAAGATGTGAAAATATATATATATATATATATAGGGCTTCCCTGGTGGCGCAGTGGTTGAGAGTCCGCCTGCCGATGCAGGGGACACGGGTTCGTGTCCCGGTCCGGGAGGATCCCACATGCCGTGGAGCGGCTGGGCCCGTGAGCCATGGCCGCTGAGCCTGCGTGTCCGGAGCCTGTGCTCCACAATGGGAGAGGCCACAGCAGTGAGAGGCCCGCGTACCGCAAAAAAACAATAACAAAAACAAAAACAAACAAACAAACAAAAAAATATATATATGGTATGTGGGAGAGAAAAGTACTGGTAAGATACAGGAGATACATTAGAGAAAGCAGTAATCAAGATCCAAAAATATCCAATTTATGGAATGCCACCAACTCAGGTGTGTTGGCACAGTGGGAAAGGAAGGGATCTAGCCAATGTTCTGTTTGTGATTACAAATATACTGTCTAGCCTGGTTGAGGATCAAAGTAACAAGAAACATTAAGATGATCAGGCTAATTTTCAGGGATTAGTCCTCAAATGGGAGTCACACTTCCAGGAAACACTCAGCTAATCAATGTAATAAACAGTCATTTAAGGATCTTGAATACCAATATGGAGTCAGGCTATCTGGGAGCAGCACCCTCCTCCATTCTCATTTACAACACTGGTGAGAAATGGGGGCCCTTAAGGAAAAAAATAAACAAAACAGGGAAAGAGAAGAGACATCATGAACTGCCCTCAGGCTTCAACCTACTGCTTTTCTCTTGCCAACACTTTCCCCCAAAGAATTAGTCCACTGCTATTTTGCTGGTCACTTCTACCCTGTTGACTCCTGTAACCTCAGTCCTGTCTTCTTTCCTAAGCACACACCTGTGGTTGGGAATGTTGCCTGCCATATCAGTAAACAAAGGATACTGCAGCCATCAAGCCAGCAGCCACTGCAGTAGACCCAACTGTGCACTCTGAGGGGATTCAGGATGGAGAAAACAGGATACTTACTGGCCCTAGATAGTTAAGGTGCCTGTCAAAGGAATGATGTCAATGAGCCCAGACTCTGGCATCTTTCCATACATAGAAAAGTGCTAAATTTACTAACTTGAGATATTTGGTTTTTCTTTAATTAACAGTAATCTTTTGGTGTTCCAATTACATGGTTTTTGTCATAAAAACTCCTATGTATCCTGGCTCCCCCCTTACCTCTTCAGAGCAATCCCTCAGAGCTGAGAGGCTGCCTCCCAGGCGTAAGTCCTCAGAAAGCCTGCCAAATATTCCATAAAACATAATTCTCAACTTTTAGGTTGTGCATTTTTTTTTTCAGTCAACACGTCGGTCTGCATGGGAGATATTTCTGCATGAATGGCAATGTTACCTTAAAATGAATGTTTTCCTAAAAAAAACATTATCTTCCTCCAAAGTAGTTTCCTTTCCAACCTTCTTATGTCCATCAGTTTTCATTATTTTCTTCTCCATCTTCTCTCAAACAATTAGGCTTAACATTGGAGTCTGAACAATCACAATGATCTTCTACACGATTCTCTGCTTTGGTCCCTTCTACCCTCCAATGTCCTGTATTAGAGGAAAGACTTCCCCTCTACCCTGCTAGTTTCAATAGCTGGGTCTACTAGATAAACTGACCACAGGAAGATTAACAGGAGAAAAGTATACACATTTATTAATTCTTACTATTATGTACATGGGGATATCACAGGGGAAAAAAAGTGAATATCCATAAAAGCAGTGAGAGTTTTATATCATCTTAATAGCAAAAGGGAATATAGGCAATTTAAAGGAGCATAAATGGCGTTTAAGAAAGGTAAATGGGCCTTTCGAAGAACAGATGGGAGGTATGATAGTTTGTGATAAAGTTTGTCTAGGTGCCGTGTCAGCTTCTAGTTTCCTCTCCTGTGATAAGACTCAGTCCTCCCTGGTGGAGGAAACTCCCCGCAGGGGATCTATCACAACTGAGTTCCTTTTGGAGGATCTGTCTTGAGTAGATAAGGAAAGTTCAGAGAAAACCTCTCCCTGCATTTGATGTTTTTCAAGTACCTTCAGCTCAAAATAATCAATATACCAAAGTGGCCTATTTGGGGGTGACATGTCCTGAACTCCTTCAGTTCCCTCCACACAGAGATTAATCCTCCAGAACACAACCTTCACCATCACTCTCTACTCAGAAACCTTCACTGGCTTCCTAATGGCCTGTACAATAAATTCCAAAATACTTGTCGCAGCATTAAAGGTATGCGCTAAGGTGCTCAGAACCTCATCCACCTCCAACCTTATTTCTCAGGTTCTTTACAGTAAGGTTTCTCAGTATCAGCATTATTGACATTTTGGACCTGACGGCTTTTGTTTTGGAGGACTGTCCTGTGTATATCCTGGGACTTTTAGCAACATCTCTGGCTTCAACCCACTTGCCAGTAGCACTGTCTCCTGACCATTGCCAAATGTCCCCAGGGAAGGCAAAATCACCCAACTGAGACCCACCACACAGGAAATTCAGGTCAATTCATTGTTCTCCCATTAAAATAAGATGTTTAAGGCATTTATTTACTCATTCATTCATTCATGTATGTGTTTGTTTTGCTATAATGGCTTCCCTGACTAGAATACCTCAAAAGGCTTTAAACACTTGGGGAAGTGGGGCTCTTAAATCTCAGCAAGATAAAGAGCAGATGATCTCTTATTCTGGCCAACAAAGGCCTCCATCATCTAGTCCCAGGCTTATCTGCCTCATTATGTCCCACCAGCTTACACTCACTCCCTTTACTTCAGGCAAACAGTTCCCTTGAATACACTATAGTTTCTCAGTTTCGATTTCCATGGAAAATTCCATGGATTTTCCTGGTCCAGATCACTCAGGGCTCTGAACACCAACTCTGTGTTCTGCTGAACGGCCTGTGGCCCTGTGCACACCTCCATCCACATTCCTAGCACACTATTAGAACTGTACATTTGTTTCTCTGACTCTCCAAACAGACCATGAGCAATTTAAGAGCTAATAATTATCACTGGATATGATATTTATCATTGTTTCTACAAAGCCAGGCACTGTCCCCCTGGTATACAGTCATAACATAGATGGCTAACATGTATTGAGTGCTTACTGCATGCCAGGAGCTGTTGAAAGCACTTAAGCATGTTTTTATTAACTCAGTTATTCTTCAAAACAACCATAAAAGATAGATACTATGAACGAAAAATATTGCCTGCCATGTCAGTAAGCAAAGGATGTTGCAGCCATCAAGCCATCACATTACAGCCACCCAATGGCGAGCCCTGACGGAACACAGGTTAGAAACATAATGCCCACCATCAAATCCTCAGACCCTGCAGCCACCCCTGATGGTGCACCCTGAGGAAACTCAAGATGAGAAAACACAGGATACTGGCCCCAGATAGCTGAGGTGCCTATCAAAGGAATGATTTCAATAAGCCCAGACTCTTGCATCTTCCCAGACATAGAAAAGTGCTAAATTCCTAACTTGAGCTATCTGGTTTTCTTTAATTAACAGTAATCTTTTGATGTTCCAACTACCTGGTCTTTGTTACAAAAGCTCCTATATATCCTGGCTCCCCCCTTGCCTCTTCAGAGGAATCTCTCAGAGGTATCTGAGATGCTGTGTCCTGGGCTTAAGTCCTCAGTTTTGCCCGCCGAATAAAACATAACTCTCAGCTTCCAGGTTGTGCATTTTTTTCAGTTGAGAATACCATGATTATCTTCCTTTTACAGATAAGAAAACTGAAGATCATACTAGAAAATAAACCTACACAGGCTGGTTTCAAAGCCTACACTCTTGATCCACCATATAAATAGATAGTTAATAAACTTTTTCTGGAATGGATAAAGAAATGAATGAGATTGCATCTCAGTGAAAACAGCTTCTTACCTTAAAGACCAAGTTGAAAGAGGATGAGAATCTTTGGACTTTGTTATTAGCCAGGGTTCTCCAGAGAAATTGACTTAATAGGAGGTATGTATAGGGAGAGAGAGATTCAGTTTAAAGAATTGCTCACATGATTTTGGCGGCTGGTAGGTACAAAATTTATAGGCCAGGCAGGCAGGCTGGAGACCCAGGTAAGAGCTGATATTGCAGTTTTGAGTCTGGAGCCAGTCTGGAGGCAAGATTTCTTCTACTCAGGGAACTCTGGCTTTTCTCTTAAGGCCTTCAACAGATTGGATGAGATTCACCCACATTATAGAGGATAATCTGTTTTACTCAAAGTCCACTGATTTCAATGTTAATCACATCTAAAAAAGACCTTCACAGCAACAGCTAGACTGGTGTTTGACTAAAGAATTGGGTATTATAATCTAGCCAACTTGACGCCTAAAAATAATCATCACAGGCTCGAAGATGTGCAAATCTGGGGCAAATACAAACTGGTATATTCTACAGCAATCACTACCTCTTCTGCATTCACTACCTTGTCCCATTTGAGACAAGTGATTCACAATCACTACCTTGTCCCATTTGAGACATATTATTCAGTGACTTACTTTATTATTTATCTTTGGTTTCCGTTTGTCTTACCTTCCCAACTAGACTGAAACCTCCTTTGGGCAGTCAGGAACAAGACGGTGCAGGCAGCATGTCTTCTAATTGTTTGTATCTCACAATGCCTTATCCAGACATAAGCACACAGCAGGCGCCCACAATGTGTTAAATAAAGAACTAGTTTAGGAATGATGATAAGAGTAAATAAACTGAGAAATTTCTTGGGCTAGATAAATAATGTGACCTCAATGCACTAAGTGAGCAATTAGCAGTTTGACTAACTACCAGAGGACCCTTGTTTTAGACATACAAGTAAACATCTTCATCTTCTGCCCTCCCAAGAATCAGTTTCTACCACCCTAGAACTGCTGAAGGCTGTGAACATTACCAAAGAGACGGTTCTATCTAGAGGATAGAGAGCAGAAGCCTATAGGATGGAACTGAGACCTCCAAAGTGGTTTGGGACTGTTATTTATCAACAGAAAGGAAGAGTTATGGAGATTATTGTACAGAGAAAACAGTGCCTCTAACCACAGGGTTCTCTAGGCAGAAGCAGCTTCCCCGGAATGAGAATATTTTTAGACACGCATCATTGTTGATAGAACATTTGAGTTAGAGGAATGGCAAGTACCAGCAGAATCCTCCTTTTGGCCCAAGTCCAAGACTGTACAGGTTTTCTTGACCCTTCATTCACATTTACTGACCCCCTTCCACTGTACTTTCTGTCCATTTACATTTGATATGCACCATACATAACAAGTGAATTTAATTTTTTAAATGTTTTAATTTAATTTTTTATTTTATATTCAAGGGATAGATATAATTCATTTTTTTATTGAATTATAAAAATTATACAATTGACATCTAACATTAGATGTACAACATAACAATGATTTGATATCTGTGTACATTGGAAATGATCATCACAATAGGCCTAGTTAACATCTGTCACTATGAAACAGGCTGGGACCTGGGACCTGGGACCCTTTACTGCAGTGCTTGCACCTGGACAAACATCTCCTCACCTCCTCCAGCCACAGAATACAAAGAAACTATAAGGACTAAAAATAATCACATGCATGTCAGTTGGGGCAAGTTATAAACAAGATACAAAAAGGCCAAAACACAACTGCCACTTCTGAGGTGCTGGGAGCGAAAGAAGGGTACAGCCCAAGGACCCTGATCGGTAACAACTACACATAGTTCCAAAGAATTTCTTTTTCTTGTAATGAGAACTTTTAAGGTCTACCCTCTTAGCAAATTTCAAATAACAATACCGTATTAATAACTAGTTGCCATGCTGTACGTTACATCCCGTATCTTACTTATTTTCCAGCTGGAAGTTTGTATCTTTTGACCACCTTCACATGCACCCATCTTCATGCTGTATTGTAATTATTTGTTACTTGTCTGAGTCCCTCACTAAGCTGTAACTTTCTAGAAAACAGAGACTGCCTTGTTCATCTTCATATCTCCTAACACCCTGAACAGTGGCTGGCACATACTTGGTATTTAATATTTGCCTTTTGATTCCAAAACACTAACAGAAATGTGGGTGGGGGGATTCTGAATTATTTTTGAAGCTAACATAAGAGTAACAACAAAGCTAAACAAACATGTCATGACATAACTTTATACCAATCTCACTTTTAGTATCAACTCAAAAATCTAAATATAATGAATACAATAGCAAACAAAATCAGGCACCTTATAAAAGAATAATATACCATGACTAAGCTGATTTCAGGAATGCAAAGATATTCTACTATTAGGAGATGTAATATATAATTTACCATGTCTGGGAATGAAAATAGTCATATGATTATTTCCATGGATACTGAAAAGATATTTCATATTTGATAAAAATGTATTGTCTATTCTTAATAAAATCCTTTACTAGGTAGATACCTTCTTTACTTTAATTCAATTAAATATTTATTGAGCACTTGTTATATGCCAGGCACAGTTTTAGGCATTTGGAATATGGCAGTGAATATAATAGGCAAAAATCTCTGCCCTCTTGAGGCTTACATTTTAGTGGTGGAGACAGACAGTAAATAATAAGCATAATGATTAATTACCTAGGATGTTAGAAGGTGATAAGTGGTATGGAAAATTAGGAGAGCTGGGAATGTAAGCAACAGCAATTTTAAATAGAGTAGTCAGGGTAGGCTCAATGAGGTGTTGACATTTGCACAAACCCTTGAGGGAAGTGAGTGAACCATGCAGATATCTGAGCTGAGGGGGTGTTCGGAGCAGAGAGAACATGCCAGTTGAGTTGAAGAAACAGCAAGGAAGTCAGTACGGCTGGAATGTATTTTAGTATAAGAGTGAGGTAAGGTGTGTTGATTAAAGGTGTGACAACCACACCCCTCACAGAACCACCTCAAAAGGCAGAAAGGATAGTATCTCCTACCATGTATTTTTTTATCAGGGAGGAAAGTATGTCCTGAAGCTCTACAGCAGACTTCATAACACTGTCAAATCTCCCTTAAATTAATGTATAAATTTAACATGATCCCATTTTTAAAAAAACAACTTTTTTTTAATGTGCAAGCTGATTCTCAAATTCATCCAGAAGAAAAAACAAGCAAGAATAAACATGAAAATTCCAAAACAGAAGCATAAATAAGGGAAACACACCTTATCAGCTAGTAAGATAACTGGATCATCATCTGCAAGAAAATTAAGTTAGATCCCTACCTCACACATTATACTAAAATAAACCCCAGGTTGATCAAAGAGGGAGGAGACTAAGTGGTTAGAGACAGTAATGGATAGGAGACTAAATTTTCACTGTAGACCCCTTGTGTCTTTTAAATTTTGTAGTGCATGCATTGCATATTAACAAAATGTATTAAAAATATACTCAGGTCTTACAAAAGATTAATTAATCATATTTAAAATATACTCAGGTTCTTATGTAAGCAATAGATTAGAGTAGAAAGAACACAGACTTGAGAATCTGGTAGTACTTTCAGGTCCTGATTTTACACTACTAACCTGTAACCTTGGGCAAGTCGTTTCATCTTCACTTTATCTCTAAAGTGTTAGCATTACATTAGATAGATTCCAGTCTCTTTCAATACTAAATTCTATTACACTTAAGTTTAAGCTTATAAGCTGACCTAAGAGTACTTTGATCTTCTATAACTAGTTTTGCCAGCTGCTCTAATATACACCAGATGGTTTAGTGTGGAATTTAGCATTAAACATTATTCAGAGCCTACTCCATTATTCACGCCATTACAATTGAATGAAAACAGCATGCAAAGTGCACATTAGGGCTCAGCCAGGAGATTCTGGGCTGTTAGACATGGAGGTAGTTGGTCTTCCCACGCACCAGACAAATAGATGAGAAAAGGATCACCTCATGGGACTGGATGCCTGGGGTGATGAGGCTGATGACTCATAACCAGAGGGCACCAAAAGTCCACAGCCAATCAGCCGTCCATGATCCAAAGGCCATTGTCTGGTGTGGGGCTTATTTGGATCTTTGATCTTTTCTATGCCCTAACTTTTGGCCATCCTACTAAATACCTCCATCAAAAAAAGAAAAGGGATAAAACATAAATCAGTCTACTCGTAAACAACTTTACTAAGCTAAATGAGCCAGTGGGTAAATCATTTTAGGTTTTTCAAGGAATTTAATAACTAAAGGTGTCTTAGCCAGGATCTAGTCTGAACCACAAATTTTACAGATGAGAAAAGTGAGCCTTAGAGGAGTCAAAGTGACTTGGTTAACGTACACAGCCAGTCCCTGGCAAATTCAAGGTAAAAATTCCAGCATCCCCGCTCTTGGTCTGTAGCTGTTTCCACCTGTTACCTTTCATCCTTAAATTACCATCCACACTATGCTATCATTTACTGCCTTCCAAAAGTGTGTTTTATTTCTAATAATGGTTTGGCTTCATCTGCTCTTTCTGGACACATATTCTTTGGAACTCTGATTTTAAGAGTAGATAGAGCTTCTGAGAAAGAAACTGAGGGAGCGAACTAAACAGACCATCGAAACTCTAGTTTAGATCTGTCCTTGGGAAACTCTTACCCAATCTTCCCTGCATCACCCATCTCCAGTCACTTCCCCAGGAACACTTGTGTCTAACACTTTTTTTTAAACCTTCAATCCCTTCTTTTCCACTTTTCCTCAGCCAACATGATTCTTAGAGCTCATAAGCTTCTCTCAGACACAGGCCCAACCTAATTCTACCCAGGAAACAGCTGTCAGCGAATCTCCTTGGGGGTTTGTATTTCCCTTTAACCTAAGTAGGTCATTGCTCTAAAGGAAGTATAAAGATGGAATGAATGAAAATAAGCTGCTGAATTCAGCTTGTGTGAGATCTGTGAAAAATGCAGGGAGGGGGGCAAAGCAGCAGGGCTGGGCCAGCAAGGGAAGTCCCCTTACAAGCTTCTGCATGGCTCGGAACTTACAACGTTACCAGCCAGACAGGCAGAGTCAACATTCAAGGGACCTTAATCACAAACACTGTGACTGTACACATTTCTTCTCAGAGAGAGGAGGGCTCAACAGAGTACAAGAGATAAGCTACCTGGGAGTATGGCATTTTGCAAGTTGAAAAGAGGTGCTTGGGGCTAAAAAGATGCAGATGTGTGACCTGAAATACAGAGGTCTGATTAACATGGTTGATTTCCTAACAACAAAAACCAAATGATCTATTTCTAACCCCAACCAAGCTGCCCCATCTCCCTTTGAAGAGCCCATTCAGAGAAGCAAAAGGCTACTGGTCCACAAAATAAGCATCCCCAGTTAGATGCAGGGTCTTGGGTAAGATACCCTGTGAGATTAGGCTGGGAAAACCAGAGTAAAGTGATAAGGATGACATCAGTGGGGAAAAGGAGAGGAGAGTCACAAAAAAGGTAACATGGCCATTGTAGGGAAGGGAGAATGGCTGGCAAGGAGCAGCCCTGGTTTATTCTTATATATGAGTGCCAGGAGACGTTTTGGTTGAGCTGGCTCTCACCTCTCTCAGAACCACCTCGAAGTTGGTTTCCTACCACATGCAGCAAAGTTTATTCCACCACTACCAACACACATACCAGCCCATCACTAGATAAGGTCTACTTTACAGCAGCTACTATGCCTATCACACTGTAGGCATCTTAACTTCCAGGAGGCAGAAACATGTATAGGTCTATTATTGTTGTCCTTAAAACTTTGACTCTTAAGCTACATAGTGATGCAGACTAGAAATCTGTTGCTACTCAAGGTGAGGTGCTCCCTAAGACTACTCTGCTCTTTTGGACTAAACACACTTTTCCATTTGTTCACTCGTGCATTAAATATTTACGGAGCATCTCCTAAGAAGCATCAGGCAGTATGCAAAGGGCAACAAGGGTGACAAAACTGCCCTCTTGAACTTTATACTCTAGTCTGGAGAAGCACTTACCAAGAGAAATAACAATGTGAGTCACATACGGAATTCTAAATGTTTAGTTGCCGTGTTTAGAAAAGGTAAAAAGAAACAAGTGACATTGAGAATCAGAATATATTTGATCTGATTCAATAGATCCAAACATTATCATTTCAATATTTAATCAATATTTTTAAATTATTAATGATACATTTTACATTCTTTTTGTACTAAGTCTTTGAAATCCAGTGTATATTTTATTCTTATAGCCTATCTCTATTCAGACACTAGATTTTCATCAGAAAAATTGTATCTGTATTTAGATTTCATAAATTTTGATAAAGTAGGTCCCCATGCTTAAGCTGTTCCAAATATGCTAAAAGTTTTCTGATAACTTTATTATTAGTTCTTAAATTTAAATTAATCAAAGTTAAACAAAATTTAAAATTCAGTTAGTCAGTCAAGCTAGCTACTTCCAAGTGCTCCATGGCTACATACAGGTAGTGGCCACCATATAGGATAATGCAGTTTTAAAGGAAAGACAAATAATAATCAAATGAACTCATAAACAACTATAAGTGATAAGGAGTATAGATACACAGTGTTATGAGATTGTACAATACCCGACTTCATCTAGGGGAAGGAAAGGCTTGAGGAAGTTCTGTTTAAGAATCTGAAGGTTAATACCGGAAGAGAGCACAGATGGGAAGAAAGGCTTTCCTGGCAAAGGCAGAAGCATGTACCAAGGCCCTGAGGCAGAAGAGAAAATACTGAGGTCCGTATTAGTCAGCATCAGGTGGGGAAAGAGATGGCCCCTTTGAACTAGGTAATTCAAGGAGTGTTTTTTATAGACTATTTAATAAGATGAGGCCAGGGTATAGGGAAAACAGTACAGAATGGTGCAGTACCCTAGGCTAGCAACTGCAGGGAACTCTTAATCATTACCACCAGCCCCCCAGCTTAAAGGCACAGGGGAATAAAGCAGTTATTGGAAGCTAGAACAGGTAGATGTGTAATATGGCCATGTGACAGGAGCTGTGGCCTTTGGTAGAGGGGGTGCAGCCAGCCCACAGAGACCCAACAGGTGGTAGGAAGAGATATAAACAGCCCCACTTCACATTCCTTCTCCCCTCCAACCTCCTGGGTGTATCTCCCATTGGTCAAGCCCAAGCAGGGTCAAAGGGTAAGAGATCTCATTGAGGTAGAACATGCAGGTCAGTCTCAAGGCACAGAGCAGCACAAAGGAAGGTGGAGAATAAATCTGGAGGGACAAACCGAAGATATTCAGCTCAGGAGTGTGTGTATTAGTTTATTATTGGTGCTGTAAGAAATTATCACAAGTCTAGTGACTTAAAATGAATCAAATTTCTTATTTTACCGTTCTGAAGTCCTAAAACTGAGATGTCAATAGGGTTGTATTCCTTCTGGAAGGAAACTCTAGAGGAGGCTCTGTCTCCTGTCTCTTCCAGTTACCAGAGACCCCTCCTCATATCATTCTGACCTTTGTTTCCACCATCAGATGTTTTTCTCTGCCTTCAATTCTCCTGCTTTGCTCTTATAAAGACTCTTGTGACTATACTGGGACTACCTGGATAATACAGGATAATCTCCCCGTCTCAAGACCCCTAACTTAACCACATCTACAAAGTTCTTTTTGCCACGTAAAGTCACTTTCAGATGTTTTGGTGACAGGATGTGGACATCTCTGGAGGGCCATTATTGTGTCTACCATGGTGTGTCAAGAAAGTAAAAGAAGGCCACTGCAGTGCCATGCAAAAGGCAAGAGGGGAGTATGGAGAGTCGTGGTGATGAGGAACTAGGGAGGAGTCATATTAGCAAAATTTTGTAGCGCAGGGTAGGGATTTTGGTCTGTATCTTAAGACCAATGGAAAGTCATTGAATTTGCGTTTTGAAAAAATGCGCTCTAAGTGGAAAATCAAAAAATAGATTGAAAGAAGGCAGAAACACACTGAAAGTGAGTTGAGAAGATGTCTAGTAATTAGATGATTGAAGATAATGGCTTGGACTAAGGAGGTGACAGTAAATGTGGAGAGAAGAGGAAGGAGTTGAGAGATATTGAGGAAGTAAAACTCGTAGGACTTGGTGATAGATCAGCTAAGCAATGGGGAGTGAGGGTGAGAGCTGTGTTAAAGATTTCTGACTTACTGAGTTGGAGAGATTCAATTCACCACAACAGAAAACACTGTGCTCTGAACAAGTTTACTTGGGGGACAGGGGATGCAGTTTTGAACATTTTGGTTTGAAGTGACTTGAAGAGAACCAAACGGAAAAGTCAGTGGGCAGCTGGACATAGAAGGATGGAATGCAAAGTTTCCTCAGGGTTTCAGAGGAAATTTCAAATCCTTGGGTTTTAGGTGGTCATTAAAGCCTTGAGTATGAGTGAAATCACCTAAAATAGAGGGAAGAGTGCCTAGGACCTACCCTTGAGAGGCTTGAACATTTAATGGCCAGAGAAAGGAGAGAGTGACAAGATAAAAGAAGGACCAGGAGACTGAAGCATCACAAAAGCCAAGGAAATACATTATTTAGAGAGGATGTGGTCACCAAGGTTGATGGCTCCTGAGAGTTCAGTAAGTGGGTTTCTACCAAAATTAGTGCCAATTCACCTACACTCTCAGTACATCAGATTCTGGCGGAGAAGTTTACACCCTTGAGGCCAGGGGGTGCTTACCATGCCTCCTCATCATGTTCAAGGAAACCAAGGTCATGGTGATTGGTTTATGGGTGGGCACAAAACCACTGAGAGCCAATGAGATCCACTGGCTGGGACCTCTAGGAAAGAGAGTATCACTCGTTCCGCTGTCTTAAAACCTAAGGAGATACAGGGCCTGAGCTGTTGCTACTATCTTGCTACTATGTGAAGCCTAAGACTAAAGGCAACACGTGACAAAAGAGAAAGATGGTGAGAAACAAAACAGTTATGACATCTCTTTGGCTCTTACTTCACTTGTGCCTGAAACTTGATCTAGCCCTACACTTTCAACTTAGATGAGCCAATAAATTCCTTTCTTACATAAGCCAAGTACAAAACGCCGCTAACAATGGAAAAAATACTAAATTTTATGGGAGGATAAATAAAATGGAAATTATGTCTAAGATCTTTAGAAGAAAAGTGCCTTAGATATCAAGATTGTCAGGGTATTGACTGAAATTCTCATTATACTTGTAATAAAGCCGTGAAGACAGATGAGAGAGAGAATCTTGAAAGCAGAAAAATAAAATATATAGATATACTGGAAGAGTTTCTATGTTCATGAACTCTAATTTAAGGTAAAACACTCAAAAATAAATAAGAATATATACAAAGAGAAAAATTATAATCCCAGACTCTTAAAGTAACCTGTTTTGTTTGTTTGTTTTTTGGGTTTTTTTTGGCCACACCATGCGCCATGCAGGATCTTAGTTCCCCAACCAGGGATGGAACCTGTGCTCTCTGAAGTGGGAGCGCAGAGTCCTAACCATGGACTGCCGGGGAATTCCAGTAACTTCTTTATTATGAACAGAAATCTAGTTCAAAAGTTTTCTTGTTCTCCTTTGCCTTGAGCTTGTATCTTTCATGAGTCTTGAAATGGCAATTTTACAGATGTATGAATTATAATATTCATGATTTCCATAGCATTGTAATTGTACTTAGTAATTATAATTTTTATTGACATAAAAGTTACAGAATCCTGGAACTTGCTCAGTAGAACTTAGGACTGTTGCTAGGCACCTCACAAAAGTGATCATCCCCTCTGTGGGAATTGAGGAATTTGACCTCAAATAACTTTTACATTTGGAAATTTAAATTTACTGGTCTTGTCTTCTTTGAACCCTTCTATCGAAAATTCACCAAAATGTGGGGCTGTCATAACTCAAGAGGATGGATCCAGCAGAAGGAAATAGACAAACATGTGCTGAGTACCCACCATACACAAGACAACGAGCTAGGTGCACTCAGAGGCTTAAAGCTTGGTCTTTGTCCTCACAGAGCTTAAAATCTTATGACAAGGGCTTCCCTGGTGGCGCAGTGGTTGAGAGTCCGCCTGCCGATGCAGGGGACACGGATTCGTGCTCCGGTCCGGGAAGATCCCACGTGTGGCGGAGCGGCTGGGCCTGTGAGCCATGGCCGCTGAGCCTATGCGTCCAGAGCCTGTGCTCTGCAAAGGGAGAGGCCACAACAGTGAGAGGCCCGTGTACCGCAACAACAACAACAAAAAATCTTATGACAGAGATAGGACATACTCATGAAGAATCAAATATCAATATAAAGCAATATGTGATAAGTGATAAAAAGAGTTGTGCAAACAATAAGATGCGATGCTGGAAGCGCAAGAAATCAGTGTGGATTAGAATACCTTGAGGGTAGGTTCAAGTGAATGGACAGAAAAGAAGTGAAGGGCTCTGTAGGCAGAAAGATCTGTGCAAACAAGCCACCATCGGGGAAAGACTTGCAGGTAACTGTATTATGGAACCGTCTGGCTGAAGCAGTGATTCTTCTTATGGAGTTTTAGCTGTGGTGGAAGCGGGAGTGGAAGGGATAGAGTTAAAAAGGTAGGGACGGCAATGAATGACAACCTGCAAAATTTCGGCTTCCTCTTGTAGGAAATGAAGTGTTGACAACTATGTTAAAGATTGAATCAATGGAAACGGGCCACCTCTCTTTCTCATTATCAAATCTGTCGTAGCTACCGACACAAGTGCCTGGACTTGGTTTGTGTGTGAAATAATAAGCTTTTGTCGATCAATGCAGGGAGAAATTAGAGAGGATAGGGTCAGGGGAAAGCTAGGCATTGTACTAATAAATCTAGGTTTGCGTTTCAGATATCTTATATAGTTGCCACGGGGAGGATGGATTTACCAAGGATGAAACTAGAAGGAGCCCAAGTAGAAGGCCACTGCGAAACCCCAGGCAAAAGTTCATGAGGGCCTGTACTAAGGTAGTGACAGTAGAAATGGGGGAAAGGAGATGAATTCAAGGGATATTTAGAGGCAACCTCATTAGGTCTTGGTGATTATCATTAACTATCAGGGGTAATGGGAAGGAAGGATTCTGGAATGACTTCCAGAGGTTTCTGACCTGAGGAACAAGACTGTGAGTAGAACTGTTAACCAAGAGACAGGAAGAGACGCAGCTTTGGTACAGGAAGATGGATGGGTTCAGTGTTGAACATCGTGTAAACCAGGACTCTGGCTGAAAGTCATGGAAACCCGTGTCAAACTACCCTAGGCAACAGCAAAGGTTCATAAAACCAGATGATGAAAAGGTAGGGGTGGCAAAGACCTCACAACTAAATTCTAAAATCATCAGGATTTACTCTCTGTCCTGCCCCGTTTCTCTTCCCTCTGTATTGCGCTCCCCCTCATTTGGCTTCTGGCTGTAGTTTGAGCTCATTCTCTCAAGGCCCTCCAAGTGGCAATGGACATGTCTGCCAGCAGTTCTAGAATCTAAGAAGCAAGAGAGCTACTGTTTCCACCACCATTTTGAAAAATTCCAGGAAAGAGACCCCACAGGAATTTTTTTTTTAATTAAAAATTTTTTTAAAATGAATGAGATAGTCTAAGTCCCTGCTCTTGAGGAATTATAGTCATAAAGGCACAGAAACTTGAGGCCATCTCCAGGACTTCCAGAGGGCTGACCAAGGTCTTGGAACATAATATGAGCTCAACAGATGTTTGTTAAATCAAAGGATGATAAATGGCCCTTTTCATGAGTAACAGCATTTGGCATTTATGAAGTACTTTGGTTGCATACATTTTTGTCTATTATAGTCCACCTAGACTAGAGCAAGCTAGTCTGCGGTTTCTGCCCTCCACCGCCAACTCATACACCAAGATGTAACACGTAGGCTGAATTTTTTTGGATAGACGGGCCAATTTCTGCAGCCATACTCCACTCCCAGCACCTGGAACTGCTCCTTCCAGCTACAGGAGTTAATGGCTAGAATACGCATTACACCTCTCATCAAAAATCCCTTCCTACCCAGCATCACCACCACCACTGCAACCTTCACTATTGAGATTTTGCCATCGAGTCGTCCTCCACCTTATTACCCACCACACACTCAGTTAGGAGAGAAGGCTCAGAGCCCCAGCAGACCACTTTTAAAGACCATAAAACAAATGTTAAACTGTCACAGTAAAGGCTGGTTTCTCTTCCTAATTCTATTCAGTTCCTCTGAAGGCAAAGACTGGACGGGCACACTCAACGGTTATGATAATAAACAATGAAGGCTAAAGTCAGCTTCCAAATCTACACCATGTGTCTTCAGTATTGCAGCAGTAATACTGCGGTATACAGCAGTAATACTTTTGCCTTTTGTCTGAACCTCAAAATATTTAGTTTTATGTATTAATTCTATTTTATTTAGTTTTGTCTAGGCTGTCAGTAACACTTACTAAGGGCTGCTTTACTATGCATGGCACTCTGCTAAACACCAAGGGGAATATAAAAGCAGCCAGGTTTGCCCAGGACACAATCAAGAGTCACCAGGTCAGTAAGTACTTGCTAAACCTAGATCAGACCCCTCCATCTCAATCCCTGGATCCCAGTGCCCCTGGACCTCTTCCTTCTGATCCTATGGGGCCCCACACAGGTTCATAAATGACCATGATCATTCTTCCTCCTACCTTATGGTGGCTCCAAATCTTTCATCATTTCATAAGGGTTCCTGCTTTCCCTGCTGCTACTGTCACACCTCCTGTCATCACCAGGTTGGGGTGGGCTTGATTGTAGCTACAAATTTATCATGTTCCAACTGAACAGCGGAATGCCACACACACACACACACACACACACACACACGCACCTGTAATATACTGTATTTCTAGGCCTCAAGATAACTCTATCCCAGCCTCCATTTCTTAGACACCTCTAAAGATATAATTCTCTGCTCCACTTGCCTTTTTTTGTTTTTGTTTTTGTTTTTTGCAGTACACGGGCCTCTCACTGTTGTGGCCTCTCCTGTTGTGGAGCACAGGCTCCGGACGCGCAAGCTCAGCAGCCATGGCTCACGGGCCCAGCCACTCCATGGCATGTGGGATCTTCTCGGACCCGGGCACGAACCCGCGTCCCCTGCATCGGCAGGCGGACTCTCAACCACTGCGCCACCAGGGAAGCCCGCCACTTGCTTTTTTATGACAACCCTCCCACCAGTGACTCTGGCACAAGTCAATAGAAACTAACTTAACAATAAAACACTGTTACTGTCTCTAGAGGCTGGTCCAAAAGACCTTGTGGAATCCTTCACCCATACCTTCCCTGAGCTCCTGCCCTTCCTGCCCCAGCTGTGGTCCTTGCACCAAGTTCCTGTGCACCCTCTCCCCACTCAGGTCTGTTGTTTCCCTTTCTGGTGTTCACTCTAAGTTGGCTCCTGGTTTCCCTAGTTGTTCAGAAGTCCTGGGCCTGGAGTCGGGGTAGAGAGGGCTGAGCCCCTCAGAGGGACCCACCCCTGTGTGAATTCACAGAGGGCAAACAACTTAAGCCTCTGCCCCTGAGGCTGCCTCTACACACAAACAGTTTATGGTCAATTGGCTGGAACTCAAAGCCATTTTCCTAAGGAAACAACCTTAAAGTAGTAGGC
This sequence comes from Phocoena phocoena, assembly GCF_963924675.1. Lineage (NCBI taxonomy): Eukaryota > Metazoa > Chordata > Mammalia > Artiodactyla > Phocoenidae > Phocoena > Phocoena phocoena. The sequence goes on from NC_089231.1 coordinate 23,022,113, forward strand.
AGGTGCCCAGAAGAATTCACACAAGTCCATTTGACTCACAGACCTCATCTGGAGTACACCTCGGTTTCTATGGTTTCTGCGGTTAAACGAGTTCTGAGTTCCAGCCACGAACATACCTCTGCCTCTGCCATCAGCAGGAACAACCCGGCTTTCACCTTCTGCAGCCTGCCAACCGTAAGGTAGGGAAATGCCGGAAGTCTAGAGAGCTTTAGTTTTAAGAAAGTGGAGTAGGAAGGGTGTGACTCTGGGAAGTGAAACCAGGCTGTATAGGGAGGAGAGTTCAGAGGGGCTGGGGTACAAGAGCCAAGCTGCCTCCAGGTTTCGGGGTCCTCCAGAGATCAGGCTGCTCCCCTGAACTTCAACCCAGCAGACAGGCCTGGTCTACAGCATTGCTGCTGCTGAGGGCAACAGAGTTGGGGGTTCTAGTAGAAGGGGGGTGGGGTCTAAAGAAAATGTGTCATGGGTTTCAATTTGAGGTCAAATATGGAGTTACAAAAAAATAAACAACTTTAAAAAATGAAACTAGATCAGTATTGTGATCAGTGCTACGTTTGTTAATGAGGTCAAATCAAATTTAATACTCTATATCATGGCTTCTGAAATACTCGGCCCACAGAAACATTGTGTGTGTCAGTCCCACTGGACATAGCCGTTTGGTAGATTTGAGAGAAAACTTGACCTTAGTCTATGTCCAATCTCCCTCTCTTTTTTGCACTTTAATTAACCCTTGGCTTGTGTTGAGTCAGGGTAAATTTACCTACAAATAAAATATGTGTGGAGAAAACAAGTAGGAACCTCTTTTTTTTTTCCTTTGTATCTGTTCAAAAAGGTCAAGAGAAAAATGTTTTCCTAGGTGGTCAAGTAGGGAAACAGGTAGAAAAGTTTTCTGTATTTTTAGTAACTATTGTTAGGAGGCTCAAAAAAGTAATTTTAAAATGACAACAGTAATATGAAAGTACGAATTCACTTTAAGTTTCAAATACAAGTACGAATGGATTTAAATAAGGGTTGTTTTCTCTTATCTAAGTTCACTCTCTTACTCTACATTTTAGATATTAGATGTCAAATTACTTTCACATGACCACATACCACACATGAAAAGAAAGAAAGATTTAGAAAGTTTACATCATTCGGGAAAGAAACGAATGGGCTATTTTAAATACCAGAATCATAGTAGTTCTGGTAATGAGTTAACAGATTAGTTTTGTGATAACTACTTAAATTCAATCAATTCAACAATATTTTCTGAGATGATTATGTGCTAAACAATGTAGTATGTGATATGGGATATACACACAAAAGTATACTGCATGGTCCCATCACTTGTAGAATTTGTAAGTCTTTGGGTAAATTCAATTTATATGTTCAGAAAAGTAAGGAATTCTGTTTAACTTGTAACCAACCTCCAAACCAAGTGCCTCTTGCCTCCTGAAATGAATGAAAGGGTGGGAACTGAGGTGAGCTCCAGGAGACAGTTATAATCTGAATACACTGAAAGGTCAGTTTGGATGTTGGAAATTGACTAGAGCCCAAGAAGGGTTCAGCTTAGCCTACTGTAAAGAAACTGCCCTACTGTAAAGAGACTGTAAAGAAATTGTCCTTGATTGAAGCTGGGGGTTGTTTTGGAACAGTCAGGAAGCAATGGAAGAATCCAAAGAGGAGAACATGTTTAGAGATGATGGTTCCATCAGTGGTGTGGATGTTGACAGGAGGAAAATACATCAATTATCAGGTCACTGCAGTCTTCTAAGGTAGAGGAGGAAGGCTCAGCACTAGCTGGTGGCATGAAAATGAAAAGAGGGAGAGATATAAAGGCATTTCAACAGAAATACAGTTATAACGTGCTCATTAGACTAAGTAGGAGATAATTCATTTCCCTTTTAAAATTTTGATCTTGGTTCTTCTCTTTTCTCTTGAGCCATTTCCTCTCCATCTTTCTTTTATTGATATATGTCTTTTATTATTCTTATAAAAGTGTACGTGTTTTATTTTGGAAAATTTGAAAAATATAGAAACAAATATAAAGAAAGCATTAAAAAGCACCTGTACTCTCACCACTCGGAGATGATTTCAGATAACATTTTGGTGTGGTTTTTTTCCAACATTGATGGATACATTTAGGAGTGATGAGTAAACAGGACAGGCAAGATGGAGCACAAAGATGAAGGGGCTTGACTTTTTTTTCCGACCATTGCCATCCAGTTTGCTTCATCAGTTCTCCATTCTCTTCCCTTAGCCATGATCCAGAAGGAGCCCATAGCTTTCCTTTCACCTTCAGAGAGTAAAACTGTTTTGTGTGCAGGAAGGAAAAAGTCCCATTCGATCTAGATCAAGTCAATGCTTCTCTCTTCCTTGAGCCCAGGCCTTTCTGTACTTCGGGGACTTGGAGCACAAAAGGAGGCAATGAATGATCTGGTATTTCATTCTCCTTGTCCCACCCCACTCACCCCATGGAAAAATCCACATACCCTTACCTCAACGGTGAAAGGAAGGCCTGTGTCCCACTGCTACCCCTTCTCTTAGCCTACTATTGCGGACTGCTCCAGCCAACTTCCCACCTTTGGATACCTCCATGGCAGTATCAGGCACAAGGGTCTATGCTGAAAAGCACATTCTGTTCCCCAAAATTCACTTCAAATAATCCTTTCTGAGAAATCTCATAGACTGTGCCTGGTAGGAACAGCGACAACTACACTTTTTCCTTTTTGCTTTTGTTTTTTAATTTAAATATTGTGGGACTGTGTCTAACCCCTTTCTTGAGAATGTAAGGATACTTATCAATTACTCAGCTTTGGGCTTTGGCCAAAAGTTCCAGACAATAGAAAAAGTCCCATTTCACATCCTAAAATATAAATACATATACACATACATAGAATAATAATAATTGGGACCATATCACATTATTTTGCATCCTACTTGATTTCCATTAACATTATACAGTGAGCATTTCCCATGTCAAGGAGTATTTTCCAAAAATGGGATTTATATTGACTCATAATTTTTCATCATATGACTACCCATTCCTCATTATTTATTCAACCATCATGCAATTAGACACAATTAGGCTAATATAAATATCACAGCAATAAACAACCCTGGATATATATCTTTGTGCACATCTTTGATTATATCCTTAGGATCATTCCTAGAGGAATATTTCAAAGGTTATGAACATTTTTAAGGCTCCTGATACATAAGCAGAAGAGCCCTTAAGAAAACTAGAATGATACAAACACCCACATTGTATCCAAGCATTTTTACCATATTTTTCACCTTGAAATTTGATTGGTGAAGTTGCATACTTTCCTGTTTTGATTTATATTTCTGTGATTGTTATTTAGGCAGATTCTTTTTTTATTATTATTTTTGGCTGCGTTGGGTCTTCGTTGCTGCTCACGGGCCTACTCTAGCTGCAGCGAGTGGGGGCTACTCTTTGTGTGGTGCACAGGGTTCTCATGTTGCGGAGCATGGGCTCTAGGCACATTGGCTTCAGTAGTTGTGGCTTGCAGGCTGTAGAGTGCAGGCTCAGTAGTTGCAGAGCACAGGCTTAGTTGCTGTGCAACATGTGGGATCTTCTCCGACCAGGGCTCAAACCCATGTCCCTTGCACTGGCAGGCGGATTCTTAACCACTGTGCCAACCAGGGAAGCCAGAGGTAGATTCTTACTTATTGACTGTATTTCTTCTTCTGCAAATGGTCTGTTCATGGCCTCTGCTCATTTTTTTCTTGGAATGATAATATTTTCTTATTGATATATAAACTATCTCCATGCAATAAGAATAGTTACGTTTTCTGATGTATCTGTTGCAAATGTTTCCTAGTTTATTTGACTTGATTTTGTTTATAATATTTTGTCTTGCAGAAATTTTATCATCTATCATTGTTTCTTTTGCATAACCTAGCTTAAACAGAAAGGGATTTGTTAGAATGATCGTAGTTCACAGAAATTTAAAAAGAGATCCTACAGAAATCAGGGCAACTCTGTGGATCTTGGGCAATGAAACTAATATCAACATCACCAAACCTCCAAATCCCGCCTTCTGCTTCTCCTCTAATCTCCTGTGCTCTCCATTTGACTTCATATAATCCTACCATCAGCTCTCTCTAGATACCCTTCTAGCTTCTGCACCCAGAGAGGTCAAGAGTCTTTATCTTCACGTAGAAAACTCCTGGGGAAGGACTCTGACTGGCCCAGCCTTATGACATGCTCACCTCAAGACCAATCACTGTGCCAAGACATTAAAGGGCTCTGATTTGCCAGACAAAGACATGTGTTCAAAGGAAGAAGAGAGCAGCTAACCAAAAGAAAAGAGTAGGATAAGATACTGGGCAGACAAAGCAAAACAAAGCAGAAACAAACCAAATACAAACATCCATTAGAAGTTTTCAAACCTTGATACTTTCTTCTACTAGTTTGATACCTTTGTTTTCATCCCCAAATCAATTTTTCTGGATTTCAGTTTTACATTTGGCTCTATTTTCACCAAATCCTTTCATTTCTCCCTTCTGACAATCACTTCATCATTTCTACCGGCTTTTCCATAGCCAGTATGTCTAGTTAGGACCTTGTGCCTTTGTGTTCGATCTACTAAGCTTGATTTCCTGGCTCCCCTCATCTCCAACACACACATGCTCCCCTTCTTCAGTTCACCGTGCACACCATCACAAAACCAGTATTTCCCAAATGCCACATTCAACCCTTTAATGATGTCATTTTCTTCTTCACAAGCACTTACTGTAGCCTCCCTGCCCCGCCCATTTACTAGGGAGGAGATAACAGCTAATGTGACAATGAAATGTTTTATTTCACACAGCCCTCCCAACTCTGCTTGGTAGACATAATCTCCATTGGATAGAGGGCAAATTGAGGTTCAGAGAAGTTAAATCACTAAGTAACATATTGTTCATATGTGGTGGAGCTGGGACTTAATCTCTATTCTGCCTGAATCCTTACACAAGTAACCAACCTCCCCACAGCAGATGGGCCTCAGAGTAGAGTCTAAATGCCTTTGCCTTTTTCATATTACCAAGTTTTGCTTCCTCTCATTGCCAAAGATCTATCCCTCACTTTAATCAAACTTGTCTACTCACCTCCCAATCCTACCACCACTACTCCCAAGCCTGCAAGCTTCTCTTTTGACTTCATGTGGAGTATTTCTCACCAATATGCTGCCACACCCTCATTTTCACCCCTTGAGAATTCACCTCCCCTGAATCTCTGCCTAATTCCACTTCCTCCATAAAGTCTATTTTGATTATCACAAAAATATTTCCTTTCAAAATGCCTAAAATATGCTTCTCTGATATCCATTTAATTTTTAGATTGTCTTCTCTGCCCATGTACGTTTTAACTTTTGACCATCCTGCCAACTAGATTATGAGCCTCTTGAGGTCAAGTCCATGATTTATGTTTCTTTGTATTTCCCCATGCTTAGTCTAAGGCCTTGTATGAAGAAATTAGTCGGGACTTCCCTGGAGGTCCAGTGGTTAGGACTCTGCGCTTCCGCTGCAGGAGGTGCAGGTTCCATCCCTGGTTGGGGAACTAAGATCACACAAGCTGTGCAGCAGCCAATAAAAAAATTTTTAAATAAGTTTTTAAAAAAGAAGAAATTAGTCAATACTTGTTGATCCATGTCTGTCTCCTCCAACCTGCTGTGCTAGGAGATTTAAATAATGATTCTTAAAGAGTTTCCCCCTCTTGTCAAAATATCCATTTGACTTTAAAACTTTCAAATCTTTGGACTTTCCTGTTAGGATCAGTGATTTTCAGGAGTGAAGATAGTAGCAATTGTAAAATTCTGAGATAAATAGATAAATATATTAGGTAATTTTCACTAGCATACATGTAGTTTACCTCCTAATAAACATGCAGAGGGAACTTATTATTACATTCCAGCATATGGAAAGTGTTATTGATATAATAATAGCTCATAGCATCTAGAGAGACAGGAAATCAATTTTAGAGGACATTACATTAAACTTTTTATCCATTACTCACCACTTTCTAGTAGATTTTACAATAGTATTTGATATAATAAATCGAAGTTACAGAGAGCAAAATGTTTTTGGAGACTATGCAGAAATCATCTAAAGACTGTATTATTTTGGGGGTTTAGAGCATCTGTTTCAACTGACACTGCTTTGAAAACTGTATGAAACTTTGAGATGATAAATGTTTATAATTTGCATCCACATTGTTACTAACACAATAGCCTGTTAAATCCCTTGCCATGAATATGAACAGACTGTAGGCCATCCACATTATTTATCAAGGGGGAAACAGATATTAGTCACAAATTTTAATTGCTCCTTTGGCACCAATAGGCTGAAAATGAAACATAAAAATGTAGCCTTGGGGAGGTTTTGCTGTGCAATGACTTTAGTGCAAACTTGACCATGGGGACCAATGACTCTATCACAATTACACAGGGACCTGACTAAAATAAGTTCATGGTTTCAACCCAGGTCCTACTGGACAGCTGGCATATTTCAAAATTCATTCTGTCCACTGTAAACTCAACAACTCCTACACATGACCTACAATAAAGAGGTCAGGGATTCGATTGATAGAGAAAGCATATATTTCGTGCTCATCCTTAAGAGGAATATTTCCTGGTCACGGTTCAAATATTCTGCTAAAAACTGGAAGAAGAAATGCTTCCATATTCTCCTTACCTACAGAAATTAACCCTCTAGTACTGCAAAATGAGCATCAAATTCCCTTCTAAAAGTTAAATTATCGTAAAATATAATTTTAAGAAAAAACATTTTTTAAATTAATCTTATGAAAAAAATTTATGGAAAAAATTGAAAGTATTAGTAGGGCTTGTTTGATTTTTGGTTTTTTTCCCCCAACTAGGAGTCATTCACATCCCTCTAGGACCAGTGTCCGGAGGGAGGATGTTTAGCAGAGAGATTTACAATTAAGCACTAAAGGAAGAGGAACCAGCCAATAGGCTGCCTGGAAAACTAGGCTGTTCCTCCTCCTTAAAGCTAGGACTTCGAAGGTTGCAAAGCTGAAGAGGAGAACTGGCAGTAAGGATCATGAGAAACATCAAAACATAGAACAGGCCTTTGGACTCAAGCCACAACAGAGGCCACCAAGGTCGGTCAAGATCTCGGAGTCAGCTGGCACCATCTTCAAAAATATGTCCTGAATCCTACAGCTCCTCATGACTCCACTCCTATTCATGCCTCCTACAGTAAAGATTCTCCACACCTTTGAAAATATCACTTCTTTGCTGAAAATTCACCAATGGCTTCTCATTTCACATAGAGTAAAACTAAAGCCTATTATATAAAACAGCCTACAAAGCCCTGCATGATCTGCTCCCAACTTAGACCTCTGCTCTAGATGTGACACTCTTCCTAGAAGGCACTGCTCCCAGATTTCCACTTGGCTAACTGCTTAACCTCTAAGTCTTTGCTCAGACATCACCTTCTCAACTGACCTACCCTGACCACCCTATTTAAAACTGCACTGTGCCCCAGTGGGTTAGAACTTAGTGGTAGAGATGCTGAATTCTGAACTGATGAGCCTTGGAAGTTAGAAAAACCACCATTTCAGAATGATTAAATTTTGAAAACAGGTAGATAATCAGAAGCGGAGACTGCAGGAGAGTAAAGAATCCTAAGTTCTGTTGATGTCATCCAAAATTAGGGCAGAAATTTAAGAAAAAAGAATGTAATTACTTATGTGTTTATTAATCAAATTTCTTTTCTTTTTTCTTTCTTTTTTTTTTTTTTTTTTGTGGTACGCGGGCCTCTCACTGTTGTGGCCTCTCCCGTTGCGGAGCACAGGCTTCGGACGCGCAGGCTCAGCGGCCATGGCTCACGGGCCCAGCCGCTCCACAGCACGTGGGATCCTCCTGGACCGGGGCACAAACCCGTGTCCCCTGCATCGGCAGGCAGACTCTCAACCACTGTGCCACCAGGGAAGCCCTAATCAAATTTCTTTACAGTTCATTATTTATTAAACATGAACTTAAGATGTATTCAAATCATGTTGTTTATTTGCAATGTATTATCAGATTTCCTTTTTAATCTTATAAAGAGATTTTCCTTGGCTTCTCTATCAGCTTTTATTTACTGATCCCAGATTCATTTCATTATTTTTCTCTTTCCCTGTTTTCTACAACTTGTACTTCATTTTCTTCTTTAGTTTTACTTTTTTAATCAATTATTACTGTTTTACATATTTTGTCTGGTATATGCCATATCTTATCTTTCTGTTTCAGTGGGCTTAACTCTTTATTTAGCCAATTAGATTTTTTTCTACCTTTCTCAACTTTTTGGCACCTATATGTTGCTTTTCTTTTTTCTTTTTCTTTCTTTTTTTCAGTTCTCTTTTTTTATGTTGCTTTTCTTGACTGTACTTTTTTGTAATAACTACTCCTTTACACTGAGCTTTTTAGAATCAGTTCCATATAATTTGGGGGTCAATTCTGATGATATTTCTCCTTTTACTTTGAAACTTGAAATTTTTCACTGAAATTGCCTTCCAGTGGGGAAGATGGCAGAAGAGTAAGACGTGGAGATCACCTTCCTCCCCACAGATACACGAGAAATACATCGACATGTGGAACAACTCCTACAGGACACTTACTGAACGCTGGAAGAAGGCCTCAGACCTCCCAAAAGGCAACAAAGTCCCCACGTACCTGGGTAGGACAGAAGAAAAAAGAATAAACAGAGACAAAAGGATAGGGACGGGACCGGCACCAGTGGGAGGGAGCCATGAAGGAGGAAAGGTTTCCACACACTAGAAGCCCCTTTGTGAGCGAAGACTGCGGGTGGCAGAGGGGGAAAGCTTCAGAACAGCGGAGGAGAGCACAGCAACAGGGGTACGGAGGGCAAAGCAGAGAGATTCCCGCACAGAGGATCGGTGCCGACCGGCATTCACCAGCCTGAGAGGCTTGTCTTGCTCACCCGCCGGGGTGGGTGGGTCTGGGAGCTGAGGCTCGGGCTTTGGTCGGAGCGCAGGGAGAGGACTGGGGTTGGCGGCGTGAACACAGCCTGGAGGGGGTTAGTGCACCACGGCTAGCCAGGAGGAAGTCCGGGGAAAAGTCTGGACCTGCCGAAGAGGCAAGAGACTTTTTCTTCCCTCTTTGTTTCCTGGTGCGCGAGGAGAGGGGATTAAGAGTGCTGCTTAAAGGAGCTCCAGAGACGGGCGCGAGCTGCGGCTAAAAGCGCGGACCCCAGAGACGGGCATGAGAGGCTAAGGTTGCTTCTGCCGCCACCAAGAAGTCTGTGTGCGAGCACACGTCACTATCCACATCCCCTTCCGGGGAGCCTGTGCAGCCCGCCACTGCCGGGGTCCCGGGATCCAGGGACAACTTCCCCGGGACACGGCGTGCCTCAGGCTGGTGCAACTTCACGCCAGCCTCGCCACCGCAGGCTCGCCCCGCGCTCTGTACCCCTCCCTCCCCTCAGCCTGAGTGAGCCAGAGCCCCCGAATCAGCTGCTTCTTTAACCCCATGCTGTCTGAGCAAAGAACAGACGCCCTCAGGGGAACTACACGCAGAGGCGGGGCCAAATCCAAGGCTGAACCCCAGGAACGGTGTGAACAAAGAAGAGAAAGGGAAATCTCTCCCAGCAGCCTCAGAAGCAGCGGATTAAAGCTTTACAATCAACTTGATGTACCTGCATCTGTGGAATACCTGAACAGACAACGAATCATCCCAAATTGAGGAGGTGGACTTTGAGAGCAAGATTTATTATTTTTCCCCCTTTTCCTCTTTTTGTGAGTGTGTATGTGATGCTTCTGTGTGAGATTTTGTCTGTATAGCTTGGTTTCCACCATTTGTCCTAGGGTTCTATCCATCCGGCTTTTTTTTTTTTCCTTTAAAAAATTTTTTTTTTCTTAATAATTATTTTTTATTTTAATAACTTCATTTTATTTTATCTTCTTTCTTTCTTTATTTCCTTCCTTCCCTCCTTCCTTCCTCCCTCCCTCCCTCCTTTCTTCCTTTCTTTCTTTCATTCTTTCTTTCTTTCCTTCTACTTTTTCTCCCTTTTATTCTGAGCCGTGTGGATGAAAGGCTCTTGGTGCTACAGCCAGGAGTCAGTGCTGTGCCTCTGAGGTGGGAGAGCCAACTTCAGGACACTGGTCCACAAGAGACCTCCCAGCTTCACATAATATCAAATGGCAAAAATCTCCCAGAGATCTCCATCTCAGCACCAGCACCCAGCTTCACTCAACGACCAGGAAGCTACAGTGCTGGACACCCTATGCCAAACAACTAGTAAGACGGGAACACAACCCCACCCATTAGCAGAGAGGCTGCCTAAAATCACACTAAGTCCACAGACACCCCAAAACACACCACCAGACGTGGACCTGCCCACCAGAAAGACAAGATCCAGCCTCATCCACCAGAACACAGGCACTAGTCCCCTCCACCAGGAAGCCTACACAACCCACTGAACCAACTTTAGCCACTGGGAACAGACACCAAAAACAACGGGAACTACGAACCTGCAGCCTGCAAAAAGGAGACCCCAAATACAGTAAGTTAAGCAAAATGAGAAGACAGAAAAACACACAGCAGATAAAGGAACAAGATAAAAACCCACCAGACCTAACAAACAAAGAGGGAATAGGCAGTCTACCTGAAAAAGAATTCAGAATAATGATAGTAAAGATGATCCAAAATCTTGGAAATAGAATAGACAAAATGCAAGAAACATTTAACAAGGACCTAGAAGAACTAAAGATGAAACAAGCAAAGATGAACAACACAATAAATGAAATTAAAAATACTCTAGATGGGATCAATAGCAGAATAACTGAGGCAGAAGAACAGATAAGTGACCTGGAAGACAAAATAGTAGAAATAACTACTGCAGAGCAGAATAAAGAAAAAAGAATGAAAAGAACTGAGGACAGTCTCAGAGACCGCTGGGACAACATTAAACGCACCAACATTCGAATTATAGGGGTTCCAGAAGAAGAAGAGAAAGAACTGAGAAAATATTTGAAGAGATTATAGATGAAAACTTCCCTAATATGGGAAAGGAAAGAGTTAATCAAGTCCAGGAAGCACAGAGTCCCATACAGGATAAATCCAAGGAGAAATATGCCGAGACACATATTAATCAAACTGTCAAAAATCAAACACAAAGAAAACATATTAAAAGCAGCAAGGGAAAAACGACAAATAACATACAAGGGAATTGCCATAAGGTTAACAGCTGATCTTTCAGCAGAAACTCTGAAAGCCAGAAGGGACTGGCAGGACATATTTAAAGTGATGAAGGAAAAAAACCTGCAACCAAGATTACTCTACCCAGCAAGGATCTCATTCAGATTTGATGGAGAAATTAAAACCTTTACAGACAAGCAAAAGCTGAGAGAGTTCAGCACCACCAAACCAGCTTTATAACAAATGCTAAAGGAACTTCTCTAGGCAAGCAACACAAGAGAAGGAAAAGACCTACAATAACAAACCCAAAACAATTAAGGAAATGGGAATAGGAACATACATATCGATAATTACGTTAAATGTAAATGGACTAAATGCTCCCAGCAAAAGACACAGATAGGCTGAATGGATACAAAAACAAGACCCATATGTATGCTGTCTACAAGAGACCCATTTCAGACCTAGAGACACATACAGACTGAAAGTAAGGGGTTGGAAAAAGATATTTCATGCAAATGGAAACCAAAAGAAAGCTGGAGTAGCAATTCTCATATCAAACAAAATAGACTTTAAAATAAAGACTATTAGAAGAGACAAAGAAGGACACTACATAATGATCAAGGGATCGATCCAAGAAAAGGTATAACAATTGTAAATATTTATGCACCCAACATAGGAGCACCTCAATACATAAGGCAAATACTAACAGCCATAAAAGAGGAAATCGACAGTAACACATTCATAGTTGAGGACTTTAACACTCCACTTTCACCAATGGACAGATCATCCAAAATGAAAATAAATAAGGAAACACAACCTTTAAATGATACATTAAACAAGATGGACTTAATTGATATTTATAGGCCACTCCATCCAAAAACAACAGAATACACATTTTACTCAAGTGCTCATGGAACATTCTCCAGGATAGATCATATCCTGGGTCACAAATCAAGCCCTGGTATATTTAAGAAAATTGAAATTTTTTTCAAGTATCTTTTCTGACAACAACACTATGAGACTAGATATCAATTACAGAAAAAGATCTGTAAAAAATACAAACACATGGAGGCTAAACAATACACTACTTAATAATGAAGTGATCACTGAAGAAATCAGAGAGGAAATCAAAAAATACCTAGAAACAAATGACAATGGAGACATGACGACCCAAAACCTATGGGATGCAGCAAAAGCAGTTCTAAGAGGGAAGTTTATAGCAATAAAATCCTACCTTAAGAAACAGGAAACATCTCGAATAAACAACCTAACCTTGCACCTAAAGTAATTAGAAGAACAAAAAAACCCCAAAGTTAGCAGAAGGACGGAAATCATAAAAATCAGATCAGAAATAGATGAAAAAGAAATGAAACAATAGCAAAGATCAATAACACTAAAAGCTGGTTCTTTGAGAAGATAAACAAAATTGATAAACCATTAGCCAGACTCATCAAGAAAAAAAGGGAGAAGACTCAAATCAATAGAATTAGAAATGAAAAGGGAGAAGTAACAACTGACACTGCAGAAATACAAAAGATCATGAGAGATTACTATAAGCAACTCTATGCCACTAAAATGGACAACCTGGAAGAAATGGACAAGTTCTTAGAAATGCACAACCTGCCAAGACTGAATCAGGAAGAAATAGAAAATGTGAACAGACCAATCACAAGCACTGAAATTGAAACTGTGATTAAAAATCTTCCAACAAACAAAAGCCCAGGACCAGATGGCTTCACAGGCGAATTCTATCAAACATTTAGAGAAGAGCTAACACCGATCCTTCTTAAACTCTTCCAAAATATAGCAGAGGGAGGAACACTCTCAAATTCCTTCTATGAGGCCACCATCACCTTGATACCAAAACCAGACAAGGATGTCACAAAGAAAGAAAACTACAGTCCAATATCACTGATGAACATAGATACAAAAATCCTCATCAAAATACTAGCAAACAGAATCCAACAGCACATGAAAAGGATCATACACCATGATCAAGTGGGGTTTATTCCAGGAATGCAAGGATTCTTCAATATACACAAATCAATCAACATAATACACCATATTAACAAACTGAAGGAGAAATACCATACAATCATCTCAACAGATGCAGCGAAAGCTTTTGACAAAATTCAACACCCATTTATGATAACAACCCTGCAGAAAGTAGGCATAGAGGGAACTTTCCTCAACATAATAAAGGCCATATATGACAAACCCACAGCCAACATCGTCCTCAATGGTGAAAAACTGAAAGCATTTCCACTAAGATCAGGAACAAGACAAGGTTGCCCACTCTCACCACTCTTATTCAACATAGTTTTGGAAGTTTTAGCCACAGAAATCAGAGAAGAAAAGGAAATAAAAGGAATCCAAATCAGAAAAGAAGAAGTAAAGCTGTCACTGTTTGCAGATGACATGATACTATACATAGAGAATCCTAAAGATGCTACCAGAAAACTACTAGAGCTAATCAATGAATTTGGTAAAGTAGCAGGATACAAAATTAACGCACAGAAATCTCTTGCATTCCTATACACTAATGATGAAAAATCTGAAAGTGAAATCAAGAAAACAGTCCCATTTACCATTGCAACAAAAAGAATAAAATATCTAGGAATAAACCTACCTAAGGAAATAAAAGACCTGTATGCAAAAAATTATAAGACATGGATGAAAGAAATTAAAGATGATACAAATAGATGGAGAGATATACCATGTTCTTGGATTGGAAAAATCAACGTTGTGAAAATGACTCTACTACCAAAAGCAATCTACAGATTCAATGCAATCCCTATCAAACTACCACTGGCATTTTTCACAGGACTATAACAAAAAATTTCACAATTTGTATGGAAACACAAAAGACCCCGAATAGCCAAAGCAATCTTGAGAACGAAAAACAGAGCTGTAGGAATCAGGTTCCCTGACTTCAGACTTTACTACAAAGCTACAGTAATCAAGACAGTACGGTACTGGCCCAAAAACAGAAAGATAGACCAATGGAACAGGATAGAAAGCCCAGAGATAAACCCACGCACATATGGTCACCTTATCTTTGATAAAGGAAGCAGGAATGTACAGTGGAGAAAAGACAGCCTCTTCAATAAGTGGTGGTGGGAAAACTGGACAGGTACATATAGAAGTATGAGATTAGATCACTCCCTAACACCATACACAAAAATAAGCTCAAAATCGATTAAAGAGCTAAATGTAAGGCCACAAAGTATCAAACTCTTAGGAAAACATAGGCAGAACACTCTATGGCATAAGTCACAGCAAGATCTTTTTTGCCCCACCTCCTAGAGAAATGGAAATAAAAACAAAAATAAACAAATGGGACCTAATGAATCTTCAAAGCTTTTGCACAGCAAAGGAAAACATAAATAAGACCAAAAGACAACCCTCAGAATGGAAGAAAATATTTGCAAATGAAGCAACTGACAAAGGATTAATCTCCAAAATTTATAAGCAGCTCATGCAGCTCAATAACAAAAAAACAAACAACCCAATCCAAAAATGGGCAGAAGACCTAAATAGACATTTCTCCAAAGAAGATACACAGACTGCCAACAAACACATGAAAGAATGCTCAACATCATTAATCATTAGAAAAATGCAAATCAAAACTACAATGAGATATCATCTCACACCGGTCAGAATGGCCATCATCAACAACTCTAGAAACAATAAATGCTGGAGAGGGTGTGGAGAAAAGGGAACCCTCTTGCACTGTTGGTGGGAATGTAAATGGATATAGCCAGTATGGAGAACAGTATGGAGGTTCCTTAAAAAACTACAAATAGAACTACCATATGACCCAGCAATCCCACTACTGGGCATATACCCTGAGAAAACCATAATTCAAAAAGAGTCATGTACCAAAATGTTCATTGCAGCTCTATTTACAATAGCCCAGAGATGGAAACAACCTAAGTGTCTATCATCGGATGAATGGATGAAGAAGATGTGGCACATATATACAATGGAATATTACTCAGCCATAAAAAGAAATGAAATTGGGCTATTTGTAATGAGGTGGATAGACCTAGAGTCTGTCATACGGAGTGAAGTAAGTCAGAAAGAGAAAGACAAATACCATATGCTAACACATATATATGGAATTTAAGAAAAAAAAATGTCATGAAGAACCTAGGGGTAAGAGAGGAATAAAGACAGAGACCTACTAGAGAATGGACTTGAGGATATGGGGAGAGGGAAGGGTAAGCTGTGACAAAGCGAGAGAGAGGCATGGACATATATACACTACCAAACGTAAGGTAGATAGCTAGTGGGAAGCAGCTCCATAGCACAGGGAGATTAGCTCGGTGCTTTGTGACCGCCTGGAGGGGTGGGATAGGGAGGGTGGGAGGGAGGGAGACGCAAGAGGGAAGAGATATGGGAACATATGTATATGTATAACTGATTCACTTTGTTATAAAGCAGAAACTAACACACCATTGTAAAGCATTTATACTCCAATAAAGATGTAAAAAGAAATTGCCTTCCACTGTTTGTTTATATTTGGTATTTCAAATATGTAAGTAAATATTATTTCCTTTCCAATCTGTGTATCTCTTATCTCTTCTTCTTGCTTTATTCCTGTAGTTAAGACTCCTAGTACTATGTCAAATAAGAGTGGTAACAGTGAACATCTTTGCCTTGTTCTTGATTTTAGGGGAAAAGTATTCAGTCTTTTACTATTAATTATGATAGTAAAGGCTTTTTGTAGATTTTATCAAGGTGAGGAAGTTCCCCTTTATTCTTCATTTCTGAGAGTTTTTATCATGAATAGGTATGGGATTTTGTGACATGCTTTTCTGCATCAATTGATAGGATAATACTATTTTTCTTTAGACTGTTGATATGGTAGATTATATTGATTCGCTTTTTAAGATATAATTAGCATACAATATAATTTACACATTTAAAGTATATAATTCCATGGTTTGTAATACATTTACAAAGTTTCAAACAATCACCATTAATCCCAGAACATTTTAATTACTCCAAAAATAGTTCCATACTCTTCAACACTCACTCCCTTTCTCCTCACTCCCTAGTCCCTGGCAGCCACTAATCTGCTTTGTGATTTTATGTATTTGCCTATTCTGAATATTTATATAAATAGAAGTATACAATATGTGGCCTTTTGTGACTTACTTCTTTAAATTAACATAACGTTTTCAAGGTTCATCTGTGTTGTAGCATATCTCAGTACTTCATTCTTTTTGTGGCTGAATAATATTCCATTATATGGATATACCACATTTTGTTTATCCATCCATCAGTTGAGAATATTTGGGTTGTCTCCACTATTTGGCCATTGTGAATAATGCTGCAGTGAAGATTCCTGTCCAAGGTTTTGTGTGAACATATGTTTACCACTGATGGACTATTAAATACTAGAATAGCCTTAAATATATAAAAGAAATGCCACTTGGTGGTGGTGTATGATTCTTATTATGTGTTGCTAGATTTGATTTGATTATATTTTGTTGAGATTTTTGTGTCTGTGTTCATGAGAGATTTTGTCTGTAGGTTTGTTTTCTTTGTATTGTCTTTGTCTGGTTTTAGCATCTTTACTGACCTCATAAAATGATTGCAAAGTATTCCCTCCTCTTCTATTTTCTGGAGGACACTGTATAACAATGGTCTTAAATTCCTCTTTAAATATTTAGTAGAATTCACCAGTGAATCCATCAGGTCCTGGAGATTTCCTTTCCAGGAGCTTTTCCTTATCTTTTCAGGAGTTCAATTTTCTTAATCATTATGGGACTATTCAGATTGTCTTGGTTGAATTTTGATAGTTTGTGGGTTTTGAAGAATTGGCCCACTTCTTCTAAGTTGTCAAATTTATGAACGTAAAATTGTTTGTAGTATTCTCCTTTTATCCTTTTAATTGCTGCAGGATCTGTAGTGCTATACTCTCTGTTTCATTGCTGATATTGGTGATTTGTGTCTTCTCTCATATTTGTCACTCTTGTTAAAGATTTATCAATTTTATTGATTTTTTTAGAAGAATCAATTTCTTGCATTGATTTTCTCTACTGTTTTCCTATTTTCAATGTAACTGATTTCTGCTATTTATTAGTTCCTTCCTTCTGCTTTTTTGGGTTTATTTTGCACTTCTTTTTTTTTTTCTTTAAGATAGGAACTTAGATTATTGATTTGAGACCTTTCCTCTTTTCTCTCTTTTTTTTTTACATTTTTATAATGTTTTTATTTATTTATTTATTTTTATTTATTTGGTCATGCCAGGTCTTAGTTGCAGCAGTTGGGCTCCTTAGTTGCAGCTCGTGGGCTCCTTAGATGCGGCTTTTCAGCTCCTTAGTTGAGGCTTTTGAGGTCCTTTTAGTTGCAGCAGTCAGGCTCCTTAGTTGTGGCTTATGGGTTCCTTATTTGTGACTCACAGGCTCCTTAGTTGCAGCTCGGTGGCTTCTTAGTTGAGGCTTGGAGACTCCTTAGTTGCGGCTCACTGGCTCCTCAGTTGTGGCATGCAAACTCTTAGTTGTGGCACGCATGTGGGATCTAGTTCCAAGGCCAGGGATCGAAACTGGGCCCCCTGCATTGGGAGCGCAGAGTCTTAACCACTGCACCACCTCTTTTCTAATATAAACATTTAGTGCCATAAATTACTCTCTCAGCTTTGCTTTAGCTGTGTCCCACAAATTTTGGTATGTTGTATTTTCATTTTAATTCAGTTCAATGTATTTTTTTATTTCCCTTGAGACTTCCTCATTGACCCCATGAATTTTTTTTTCTTTCCTTTTTTTTGGCCATGCCCACAGCATGTGAGATCTTAGTTCCCTGATCAGGGATCAAACCCACACCCCCCACATTAGAAGCGCAGAGTCTGGACCACCAGGGAAGTCCCAACCCATGAATTATTTAGAAGTGTATAATTTCCAGGTATTTAGATACTTTCTTGTTTTATTTCTGCTATTGATTTCTAGTTTGATTCTATTATTGTCAGAGAGCATACTGTATATGATTTCAATTCTTCTAGATCTACTTACAGCCTAGGTGTACGTATGTGAATGCTGCATGGGCACTTGAAAACAATATGTATTGTGCTGTTGTATGCAGCAATCTATAAATATCAATTAGATCCTGTTGGCTGACGCTGTTACTCTGTCCCTCTATGTTTTTGCTGATTTTCTAATAGCTAACAGCTCTATCAATTGCTGGAAAGGGATGTTGAAGGCCCCAACTACAATTGCGAATTTGTCTCTTTCTCCTTTCAGCTTTATCAGGTTTTTTGGTTTTGTTTATTCATTTGTTTTCCATATATTTTGAAGCTCTGTTGTTTAGTACATACACATTTAGGATTGCTATTTCACCTTGGTGGATTGACAATAAATACTATCAGGCTCTATGCTACAAATTGGGAGAGTCCCAGGCAGTCTGTGATCAGAGCAAATAAGTAGTACAAACTACATATCATAAATGTGTAAAACATTTATATGTTTTTGTGTATTTTTTTTCCTAAGTTAGAATTAGTTTTAGGGTCACAGCAAAACTGAGCAAAAAGTACAAAGAGTTCCATACATGCCCTGGCTTCAAATGACATAGCCTCCCCACCATCAACAACCTATACCAGAATGCACATTTGTTACAATCTACAGCCTACATTGATAGACATTAACACCCAAAGCCAATAGTTCATGATAGTCTTCTTTCTTGGTACTGTGTATTTTCTGAGTTTTGCCAAAAGTATTGTGACATGTATCCATCATTATAATTGCATACAGAATAGTTTCACTGTCTTGAAAATCCTCAGTGCACCACCTACTTATCCCTCCTTCCCCCTTAACCACTGATCATTTTACTTTTTCCTTACAAACCAGAGGTTTGTTTTTATTTTTTTTTTGCAGTACGCGGGCCTCTCACTGTTGTGGCCTCTCCCGTTGTAGAGCACAGGCTCTGGATGCGCAGGCTCAGCGGCCATGGCTCACGGGTCCAGCTGCTCTGTGGCATGTGGGATCTTCCCGGACCGGGGCACGAACCCGTGTCCCCTGCATCGGCAGGTGGACTCTCAACCACTGCGCCACCAGGGAAGCCCCAAACCAGAGGTTTTTAACCCAGCATTTTAAAAAAATTTTTATTTTATATTGGAGTACAGTTGATTAACAATGGTGTGTTAGTTACAGGCGTACAGCAAAGTGATTCAGTTATACCCATACAAGTATCCATTCTTTTTCAGATTCTTTTCCCATTTAGGTTATCACAGAATATTGAGCCAAATTCCCTGTTAACCCAGCATTTTATATTAGTTAAGATATGTTAACTGCTGTAACAAATGTACACAAAAATATATAATACTTCAAACTCAATAAAAATATGTTTTTCTTTCACATAAAGTCTGATAAAACACCTATATCTAATTGGAGGGTACCTTTCTTCCATGTGGTGATGCACCTTTCATCTTGTGGCTCTGCCATTTTTAACATGTGGTCATCATACTCATCTACATCACAGATGGGAAAAGAATGTGGAAGATAATGTGTGAGGGATTTTTCAGGTCTAGGTCTGTAATTGGTATACACTTGGTAAAACTCAGTCTATGGCTGCTCGCAACTGCAATAGTGGCCAGGAAATATAGTCTGGCTGTGTGCTCAGGAAGAAGAGGAAGTGAGTTAGCGAACATCTAGCCAGTCTGAGTCAGAGGTCTATGGAACCCAAAAAGATCCATGGATAGACTTCTAAAGGGAGCTGTTTAAGCATTCAGAAGATATATGCAAAATGTTGCCTTCGTGTGCATTTTCCTGGGGAGAGGGAGGGAAGGACTAACCCTGATTGTACTGATTAGGAAAATATGTTGAAAGAAGTCAACTTTTTAAGCTACGGCCTTAAAACAGGTAGAGATGGGGAGGGTAGGGATAAAAGGTGAGAGCAACCTGGGCAGAAAAATAGCACAAGAAAAGGCCCAAATATGGGAGACTACAATGCATGTTTGAAAAATGGTCAAAAGCTCAGACCAGTTGAAGTATTAAGTTTATTTGGAAGAATACTGAATTAGTCAGTAAGTACATACTGGCCTCTCTTAACCTGCCAGGGACTATGTAGGTACTGTCTTCATTGGAATGAAAATAGAAGAGAGACAATTAAACAAGGTATGTAGCTTGTGGCTAGGGACATGCAGGATGCAATTGGCTCCTACTACAAGGCCACGTAACCTTACCTAGAAGGTTAGGGAGGACATCCTAGAGGAAGTGATACATAAACTGAGCTCTGAAAGACAAGTAGGAGTTAGCTTAGCTAAGCTAAGAGTGGGCAAAGGAGAGCCATATTCCAAGCCTAGAGGCAGAATAGGAGTATGTAGAATACATGAATGGCTCCTAGAATGTCTCTATGGCTGAGGCCAAGAATGCAAGAGGAAGAATGGCATGAAATGAGGTTAAAGAGGTAAACGGCCCAGATGTAGAAGACCTTCTAAGTGATGTTAAGAAACTGGGATGTTACCCTAAGGACAACAACAAAGGTTTCAAGCAGGGAAGTGGGTGGAGTAAATTTGAATTAAAATCATTCCAGCTGCAGCATGGAAAATGAATTGGAGGAAAGCAAGGCTGGATGTAAGAATATTGTTTGGGGGACTACTGTAATAGATCATGGTCTAAATGATAGTGGCCTAGACCATGGTAATAGTGGTAAAGATGGACAAAGACAGATGGATTTGACAGTTGAGAGGTATGAGTCACAGGATTTGGCCTTGACTGGCTATGGAGGTTGAAGGAAAAGTCAAGAATGGCCACCAGGCTCAAGGCCAGAGGAACTGAATAGATAGTGGTGCTATCTAATACTAAGCGAAAAAGCATTTTAACTGAGATTTCAGTTTGGGAAGTTGAGGTTGAATTTTAATTGCCAAGTGGAGACATCCGTAGAACAGTGGATTTCTGGGTCTGGCGCTCATTGGAGAGATCAGGAATGACAGTATAGGTCTGGAACTTGTCAACAAGGTAGCAGAAATCTTAGGAAAGGATAGGATGTTTAGGTGGAGAGTACGGAGTAAGCAGAAAGCAGGCCCAAGACAAATCCTAGATAAATAACCCAAGAGTGATAGGAACACTAAGCCTGCGAAGGAGACTGAGGCAGGACTATGGAATAGGAAAGAAAGCAGAAGGAAGGCAAAGAAAGACAGTGCTTTGAGGAGCAGTCATTAGTGTCAGTCCTGCCATGCAAAGGTTAAGCGGAATAAGTATAAAAAGTGCTCACTGGATACAAGGCGAGATGAAGATAATTTCAGTGACGCGGCAAGAGCCCGCAGGGGCTCTGCAGTGTGCAGGAAAGGAGAGCAGGCAGCCGTTGGAGAAGTTGATTTGGAGTACGGAAGAGTGGCCCCAAGAGGTGGATGTAGCATCAAGGAAGAGTTCCTATTTGTTAATATAGGAGAGATTTGAGTGTGTTTATGTAACAGTTTCGAGAACTTGGAAGAATGTCCCGGAGTGTGGAAGGCCTGGAATTCCAGGTAGGAAACTTTATTCCTAGACAACTGGGAGCCATTGCAAGCAGGAGGATGACATGTTCATTGAGGAAGACTTATGGAGCTGGGTATTGCTGCTCCCAAGGGACATTCTACCATAAAGAAACCCATCCTGCCTTAAAACAAAGCAGATGTTTCTTTTGGGGTTCTAGGTGAGGGTGTCAGCCAAGTCTTTCACCATGCTTTTGTGGCTGTCTTTACAGCATTGCTTCAAAGTTAGTATCTAAGTTTCTCGGTTTTCTTACTAGGACAAACATCTTTGTTAATATCCGTTTAGTTTGCAAGTGGTCCAACCTTAATATCATTACAGTTCCAGTTTTAAACTAGCCTTAAGGCTAGTTTAGCAGTCAGCCTGCTAGTTGATAAAATGCAGCCACTTCCATAGTTTCCTTTTTGTCTTAAGATCTTCAAAGCAACTGTTCTACAGCAGTGTTATCAATCTATGTCATAACAGCATAGGAATGAAAGAGAAAACTAATTCAGGTGCAAATTAATATGCTGTGTGGTTGGGGGAGGGTGAAGGGGATTACTGTGTTTAATGGATTTAAATGAAAGAATCCCAGTCATATATTTAGAGCAAAAGAAAATCTTAAATTTGCTTCATAAGCAAGATTTAATACAAGACAATAAATTTAGACCCAAACGGGAAGGTCTCCAAGCTTCAATAACTACTAGCTTGTTCATAAATCACAGTATTGATCAAATCTAAATTAATGCATGAATGTATACATTTGTGTATGGGAACTTATGAAACCTCATTTACTATATGAGAATGAAGCAGAAAGCAATTTTTATATTATGAACACATAAATTAAACCACTTGGCATTTTAAAAAATCTTAGCCAAATGGACCTTATCTACAGGAATCTATTCTTTACATCTCTCCCTCTCAAAAGGAAAATGTATGGGGAACTATCACTCCTGCTACAGCTTTTGCTTTGAGTCCTTGGGAAGAGAACATAAGACCAGGGGTGAGCATTAAATGACAACTCATGAAAAGAGGTAGAGAAAGGAACATCTGAGTTTCATTTGTAATTCTGCTATGCATTTCCTCCTGACAAAAATATCCTGGGAGTGCCGCTTTGTGTTTTAGTCTACTTTCTCCCTTGAAATGAGATTTGCTTTGCTAGAGAAATCTACCCTTCAAATAATGATTATTGTTTAAACAGAAATATCAGACGGCAAGCATATTTGCATATTCTATAAGTAAATGTCTAGTTATACAAACTATTCACTGGTAAATATAAAAAAAAATCAGTACCTTTATTAAGCTGCCATGAAACATTATGTCCTTGGGGTATATCACCAAAGGGGTGTAGATATAGTAAATCAGTGAAAATTGTACCTAATTGGGAAGGTAGGGGGAAAAAAAGATCACTTTTCACTAAATAGCAAGATTACTCCTGTAAACCCCAAAACTCACACCCTGGATCAGTGTTCTCAACTCTGGGTGAGCTTCAGAACAGCCTGTGTAGTTCTCTAAAAACATGTCCAGGTTCCCACTCTAGATCCAGTTAATCCCAACATCCAGGGTTTGCTTCTTCCTGCTCTGCATTTACCATTTTTAAAAGCTCTTCTTGACTTTGTTGTACAGCCAGAGTTGAAATCACTGCTCCAGAGGCTACTGCTACAAATGAGTTGTTAGAGAAGCAACATACAGGGTTATAGAAGGACTAGGGAAACAGTGGAGTAACAGGAAAGGTTAATGTTAGCTAAAATTCTCTATGCCTTTGGAGGGGTGGATAAAATGAAGTAGAATTGTGCACATGGCCATAAGGGCACAAAACTGAGAAATAGAAGGCATAGTTTCAGCCTTCTCTTGGACTCTCTCAGGGTGTCTTTGTAACACCCTAGACAATTTAGAAAAGTCGGTGCTCATTCAAGCTCACACACAAGAAACGATTTTGAGGGAGAAAGATATAATAAATCCAAAATAGAAAGGATCTCAATTTATAATTCAAAAATCAAGGTCTAGAGCTACTAGTACTCAGTACTTGAAATACGGCTAGTGTGAGGCGAACATACATCGAGATATCCTAGTGTAAAATACACACCATTTTCAAAGACTTAGCGCGAAAAAACTATAAAATATATCAAAAATTTTATATCGATTGCATGTTGAAATGATGTTTAATATACTGAGCTCAGTATATTCATTAAAACTGTTTCCTCTTACTTTTTATAATGGGGACACTAGAAACCTTAAAATTACATTATGTTGTTCACATTCTACCTCTGTAAGACAACGCAGGTGATTAAGACTAACCTGGGGAGACCACCTGGTACTAAAGGGGCGGAGGTAAAGGGGAGCGGGGTGGGGCGGGCGGACGGTCAGAGCCTAAGATTAAGTAAGGTAATAAGATTTGTTTTTAACACGCCATTTAAAAATAAACTCCTATAAAATGTAGCCACTGTGTGGGATCACCCGGACAATACTGTGGGAAGGACGTCTTGGAGGAGGAAAAGATTATTTAATTTCCTTGAAAAGCCCCAAAGAACTCAAGTCCAGCATTTAAGGTTCCTGATGTAACCAACCGGCCTCGTATTGGAAGCCGGGCCAGCTGGGCGTGGGAGGGCCCTGCCCGGCGGGAGGAGCATTCCGGAGTGGTGCAGGGAAGGCCCAGGAGCCACGCGGCTCAGGAAACCACCCCCGCGGCTGGATAGGAGAACACTTCACTGGCCCCTCCTTTGATGACTCTCCCTGGGCCCTTACCCTGCAAGTGGGAAATCACTTCTTCAACAACGCCCTCTGGGCCCATGCCTACGCTACGCTCCAAGGCCGCTCTCACTGTGGGCTAAAAGACCCCACCCAGGTGGGCCAGAGGAATGCGGGGAACCGAGAAAACCCAGATGCCTGCTTCGACTGCACGCGCCTGCGCGAAAACCCCTACTGGCTCCTAGTTTCAGCCTCTGCTGCCTTGCCTTCGTCCCGCCTCCCTTTCCCCGCCTCCACCTTGTACGTCACAAAGAGTGACGTGTAAAGCGAACAATCACAGTCCCTCTCCTCGACAGCCAGTAGGGAAAGGGGAGGGAGGGCTGGGGGGAGGGCAGAGGACGGAAGGAGAAGGCTTGGCGGGGCTGGCTCATCTCGGTCACCCAATCAGAGCTCTGGGGAGGGGCGGGGCGGGGCACGAGAAGAGGGTGGGGGGTGGGGCTAGGGCTAGGAGTTAGAAGGCTGCGGGGAGGAGAGGGCGGGCTCCCAGCAATTAAAAGCGGCCAATCAGGGCGTGCCGGCTTCATTCGG
This sequence comes from Phocoena phocoena, assembly GCF_963924675.1. NCBI lineage: Eukaryota > Metazoa > Chordata > Mammalia > Artiodactyla > Phocoenidae > Phocoena > Phocoena phocoena. Next base: position 23,046,984 of record NC_089231.1, read on the forward strand.
AGAGCGGCGTGGGGCGTCGCTGCCGCCGCCGCGCGCGCCGGGGGCTGGCTAAGGCCATGAAACAAAAGAAACCCTGAGAGGGGAGCCGCTGCCACCTCCACCAGCCCGCCCCGCTGCCGTCCCCACCCACCCACCTAGTTACCTACCTCTGCCACCTTCCCCTGCTCCTCCACCCCGCCCTCTCCGGTCTCCGGGCGGCCCTGGCGCTGCTCGGCCCGGGTCGCCAGCCCCGCCGCCTCCCCAGAGGAAAGGTGTTTGCGCGCTGAGCAGGGCCGGAGCCCTGTCCGCCATGGGGCTCGCCGCCTGCCGCGCCTGACCCGGCCGCCGCCGCCGCCGCCATTGACAGCGCGCCGCCGCGATGCCGAGCGGCAGCTCCGCGGCCCTGGCCCTGGCGGCGGCTCCGGCCCCCCTGCCGCAGCCGCCCCCGCCGCCGCCGCCGCCGCCGCTGCCACCGCCCGCGGGTGGCCCGGAGCTCGAGGGGGACGGGCTCCTGCTGAGGGAGCGCCTGGCCGCGCTAGGCCTCGACGACCCCAGCCCGGCGGAGTCCGGCGCCCCGGCACTCCGGGCTGCGGCGGCGCAGGGCCAGGCCCGGCGGGCGGCGGGGTTGTCTCCGGAGGAGCGGGCTCCTTCTGGCCGGCCTGGGGTCTCGGAGGCGGCCGAGCTGGAGCTGGAGGAGGACGAGGAGGAGGGGGAGGAAGCGGAGCTGGACGGAGACCTGCTGGAGGAGGAGGAGCTGGAGGAGGCAGAGGAGGAGGACCGGCCGTCTCTGCTGCTGCTGTCGCCGCCAGCGGCCGCCGCCTCTCAGACCCAGCCGATCCCGGGCGGGTCCCTGGGGTCGGTCCTGCTGCCCGCCGCCGGCTTCGATGCCCGGGAGGCGGCCGCGGCGGCGGGGGTGCTCTACGGAGGGGACGATGCCCAGGGCATGATGGCGGCGATGCTGTCCCACGCCTACGGCCCAGGCGGCTGCGGGGCGGCGGCGGCCGCCCTGAACGGGGAGCAGGCGGCCTTGCTCCGGAGGAAGAGCGTCAACACCACCGAGTGCGTCCCGGTGCCCAGCTCCGAGCATGTCGCCGAGATTGTCGGTCGCCAGGGTGAGTGCGGGTGTGGGGGGTGTCCAGCTGGGCTTGGCCCCCGGGCGTGGGTGGGGAGACGAAAGAAAGGAGCTTGGGGCAGAAAAGGCGAACCCGGAGAGTCCTCCAGGTCCACCGGGAAGGGGTCTGGGAGGAGCTGAGGGTCGACGAGATGAGAAGATGGGTCACCTTGCGAATACCCCACGGTGTTCCTCTCATCTTGCGTGATAAAAGGTGCTAAGTTTCTCGAGCCACCCTATCCGGCGGTGTTCACTTTACTCGGGCTGTATTCCTGGAACACCCGGCTGGCGTGGCACCAAAAACCTCAGTGAGGTGGTAAAAGGTCGGGTCGGTTGTGGATTCGGTGTTGTGCATGGAAAGCTTTGAGATTGCAAGTTTGCGCAGCCGACCGTCTTTGTAAAAGCGCTCAGCTTGCCTTAGGACGGCTTGTTGGGAAGAAGAAATGGAGGTTTGTAGAAAGAGCTTGTTCGAGAGGAAAGGGGATGTTCAAGTGGTCGTTCTTACCGCCCGCCCCTCCGCTGTTCAAAAACTTAGGTTTTTTGCTAACTCTGTTGATCTTACTGTATTCGTTTCGATACATTTTAACTCTCGAAAAGGCACATGGGGTACCTTTTAGAGCACTTTAGGGTGCACGATGAAGAAAAATTGGACAGTAAAGTAATTGGGTTAAGGAACTTCATGCGTTTATACAGTTTTCAGTAAATTCTCTTCACTTGCCAGCACACCAGTACTGCAGACAGACTCCTCCCACATTGCTCAGACAAAGGACCTAGGTCTCAGATTCCAGGAGTAGATTTGTGGAGGTGGGGGAAGGGATGCCCAGAGTACCTCTGTATCCGACATTTTTAGGGAAGGTCTTATGCTCTTTAGTGTAGCTCTTTCCCCCTTTATTGAAGGAGTAAATATTGCCTGCCGCTGCCTTATTACAGTATGATTTAACCTGGTTGATGCATGTCTTTCTCCTGTTAGGTTGAGAGCATTGTCGGGGTCAAATAAAGAGAAGTGATGGCGCTGCTGCTTAAATGATCTCATCTTTCCCAAGTGGTCTAGAGTACACATAAATAAGAGGTCTGTCGAAATGGTGGTTTCAAGTATCAGAGTTGGCTCATCTCTTACCTCTAGGATTTTAATAAGAAAAATCCATCTGAAATCTGGTTAGAGGAAATAGCGTATTTCAGACTGCCTGGTGACTGGTACTTAAAGGCAGTGTTCAAAGCTGATGCCCTTCAATTAAGAGTTTATTTCCGTAGTTTGGTAGATAAATTTTGCATGCCTTTTTTTGTTTTTTGGTTTGTTTGTGTTGTTTCGTTTTTGCAATACTGAAGATACTAATCCAGGAAAGAACTGTTTCACCTCACATAGGATAAAATTGTAACATCTCAAATTATAGACTCAGAATGAGTTGCTTATTCAGATAACAACATCGGGGAATTGCTATGTATCAGGTTTGTATTTTGCCAGGCCTTGAGTTTATGGCAGTTGGGAATGTGAGGTTAATTCAGACTAACTCGACTGCCCTTAAGAAGCTAACAGTCTAATAAACAGCAGAATGGCGCTAATCTGTAGTTAATGGCATTAACTGTAGTGTGTGACAAAGTGGTACGTATAAGAACATCAATCCTGGAGGGCCTTGGAGAACGGATAGGACTTTAACAAATGGAGATGGAAGAAAGAATGAGGGACAGTGTGAGGAAAGGTGTGGAGAAATAATCTCTAGGTATGGTTGGAAAGTTGCTGGGGGGGAGGGGAAGTTTTTTTTTTGATACTGAGGGTCTGATACTTATGAGAGTGGTGAAAAGGGGCTGGGAAGGTGTCTGTTCAGGCCCTACTACGGTGACACTTCCTCAGCACAAGTTGCTTCAGTGTGCTTATGGTGACAGTTTAGGATAATGAAGGAAAAGAACACTTACAGGACAGTTTTACTAGGGGACAAGATACTGATATCTTTTGTATATTTAGTTTAATACAAATTTTTGTGTTCTGTATTATACCCTTTAAAGCATGATTAAATGTTCCTTAATTATGCAGACTGTTACCTTTATGCAGATCCATTATTTAAAAGTAAACTGAATTCATTCCAATTTTGTACCAAATTATAGCAATGAAACGGTCTTTAGTTTTTCTTTTTAGGGCTGAGCTTACTGGTTAATAAGGAAATGTGAATCTATTTATGTCTTAGGGCATGGAGACAAATTGCTGACTATTCCTTTTACACTTAATATTTTCCCAGAGTTGACAGCACTGTTAAAAGTATGTCATCATCCTCTATCTTATCTTAAGAACAAAAAGTCTTATCCTTTTCCTGTTCTGAACCATTCAACTAGTGGATCATTGACTCCCTTTGCCACGAACAGCCCTCAGCAGCACCATGATAAAACCTGTAAAGTTATTTTCACACTCCTGCAGGCAACTTCTAATGTTTGCATCCTTTTACAGTGTGATAATTTCCCCTTTCCTTAAGTGAATAAACAGGGCAAATCATTTAGTTTACTTTTTGCTTTGAATGAACAAAATTTTCCTCCTTAAGAATTATTCCTTCCTGCCATTTTATTCATTACCTGAAGTCATAATTTTCTGTTTGACATCTCTTAATTGGTTTTGGAAATAATTATGTCACAGATGGAGACATCTGTGACCAGCTCTGAAGCAAAGAGTAGGACAAATGGAATTCTGAGTCATATAGACTAGCAGCTCATGTAGATGGCCTCTAGTTCCATTGTCTTTCAGAAAAACTAACCGCTGCTTTTGATTGTGATGAAAGTTTGCAGAGCGTTGACCTCATATTTATACTCCCCAGCAGCATATGGTCATTTGCAAATGTTCAATTGGCCCCCTTTTTTAAGTGTGCATCTCATTTTGAAACCAACAACACTGTACAACAAAGCCAGGAACTGAAAAGAGGCTAAAGACTTGTAATCCAAGGTTTTATATTACTGTTTAAGATTAATGTACTTCTTTAACTATTTTCATTAGTTATTTACTTGATGGTCTATGTGTGTTCTCTAGCCTCCTAGTCAAGAAGGGCTATTTCTGGCTTTTTTTAATTGTATACTGTCAAAAAACATTTAAACTAATACTCTCAGTATCTGGATATTTATGAATAATACATATGCTGATATACTATACATTATAAAACATGTAAACAATTTTAAAAGGATGAGGTAAAGACGGAAATTGGAGTGTTTTGATTTTTTTTTTTTTCTGCACTCCAGTGAATTTTCTTGCACCCTACTTTGGCTATCACTGAGCTAGACCTTCTTAGAAATTTTTTTCTTCTTTATTGAGCTGCTCTCTCTCCACTGATCCCCAGTGATTGTGTATATTGTCACTTTTTAAACAGTTAATATGTTACATTGCTTGAAGTTGTCTTAAATACATCCTTGTGAAAAAATTTTCCCAGTTTCCTAGGGTGGAACCACTCTTCCAAGTTCTAAAAAGAGAAAGCTTGGTCTTGTACATAAATTCCCTGTTTAAGAAAAAATATACATTTCATGAGGAGAAATAGTTTCAGAATAATGCTAAAGCCCGGTGTCTCTTTTGTGGAAGAGGGGGGATTGTTGGCATTCTCTCTGCCAGTTACTATATTACATGCCATTTAACTCTGCTAGGTGTTTATCCCCATTTTAGACATAGAAACTGAGGTGCTGATAGGTATCTTGCTCAGATAGTGGAACTTGGGGTTAGACCAGTTTGTTTGCTAGTAAAGATGAAGTTCTCACTCTACATTGCTGCCTCAGTATTGAAGCATCTTGCTCAGAAAGGCTAATAATATTTTGGGTTAATTTCTGCCCTAATCATGGGTTGGGGTACTGTATTTCTAATATGCACAACTTAAAATATCATCACTGTCCAAATTAATTTACTTAATAAAATTTTGGTGTCTACTACACAGAAGGCACAGGTCATTCTAACATTCTAGTTCTAATGTGTCTAACTAGAAATTCACTGTCATTTATAATTCAGAAAGTTAATTTGTGTGTATATATATGCTAGCTTTAAAAATTAAATGTTGTCATTATTCTAGGCTTTAAAATCTAAATAATAGTTTGTATTAGCTCTGGGACCATTGGGGAAGGTTCGAATATTATAATTGTTTTGCAAATGGGTGGGGAATCTACTGCCTTTTCTTCCTGCCTTACTCAGCTAATGAACTATTTGATTCACTAGGGAGGAAATGGAAAATAAAGTGGTAATTCAAGGGTGTATTTTCTGCCCCCTGTTAGAAATGCCAGTGGCCAAAATGATCCAGGGAATCAAGTATTTGAGAACTATTAATCTGTTAGAGATTTCCATTGAGGAAAATTTCCAACAATGTCTGTGGGTTGGAATTCTAGATAGTTCTTACATTTTAAGTTGTCAAGGAAAGGTGGAATGTAGTTATAAGACAGTGCTTAATATTTTATGGATTTGGTTTTGAATGAATTTAATATTTGTACAGATTGAAGAATTTATTGCTTTTGTCTTAAACTGAATACAAAAATGTTTTAGAATGTATGTTTTAATATAAAAATATTTGTTGCAAACTGTCCCAATTTGCCTTTAACAGTCTCTGCTCAGCTGTGATATATTGGAAAGAGCCAGCAATCAGATATGAAAATTCCTAAATTCTGATTACTCTGTGCCAGTAACTCACTTTGTAGTCTTGGACAAATCACTTAAACTTCCTAGGCTTCAGATTCTTCAGCTGGGTATAATCATATCTACAACACCTCTGGGGACTATGAATTGTACATATATGAAACTGTAAGTGATAAGCACATACTACTTCTGTTAAGTTAAATCTGAAATTAATTCGAACCACTCTGTTAATCTCGTTCACCTTTCCTCAGCTTGAGCAGACAGTTTTCACACATTACTATATTCGTCTAAGGTGATAGAACTAGAATGAACTGATGTCTAAATGCCTGATAGGCAAATGGCACCTCTATTCAGATAGGCTTAAATGATGCTGTGATAACAAAGAACCCCAGCCTCTCAGTATTGAAACAACAGTGGTTTATTTCTTATTCACAGGGGCTGTGCTCATTTTAGTCATTCAGAGTCTTAGACCAGTGAAGCAGCCACCATCTCAAGTGTTAGCTGGTCTTCCCCTGTGCCAGAAGGATGAGAGACAGTGGCACAGCACACCCTGGTCTTTAAATATTAGACCCAGAAGTAATAATGATCACATCCGCTCATATTTCATTAATCAGAGCAAGTCATCTGGACACACCTAACTTCAAGTGGGCGAGTAATTACATTACAATCATGTGCCTACAGGAGAGAGCCAAAATATTCATGATGTTTACCACAGTATTATTTTAAAATCTATGGGATTGTGACAATTTTTTAAATGTAATTTATGCCCTATAGGATTTGTAATTTAAACTCAAAATGAAAAAATTATAGATAAAAGTGGTCTAGAGAATGAACTTGAGGATATGGGGAGGGGGAAGGGTAAGCTGTGACAAAGTGAGAGAGTGGCATGGACATATATACACTATCAAACGTAAAATAGATAGCTAGTGGGAAGCAGCCGCATAGCACAGGGAGATCAGCTCGGTGCTTTGTGACCACCTAGAGGGGTGGGAGGGAGAGAGATGCAAGAGGGAAGAGATATGGGAACATATGTATATGTATAACTGATTCACTTTGTTATAAAGCAGAAACTAACACACCATTGTAAAACAATTATACTCCAATAAAGATGTTTAAAATAAAAGTGGCCATAAGATACTAAATAGGAAAGTGTATTCGCAGTTTAAAAACTCCTTTAGGGGATTTTCCTGGCAGTCCAGTGGTTAAGACTGCAGGGGGCAAGGTTCGATCCCTGGTCGATCAGGGAGCTAAGATCCCACATGCTGCGCAGCGCAGGCAAAAAGAAAAAAAAAACTTTAGGAAACTCCAAACAGGTTATGGATAATCTGTTTTAAAATCCCATTGATCTTCAGGTGATCCTAAAGTGATATATTTATTAAACTGCATCTTAATCCTTCTCAAATGGCTTATATACCATAATGCATGTTTACTTTTAACTTTTCCCCCGTACTACCATTAGGTACCATATAGACATTTATAAGGATTACATCTGCCATTTAAGCTTTTAAAATGATATTCTAATACTAGTGATACCAAGCCAGACTATGCTAACTTGAATATGCACAGCATAATGTTATTTGAATACTTTGAGGCTTTATTCCATGACTGATTTTGAGAATTTTAAGTTACGCTGCATAATTATAGCACCTCTTTCATGCCAGTGTTCGAGATTTAAGAACAATTCGTGTGGGCATGGTTTGTTGCCTGTGTCCAGTAAGCAAAAACTGCAGTGCATTGTGTGCAGGGGAGCCTGATTTGACCACAAGTAAGGTGGTATCGTGAAATAATAAGACTAGGCCTTAAAATAATAAAATTTTTTCATGAGCTGCAGATGTAGTTGAAGGTAAGCATAAAGTAGTTTCATCTTAAACGTAGTTAGAGGAGAGTGGGGAGGTAATAGTTCCAAACTACTAGAAGGTTACCAGTGTAAAATGTTTGCCCTTTGGGCTGACCTTTTTATTACTGTCCCCCTTTCTATACCACTCTTCCCTCCTCTTTGGCTTATCTTCTACCTTTCCACCAGTACCTGCAGGAAAGGACATTGAACTTGGAGTTAGGAGACTTGTTAGAGAGCTGGCTTTACCATGGACAAATCGCTTAACCTCACTGAGTCTCAGTTTCCTCTAATGGGGGGAAGCTAGTCCATCCAGCTGTTCTTCCCAACCCTCCCCCACCTGCTCCCCGTTGTGAGGATCAGGTATGAGAAGATGTCATTAGTACAGATTCACTGTACAGTGGAAAGTATAGAGGTAATAAATTATATACGAGGCAGGGTAAAGTTTATAATTTTTTTTACTGCTAGATTTGTACGCTGAGCAAATGCTAGTTGAAACCAAAAATTGTCATTTTAGTAAGTTTTTCATAGGACATATATACCACTAGATATTTTTTAAAGTTTACAATGTCTTAAAATTTTATTTAAAATCAGCACTTTTGAAATGTATTTCCCGGTAAAGACCTAAGCTAGTCTATAGTCTGGAAGAGAATCATTTACGAATGAATCTGATTCCATTATATGATTCCCATACAGAGGTAATTCTCAGCTTTCTATTAACATCCTCCAAAGGGCATGAATCTAATTTTAAAATCCCCAGTTAGGAAAATTGTTCTGCCTTTCATCTCTAATTTACACCCTCTTCTGGGTGTCACAGCTTTTGTGAAAGGCCAAATATGAGCCCTTCTTTTGTTAAGTATGTCGATCCTCTTGTCTAAACTACGTGAGAAAGGAGGGGGTTTTTAAATTTAGTTTAACCTCTGTTTTTAAAAATACCTTTATGTATGCAGGGAATTCTCCACTTCTAAGAATCAACTAGGAAAATAAGATTGAGAGAATGGTGTATTTAGGGAATTGCGGATTTTAGGAATGATTAGTTTATAACTTTGGGCAATTCTCAGCTTCAGTTTTCTTCACATATGAGATTGAACTATATTATCTCTTGTAGCTCTTATATTCTTATTTTTGTCCAAAAAGAGTTCCTAAAATCATGTAAAAGTAAACCAGGTTTCAAATTACCAATTAGATTGACTTCAACATATCTCCTCCCAGTTTCGTAAAGTTTATAATACCTTAACATGGCTTTTCACAATCTAAATATAAGTTTTATCTTCAGGATTTAAATTTTTTTAATGTTTTTAAACTTTCTATAGAAAACTGATTCATCTGATTTAAAAAGTAATAACAAACATTTAAATGTGTCAGGTAGTATATCATCTCATTTGATCCATTCTTATTTCCACCATACAGATAAGGAAACAGATCTATGGGGATACAAATAACTTATCCAGGGTCTCAAGCTAATAGAATTAGAGACTTGAACACTCCAACTCAGTAAGTGGTAGAACAAGCAGACAAAGCAGCGAGGATATAAAAGGCTTGAACACCACCAGTAGCCAACAGTATAAGAAAAGAAAATGACAGATCAATATCTGTACTTGAACACATGTAGACACCAAATCCTTTTGGTGCTTGAAGTTTGGTACAAGTCAGTGAGGGCAGAACTGAATCTCAGTCACCTTAATGTCAGTTAAAGTACCTGAAACATAGCAGATACTTGCTGTTTATTTTATTGAACTGAATAGTTGGATTAGAAACTTGCCATTTTATTATTTATCATTTTAGTTTTCATGTTGTGGCGTTTTCTTCCCTCTTGCCTTTACTTGAGGAGCCAGTCAACCTAAAGTTGTTTGGATCTGTTTGTTTTAGATGCTACTTGATTTAGGGCATTAGATGTCCATATGAATACTGGTAATCAAAACTAAGATCACATAAATGAAGCCGTTTGAAGTGTTGACATAGTGATGTCTAAAGTGAAACAGTATTCTTAACAGAAAATTTCAGAAAATTTTGACTAGAGCTACAAGAAGGGCCCTTGAACCCAGGAAAGGAAAGCTGTTTCTATATTGTACGTTTAGGAATCCATTGCATTGCTAATCGAAACAATTATTTAAATGTTGGATTAAGTTGTGTGCATAAGAAACACTCTCTTACTGGGATTTAGCTGATGTTCATCAGTCTGTGAAGCTCTTAATACTGAAAAATTGAGTCCTTGTAAAATTATAGGTGTTTTGAATAGTCTGTCTAGACTCTTCCAAGAGGAAAGGGCTCTTATTTATATATAAAATCATTAAAGAATATGATCCCCTCATTAATTCTAATATATCATGAAATGTACATATAAAATAACGTGTTTCTCTAATGCTTTTAGAGAAAAATAGTATGGAGTAGCGAGAGAAGTATGGAATTATTAAGGCAACTTGTGTCTGAGATCTGACTTTCCAGCTAGGAGATGTCTCTAAGCTCTCTCAGTTTAGCTCTTTCCTATCCTTCCTAAAGCTATTAAGCCAATCATCACTCTGTTATGATTAAATGAAAATATAGGAGAGTTTGGAAAACTGAAAAGTGCTACGAATTTTACTATTTCAAAGCCAAGCCTATTGGCCCAGTTTACTCACGAAATATTTGAAATGGTGGAGGGGAGGGGGGTTAGGTAGCCTAAAAAAGCTGTCCTTTACTGAACACAGGCATTGTAATAAGTATTTTTAATACATTATTTCATTTAATCCTTGCAACAACCAAATGAGAGAAGTAACTTTAATTATAGTTCCTCACCCATGAAGGGAGAGATAGAGGTTTGGTGGCCTGTTAGAGCTCCCAAAGATGGTTTGTGATGGTCTGTTCAAAGTCTTTATGTTCCCAGCTATAATTCAACCTACTTTTCTTGAGGAAAGGAAGAATAGATGTACGCATGTGGGATATGGTAGTATCTGATTTCCCAAATGCTTTTTAGACTTCAGAAGTGATTTTGTATTTCCTAGGAGAAAAGGGACTAGGTCAAAAGATAAAAGCATTGGAAAGGAGCTAGAGGTTGAATGACCTAACATTAAAACCACAAGCAAACTCTGGTGGTAGATTAGAACCCAATCCTGCAGATAATCAGGTTTTTTTCCTTACATTATTTCCTTTAAACTAGACCTCGGAATAGTATTAGTTAGTGGTAGCTGTGATAAAGTCATATCTATATTTGTATTATTCTTGAGTTCATAGAGCCTTTCACACACACAGTCTTCATCTTTTCCAAATGACTGTGTTTATTACTCGGAAGATTTGGGGGGGCGGGGAGGGGAAGTACTAGGAGGGTTTTCCAGGTTATTTAGGGAAATATCTGGGTAGAGATAAGGAAGAGTAAGGCATGTTTAGGAGATGATAAAATCTGGGAGAAGGTAAGTCATGGCCACTTAATTAGGAGATGGATGGGGTGGGAGCTGGGGGTAATTTAAATATCAAGCCCAGAGTTCTAATTTTCTTGAAGGTAAAAAGAACTACTCAAGGAGTTTCACTCCCCCTCTTCATTGTTATTAAAGTGTGTTTCTGTATGTGTGTGTATACTGATTTCCCTTTTAAAATAAAACCTTTTGGAGAGAATTTCTGAAGAAAGATATACCCCAAGGATGACCCAAAGTGAAAATACTCGTAGTTTTGGTGTGTGTTTATAAGGGTTTTAGCTTTCTTAAATCACCTTATATTTGTAGCTGATTGATGAAATGAATGGGAAATACAGTGAATTTAATTTCTGGAAAACAAAATCCTCTGTCGAAAATCTGCAACATTTCACATAACATTTGGGACTTCTTTAAAAAAAACAAAAGTTCTTTGCACCTACAAGATAGACTTTAAACTCCCTTGCCTCATGTTAAAGACTGAATCATCCCCCATCTGACCTGCTCTCCTGCCATTCTACCCTCCAGTCACTTAAAGCTCCCACAACACTGAGCCAGGTGTGGCCATCTTGTGCTCTTGATTCCTGCTTTGGCACTTGCAGTTCCCTCTACTTTCCTTCCCACCTGGCAGAACTACTTTCTTCAAGCTTAAGTTCAAATGCCTTTGAAGTCTTCTTTCATTTTCTGTAAGCAACAAAGCCCTCTCCTTTTCTGTGCTCCCACTGCTTTGTATGCCTATTTTCATTAAAGCAGTTATCTTATATCAGTATTATCTTATATCAGTATTATATCCGTATTGTTCTCATGACTGAGCTCCTTTCCTTTCTATACTGTGAGCTCCTTGAGAGCAGAAATTATGATAGTTCCTGTATATCACCTGGAATTAGCACCAGCACCTTTATAGGGAATTTAATATTTGAATGGGTAAGTTTAAGCATCAGGCTTGTGAATGTTTTGGGCCAAAGAAGGAGTAGTTTAGCTAGGAACACCTAGCCAAATCCCTTAGGACAGGTGGAGGCCAGGTTTTACTTGTGCATCTCTTACCAAATCACTTATGTCTCAACATAAACAGGGTGTCTTTGTCAGCACCCTGGCTTATCTATTTCTTTTCTACCTATTTTGATTTTTATCAATAGTTTATCCCTTCACCCTACTCCAAGTGCCCATGATCCCCAGACTTTTCTTGTATTTATATCTAGCTACTTATATCTGGCAACTGCCCTGGACATTGGGTCTCTCTTCTTGGGTTAGGGTTTAAATTTTTTCTGAACCAAATACTTTCCTTTGTTCAAAAGCCAGGGACCTGGAAGAATGGAGGAAATAATTGGAGAAAGGGGAAAATGGTAACGCGGTAGGCAGAATAAACCCCCTTTCCCTGAAGATGCCTACACCCTACATCCCTGGAAACTCTGAATATGTATATGGAGTATGGACCTTGAGATGGAGAGGTTGTCTGAGATCATCTGGGTGGGCCCAGTGTAAACACAGGAGTCCTTAAAAGCAGAAGAACTTTCCCATCTGGGTCAGATACAAGAAGGGGAGAGATCTTAAGTATGAGAAGGATTCAACCTCCATTGCTGGTTCTGAAGATGGAGAGGCAGGGCCACAAGCCATGTCGGTGGCCTCTAGAAGCTGGGAATGGCCTTCAGCAGACAGTCGGCAAGAAAGCAGGGAGCTCAGTCCTATGATGGTAAGCAACTGAATTCTGCCAATAACCTGAATGAGCAAGGAAATAGATTCTTCCCTGGAGCTTCCAGAAACACAGCCCTGCAAACACGTTGATTTTAGCCCTGTTGAGACCCATGTCAGACTTCTGACCTACAGAATTGTAAACTAAAAAATTTGTGACATTGAAGCCACTATGTGGGGTAACACTAAAAGACTAAAGCAGGTAATAAGCAAAATTAAAGGACAGAGCTTCCCGGTGGCGCAGTGGTTGGGAGTCCGCCTGCTGATGCAGGGGACACGGGTTTGTGCCCCGGTCGGGGAAGATCCCACATGCCGCAGAGTGGCTGGGCCTGTGAGCCATGGCCGCTGAGCCTGCGCATCCGGAGCCTGTGCTCTGCAACAGGAGAGGCCACAACAGTGAGAGGCCCGCGTACCGCAAAAAATAAAAAAAAATAAAGGACAGAACAAGATTTCTGGTTTGAGGCCTCCATTTTCCTTCTAGCTCTCAGCTCCTACAGGCCACCTGTAGTTCCTTGCCATGAGGTCTCCATGGGCAGATCAAGCACAGATGGTCTGCTTGCTTCCGGGCTAGCCAGAGCACATCTGACTACTTCTGAAGCCAGCTGGAGAAAACTCTTTTAAAGGACTCGTGATTAGGTCAGGGCCACCCATGTAATCTGGATAATCTTCCTATTTTAAGGTGAATTAATTTGGACTGGAATCATATCTACATTACAGACTGTAATTCTACATCTGGTTCTTCTAACTATGTCATTCCACCTGTTTCATGGAATTAAAAAGTGCCCTTAAAGATCTAGTCTAGTGCTTTTAAGCTTTTCTGACTGTGACCCGTCCCCCCCACGCCCCCACCCCTTGCAAAGGAACATTTTATGTTGCAGCCCATTGTACACATATTTACTGAAACATTTGGAATCTATTCAATTGATATGGCAAACCATGGTTTCAGAAACACTGAAGATATCATTTCAATTCCATTTCTTCAACTCCTCTCCCAGCAACAGAGGACCTCTCCCTCTTAACTGCTCAGGCAGCTGGTTGAAGAGGCTCTCTTTACCCTGGAGAAGCGAGACCCAATCTTTGCTACTCTCCCAGGGAGTGAGAGGACCAGAATTCTGGCTGCAGCTGAAGAGTTTTAAGGTGAAACACAGTCCCAGCCACAGTGATAGAGAAAGGGGAAATGGGTTCCTACAGGAGGGAGGTAAGTTGGAGGCTTTCTCTTGGGAGAATTTACTTCCAAATCAAAATAAAATTGCAGCTATGCAAGTCATTAGTGCTATTCTAGTTCTTAATCTCTACGCAGTCTGGTATAGAGCTTGCCATATGTCGGATTTTATTTGTAGCTGTAGGAAAACAATTATTAGTCCTTACTTCTTGGACTTATTCAGCTTCGAGGTTATGAAATCGTTTACTCTGCTGTTCATAAATTTTTTTTTAATCTCAGAACTAGCCAAAAGTCTGATTGATATGCTTAGTGTAATAAAATGTATCATTTCTTCATAACTAATTTAAAATTTTTTCTAATTTAATATTTCTTCGGAAAAAAACTAATGCATTTGTATGGTTCAAAATTTGTAAGAAATAAAAGTGTACAAGGAAAATTGTCACCCTCCTACCCTGTCTCCCTAAGTCAACCAGTTTTATGACAGCAGAGTATTCCCTTATATAGCTATACCTAGCTGTATAATACACACTAATACAAACAGTAATATAATGCAAAGGTCATTGGCTCCTGTGCAAGTATTCCTACAGACTCAATTCTATGAGTGGGACTGTAGGGACAAAAGGATACTTGACTTGTAATATTTTTTTTTTTTTTTTTTTTTTCGGTACGAGGGCCTCTCACTGTTGTGGCCTCTCCCGTTGCGGAGCACAGGCTCCGGACGCGCAGGCTCAGCAGACATGGCTCACGGGCCCAGCCGCTCCGCGGCATGTGGGATCTTCCCGGACCGGGGCACGAACCCGCGTCCCCTGCATCGGCAGGTGGACTCTCAACCACTGAGCCACCAGGGAAGCCCCCTTGACTTGTAATATTGATGGATATTGCAAACTGCCCTTGAGGAGTTTATACTCTCAGCAGCTAAATAGGGGGTTTTTTCCCCATTCTTACTAGCACTGTTTATTTGTTTTTGATATTTGACAGTCTTATAGATGGAAAATGATACCTCAGTTCACATGAAAATGGGAATTTTCATGTTTGGAGCCATTTATATATTTCCTTTTCTGTGAGCTATTTCTTTCACCTATTTTTTCTGTTGGGTTTTGGTGTTTTGATATATAAGGGTAGGTATATGGGTACCTGTGTAAGAGAGAAATTAGCCATTTGTGATGTGAGTTGTAAATAATTTTTTTACGTTGTATTTGGTGAGTTTTGCCATGCAGCAATTTTTTTAAGTGCAGTCTAATTTTTCAGTACCTTTATGGCTTATGAGTTTTGTGACACTCTGAGATTATAAACTTTTCAATGGTTTTTTAAAATATCATTGTACTTTCAAATAGAAACTCAATCTAAAATACTCCAAAAAGTTTTTTTACCTCCTCTACCTGCAAAATAGTAAAACAAATTGGTTTTTTCTCCTTAGTCTGTGCCATCTGTTTAGAGCTCTGCCTATTCAAATTGTCCCAAACTTTATAACGTGTATATATATTCTAGAAACCATGTGTTGGTTGTTGGGAGCTCAGAATATGCATGTTCTCATAGAAACAATGTGATTGATGAGGTTTCCTATAGGTTTCCTGATCTGAGTTAAGGCTACTGTGTTAAAACTGTCTTATAAAATTTAGGAGCGAAAAGAAATACTTCTGTTTCTCTTGGCAGTGGCGTATAAGGGGTTGGCTTTGCTATCTTTCTGTTCCCTCTTTCCCCTGACCTGCAAAACCTAAGCACATGACCCTTTTGGGCAGGGTAGGCCTATCTTACGGCCCTATCTGAGAGATGGTCCACACTCCAACCGTCTGTCTTCTCTGTCTTCCTAATGAGCCATGTATTAAACATCTATTTATTTGTACCATCCATAGGCCCAATAGTGTCTGTGTACCTTTAGGCATATTTTCTTAGTTAATATACCCACTAAGTATTAAAGTATTCTACTAAGGTGCATCTGACAGTTGCTTATAGTCTCAGAAGCATTTAGAGAAGTTTCTTAATGCAGCTTTCTAATGTTCACTACAGTAAGGGTTGAGAGGGGCCAACCCTAGACTCTCAAGCTAACTCTCCCTTTGTCCTTAATAGAAGTGTCCCAGTGTTTTTCTGCAAGATGATCAGGACCCTCTTTGTTAGAAATGTGTGATTCTAGCAGACTGCCTTCTTGTTGAGTTGTAGCTCAGAGAAGAAACTCGTGTGTCCAGGTAATGATAGTAACTCCCATGCATGTGTATTATGAAGAATTAGGCGTTCGTTCCACCCTTTCAGTCTTTCTTAGGCATCTCTCCATCAGTCACGTATTGGCCAATGGAAAATGATTGCAGTTCTCAACCTCAAGCAGCACCTACTGTGCTGACTGAGGGAGTTTCCTAGAGATTTAGCCTGTATAAATGATAAGTAGACGTAGAAGTTTTATTGTTCTGGTGTTCCAGTTCACTTGCTTTTGTGGAGCAAAAGCAGATATATTTTCCTATGCTCAGAAGTTACACTATCAAATTAACCTTGTAGTTCATTGTAGATATAAACTTACAGCAGCACTCTATAATAAAAACTTTCATGTTTTACGGTAGTGTAAATTTGACTGATTGCACTCGGCCCTTCTTACCTCCTCCAGTTACTGCACTAAGTGCTTTCTTTGCAATTTTGCTTTTAGCTACACCACCCACCCACCCCCACCCCCTAGTCTTGAATATAACCTTCAGGTTAGAGAAAACCTGACTCTGAAAGTGTTTTCATGATAGGTACCTAAGATCCAGCAGTGAGAAAGCGGCCGTTTCTAAGTTCTGCAATTTGTTGGAAGGAGAAACAGGATCTTCATTTGTGGTTCAGATCCAAAAGTTCAGTGCTAGGTTGAGTAAAGTTGTTATTGAATAACATATTCAGTAGCTTCATAGCATAAAGTTAGCATAATCAACTCCCTTCAGCAGGGTTGGACTAGCATTATGGGGCCAGAATATGAAAGGCCGGGAAAGCTCAACAAAAATGCTTAGATGCAAAGCAATGTGTATAAGAAGGGCCCAGTGTTCTTATATAGAAAAATGATCTTTGTTTCAACAAATGTTATATGGCCACCCCGTGGCATATACTTATAGCCAACCACCCAGTGCTTTGAGAATGCTTAGGGAGCGCACACAAACCAGTCCTGAGGGAGAGGAAGCTCCATAGAGGATGAGGCATCTAAACTAAAATCTGAAGGGCTACCAGGAGTTAAGCAGAGCTGGTAGTAAAGGGGCAAGAATAAAGGAACATTCTGATCATGGAAGCAAGGGAGCATGCATAGGAGCTTAATATGGTGGAAGCACACCCACAGAGTTTAAGAAGTGAGGAGGGGGAAAGGAGAGGGGTACAGAGATAAGGCTAGAGAGAAGTAATCAGGTACCAGGTACAGAGGAACCTTGTGTGTGCCATACTGTTGACTTTATCCTTATGGTAAAAAGAAGCCATTAAAGCACTTTATGCAAAGAAGTGAGCATGTGATAGGTGCTTTGTTTAGAAGGCATCATCTGCCTAAAGTGACTTTAGAGAATGGATGGGAGTGAGGCAAGAATGGAGGCAAGGAGATCTGTTTGGTGGGGGGTGGAGGGTACTTCTGGCAAGCTTCACGTTAAGACCTTTGAAAAGTATAACCCCAGAGTTTTATGCCTTAGTTGTATATTTGACATCTTTGTTACTGTTCAAAACCCTCTAATCTTATGCAGTTGGCACTGGTAATGGGTGATTACTCCAAAAAGTAATCATGGGTAGTTATGCATAGGTGTCTTAGATATTTTACTTATTTAACTTAAACATACTCAGGATTTAGGGCCAAAGCCTTTTATTTGAGAATGGGGCTGCCAACCAGCATAGTCCTTTGATAAAACCACATTCAATGACCATATTCCATACAATTTCCAATATGTTTCTTTTGAATTTAGCAAAGTTATTCTGTGTTAGTTTTTTTACCCCAGGATTTTACAGTTGTCTCACCCATAGTTCAACAACATCTTTTTTTTTTCTTTAAGTTACTCGTCTTTATTGAAATTTTTAAAAATAATCAATTTTCATACAAGTTCAGCATCTTCTCACATTTATATGTTACTGCTTTACGTAATTGTTAATTTAGTTAATGCATGAGTGCAGCTAGTATAAACAGATTGGAATCAAAACAACTGATTCTTAGTGAAGCCTGAAATCCAACTGATGGAACAGAAAAGAGATGATGTACTAACCTTGAGCATTTTGCCATTGTCATCAATTGAGTTTTACAGAGGAAAGAGTAATGTTAAGGTAAAATAATAAGACAGTTAAATGGACGTCAGTTGAAGAGTTTTTATCACAGTATAGTTGTGTGGAATTTGAAGTTCTGGGAATAGCAAAAAGACTATATAGATGATGAAGTCAGACTAGGTTTAACTCTGGCTCTGCCTCTTACTTGCTGTGTGAACTTGGACATGTTATACAATTTTTCTGTGCTTTATATTCCTTAGGAATAAAAGGAGTATAATAGTCTCATCCTTAGGGTTGTTATGTAGATTAAATAAGATGATAGATGTTAAATGTCTCACATGTACATTAATGGTTTTTCTTTGCCACCAACACCCTGCACGGTAGTAAACTATTAGTGTTCTGAAAGTCAGACCCACTTATAGTGTAGCTGGCCTATTTCATGCATCATTTGCAATGACTGATAACAAGAGGAAGAGACGATAAGCCTGACCTTTGAGTTAAAGACCTCCAGTAGAGGTGTCACCTCCTCCCTGAGAATGAGAGATCACCAGGAAAGTATGCCTCAGGATCTAGGAATTAGGAAAGCTTTATCATCATCTAGTGATAAGTTTTTGTGATAAAGAAAAAAACTCTAAAACTTAGGGAAGAAAAACTGCCCAGACGCAGACTTCTAGCTTGAAAAGAGCTTTCTGTGATTTGTCTTTATCAATATTATTGAAGTAGATGTTGATACTTACGAAATATTTCTTTCTAACAGGTTGTAAAATTAAAGCGCTGAGAGCCAAGACGAACACGTATATCAAGACACCTGTTCGTGGTGAAGAGCCCATTTTTGTTGTCACTGGACGGAAAGAAGATGTTGCCATGGCCAAAAGAGAAATCCTCTCAGCTGCAGAGCACTTCTCCATGATTCGTGCATCTCGAAACAAAAATGGCCCTGCCCTGGGAGGGTTGTCGTGCAGTCCCAATCTGCCTGGTCAGACCACCGTTCAAGTCAGGGTCCCCTATCGTGTGGTAGGATTAGTTGTTGGACCCAAAGGAGCAACAATTAAAAGAATTCAGCAGCAGACCCACACATACATAGTAACTCCAAGCAGAGATAAGGAGCCCGTCTTTGAAGTGACAGGGATGCCCGAGAATGTTGACCGAGCGCGAGAAGAAATAGAAATGCATATTGCCATGCGTACAGGAAACTACATTGAGCTCAATGAAGAGAATGATTTCCATTACAACGGTACTGATGTAAGCTTTGAAGGTGGCACGCTCGGCTCTGCGTGGCTCTCCTCCAATCCAGTTCCTCCTAGCCGTGCCAGAATGATCTCCAATTATCGAAATGATAGTTCCAGTTCTCTGGGAAGTGGTTCCACAGATTCCTACTTCGGAAGCAATAGGCTGGCAGACTTTAGTCCAACAAGCCCTTTTAGCACAGGAAACTTTTGGTTTGGAGATACACTACCTTCTGTAGGCTCAGAGGATCTTGCGGTTGATTCTCCTGCCTTTGACTCTTTACCAACATCCGCTCAAACTATCTGGACTCCGTTTGAACCAGTTAACCCGCTCTCTGGCTTTGGGAGTGATCCTCCTGCTAACGTGAAGACTCAGCGCAGAGGAAGTCAGCCGTCTACTCCTCGTCTGTCTCCTACGTTTCCGGAGAGCATTGAGCACCCACTTGCTCGGAGGGTTAGGAGCGACCCACCTAGTACAGGCAGCCACGTTGGCCTTCCAATGTACATCCCTGCTTTTTCTAATGGTACCAATAGTTACTCCTCTTCCAATGGTGGTTCCACCTCTAGCTCACCACCAGAATCAAGACGAAAGCACGACTGTGTGATTTGCTTTGAGAATGAAGTTATTGCTGCCCTAGTTCCATGTGGCCACAACCTCTTCTGCATGGAATGTGCCAACAAGATCTGTGAAAAGAGAACGCCATCATGTCCAGTTTGCCAGACAGCTGTTACTCAGGCAATCCAAATTCACTCTTAACTATATATATATATACATAAATACTATATCTCTATATGGACTCATAAAGGCATGGGTATAATGGTACCCCCAGTAAACTTCCTAATGAATTCTTATGACTGTTATCAGGCTTTATTGGGATTAGGCTAAAGTTGTTAGTAAACTTATAAAAGGCTGCTGTGGTAACACTAAACCTAAGTGGTCTCTTGTCTATTAGTTCGGTTTGAATTATTAATACTATCCTGTAGACCCAGAGACATAGCTTGTGTAAGAATTGCTAAAGCTGACGTTCAACTCGGCTGAGTGAAGATAATCATAGGTTGTGTGAACCTATGAGAAAAGTGTATACGTCTAAGATTTCAAAACGATGGGTCCCAAAGCCTAACCACATTAAGAGTTTATGGAGGGTACTTGGCATTACAGATGATTCAGACACTTCCAGTGCTGCCTTCTTTACACTGCCAGTTTTCACAAAATAGGTTTGTTTGTTT